>NC_092720.1:192783662-193436739 GCF_047496885.1 Scyliorhinus torazame
CTGAGCTCCCCTCAGTCACTGTACATTGTACTGTCGCCCTTCTTGATTTTTGACTATGGCTTCTCTGCCTTACACTTTCCCCCTTACTGCCTTTTATTTCTGTCCCTGTTTTACTACCTTCCAACTTCCTGCATTGGTTCCCATCCCCCTGCCACATTAGTTTAAACTCTACCCAACATCTCTAGCAAACCACCCCCCCCCTCCCCCCCCCCCCCCCCCCCCCCCAGGACATCGGTTCCAGTCCTGCCCAGGTGCAGACCGTCCGGTTTGTACTGGTCCCACCTCCCCCAGAACCGATTCCAATGTCCCAGGAATTTGAATTCCTCCCTCTTGCACCATCTCTCGAGCCACGTATTCATCCTCTCTATCCTGACATTCCTACTCTGACTAGCTCGTGGCACTGGTAGCAATCCTGAGATCACTACCTTTGAGGTCCTACTTCTTAGTTTAACTCCTAGCTCCCTAAATTCAGCTTGTAGGACCTCGTCCCGTTTTTTACCTATATCGTTGGTGCCTATGTGCACCACGACAGCTGGCCGTTCACCCCCGCCGCCCCCCCCCCTCCCCAGAATGTCCTGCAGCCGCTCCGAGACATCCTTTACCCTTGCACCAGGGAGGCAACATACCATCCTGGAGTCCCGATTGCGTCCGCAGAACCGCCTATCTATTCCCCTTACAATTGAGTCCCCTATCACTATAGCCCTGCCATTCTTCTTCCTGCCCTGCTGCGCAGCAGAGCCAGCCACGGTGCCATGAACCTGGCTGCTACTGCCTTCCCCTGGTGAGCCATCTCCCTCAACAGTATCCAAAGCAGTAGAACTGTTTTGCAGGAAGATGACCGCAGAGGACACCTGCACTGCCTTCCTACTCTTGCTCTGTCTTTTGGTCACCCATTTTCTATCTCCCTCAGTACCTTTGACCTGCGGTGTGACCAACTCGCTAAATGTGCTATCCACGACGTCCTCAGCATCGCGGATGCTCCAAAGTGAGTCCATCCGCAGCTCCAGAGCCGTCAAGCGGTCTAACAGGCGCTGCAGCTGGACACACATCTTGCAGGTGAAGGAGCCAGGGACAGTGGACGTGTCCCTGAGCTCCCACATCGCACACGAGGAACATGACACGGATCTGAGATCTCCTGCCATGTCTTAAACCTTCGCTTAACTTCAACAACTACAATTTCAACAAAAAAAAACAAAGACAAAATAAATAAATATACCGATGAGAAGAAACAGAAAAACATAAAGTGGTTTATTTGTATGCTAGAAATTATGCATCGGAATGGCCTATTTCAGTCTTTCTTTTCCAACTTTGAATGTCTGCTCTTCTTACATCTGAATGTCGTGATCAAGCATTGAAAATCACGCTTCTTCCTGATACCTCTATACTTTTCAAGTCAAATAGTTGCAGCAATACACTCCATTGAAACAGTTGATCAATAAGATTATCGTAGACCGTCACTGCATTGTCGTCTGTACAAACAATTATCTCTGACGAATTATTAACATAAATATCAACATGTTGCAAAGAAAATACCAAACTGAATGTCTGCCTCAAGACTATCGACTGTGTCAAACAAAATCAACAGGTATTTCTATACCTGTGTCATCTTCTGCAACAGTACAGCACCAACGCCGTCATTACTCACTTCAATGGTCACCTTGAATTACTTGATGTAATATGGTGTCGCCAAAATTCTAACGGTGGTTAGTACAGTTTTCAGATTGTTAAATCACTCCTAATATTTTGACTTCCAGTGACATTTCCGGTTCTTTCTTTAAAGTTCAATCAGTGGTTCAACGACTCTGCTGAAATTTGGCACGGACTTTTTCCAGAAGTTCTCTTCTCATTGATAGTGTTGGGGTCTACTAATGGCTTTCGTTTTCACATTTCTTGGGACCATCTAAACATGTCCAATATGATGGCCTAACATATGACTTGGACTTGCTGAAACATATTTTCATTCACTTTTACGATTAATCCAGCCGAAAACAGCTCATTTAAATGTCCCAAGTACACCTTCCACATTTGATTGAGCACCAAAAAAAATCGCCTATTTCCATTGCATTATACATTACTCCAGAAATTACCTTATTGGTTAATTTTTGGATGATGCTGGCGCATTGTTCACTCCCAATGGAATAACTTCAAACTGATACAAACCATTTTGCACGAGAGAAGCCGGCACCTCCTTTTCCTTTTTGATAAAGAAAGTTGCAGTATCCTATATGTAAGCTAATTTTGGATTTAAAAAAAACTTTGCTCATGTCATTTGTTCAAAGCAGTCTTCCAAATCAGAAATATGGTATATCTGACTTTGTTACGGTATTGAATTTCCTACAGTCCACACACAACCGTTGTTTTCCAAATGAGTTTGGTGTCATCAGAAAAGCTGAGCTCCAATCGCTGGTAGTCTCTTGAATGATATCAATTTTAAGCGTGCTTTCATTCTTCTTCTATGCACCTGCCAACGTTAACTGTTTGAATCTACCTGGACGTTGCTTAATTGGAATATAATGTGCTACATCTGCAGCATATATCATTCCTTTTGTACTTACTAGTTCGTTCCCATGTTATAGTTATTATAGTTACAAGTTTGTGTGACTATAATACCTCTCTGAAATTACTCAGATTTTCGTCAGGAAGCAACTCATTAATTTGTCCAAATCATAGAATCATGGACTTTACAGGACAGAAGGCGGCAATTTGGCCCATCGAGTCTGCACCGGCCCTCGGTGAGCACCCTACTTGAGCCCACGCCTCTCCCCTTCCCCGTGAACCAAATAACGCGACTTAACCTTTTGGACCCGAAGGGGCAAATCAGCATGTCCAATCCACCTAACCTGCACATCTTTGGACTGCGGAGCACCCGGCCGAAACGCACGCAGACACGAGAAAGAAGTGAAAACTGCAGACAGACAGTCATCCGAGGTCGAATTGAACACGGGTCCCTGGACCTGTGAGGCAGCAATGCTAATTACTGTGCCATCGTGCCCATCAAATGTCTTATTACTTTCTGATTGTCCAATTATATTTGATGAATGTCAAATTCAGAATCGTCTAAATGTTTCTCTTGTGACTAATTTATATAAAATTGACACAGCCGCCCTTTCCCCCCTTCCTGAGCAATATATATTTGGAGCATATTAGCACGACACACTCTGTGAGTTTCCATCTATCTGGCATTTTTCGCAATTTTTTCACGTCACAACTTCCGGTTGTGGCCATGAACTAAGCAGTCGCACGCAGGGTGGCTTTCATTTAATATCCGTTTCTTTCACCGCAAGAGGGACGGCTGTCGTAAAAAAACGCTCCTTTTGTTCGTCGGAACTTCCCAGTGTCAGATTATTCATTAAATACTTCCTTCTTGCATTATATCTTCCAAAGTCTGTCACCTCACACTTTTCCGGTATAAATTCCATCTGCCACTAGGCTGCCGAATTGACCATCGCATCTATATCTTTTGGCAACCCAAGACACTGAACCTCACTGTCAACCACCCAGCCACCCTTTGTGTCATCCGCTAATACACTAATCCTCCCTCCCTCATAGACACCTATGTCATTTATGTACATGTCCAATAATAGGGGCCCAGCACATATCCGCCTGGTGCGTGACTGGCCACTGGTTTCTAGACAGTAAAGCCACCGTGTGTGATCACCCTCTGTTTCCTGTATGTCAGCCAGTTTTGAATCTACTTTATTAATGTATCCTGTATCCCGTGTGCATTTACCTTCTTTATACGTCTCCATTGTGGATTTTGTCAAAGCGTTTCTGAAGTCCACGTAAACTAAATCAACTTCTCTATGCTCATCTACACACCTGGCCAAATGCTGAAAGAAATTAACCAAATTGTAGAAGATTTTAGTTTAGACTAGCAGCATGGTCGGCACAGGCTTAGAGGGCCGAAGGGCCTGTTCCTGTGCTGTAATTTTCTATGTTCTTTGTTACTGTGAGCTTGCTGAGCCTGTTGTCTTCCCATTTCCTATTTGAACGCACCCCAGCTGCACTTCTTTAGACTTCCGTCTGACAAGCCATGCTGACGATTCCTAATCAAATCTCACCTCTTCAAATGTAGATAGATTCTCTCCTTCAAAATGATCTCCAATATTTTCCCCACCACTGACATGAGACTTACTGATCGCTCGTTCCTTGACTTTTCTCGACAAAACTTATAAAATTGTGGAAACACATGAACTGTTCTCCAGGGTTTGGCACCTCCCCTGTGGCCTTAGAGGAATATAAAGTTTGATGCGGAGCTCCTGCAATCTCCACTCTCGCCTCCCACAGCAGCCTACGACACAATTCATCCGCACCTGTAGATTTTCCCACTTGTAAGCCTGCCAATACCTTCAATGCCTTGCCGCTTTCTCCGACAATTGTCACAAGGACCTCATAGTCTCTCTCTACCCGCGTTCAATACCTGCCTCCTCATTCTCTTGATAACCACTCTTTTCGCTCCTAATCGCTTGTGAAAATTCCATCCTGCACTTTCTGCACTCCACTGATGCCTCCATTGACTGTACCCCCTCTACTTACTAACACTTTCTATTTTGCTTCACATTGTATACTGGTGTATCTGGTCATTCATGCGTTTCTGGGCTTTTTACTCCTTCCGTTTGCATTGCTGGCTACAAGCAGCGATTGAATAACCTCGGGTTGCTCTCACTGGAACGACGGACGGTGAGGGGCGACCTGATAGAGGTCTACAAGACTATGAGGGGCATAGACAGAGTGGATTGTCAGAGGCTTTTTTCCCAGGGTAAAGGGTGAATTACGAGGAGGCATAGGTTTAAGGGCGAGGGGGAAGTTTAAAGTGCATGTACACGGCAAGCCTTTTACACAGAGGGTAGAGGGTGCCTGGAACTCGCTACCGGAGGAGGTGGTGGGAGCAGGTTCGATAGTGACATTTAAGGGGCATCTTGACAAATGCACGAATAGGATGTGAACAGAGGGATATGGACCAAGGAAGTGCAGACGATTTTAGTTTAGACGGGCAGCATGGTCGGCACAGGCTTGGAGGGCCGAAGGGGCTGTTCCTGTGCTGTACTTTTCCTTGTTCTTTGTAATAGTGAGCTTGTTGGGCCTGTGGCCTTCCTACTTCCTATTTGAACGCACCCCAACTGCTCTACTGTAGAGTCCCACACAAATAACTCTTTCATGTGCTCCTGCATGCATTTTAACAACTCAATTCTATCTCGGCCATTAACACGATGATTATCCCAATTATTGTTGTGAAAGTTGAAGATCATTACGCGATTATTAGTTTTACACAACTCTGCGAATTGCACAGATATTTGGTCCAACATTTCCCTCTGGCTGTCTGCGGGTCCATAATAAAGAGGTAGAACTGTGGTTGCCCCTTTTTTATTGTACGCTTGACCCATAATGCTAAATTTGATGCTCCCTCCGAGATAAAATCTCTCTTTACCGCAGTAACTGATTTCTTAACTAATAACTTAATGCCTCCTTCTCTTCGCCGAAATATTGTATATCGCAGGATGTTGAGCTGCCAACCCTACACCTACCTCAACCAGGTCTCCGTCATGGTTAATATGTCTCATTTCCACGTGCCAATCCTCGTCGTTAACTCATCCGTTTTAACTGTAATACTCATGGCATTAACGCTGAGACCATTCAGCCTTGTCTTACGACCTTGAATTTCCGAAGAGTTCTGACTTGATGGTTTTTCTGTGAGGAAAATGGTAAGCAGCCCCGCTCCCCCTGGCGGTAAAAATGAATGTATTGCCAAAATTCCTATTTCTGTTTCGATCGCTTCTGATGTCGCTCCACAGTTCCTTCTTCGCTAAAGTGGATCAAATGGTTTCGACCATTCTGTCGCCAGAGACGACATCGAGGATTTGGAGAACCATGTTAAAGAGGAGACAGCATTTCGAACGTAGAGCCTGACCAACGATAATGTTTTTCTACTTTGCAGGGAACACTGAATAGGAATGGGGATGACTTGTGGAATTAGGTTCGGAATGGGTCCAGATTGAGGAGGCCTCATGTGTATGGTTGCCCTTGCACGCCCTGATTACGGCTCCTATTTCATTCTCGCCGACAGGTTTCTCAATAAGCCTATTGTGATGGCATCACTGAGAATCTGGAACCAATGCGGACTACATTTCAAACTGGAGGGTATGGCCATATTGCACCAAGATGCAATAACCATAGATTCATTCGTGGGGACGGATGAATTGTGCATGACGAAGGATGATGGAAGGTTCAAGAACCTATATGTATACTGTCAGTTTGTAGGCCGCGTTGAAAAACCTGCAAATATGGAATTTCCTTCGTATGGAGGTATCTGCATTCCCTGGCTGCTTGTACCAACACTACTGGTTCAGATGTTATGTCTGGATAAAGTAAGAGCAGGGAGCATATTAATAAAGTGCGACCCGTAAGAGCCTCTTCAGTGGAACAAAAAAGAAGCGCGAGGAGAGATTGGGCTCTGAGCTGGATGGAGAGCTTTGGAGTGAGATTTTGTTCACAATGAATTCCACCTCTTCTTGTGCCAGTCTGAGCCTGCTACAACTTAATGTGGCACAGCTGGCAAGAGCGTATATAAGTGTGTTCTTCCCTGGGTTGAGCGATAGGTGTGACGGGAGCCCTAGAGATGGCGGACTATTCCCATATGTCTGATCCTGCCCAAAATTGACAGAGTTCTGGACCTCATTGTTCAAGCCGATGTCTGAGATTCTCGGGGTTCTCATGGAACCAAGTCTGCTGTTGACAGTATTTGGGATGTCAAACCTGCTGGTACGTCCTGAGGGAAAAAGGACCAATGACTTGGCCAGCACGTCCCTGAGAGCCTATCATCACATTGTGCTCGGAAGGAGGTCGGCAGCACCACCCGGGCCTCTGTCGGGCTGCCGGGCTTGTAAGTATTCCCAATGCACGAAATAGCAAAGCTATTTGAGGGTCAGCGAAAGCCTTGCTCGCTACATGGGAGACGTTCATTGCTATCCTTAAGGACCTCTTTGTTTCTAGCAACTGTATGGGTGGTGGGTGGATGGGAGTGGGGAGGACGGGGTTTGGGAGCGGGTGGGACATCTTGTGATTCCCTTTATTCTCTTTTTTCTCTTTGGGGATTATTATGTTAGCTTTGTTACTACTGACAGTGAGAAACGTTTTGCACTATATTTGATTGTTCTGATGGTTTATTTTAGTTGTTTTTGCGATGTACATTGCTCCGTTTGGAATAAAAGTAGTTTTTAAAATCATCACGTCACTCAACTTCCTTGAGGGTAGATCAGGCCAACTAAATCTTATTTTAATGTTTCACCTACCACTGGTAATAAAACTAATACTTTCTTCACACAAACAAAATTAAGAGTTTTTGATTTCTTATTCGCCCCTTATTGCATCAAACTGAGAAAGTGAAACTTTGAAAATTGAAGCAGAATGGGGGAATAGAGCCGATTGAGCAGCTCCCCATTCATTATGATCATGGTTGATCACCAAGTTCAATGCCCTGATCCCGCCTTCTCCCCATGTCCTTTGATCCCTTTAGCACCAAAGGTTACATCTAATTCCTTATTTAAATTGCTCAACGTTTTGGCCTCAACTAGTTTCTGTGGTAGCGAATTCTACAGATGCACTACTCTCTTGGTAAAGAAATTGCTCCTCATCTCAGCCGTAAAGTTTTAACCCTTATCCTCAAACTATGACCCTTAGTTCTGGTCCCCCCCCGCCCCCCCCACCATTGGTATGATTATTTCTGCATCTACTCTGTCAAATCCTGTTAGAATTGAGTAGTTTTTCCGAAACTAACGATGTTCTGGCAGGGGTTTGCAGATGTAACATCCGAGGTGCTGGGGTTGAAGGTGGCCCGAGCCTAGAGGTGGCAATATTCAGGCATCTGAACGGACGGGCGTCCAGAGACTGCAAGAGGCCGATGTCATGGCCTTTCCCGACCTGACAGGCAGCAGATGGATCCTGCTTAGATGGAGGGACTCGGAGCCGCCGTAAGGGGGGGGGGGGGAGAAGCTGGGGCGGTGAGTGACCTTGCGGTATTCGTGAGGCAGGAGAAGGTGAAGTTCGTCCTGAGGGAGTCGGTTGATGGGTTCTCTCCGAGATGAAAGCCGTCCATGCACTACTTTAAGGAGCATTTAAGGGTCAGAAATGGGGGAAGGGGGAAAGCAGGTTCAAATGGGTATGGTCGGATTGGAGAAGGAGGCGATGGAGAAGAGGGGAAAGTAGGTATTGGTTATTGAAAATGTTGTACGAATTATATTCTGCTTTGCTTTGATTTATGAAAACGCCTGAATCAAAAAAATAAACGTTAGGAGGATCTATGAGATCCGTTCTCACTCAAATAAACGCCAATGAATATAATCGTAATCGATTTAGTCTCTCCTCATATGACACTCCCACCATGACAGGAATCAGCCTGGATAAAGCCGGCGCTGCACTGCCTCCATTGCAAGAACATCTTCCCTCAGATACAGATACCAAAACTGCATGCAATAAACCAGGTGTGGCCTCAGCAATGCCCTATGCAATTGCAGTAAAACATCTGCATTTATATACTCAAATCCACTCGCTATAAAGGGCATCATACTATTAGCTTTCTTTACTGCCTGCTGTACTTGCACGCTTACTTTCAGCGACTGATGCACGAGGGCACCAAGGCCTCGCTGAGAATCTACCTCTCTCAATTCTCACCCATTCAAATAATAATCTGCCTTCCTTTTTTTCAGCCGAAGCGATAACCTCACAAATTAATCTACATGATGCTGCATCTGCCATGCATTCACCCACTCATTCAAACAGTGGAAATCCCTCTGAAGCATGTCTGCATCCTCTTCATAGACCCCACTCCCACGCAACTTTGTATTATCTGCAAATTTGGAGATTAAAGATTTAGTCATCTCGTCCAAATCGTCCATAATTTGAACAATTGGTGTCCAAGCACAGATCCCTGCGGTACCACACTAGGCATTGCCTACCAATAAGAAAAGAGACCCACATGGTAGGACAATTTAAAATGTTTTCTAACCAACTCGCCAGCCCTATTTAGTCTCTCCCTAAAGTTTGACATATAGACCAATAATGTAGACTCAGAAGACTAACTCACCAATTCTTGCTGAATCAATTTAAGTGGTCATCTTACCTCATGACCAAAATTCCAGACGGAGTTTCTTCATTAGGTGCATCCCTATTTGCAAGTAGTACAATTGGAATTTATTCATCCCAATCATTGAATCATAGAATTTACAGTGTAGACGGAGGCAATTCGGCCTTTGGAAAGAGCACTTTACTTAAGCCCACGCTTCCAACCTATTCCCGTGACCCACTCAGGGGAAATTTGCCATGGCCAATCCACCAAACCTGCACAGCTTTGCACTGTGGGCATAAACCGGAGCAACCGGAGGAACAAACGCAGACACGGGGAGAAAGTGAAAACACCACGCAGGTAATCTTCCGATGCGGATTTGACCCTGGGACCGTGGAGCTGTGGATGTAGTGTCCAAGGATTTTAGGAAGGCATTTGATAAGGTTCCCCATGGTAGGCTTATGCAGAAAGTAAGGAGGCATGGGATAGTGGGAAATTTGGCCAGTTGGATAACAAATTGGCTAACCGATAGAAGTCAGAGAGTGGTGGTGGATGGCAAATATTCAGCCTGGATCCCAGTTACCAGTGGCGTACCGGAGGGATCAGTTCTGGGTCCTCTGCTGTTTGTGATTTTCATTAATGACTTGGATGAGGGAGTTGAAGGGTGGGTCAGTAAATTTGCAGACGATACGAAGATTGGTGGAGTTGTGGATAGTAAGGAGGGCTGTTGTCGGCTGCAAAGAGACATAGATAGGGTGCAGAGCTGGGCTGAGAAGTGGCAGATGGAGTTTAACCCTGAAAAGTGTGAGGTTGTCCATTTTGGAAGGACACATATGAATGCGGAATACAGGGTTAACGGTAGAGTTCTTGGCAATGTGGAGGAGCAGAGAGATCTTGGGGTCTATGTTCATACATCTTTGAAAGTTGCCACTCAAGTGGATAGAGCTGTGAAGAAGCCCTATGGTGTGCTCGCATTCATTAACAAAGGGATTGAATTTAAGAGCCGTGAGGTGATGATGCAGCTGTACATTTGGAGTACTGTGTACAGTTCTGGTCGCCTCATTTTAGGAAGGATGTGGAAGCTTGGGAAAATGTGCAAAGAAGATTTACCAGGATGTTGCCTGGAATGGAGAGTAGGTCTTACGAGGAAAGGTTGAGGGTGCTAGGCCTTTTCTCATTAGAACGGAGAAGGATGAGGGGCGACTTGATAGAGGTTTATAAGATGATCAGGGGAATAGATAGAGTAGACAGTCAGAGACTTTTTCCCCGGGTGGAACAAACCATTACAAGCGGACATAATTTAAGGTGAAAGGTGGAAGATATAAGAGGGATATCAGAGGTAGGTTCTTTACCCAGAGAGTAGTGGGGGCATGGAATGCACTGCCTGTGGAAGTAGTTGAGTCGGAAACATTAGGGATCTTCAAGCAGCTATTGGATAGGTACATGGATAACGGTAAAATGATGTAGTGTAGATTTATTTGTTCTTAAGGGCAGCACGGTAGCATTGTGGATAGCACAATTGCTTCACAGCTCCAGGGTCCCAGGTTCGACTCCGGCTTGGGTCACTGTCTGTGCGGAGTCTGCACGTCCTCCCCGTGCCTGCGTTGGTTTTCTCCAGGTGCTCCGGTTTCCTCCCACAGTCCAAAGATGTGCCGATTAGGTGAATTGGCCAATGATAAATTGCCCTTAATGTCCAAAATTGCCCTTGGTGTTGGGTGGAGGTGTTGAGTTTGGGTAGGGTGCTCTTTCCAAGAGCCGGTGCAGACTCAAAGGGCCGAATGGCCTCCTGCTGCACTGTAAATTCAATGATAATCTCTGATTAATCGAGGACAAAGGTTCGGCACAACATCGTGGGCCGAAGGGCCTGTTCTGTGCTGTATTTTCTATGTTCTATGTTCTAAGGCCCGCGCTTCCATGACTGTCACCTTGACCGCTGCCTGGATCTTAAGCAATATGTCCTCCTTACGATCTTTCGGCACTCGGGTGAGAAACGTCATCCAGCCCTCATCTGACGTGGGGAATTTCTTGCTCGGTCTGTTGGCCCCTCTTTTGCTGGCGCAGCTAGGGCTTCCTTGCCTTTAGGGTCCTTTTCCTCGGCCGTTGGTTTTTCGAGAGTCACGTTGCCTCTCGTCTCTTTGCGGCCTCCAGTGAGGTTTTTGCCTCGCATTTCGCTTTGTGCACTGGTAATTCTTTAGTATGTTGATGAAGGTGATGAGGGGGCGATTTTTTCCACAATCTACCGGGCTAATTTTGGTTATTGCTGCCTCAATACGATTTCCTAGGAGGTGAGCCCTCTTCCTTGTGTCCGCTCGCACATCCACTTCACCTTTTACAATTTCTGAAACAACAGTGTCACATTTGCAACCTTCGGTCCCAGGACAAATCCTGAATTCACAAAGGATTTGAATATTTTTGCCACTTGGGCGACTGGTCGGAAACCTGGCAAATGGAGTTTAATATTAAGAGGTGTGAGGTTATGGAATTCGGTAGGAGTAATCAAAAGACGGACTATTATCAAATTGGAGAGTGACTGGAGGTGAGTGGTGCAGTTGGATCATGGTGATATAGATCATGGATCGCAAACATCTAGTAGGCAGGTGCAACAGGGCGTTAAGAAGGCAAAAGGCATCTAGACCTTGATTGCCAAGGGGTTGAAGTTTAAAAATAGGGACATTTTTTGCAATTGTGTAGGGTGTTGGTGAGGTCTCGCCTGGAATAGTCTGGCTAAATTGCTTGGAACCTAAAAGAGTGAGGGTTGATCTTATTCATCTGAGGGGTGTTGCCAGAGTAAATAGCGAGACGTTTTCACCAGTCTGACAGACACGAACAAGAAGAGAGACCGACACGATGAAGGGCCAGTCATTTGAATCTGATGTGCGTCAACATTTCGTCTCGCAGAGAGCGGTGCATCTTTGGAATTCTCTGCCCTGTAAGTTCGTGGAGGCTGGGTCATTAGAAGTCCTTCATGTGGAGGTGGATACATATTTGATATGTCGTGGAATAGAGAGTTACGGGGAAATGGCAAAGAAAGGAGTTGAGGCAGGAATAGATTAGCCCTGATCCAATTGAATGCCTGGGCAGGGTATTGTGGCATAGTGCTGCTTCTATTTATTGTGTTCATTTTGTAATAGGTCCCCAACATCACCAAGATCAATCGTCATAAAGATCTGCTCATTCCCGTGCAGTAAAAGCGCATTCAAAGGTTTTGGCTCTGAAAACACTGCTCACATGTATAGGCGGCGGTATTGTAGTATTGTCGCTGGACTCGTAATCGAATGACCAAGGATAATTATCTGGTTCGAATCGCACCATGGAAGGTAATCGAATTTAAACTCATTAAAGTTACAGCAATGTGGTTGATTGTAAAATGACTTCAGAAATACCTAGCAAGCCACAGTTATATTCAACCGGTTACAAAACCCGAAAACAAAGAAACCATACGGAACACCTGGAATTGAACCAGACATTGGAAATGACAACGGCAACCAGCCATGTCGACTAACATCTAGGTCTTGTGTAAAAGCTGGGGGAGCTGTCTCACAGAGTCATTAAGCACCAATCTGATGTGGTCATACTCACAATATCATACCAAACAAACAATGTCCCAGTGGTATAGCGTCGGGAGGTAGTTGTCCTGAGAGCACTCAAGCATCGACTCTGGACCTCATGACGTCAGGTTAAACAAGCACAGTCGTTACGGGCTCAGGTTCAATAGGAGCCTTGAATGACTGACTTTGTGGAGTTGCAGGTGTGGGCTTCCTTCGGGTGTTCCGGTTACTATTAATGACATGGCAGCGCAGTGATTGCACAGTGGTTTTACAGCTCCATGGTCCCACGTTCGATTATTGGCTTGGGTCATAGTCTGTGCGGAGTCTGCATGTTCTCCCCATGTCTGCGTGGATTTCCTCCGGGTGCTCCGCTTTTCTCCCCACAGTCCAATGATGTGCAGGTTAAGTGGAGTGGCCATGATAAATTGCACTTAGAGTCGAAAAAAGTTAGGTGGGGGTCACTGGATTTCGGGAAAGGGGTGAAGGCATGGGCTTTGCTGGGGTGTTCTTTCCAAGTACAGGTGCAGCCTCGATGGGCTGCATGGCACTGTAAGGTATATGATTCTATTATATGATTCGAACATCACTCAGAGGAAGCACCGAGGGTACCAAGGGTGCAGAATATGCTCTGGGTGGGGCACCGCAATGTGCATAGCCTAGAGTGCTGGGTAGTAGCTTCCACAGTAACTTCATTGAATGAATGAATGAATGAATGTTAATGTCAGCCTTCTTGTGACAATAATAATGATTATGATTATAGTAACACCGCAGACAGTGCTGGCCGGATCCAAAATACCATAGCTGCTAGACTTCGACTGCAGCAGGTGGTGTTGCAACCAACACGAGGGAAAACATACTTGACCTCGTCGTAACCAATCGTCTTGCTGTAGATGAATCTGTCCATGACAGTATCGGTAGAAGCACAGTCCTCTGGAGCCAAAGTCCCTTCTTCACATTCAGGAGATTCTGCATCGAGTTGTGTGGCACTATCACTGTAGTAAATAGGATAGACTTCGAACATGTGCAATAACTGAAGGCTGGGCGTCCCAAAGGCGCTGTGGGCTATCAACAGCAGAATTGTATACAACCAGAAACTGCAACATCTTTGCCCAGCATATTCCCACAACTAACCATTACCACCAAGCCAAGGGGATTAACCCGGTTCAATGAAGATTATAAGACAGCATGCCAGGAACAACATCAGGCATACAGAAAAAAATATGGTGTCAACCTGGTAAAGCTTCAACACAGGAATACTTGTGTGCCAAACATTATAAACTGCAAGTTATAGTCAAAGCGAAGCGATTCCACAACACAACAAACGCATCAGATAAAATATCTGCAGTCCTGCCACATTCAACCGTGAATGGTGCCTTACAGTTAAATAACTCACTGGAGGAAGAAGTACCATAGATATCGCCATTCCCAATTATGTAGGAGCCCAGCACATATGTGCAAAAGACAAGACTGAGGTATTCGCAACAATGTCCAGTCTGAAGTGCCGAGAGGATGATCAACCTTTTTGTTCTCCAGAGGTCCGCAGGATCACAGCTGCCAGTCTTCAGCTAATACGGTTTACTCCTTATAATATCAAGAAACGGCTGAAGGCACTGGATACTACAAAGGCTCTAGACCCTGACAATGTTCTCGCAATAGTACTGACGACTTGTGCTCCAGAACTTTCCGCATCCAAAACCAAACTGTTCCAGTCCACCTACAACTCTGGTATTTACCCGGCAAATAGGAACATTGCCCAAGTGTGTCCTGTGCAGAAGAAACCGAACAAATGCAGCCGGGCCACTTAACGCCCTATCAGCCGACTCTCCATCATCATAAAAGTGATGGAAGGAGTTATCAACAGTATTAACAAGCGGCATTTACGCAACAACAATTTGCTCAACAAGGTCGGTTTCGGTTCTGCCAAGGTCACTCAGCTCCTGACATCATTACAGCCTTCTTTCGAAAATGGACAAAAGAGCTGAGTGCATGAGCTGAGGTGGCATATGATCGAATATGGCATCAAGGAGCCCGAGGTAAAGTGGAGTCAATAGGAATCAGGAGGAATACGCTCCACTGGTTGGAGTCACACTTGGCACAAATTAAAATAATTGCGGTGGTAAGAGCTCTATCATCTCGGCTGCAGAACATCACTGCAGGCCTTCTTTAGGGTAGTGAACTAGGCCCAACCATATTTAGCTTCTTTATCAATTAGCTTCCTTCCATCACAAGGTCAGAAATGGGGATGTTTGCGGATGACTGCAAAATGTTTAGCACCATTCACGACACCTTAGATAATGATGCAGTCCATGTCCAAATGCAGCGATACTCGGACAGTATCCAGGCTTGGCCTGAGAAGTGGCAAGTTACATTCGTGCCACACAAGTGCCAGAAATGGCAATCTCCTACAAAATAGCCATTTCCCCTTGACCTCCAATGCTTTACCACCGCTAAGTCCCCCACAGTCAACAGCATGGGGGTTACCTTTGATCAGAAACTGAACTGGACGAGCCATATTAATCTGTGGCTACCAATGCAGGTAAAAGACTAGGAATCGTACCACGGATAACCCCCCGCCTGACCCCCTCCGCGCAAATAAAGCCCTTCCGCCATTTACAAGGCGCGAGTCAGGAGTGTAAGGAAATACTTTCCACTTGCCTCAATGAGTGCTGCTCTAACAACATTCAAAAAGTTCAACGCCATCGAGAAGAAACCAGCCCGCTTGATTCCGCCTCCTCACACAAGCATTCAAACTCCCCACCACCAACGAACAGTGGCACCCACGTGTACCATCGACAAGATGCACTGCAGTAACTCATCAATGTTCCTTAGGCAGCACCTTTCTAACCCAGGAGCACTGGCATTTCGAAGGACAAGGGCTTCAGATACCTGGGAACTGCTCCATCTTGAGGTCCACCTCCAAATAACCCACCACCCTGAGATGAAAATATATCGCCGTTCCTTCACTGTCGCTGGGACAAAATCCTGGAACTCCCTCCCTCACAGCACAGTGGGTGTTGCAACACGTTAAGGACTGCTGCGATGCAAGAAGGCAACTCACCAGCACATTCTGAAGGGCAACTAGGGATGTGCAATACACGATGGCCCAACCAGCGGCGCCCAGGTTCCGTAAAGGAAAAGAATACATTAGATTGTGCTCCAGAATTAGCCTGTCAGTGTCAATTCAAATAAAACTTTGGTATGCAGCCGACAATGCACAGCCTGGCACATAGTGGTAGATCATGTGCAATGATGGAATCTACTCAAGATAATTTGCACGGACATGAAAGTTTATGTTGACTTTGCGAACAAGTGCAAATCATAAAGCATGAACTTGTCACTAATATTAACCTTCGTTTCCTGAAGTTCATGTCAGCGTTGACTTTATTACAGCCATCTCAACAATGGAAAAACGAGCTCATTGTCAGAACTGATGCTGGAGTCACTTCCCCTTCCATACAGGCAGCATGTGACGTCCCTTTCCATGCAGTCAGAATTCCGAGCTGAACCCTGCTTAACAGCATCAGGGTTGAATTCCAATCTTGGGTGACTGTGTCGAGTTTGTACATTCCCCTTGTGTCCGCATCAGCGTGCATCGGTTCGCTTCCATATTCTATAGATGTGGAAATTATTTGGGTTTGGTTTAGGAGGGGTTACAGATGTACATCGGGGGAATGGGCTGAGTTAGGGTATTCTTTCAGGGGGTCGGTGTGGACTGGATGGCAGAATGGCGACCTTTTTCACTGTAGTCAGTCCGTACTGCTGCATCAATGAAGCGTCAAAATTTGTTTCGCAAACCCTTACACAAGTGAAGATGGTTACGTTTGTTGCAGGCAAATTCGTGGAGTCCTACGGCATCAAATCACAGGTTAGTGTCCCAAATTCAAGTATCATCAGTGGCTTCATGAATGACCTTTCCTGAGATTTACTGTTGGGCGCACTCTTCACTTGCTGCGAACAGACCATGAAGACCGGAGGGACACCAGGCTCACGAACCAGCAGCCACAGGGACCAGCCAGCTTGGAGGAATAACCAGAGACATCCATTTCGGTTTTTAACTATTCTTCATGGGAACTGTGAATATACACCCTCAACCCACAGAAATTTCCAATTACTGTAGATTGTTGAGATTTTGGGTGGGTGACTCGATATATCTATGTATCTATGTTTGCGAGCGTTTACGTAAATTTGTGTAGCAGTAAGAATTTTAGATGTGCCGTTTAGTCTATTGTTTTACACGTCGTATTACATAACCGGTGTTCGTGTGTTATTGTCTGAATTGTGGCGGACCTAATTCTCTTGAATAAAATTCTTAATTTTAAATTTAAAAAAAAATAAATGCCCTTTCCACACTCTTATGATGAAAAGTGCGGAAGTTCTTCGATATTGGACATTGTACCATTTATCTCTCTTATGCTTTTGAAATGTCTGTGTCCATATACAGAAAGAACAGTTCAAGATTCAGACTTGGATTGATAATTTTAAAGAATAACAGTGCCAGACCAGGACAAACTCCAACGGCAAAAAAAACAGAGATCTCTGTTCAACGATTATTCAATTGGTTACTCGCATTCTCCGCCTCAAGCCCCATACCATCGTCGTACATTTAGCGTGTCCAGCCAAATGAATGCATTGGCCACAAGTTTATGTCAGACATCGTAATTATTAGTCTTCGAGCTGACCTGGTGTCTCCCCAAATACATCTACAATGTGCAAATTAGGCAAACAATGCTCATTTGCTTTATTGAACTGCAACAACACTGAATACGTTCAACACGATCTAGTTGCGTGGGGCGGGGGTGGGGGGGGGGGGGGGGTGGGGGGTGTCAGTGGGAATAATGCAACCTGCCTGTTCGCAAAATCATCCAAAGTCTTAAAAAAATAATATGTTCTCGCCACACCAGCTTTTTTAGAGTCAGGGGCTTCAGTTCAGTAATACATAAAATACAGCATCAGAAATGAACTCAATACGAACCGCTCAGGCGGGCCTCCCTTTAATGATCTCAATATTCAGCATTTCACTGTCGACCTCATTGATTTGAAGATCAACTATGCCTTTAAAGGGGCGCTATTTTCACCACGAGAGTCACTTAATACGAACATACTTAAGTAATATATGACTAATACTATATTTTTTTCGCCGACGTTTACCTTGCAATGCATTTCGAAGTTTTCTGTTTTCTAAACAAAAAACAAGTTACAATTTCGTTAGTTTTCTATTTTCAACCCAAGCAATATTGTACGTATCGCAGCTTACCTTTCGGCTATTTTATCACTTGTTTCTTAAAGGCTCTGCGTGCAAATGACTGAACTAGTTTGCTGTTACATCGGGCAGTATTGGACACATTTCAGTTAGAACCTCATCGTTTATTCTCAGCATTCGAGATTTGATGACTGGTCAAATTCAGAATTGTAGATGTCAAATCCAGAAACCAATTAATAGTAATATATGAATTGGTGAACAAAAGAAAACAACGTTCCATTTATCCAGAATCCAAGCACTGTAAATACAGAAAACTGACGTACGAAAAAAAGTGTTAGAAATGCTCGACATTCTGAACAGAAACGTTAACGCTACATCTTTTCACAGACTATTCTTAACCTTTTGATTTTTCCTCATCGGAATTGATCAACACACGTTTATATGGTTCACCTGAATCCGATGCCCCTCAATTAAATACTACAACTGAAGTTTCCAGATGAAGTGAACTGCAACAAAGACCTCTCAATCATATATTAGATTCTCAAATCAATGGGACGAATATTCTGGAAAATGATCTTTCCAATTCGCTGGAATGGCTGTACCAATCTTCTGCAAAAGCTACATTCTACATTTATTTCAACTATCCTGTTATTTTAAATGGCGTGCATTAAAAATTTAACAGGATTATCGTCCCCTCTAGTGAAAAAATGTTTTTGGAAAGGAGCATTGAAGTCACATTTAGTTCCATATTTCTACTGAAACTATCGACGGGGACAGTTGGGGAAGAAAGCAGTCATTGCCCAATCGAAACTTGACATATTGGAATTGCAAATGTCTTTCAATTAACCATCGTTGTATAATAGTGGTGTTTGGCGTTAGAAGGAATAACATGAAATAAGTTAAAGAAATACTGTACATTTCCATTTTTATTACCTGCATCTTTTCTGTCCGCATCGTCTTCTGTAAAGAATGCATACTCAGTTCATGCAACAATAAATGTAAATTCAAATAATTGCTTTATTTATTCAAGGTGTTCACATACAATAATTGTTTTGTTAATGGACAAGAAATACAGATAACTGGCACAAGAAACAAGCAACTGCCCATTTTTGCAGGTTAGATTTGCTGAATAAACTAACTTGATATTTAAAAAAACTCGCATCAGAAAACGAAATGACGAACAGAGAACCCAACTGATGCAACAATGTCTTTGAGACAAAGAAACCTCTTCATCTAATCTGGTCAGATCGATATATGACTTCAGACCTGCCGCATTATCCTCCAATGGCACACATTGCAGTAGGCCACTGAAACCTATCACCCTGCAAAGAGAATAAATTATCATAAGCGATGGGACGCTAAGTATTGATTCTTCGGGTCTGAGCATTAACATGTTCAATTACAACTTCGAAGTTAATTTCACAAACATCTGACAGATTATGCTGAAAGTAGGATTGCAAACAAATACTTCGTATTGTCAAACGTATGTGTAATTTTCAACTAATTTCATCAGCAGCATATGTACGGGTTATCTTCCCGGCGGGGCAATCTCACCAGTTCTTTTTTTTATAACGGGAGAAGGAACATTAGTTCCAATCTTCATGATTTCACCTTAAACCACTGACATCTTATGACACTTAGAACAATATCGTGTCGGACACTGACTGGAAACCTGTTCAAAAGGATGTATGGACTACGGAACACACTTTCGAAGAACCACTGGACGTATAACGCTGCATGATGGACTCTGAGCGCGGAAGTAATTGTGGAACATTAGGAATGACTTGGGACCAGAACTGTTGATGGAGGTCTCTTCATCCAAAAGCTGATAATTGACAACCGGAGGATCATCATGTGCAGGTGACAGGAGCACCTGAGGGAAAAATAGATTCGTATTAGTTTGCATCAACCTCAATATTCCAGATCCCTTTTCAGCTGACTGCGTTAGCACGGGGGATTGTTGCTCTGCCCAAGTGCCAAGGCATACAGGCTCCGACAAACCTCTGACGATGTGCTGCACTGACAATGCGCTCACCACGGTAGAACCAGAGAAGAACGAGCAACTGAGAAAACAGTGTTCATGAAGTATAAGTAGTGCTTGGCACCAACAGTGTGTCACCATACCCATTTCCCTCAGATCCTCACAACATATTATCATCTGACGAGTTGAGAAGAAAATAACGGACGAGTTAGGAGCGAAAATAAAACAACAGTCTTTTGAAAATACAAATCGCAAATATATTCATGTACGTGTTAGTTGAATGTAAATATTAATGTCTCCAAATTCCAAGCATTCCTGGGCATATCTTTGGAGAGATCACCAGCTTTCACCCATAGGTAGATACGTTATAATCAGACCTGATTATTTCGTGAATCTTCACGTCATGTCACAGCGGCAGTAGCATGGACAACATTTTAAAGACAACCACTGAAGTTCAGAAGTGCTACCTTTTCCCATGAAGATCAGAATTTGAAGGTATATCCTCCACTGGACCCTCGTCACAAGGAGACCACCATAAAACTATTAGCGTGTTTTGCAAATGAGTTTTAATATTAGGCTTGGATTGTGAATTGCATGGAATGGAGATTGGTGGAGACGATAGGTGGGGAGGGGGTCCGCGGGGGAGGAGGGAGGGAGTTGGACATGGCAGCTCTTCATATGTCTCTCCTGCCTTGTGTGTTTCAGAAATCCCTACCCAGTTTTACAGGATATTCAATATCCGGAATGACATAAGAGTGCTTTGGAATTTTGTAGGCGACAACCAGTTTACTGTTGCCAGGCAAGTCGCAGATGAACAGAAGACTTCCTCCAAGTGTATCACTAGCCATTGAGCCTCATGCTCAATGGAGCGTTTCCACTTTAGCAGCAAGTGCATTTCCAGCAACGGAAAACGATATAGTACGAGACCTAATAAGAGCCCAGAAGAACTTGGACTTCAATAGAACGACGTCGACTTGTAGAGGCACCTATTTGCATGTTGTACCGCTTTGATTTCTCACATTGATTCCGTTCGCTGTAACTCTGCCTTCCAAACACTCAAACATGCTGCTTCTTTTGTGGAAGGGAGCTCCGGAGACTCACGATCCGAAGCGATTCAAATCCAACCTCTGCAAGCCATAAGATATCCGGCACAATCACGGTCTGAGTCCAGATAACCTCTTAATGCCGTCTAACGCACTTACATCTTTCGTTAAATAACGAGACCAATATTGCGCACAACACTGCAGGCTTGACCTCTTAAATGGCCTGTCCAATAGACGCAGTACCTTCCGAGTTTTCTACAAAGTTTTCTGCACAATTACTGATGGCATTCTATAAAACTTGCTGATATATTGCTAGACTTGTTGAATGGTCTTCTGTGATTCACGCACTAGGGCACCCAGATCCCTCTATATTCCGGAGCTTTGCAATATCTCAGCATGCAGATAATGAGCTTTCATCCTGCCAAAATGGTGACCTACAATTTTTCCTACATTACAGAATATTGCCCTTCCATTTAACCTATCAATGTCCCATTCTATCCGGCTTTTGTTCCTTTCTATCCTCCGTACGTCCTATTCAAAATTAGCCTACCAAGCAATATTTGTGTCGTCAGCAAAGTTTGCAGCCAGTCCTTCAAGTCTATCATTCATGTCATTTATACAAAATGTAAAAGGTTGAGGCCCCAGCTGACCTCAGAAGCACACCAATTGGAACAACTACCTAGAGCAGAATAAACATTTCTGCCAAATCTCTGTTTCATATGAGGGTGCCGATTTACTGTCCATGCCACCATATTACACGCAAAGCTATGACTGGCATCTTTGTATCCCTATTGGCTACAGATGAGATCCCAGAGGACTGGAAAACAGCTAATGTGGAGCCGCTATTTAAGAAAGGTAGCGGGAACAATCCAGGAAAATATATGTCAGTGAGCCTCACGTCGCTGGTCGGTAAATTATTGGACTGAAATCTCAGGGACATGACTTATACCCATTTGGAAACAAATGGACTCAATAGCGATAGACAGCATGGTTTTGTGAAGGGGATGTCGTCCCACGCTCATATGTTCGAGTTTTTTGAGGAGATGACAAAGATGATTGATGACGGCAGGGCAGTGGATGTTGCTTACCTGAACTTCAGTAAAGCACTTTATAAGGTGGCTCTTGGCATTCTGTTTCAAAAGCTGCAGTCACACGGGATCAGACGTGAGGTCGGAGGATGTATAGAGAGCTGACTGGGTCACAGAAGTTAAAGTGTACCAGTAGAAGGGTGTTTTTCTGAATGGAAGGTTGTGACAAGTGATGTTCCACGGGGATATGTGCTTGAGCGTCTGTTGTGTGTAGCATATATAAATGATTTGGAGGAAAATGTAGCTCATGTGATTAATAAGTTCGCGGATGATACCAAGGTTGGTGGAGTGGCAGCTGGTGTTGAGGATTATCAGAGGATACAGCAGGACATAGATAGCTAGAGCTAAGAAATGGCAAATAGAGTTAATCCAGAGAAATGTACGGTAATGCATTTTGGTAGGTGTAACATCGAGGGGAAATATACTGTAAGTGGCCAAACTCAAGAATATAGAAGGTCAGAGAGATCTGGGCGTGCATGTCCACAGATGTTTGAAAATGGCAACACAAGGGGACAAGGTAGTTAAGAACGCTTGACTTCATTGGACGGGGCATCGAGTATAAAAACTCTGCTTACCACACTATCAGAAGATGTGGAGACTTTGGAGATTGTACAGAGGAGGTTTACCAGTATGTTGCCTGGTTTGGAGTATGTGAGCTATGCGGCGAGGCTGAATAGACTGGGACTGTTCTCATCAGAACGACTGAGGTTGAGTGATGGCCTGATACACGCCTACAAGATTATGTGGGGGTGGGGAGGGGGGTGCGGGGGGGTGGGGGGGAGGGGGGGGTGGGGGCGTGAATAGAGTAGATGAGCAGCGATCCTTTCCCAAGTTCGAGGAGTCAGTCACTAGGCGGCAGAGGTTTAAGATATGTGGGGAACGTTTAGAGGAGTTGTGTGAGGCAGTATTTCTTCACAGAGTGCGGTGAGTGCCTGGAACCTGTTGCCAGGGGAGGTTGTGGAAGCAGATACATTAACGGCGTTCAAAAGACATCATGAAAATACATGGATAGAATGCGTATAGAGAGATAGGGCAGAAGGAAGTGCTGAGGGTTTGGCCAAGGTTGATAGCATGATCGGTGCAGGCTAGGGGGGCCGAAGGATCTGTTTCTGTTCTGTATTGTTCTTTGTTCATTTTTCTCTGAGATTTTATATGATGTAATGTACTTTGAACGTCAGCTTACCGTGTGCTTTATTGCAATCTAATTAAACTCTATCCCTCTGTGCTCTTTAAATCACCACATGCAACTTTTTTGTACGACTCTTGTGAATTGGCTAAACATAAATTTCCTGTCAAAAAACCTTGTTAATTGACTGAATGCACTCTGTATCTCCAATTGCCCTGCTATAACATTTTTAATAACTGCGTTTAAAATATTGCTATGATACGTTTTAGGCTAACTGACTGTCAATATTTCTATTTTCTGCCTACCTCCCTTTTTGACTGTAGGAATTACGTTTGCTATCTTCCAATATAGCGAATCTTTTAAGTAATGTAGGAAATACTGGGATATTGAAACCAATGCATCCACTATATCTCATTTGTCATGTCTGTCAAGACGTTAGGCTGCAATCCATCCGGACAATCAGATCTGGCAGCTCGTAGTACCAACAATTTTCTCAATGACATTGCCCTGGTTATTCGTAAATGTTCATCGTTTTCTTCCATTTCCTGATTGATAACTTTTTCCGGGAGTTGATGTGTGTCCATACTTAGTCAAGACAAATCCAAAATATTTGTTTCATCAGCCACCACAGCCGTATGTCCAATGCTAATTCCTCAGGTGCACATTTTATTAGAACAATGATCACTTTCTCTCTTTTCTTGTCAACCATCTGTAGAAACGCACAGAGTCTGTCTTTAAATTACTGACTAGTAGGGCAGCACCTTGGTGCATTGCTGCAACGGCACTGGGAACCTGGGTTTGAATCGCGGTCCTGGGTCACTGTCCCTCTGGAGTTTGCACGGCCTCCCCTTGCCTGCGTGGGTTTCAACCCCACAACCCAGAGATGTGCAGGATAGGCAGATTGCTCAATAATTGGATCCTCAAAATGAATAATTTAAAAAAAGTCCTGACTAGCTTTCTCCTTTATTCCAGTTTCCACACCTTACTGATCCGTACGACATATAATCTTCTAAAAAGCTTTCTCAATTTTAGGGCAGCCTTTTCACAAATATATGTTTCTTCTTTCACTTTAATGCTGTTTTTTTTTAACTCTCCACAGACGATGGGATTTCCTGATGGCATTTTTTATTTCCCATTGGAATGTGTATATTCTGTGCATCTTAATATTTCCATCCAAACATGTGGTATTGACCTTCCCTTGACCTATCCCTTAATCCAAGATGGCGCCGGAGCGAGGGGACTCTCTGCGAGCTCTCACAAACAGATCTACTTTTTACTTAACTTATACTCGTTCTAATCTTTTAAAATTTAATTCTAAACCTAACATTATTACTAACCTCTCTCTTTTATCCTCTCTTGCAGGCTTGAACATCCTCCGAGGCCGTTGGAGACCTTTTGACCCGACCTGACCTCCGCGACCTGGAAGATGATCGGGCCCAAACCGGAAGTGAAGCCCCAACCTCGATTTGGAGCCTACCCGGACCTCGGAGCTCCAAACCCAATACAATAACTACCGACGCCAGCCCCCGTATCGCCTTGCCCAGTCCCCGGAGCTCCCGCCCCGACCCCCGACGGCAAGACCCGGCCCAACGCGACCCCGAGAGACCCGCACAGCGACCCGACCACGAGAGGCCCGCCCAGCGACCCGACCTACCCTGTGATGGAAGAAAGAAAAATCCACGTGGAGGCTCGACCAGGGCCTACTTCAAGATCCGACCCCAGTAGCGCCCAGGGAGGGAACAGACCACGGGACCCAGCCCAACCTGCCTCAGGACGCCCCTGCCCACGACCAGGACCCCCAAAACGGCGGGTACTCCGCGCGAGGACCCAAACGCACTGCAAGGTATTCCTACGCCCGCAGAACGTCGGGGCCCATCCGGACCGCAAACATGCCCCCCGAGCAACCCCTCTACCTCAACCAGTGCCCGGGAGCCTGCCAGACACGACCCCAGATACGTAGACAGCGCCCTGGTCCCCGCCAGCGCCCTGGACTCCGCCAGACGCAACCACCTACCTTCCACAAGAGCTGACATCGGCCATCGGATCATCCAGCAGCAGCCGCCGACCGAGGAAGCGAGGGAAACGTGGCCGTCTGCAGGTTAGACTGAAGCAACGTGGTTTCAAGACCCCTCTCCCCAGCATACTCCTGGCAAACGTCCAAGCAATCAAAAACAAGCTGGATGGACTTAACGCCAGACTTACCTCTCAGAGGGAAGTAAGAGACTGCTGTGTGCTCTATTTCACACTGGACACTGCCATACAACCTGAAGGCTTCTCAATTCACCGGGCGGACCGCACGGCATCATCAGGCAAAGCGAAGGGTGGAGGGGTTTGCCTCCTCAGCAACTCCTCCTGGTGCTTGGATGTGGCGACTCTGGTGACCTACTGCTCCCCAGACCTGGAATACCTGACCGTGAAGTGCCGCCCATATTATCTTCCACGCGAGTTCACTTCAGCCATTATCACAGCGGTCTGCATCCCACTCCAGGCAGTAGTGAGGAAGGCGCTGGACGAACTATACACAGTAATAAACAACTACGAAACAGAACACCCGGAGGCCTTGTTCATCGTGGCCGGAGACTTCAACAAGGCTAACCTCAAGAGTGGACTGCCAAAAATCCACCAGCACATCTCCCGTCCCACCAGGGGCGACAACACTCTTGACCACTGCTACTCAAAAATCAAGGGCGCCTACCTTTCCGTCCCCCGACCACACTTTGGGAAATCAGACCATAAGACGGTGCTCCTTCTCCCGGCATACAAGCAGAAACTCAAGCGGCAGAATCCAGCTAAGAAGGTTGTGCAGTGCTGGTCCGAGGAGACAGAAGAGCTCTTACTTGACTGCTTAGAGACAGTGGACTGGTCCATATTTAAGAACTCAGCGACCAACTTAAATGAGTATGCCACCACCGTCACAGACTTCATCATCAAATGTGTGGATGACTGCCTGCCAAAGAAAGCAGTACGTGCGTTCCCCAACTGGAAACCATGGTTCAATCACGAGATTGACTCCCTACTGAAGGACAGATCTGAGGCGTTCAAGGCAGACGACCCTGACCTAAACAAGAAATCCAGGTACGACCTACGCAAAGCCATCCGGAATGCCAAGAGAGAATATCAAACCAAGCTAGTCACAGACAGACTCTCGGCGGTTGTGGCAAGGACCAAACAACATAACGGGCTCCAAATCGAAGCCGAACAGTATCTCTGGCAGCAGCGCAATCCTCCCCGATGAACTCAATGCATTCTATGCTCGGTTCGAGCAGGTAACCAACAATCCGCTGGCGAGTGCCCCAGCAGCCCATAATTCACCCATACCCACCATCACAGCTTCCGAAGTCAGATTGGCCTTCCTGAAAGTGAACCCTCGGAAGGTGACGGGCCCAGACGGGATCGCTAGTCGTGCGCTCAGAGCCTGCGTGGACCAGCTGGCAGAGGTATTCACGGACATCTTTAACCTGTCCCTACTCCACTCCGAGGTCCCCACCTGCTTCAAGAAGACCACCATCATACCGGTACCAAAGAAGAACCAGGCAACGTGCCTCAATGACTACCGACCAGTGTCCCTGACTTCAGTCATAATGAAGTTCTTCGAGAGGTTGATCATGAAGCGCATCACCTCCATACTCCCAGAACACCTTGATCCACTGCAATTCGCATACCGCTGCAACGGGTCCACATCAGACACCATTTCCCTGGCCCTACACTCATCCCTAGAGCATCTCGAAAACAAGGACTCATACATTAGACTCCTATTAATTGACAACAGCTCCACCTTCAACACCATAATCCCAGCCAAGCTCATATCAAAGCTCCAAAGCTTAGGACTTGGCTCCCCACCCTGCAACTGTATCCTCGATTTTCTGACCAACAGGCCACACTCAGTAATAATGAACAACAACACCTCCTCCACAATAGTCCTCAACACCGGCGCCCCGCAAGGCTGCGTACTTAGCCCCCTACTGTACTCCCTGTACACACACGACTGGGTGGCAAAACTTGGTTCCAACTCCATCTACAAGTTTGCTGATGATACGACCATAGTGGGCCGGATCTCGAATAACGATGAGTCCGAATACAGGAGGGAGATAGAGAACCTATTGGAGTGGTGGAGCGACAACAATCTCTCCCTCAATGCCAGCAAAACTAAAGAGCTGGTAATTGACTTCAGGAAGCAAAGTACTGTACACAGCCCTGTCAGCATCAACGGGGCCGAGGTGGAGATGGTTAGCAGTTTCAAATTCCTAGGAATGCACCTCTCCAAAAATCTGTCCTGGTCCACCCACGTCGACGCTACCACCAAGAAAGCACAACAGCGCCTATACTTCCTCAGGAAACTAAGGAAATTCGGCATGTCCACATTGACTCTTACCAACTTTTACAGATGCACCATAGAAAGCATCCTAACAGGCTGCATCACAGCCTGGTATGGCAACTGCTCGGCCCAGGACCGCAAGAATCTTCAGAGAGTCGTGAACACAGCCCAGTCCATCACACAAATCTGCCTCCCATCCATTGACTCCATCTACACGTCCCGCTGCCTGTGGAAAGCGGGCAGTATAATCAAAGACCCCTCCCACCCGGCTCACTCCCTCTTCCAACTTCTTCCATCGGGCAGGAGATACAGAAGTCTGAGAAAACGCACAAACAGACTCAAAAACAGCTTCTTACCCACTGTCACCAGACTCCTAAATGACCCTCTTATGGACTGATTTCATTAACACTATACCCTGTATGCTTCATCCGCTGCCAGTGCCTTTGTAGTTACATTGTATATGTTGTGTTGACCTATTATGTATTTTCTTTTATTCCGTTTTCTTCTCATGTACTTAATGATCCGTTGAGATGCTCGCAGAAAAATACTTTTCACTATACCTCGGTACACGTGACAATAAACAAATCCAATCCAATCATACTTTCCAGTTCACTTCAGCTCGCACCGCTAACTTTTCCTCATGCTTCCTCATGTAATATTGAAATACTATTCTTGGACGCAGGCGCCTTTCCCTTGACCTGAATGCAAAAATAAATCATATGATGATCGTTGCTATCGTGGGTACATGCAGGATAAGGTCTATGCTAAGGTCTTCTTCCTGCAGCTGTATGGTTCTCACAGAAATGTCTCGAGCATTCACAAACAGCTCAAACTGTTTTTCGAAGATTGCTGAGGCTAACGTTGTTTTTTTGTCTACACAGTATTTCAATATGTGAATGCTCTTTTGTAGTCCTCTGATCAATTCGTGTTTTTGTTGTTTGTTAACTGTTCTGTGAGTGGTGCTGCTATACTACTAAAGTTCAGAACGCACTTACAATAAAATCCGCTCATTCCCAGAATCATTTGAAATGGTCAAACAGTGTTGTTCCCGTTTTTAAAAAAAAAAAATGATGTACGTGTGGTGATGTTTCTGGCTAGGCCTGTATTTATTGCCTGCCCCGATATTTCCTTCAGAAGGTGAAGGTGAGTTGCCTCCTTGACGCGTTGCAGTCCTTGAAGTGTAGGTACACCCTCTGTGTTGTTAGGTAGGGGTTTCCAGAAAGCTGCCCCAGTGAGGGAACGGAGACATATTTCCAAGCTAGGGTGGTGAGTGACTTTGATGGAAGCCTCCAACTGGTCGTATTCACAGGTACCTCCTGCTCTTCTCCTTCCACTTGGTCGTGGTGCAGATAGCCATACCATATTTGACTGAATGAGACCAGATCATGATTTTTTGTTTCTCAATGACCCAGTCTTTCAATGCCTTTGTTCGTGATTCTCTGAACAGTTGCAGCTGCGTTCTTGGTTACATAGAGCATAATCTGCATTGCCAGTACACATCTGGAGATAACCTTTCCCTCTCATTCGAGGATACTTGTTAAAACGCCTTTAGAAAGTCCACCTTCGTGATCATTGAATCATATAATCCCTACAATACACAAGGCTGCCATTCGGGCCTTCGAAACTAGCCATTTCGCCGCCCCATCCCACAACTCCAGAACCTAACATTAACATCTTGGATACGAAGGGGAAATTTAGCATGGCCAATGCACCTAACCTGAACATCTCAGGAAACCCGAGCATACCAATGCAGAGACAAGGAGGATGTGCAAACTCCACACAGACGAAGCTCGGAATCCTGCCCGTGATGAATTTGGGCTGCCAAAATATTTTGATGAAATCTTCCAAACGTGGAATAGGAAGCGGATACCTCTTGGTGAAGGTATTCAGTCTCCTGTCATCCAAATAAATCTTTGTGTTCAATCAATTTGCGGCATCAGTGTGATAAGGTAGCTGCAAACCTGAATTCAATAATGTCAGTATTGACCATATGTTTAATGTCCTTCTGTACTTGTGATAACCTTTCTAAAGACATCCTCTATGACAGGTTGCGCCTTAACAGAATGTTGTCTACCCCACCCCACCCCACCTCTACATCTACACAATGCATTCCTAACTTGGACATAATCTGTCCCCACAAATAGATGTATAAGACTGCAGCAACTCTTTCAATTTGCGGTGGCTCTGATTGGAAGGCAAATTAATCGGATTATTCAATTTTTCAGGATTCCTCCATTGCGCCAATAAAATGTATTGATGTCATTCTCTGATTTTAACACTCTTCATATTTCACATTTTCAAAACATCATGCTTGTCCTCATCTCCATCCCAACATTTGGATCATGTTTAAGTGACTTATTATGTGTACTATCGGTGTGGCTGGATGCGGACCAGATGACTTTACTCGGTCAACTTTCTTTCAATCAGATATGACCCCCTAAATCTGTCTGTCAGTAGTTTGCCATTCATTCACCTCTTCATTCACCTGAGGAAGGAGCAGCGCTCCGAAAGCTAGTGACATCGAAATAAACCTGTTGGACTTTAACCTGGTGTTGTAAGACTTCGTACAGTAGTTTGCCAGACACTGATAATAACAGAAGCATTTTTGAGCCTGCGACGAAACTACGACTCTGCATTTTCCTATCGGTTAATGCTTTCATTTCATGTCCTGTGTCCTTTGAATGTTTCCTTGACACCTCTCAAGCCCATTCGGTTTTTCTCTGAAATTCGAGACGTATGGGCTAGATTCTCCAGTCCCCCAGCCGCAAAACTATTCAACCACAAGAGCGTCGCTTCAGACACATGCAGCTGAGGAACGAAAAATTCAGCCCATGGAATCCCTGTTGGGATTCTCTAATCCGAGTTGACCTTAACACCGTTGCCAGCGAGAACGGAGAATTTGGCACTTAGCCAAAATAATAGTCATTGCGTCAGGCCAGATAATCGGGCCGGTATGACTGGATGTTATAATTCCAGCCTGCTTGGGATTCTTCAAATCCCCAGCAGGTCCTTCCTAACCGTATGCGTTTCGCTGGCGACGAGATTCCGCTTTCTCACCGCTTGTCAGTGGGATTAACCATTGTAACCACCCCACGTCTCCATGGAACCTGTGAGTAAGGATGCGCAACTGGTGGGAAGAGGGACTTGCAATCCATTACCTTCGTCCATCTGCGGTTCAGGCCATGAACGCTGTTTTTGTGTCTTTGCTTGGGCTTTCCTTATTCCTCGTTGTCCCTCTAATGGAATTTCATCGGCTCCCTTTAGAATATCTTTCCTACGCTCAGTAGTTATTAGAATTTGGATCAGTTCTGCCATTTTTCCTCTGCACTATCCCGTGGTGGGTTCCATTTTATTCTTTATATTTTGTCCTGTGAAGAATATAGTTCAGGAAGACCCTGAGCTCCGAAGCTGAGGAAGCAGTATGATGGATTCTTTTCAATTTCGAATTCATTCTGACATACCTCTAAATAATACACATCTGTCCCTTTCCCTTTATCCACTCCACCCATTGATCCAATTAGCTATCTCAGTCACCAACTTATCACATCCACTTATTCATATCAAATATCAACAGCGAATGAAACTTAAAGACCACATTCACAACGCCCAGCTACCAGCAAAGAGTGACTAATCTCACCAAATTTCAAAGACCCCTACCAACATTCACACGGAAAACTCACGCATCAATTCATCAGCACCAAACATTCGCTCAACTACATATCCCACACAATTATCCCAGCACCCCCATTTACCTGCTTCACTCAACTGCCCAAATCCCACCCATAACCATATACAGTCACGCTATCCGTCGCATACCCATCGACGTAAACATCTACACTTCCATTGAGTCACCTACACATTACACACAATTACATAAATAGATGCAATAATATGGTGTTCGCTTAGATGTTTTTTTTTTGGTTAGCATTGATGAGTTTGGATCTAAGGGTCTGTCTATTGGCTTAGATTCTATGATACACACTTCACTATCTCTATTACTCACCTAACTGCCTGCCCATCAGATCCATGTACGACCTTCCTCATGCATCTCTGAAACGAACACATTTAATCAGCAAAGAGCCCCTGTCCATATTATCCACTTACTTTCCTACTCATACACGCCATCTTCCCATATTAAGATCATTAGCTACTCACCTATCTACCTCACTTATTTACCTCCAGACTCAATAATCCAGTTCATCGAGCTTGCATCAACATTTGGAAACAAATCCAAATTTACATACCGAGCACTTCACAGACGGACTCTGCTAAACTATGTTCCCGCCCATGGACATCACCACCTCCCCATCTACGTGTATCTCCCAACGCACGAACTCGGAGCTTTACGTAGCGCCAATAACCATGCGCTGAGCCATTCAATCATTCATGCAGTCACTCATTGACTCATTCGATCACGAAACCAAAAACATGCATTCAAAGCACCTTTAAACTTGCATAAATACAAAGACTAATGCCATAAACGTGGAATGTATCACTTATATTTCCCACATCCACTCTGCTCTTTCGACCTAAATGGTGACTCTTAATTTCCCATTTCCATTTCAGATGGAATCGTAGGACCCTGGAAGAAATCATAATATCACCTAGTACATTAAGTCATCGTGGGAAGCGAGACATCGCCGAGCATTTATATTGTTCTGACATTGTGAGTAATTCTGTTTTGCATAGGTAATTGGTTGCTTCCTTACATGTGCCCCCCCCCCCCCGGTGAGAAACAGTGTTCAACGTTCTCCTATAATGAATTTATGTAAATATCATTCTCTGACATAAAATATTTCAGATTAGAAATGACATTTGAGACGTACGAATCGTGAACAGCATTAATCAGTCCAGACCTTCATTGAAGGATGGATATGCAGCGTTGGTACTGTAAATTTTCGCACCTGACTTTTTGAGTGCCACTTTGAATTCGTCCAGTTCTGCAGACCAAACATAAGCTCCTGGTAAATCACATCATGTCAGCAATATTTGTTCTATTTTGAAACGTGATTTAGGAATCAGGAATTTGGGGGAATTGAGGCGCTCAAGGCGGAGAGATGCACACCCCAGCATAACAAAAAACCTAAATAACATCACACTGAAAACCTTCGACAATGTTGGGCAGGCGGTAGCACTGCTCATGCTGCTATCTGGAAGAGCACGGTGCGATACTACATCAATTTTCATTGAGAGACGGTAAAGTGTTGCATAATAAATCGATGAAGTGAAGTGTTCACGTCAGTTCCTCGGCCGGGCAACTTCCAAAACCTGAATCAGCGAAACACGTAAATCATACAATCGATTCAGAAATATTGTACCAGATGCACATATTTTTTAAAGAAAAACAGTGCAAACATATATATTTTCTATTGTGGACATTGCAGCAATGTGCTGATGAACGGCGTGATAATCCAGAAACACACTCCCTCCTGTGGGGACAGGAGTTTCAATGCCCTAGCGATATCTGGCAGATTATCCATTGAGTCAGCACAATCCCTACTGTGCAGAAGGAAGCCTTTAAGCCCATCGAGTCAGTACCTACCTCTGAAAGGGCATTTTACCAAGGCCAAATGTTCCGCCCTAACCCCGTACTCTGCGTATTGATCATGGACAATCCACGTAACCTGCATGTCTTTGGACAGTGAGAGGAAACCGAAACGGAAGAAACCTCACGCAGACAATGGACGAACGTGCAAACTCCACAGAGTTAGTCACCAAAAGCCGGAATCGAATTATGATTCGTGGAGCTGTGAGACACCAGTGCTGAACACTGTGCAGCCCTGCTGTAACCCAATAAAGTAATAAAATACGGAAGTAAAACCATAACTTTAGCTATAATGAGAATGTATTAATCCCACGGTCGTAAGCACTCAGAAAGTTCCTGAATGACCATGGCCAGGTAAACGAACACTCTGATTACATACGGAGCCGACATCAAGCCAAACAGGATGTGTTTGACTCTTATTTGGTTTTAAATGGCCGAGCTCATCACTCACTTGTACTTCTCATCGACACAAATGCATCAATGCCACATCCTGCCCAAGTGACTTGCAAATAAATTAGTACTAAAATATTGAGGGCTTGTGCATACATTTTCACAACTATCCACAAACCATTCGAATAAAGCAGAATATGACTGATTTAATAGAATGCCGCAAAACAAAGCTGTTTTCCAAATTGTTCCAAAATAATGTGCAGTTTTTCAAAAATTCATTCATAGGATGTTAGCGTCACTGGCCGGGCCAGCATCTGATGCCCATCCCTGAGCATTTAGGAGTCAACCTCATTTCTGTGGGTCTGGAGTCACATGTAGGACAGATATGGATGACAGATTTCCTTCACGAAACGACATGAGTAAACCAAATGGGTTTCCACAACAATCGACAATGGTTTCACGGTCGTCATTAGAGTTTTCATTCCCGATTTTTATGGCATTCAAATTCCACCATCTACCCTAGCCGGATTCGAACCCTTGTCCGCACGGAATTACCGTGGGTCTCTGGATTACTAGTCCAGTGACAGTACCACTATTCCACTATCCCCCTTCCTGCCTTGCAATGCTTTGCCATGTGGTGGCCGTATCTACTTTGGCGATCACCTGCTCTGACATAGGATCCATACACTTGAATGGCAGTTTGTGCAACATTTGCTGGAGATGATATTTAATAGATACGTTGTACGTTTCGCAGGCCCTGCATTTTAGTTTATAGCTTTTATCGACTGTTAGTATGCTGGCCCAGATGCCACAATTTGCAACTGGTCAAGAACTCCAAAAGGCTTTTGTTAATTTTTAACCTGGGAAGAAGGGATACATAATGATTATTAGTGTCCCAGGTAGGCAGACATTAATACTGCAGTGAATTTAGGTGAAAATCCCCGAGGATCCGCACTCCGGCCCCTGGTCGGGTATACTGAGGGAGAATTCAGAATGTCCAATTCCCCTGACAAGCACGGCTTTTGGGACTTGTGGGAGGAAACCGGAGTACCCGGAGGAAACCAACGCAGGCATGGGGAGAACGTGCAAACGCCAAACAGTCAATGAGCCAAGCTGGGAATCGCACCTGATACACTGACGCTGTGAAGCAACAAAGATGACCACTGTGGTGTAGTGCCGCCCGAATTTCACCCAGGAGTGATGTCCCTGACTCTGAACAATTGGTTCAGTTTCCAAAAAAAAATCTTTAATTTGAACACGGAATAGATCACACCACATCAAAGACTGTACGTTAGAATTAACAGTTAAACAGATCTTAAACCAACAGGAAAATAAGCCTCATATCGAAACGTGCGACTAACTCCAATTGAGCAAGCAGATGCAGTTCAAATGTCACTTTTAAATAAAGTTAACAATTAGATTGCTTGCTTTGTTGTGCAGTGCATTTGAGAAGAAGAGAGTCCCTTTGAAGAACAGAAGCAGTACACTTCTGCTCAACCTCGCAGCGTTTGGTAAAATAACATGTTGGTCATATTTTATATTATTCTGCCTTGTCAGCCTAAGCCAAGTTCCAAAATTACAGAAAGACCTGGCTCCTCCAACGAATGATATAATCGGTTGCCCACTGATATGTCACATGACCTGCTTATCCAGGACTAAATGCAACGCCCCATAATTTATCTCCCCTGCCGAGAATCTCCAGAAATCAAAGGAATTTCCCATTGGTCCCCTATCCGTAAGTAAGTAAATGGTTAGAAACCATTATGATCTGACATATTAGGATTCCTTACAGCTTTCGCGGACGGAGCCTGCAAAAAAAATACATACTTTAACCCTGGCTTTCAAAACGCTTCTTGCAACTGATATATATACAATATACATACTAAGTTGTTACCTTCATCTTACCTCTCCTTTAAAACGGACACATCAGCGATATGTAAAGGTGGCTTAATTTTCAATGTCAAAGACTATTCATTACTAAACTCTACCACCGTAGTATATGATATAACGTGGTTTATTTGTATGCATAGAAATTTTGCATCGGCATGGCCCATTTCAGTCTTTCTTTTCCAACTTTCATTATCCACTCTTCTTACATCTGAATGTCGTGATCAAGCATTGGAAATCACGCTTCTTGCTGATACATCGATACATTTCAAGTTAAATAGTTGCAGCAATACATTCCATTGAAACAGTCATGCATGTCGATCAATACGACGAATTATCTGACGAATTATCAACATAAATGTCAACATGTTGCAAAGAAATTACCAAACTCAATGTCTGCTTCAAGGTTCTCGACTAAGAGTCAAACAAAATCAATAGGTATTTCAATACCCGTGTCATCTTCATGCAGCAGTGCAGCACCAACGCCGTACTTACTCGCTTCAATGTCACCTTGAATTACTTGATATAATATGGTGTCGGCCAAAATTCTAACCGTGGTTAGTACAGTTTTCAGATTGTTAAATCCCTCCTAATATTCTGACTTCCAGTGACACTTCCGGTTCTTTCTTTAATGTTCAATCAGTGGTTTAACGACTCTGCTGAAATTTGGCACGGATTTTTTTCCAGAAGTTACCTTCTCATTGGTAGTGTTGGGAACTACGAATGGCTTTCGTTTTCACATTTCGTGGGACCATCTATGCATGTCCAATATGATGGCCTAACATATGACTTGCACTTGCTCAAACCCATTTTCATTCAGTTTCACCAGTAATCCAGCCGAAAACAGCTCATTTAAATGTTCCAAGTACACCTCTCACATTTGATTGTACACCAAAAAGTCGTCTATGTGCACTGGATAATACGTTACTCCAGAAATTACCTTATTGGTTAATTTTTGGATGATGCTGGCGCATTGTTCACTCACAATGGAACAACGTTAAACTGATACAAACCATTTTGCAAGAGTAAAGCCGGCACTTCCTTTTCTTTTTTGGTAAAGAAAGTTGCAGTATCCTATAAGTCAGCTAATTTTGGAAAAGAGTTTGCTCATGTCATTTGTTCAAAGCAGTCTTCCAAACCAGAAATATGGTATATCTGAATTTGTTACTGCATTGACTTTCCTACAGTCCACACACAACCGTTGTGTTCGAAATGAGTTTGGTGGCATCAGAAAAGATGAGCTGCAATCGCTGCTACTCTCTTGAATGATATGGAGTGTGCTTTCATTCTTCTTCTATACATCTGCCAACGTTAGCTGTTTCAATCTACCTGGACGTTGCTTCATTGGAATATAATGAGCTTCATCTGCAGCATATATCATTCCTTTTGCACTTAGTAGTTCGTTCCCATTTTGTAGTAATTATAGTCACAAGTTTGTGTGACTCCAATACCTCTCTCAGATTACTCTGATTTTCGTCAGGAAGGCAACTCATTAATTTGTCCAAATCATAGAATCATAGAATTTACAGTACAGAAGGTGGCCATTCGGCCCATGGATGCAGCACCGGCCCTCGAAGAGCACCCTACTTGAGCCCACGCCTCTCCCCTTCCCCGTGAGCCAAATAACGCGAATTAACCTTTTGGACACAAAGGGGCAATTCAGCATGTCCAATCCACCTAACCTGCACATCTTTGGACTGCGGAGCACCCGGCCGAAACGCACGCAGACACGAGAAAGAAGTGAAAACTGCAGACAGACAGTGATCCGAGGTCGAATTGAACCCGGGTCCCTGGACCTGTGAGGCAGCAATGCTAATTACTGTGCCATCGTGCCGACCAAATGTCTTATTACTTTCTCATTGCCCAATTATATTTGACGAATGTCAAATTCAGAATTGCTTGAAAGTTTCTCTTGTGACTGATTTATATCTAGTTGACACAGCCGCCCTTTCCCCCCTTCCTGATCAATATATATTTGGAGCATGTTAACATGACACACTCTGTGAGTTTCCTTCTATCTGGCATTTCTGGCAATTCTTTCACGTCACAACTTCCGGTTGTGGCCATGAACTAAGCAGTCGCACGCAGGGTGGCTTCCATTTAAATATCCGTTTCTTTCACCGCAAGAGGCACAACTGTCGTAAATAAAGCTCCTTTTGTTCCTCGGAACTTCCCAGTGTCAGACTATACATTAAATACTTCCTTGTTACAGTACATCTTCCAAAGTCCGTCACCTCACACTTTTCAGGTATAAATTCCATCTGCCACTTGGCTGCCGAATTGAGCATCCCATCTATATCTTCCGGCAACCCAAGGCACTGAACCTCACTGTCAACCACCCGGCCACCCTTTGTGTCATCTGCTAATACACTAATCCTACCTCCCTCATAGACACCTATGTCATTTATATACATTTCCAATAATAGGGGACCCAGCACAGATCCGCCTGGTGCGTGACTGGACACCGATTTCTAGACAGTAAAGCCACCGTGTGTGATCACCCTCTGTTTCCTGTATGTCAGCCAGTTTCGAATCTACCTTATTAATGTATCCTGTATACCGTGTGCATTTTCCTTCTTTATAAGTCTCCATTGTGGATTTTGTCAACGGCTTTTCTGAAGTTCACGTAAACTAAATCAACTTCTCTATGCTCATCTACACACCTGGCCACATGCTGAAAGAAATTACCAAATTGTAGAAGATTTTAGTTTAGACGGGCAGCATGGTCGGCACAGGCTTGCGGGGGCCGAAGGGCCTGTTCCTGTGCTGTACTTTTCTTTGTTCTTTGTTACAGTGAGCTTGCTCGGCCTGTGGTCTTCCCATTTCCTAATTGAACGCACCGCAGCTGCTCTTCTGTAGACTTCCGTCTGACAAGCCATGTTGACGATTCCTAATCAAATCTCACCTCTTCAAATGTAGATAGATTCTCTCCTTCAAAATGATCTCCATTATTTTCCCCACCACTGACACGAGACTTACTGATCTCTCGTTCATTGACTTTTCTCGACAACACTTCTTAAACTGTGGAAACACATGAACTGTTCTTCAGGGTCTGACACCTCCCCCGTGGCCATAGAGGAATTTAAAGTTTGATGCGGAGCTCCTGCAATCTCCACTCTCGTCTCCCACAGCAGCCTAGGACACAATTCATCCGGACCTGTAGATTTTCACACTTGCAAACCTGCCAATACCTTCAATGCCTTGTCGCTTTCTCGGACAATTTTCTCAAGAACCTCATAGTCTCTCTCTACCCGGGTTCAATATCTGCCTCCTCATTCTCTTGATAACCACTCTTTTCGCTCCTAATCGCTTGGGAAAATTCCATCCTGCACTTTCTGCACTCCACTGATGCCTCCATTGATTGTATCTCCTGTGCTTACTAACAGTTTCTATTTTGCTTCACATTGAATACTGGTGTCTCTGGTGATTCATGCGTTTCTGGACTTTTTACTCAATCCGATTGCCATGCTGGCTATGAGGAGTGGTTGAATAAACTCGGTTTGCTCTCACTGGAACGACGGAGGTGCAGGGCCGACCTGATAGAGGTCTACAAAACAATGAAGCGCATGGACAGAGTGGATAGTCAGAGGCTTTTTCCTATGGTAGAGGGGTGAATTACGAGAGGGCATAGGTTTAAGTTGCGAGGGACAAGGTTTAGAGTACATGTACACGGCAAGTGTACATGTACTCTAAACTTGGATAGAAGAGGGGCAGATATGGTTGTTGGAGGTCCCTGGTTATAGATGTTTCAATAAGATTAGGGAGGGTGGTAAAAGAGGTTTGTGGTGGCATTGTTAATTAGAGATAGTATAACAGCTGCAGAAAGGCAGTTCAAGGAGTATCAGCCGACTGAGGTAGTATGGGTTGAAGTCAGAAATAGGAAAGGAGCAGTCACCTTGTTAGGAGTTTTCTATAGGCCCCCCAATAGTAGCAGAGATGTGGAGGAACAGATTGGGAAACATATTTTGGAAAGGTGCAGAAGTCACAGGGTAGTAGTCATGGGTGACTTTAACTACCCAAACATTGAGTGGAAACTCTTTAGATCAAATCGTTTGGATGGGGTGGTGTTTGTGCAGTGTGTCCAGGAAGATTTTCTAACACAGTATGTAGATTGTCTGACCAGAGGAGGGGCAATATTGAATTTAGTACTTGCTAATGAACCAGGGCACGTGATAGATTTGTTAGTGGGGGAGCATTTTGGAGATAGTGACCACAATTCTGTGACTTGCACTTTAGTAATGGAAACGGACAGGTGCGTGCAACAGGGCAAGGTTTACAATTGGGGGAAGGGTAAATACGATGCTGTCAGACAAGAATTGAAGTGCACAAGTTGGGAACATAGGCTGTCAGGGAAGGACACAAGTGAAATGTGGAACTTGTCCAAGGAACAGGTACTACGTGTCCTTGATATGTATGTCCCTGTCAGGCAGGGAAGAGATGGTCGAATGAGGGAACCATGGTTGACAAGAGAGGTTGAATGTCTTGTAAAGAGGAAAAAGGAGACTTATGTAAGGCTGAGGAAACAAGGTTCAGACAGGGCGTTGTAGGGATACAAGATAGCCAGGAGGGAACTGAAGAAAGGGATTAGGAGAGCTGAGAGAGGGCATGAACAATCTTTGGCGGGTAGGATCAAGGAAAACCCCAAGGCCTTTTACACATGTGTGAGAAATATGAGAATGACTCGAGGGAGGGTAGGTCCGATCAAGGACAGTAGCGGGAGATTGTGTATTGAGTCTGAAGAGATAGGAGAGGTCTTGAACGAGTACTTTTCTTCTGTATTTACAAATGAGAGGGACCATATTGTTGGAGAGGACAGTGTGAAACAGACTGGTAAGCTCGAGGAAGTACTTGTTAGGAAGAAAGATGTGTTGGGCATTTTGAAAAAACTTGAGGATAGACAAGTCTCCCGGGCCTGACGGGATATATCCAAGGATTCTATGGGAAGGAAGAGATGAAATTGCAGAGCCGTTGGCGATGATCTTTTCGTCCTCACTGTCTACAGGGGTGGTACCAGGGGATTGGAGAGTGGCGAATGTCGTGCCCCTGTTCAAAAAAGGGTATAGGGATAACCCTGGGAATTACAGGCCAGTTAGTCTTACTTCGGTGGTAGGCAAAGTTATGGAAAGGGTACTGAAAGATAGGATTTCTGAGCATCTGGAAAGACACTACTTGTTTAGGGATAGTCAGCACGGATTTGTGAGGGGTAGGTCTTGCCTTACAAGTCTTATTTAAGTCTTTGAGGAGGTGACCAAGCATGTGGATGAAGGTGAAGCAGTGGATGTAGTGTACATGGATTTTAGTAAGGCGTTTGATAAGGTTGTCCATGGTAGGCTTCTGCAGAAAGTAAGGAGGCATGGGATAATGGGAAATTTGGCCAGTTGGATAACCAACTGGCTAACCGTTAGAAGTCAGAGAGTGGTGGTGGATGGCAAATATTCAGCCTGGATCCCAGTTACCAGTGGCAGGGATCAGGGGCCAGATGGAGGAGGCCTCATGTGTATGGTGGTCCTTGAACGCCCTGATTACGGCTCCTATTCCATTCTCGTCGACAGGTTTCTCTTGGGGATGGATAAAATGTGAATGACGAAGGAGGACGGAAGTTTCAAGAACCTATATGTGAACTGTCAGTTTGCAGGCCGCGTTGAGACACCTGCAGATATGGAATTTCCTTCGCATGGAGGTATCTGCATTCCCGAGCTGCTTGTACCAACACTACTGGTTCAGATGTTATGTCAGTATAAAGTAGGAGCAGGGAGGATGTCAATGAACTACGGCCGGTTGCTGGTAGAGGTAAGAGCCACTTCAGTGGAACAAAGAAGAAGCGGGAGGAGAGATTGGGCTCTGAGCTGGATGAAGACCTTTGGAGTGAGAATTTGTTCACAATGAATTCCACCTCTTCTTGTGCCAGTCTGAGCCTGCCATAACTTAATGTGGCACAGCTGGAAAGAGCGTACATAAGTGTGTTCTTCCCAGGGTTGGGCGATAGGTGTGACGAGTGCCGTAGAGATGGCGGACTATTCCCATATGTCTGATCCTGCACAAAATTGACAGAGCTCTGGACCTCATTGTTCAAGCCGATGTCTGAGATTCTCGGGGTTATCATGGAACCATGTCTGCCGTTGACAGTATTTGGGATGTTAAACCTGCAGGTACGTCCTGAGGGAAAAAGGACCAATGGCATGGCCTTCACGTCCTTGATAGCCCAGCATCACATTGTGCTCAAAAGTAGGTCGGCAGCACCACCCTGGCCTCTGTCGAGCTGCCGGGCTTGTAAGTATTCCCAATGCACGAAATAGAAAAGCTATCTGGGGGTAGCAAAAGCCTTGAGCGCTAGATGGGAGACGTTCATTGCTATCCTTAAGGACCTCTTTGTTGCTAGCAAGTGTATGGGAGGTTGGGAGATGGGGGTGGGGAGGACGGGTTTTGGAAGCGGGAGAGACATCTTGTTATTTTCTTTTTTCTCTTTTTTCTCTCTTTCTCTTTGGGGATTGTTATGTTAGCTTTGTTACTCCTGACAGTGATAAACTGTTTGCACGATATTTAATTGTTCTGATGGTTTATTTTAGTTGTATTTGCTGTGTACATTGCTCCGTTTGGAATAAAAGTAGTTTTTAAAATCATCACGTCACTCAACTTCCTTGAGGTTTGATAAGGCCAACTATATCTTATTTTAATGTTTCACCTACCACTGGTAATAAAACTAATACTTTCTTCACACAAACAAAATTAAGAGTTTTTGATTTCTTATTCGCCCCTTTTTGCATCACACAGAGAAAGTGAAACATTGAAAATTGAAGCAGAATGGGGGAATAGAGCCGTTCGAGCAGCTCCCCATTCATTATGATCATGGTTGATCATCCAGTTCAATGCCCTGATCCAGCCTTCTCCACACATCCTTTGATCCCTTTAGCACCAAACGTTACATCTAATTCCTTATTTAAATTGCGAAACGTTTTGGCCTCAACTAGTTTCTGTTGTAGCGAATTATACAGATGCACTACCCTCTTGGTAACAAAATTGCTCCTCACCTCAGGCCTAAAGTTTTAACCCTTATCCTCAAACTATGACCCTTAATTCTGGTCTCCCCAACCTTCGGGATGATTCTTTCTGCATCTATCCTGTCAAATCCTGTTAGAATTGTGTAGTTTTTCCGAAACTAACGAGGTTCTGGCAGGGGTTTGCAGATGTAACATCCGAGGTGCTGGGTTTGAAAGTGGCCCGAGTCCAGAGGTGGCAATATTCAGGGTATCTGAACGCACGGGCGGCCAAAGGCTGCAAGAGGCTGATGTCTTGGCCTTTCCCTACCTGACAGGCCGCAGGTGGATCCTGCTTAGATGGAGGGACTCGGAGCCGCCATAAGCGGGGAGGGGCGGGGGGGGGGGGGGGGTCCTGGTGAGTGTCCTGGCGGTATTCGTGAGGCAGGAGAAGGTGAAGTTCGTCCTGAGGGGGTCGGTTGATGGGTTCTCTACGAGATGAAAGTCGTCCATGGACGACTTTAAGGAGCATTTTAGGGTCAGAAATGGGGGGAGGGGGAAAGCAGGTTCAAATGGGTATGATCGGATGGGAGAAGGAGGCGATGGAGAAGAGGGGAAAGTAGGTATTGGTTATTGAAAATGTTGTACGATTTTTATTCTGCTTTGCTTTGTTTTTATGAAAAAGACTGAATAAAAAAAACTTTATGAGTATCTATGAGATCCGTTCTCACTCTAATAAAAGCCGATGAATATAATCAAAATCGATTTAGTCTCTCCTCATATGACACTCCCACCATGCCAGGAATCAGCCTGGTAAAGCCTGCGCTGCACTGCCTCCATTGCAAGAATATCTTCCCTCAGATACAGATACCAAAACTGCACGCAATAAACCAGATGTGGGCTCAGCAATGCCCTATGCAATTGCAGTAAAACATCTGTATTTATATACTCAAATCCCCTCGCTATAAAGGGCATCATACTATTTCTTTACTGCCTGCTTTACTTGCACGCTTACTTTCAGCGACTGATGCACGAGGGCACCAAGGCCTCGCTGAGAATCTACCTCTCTCAATTCTCACCCATTCAAATAATAATATGCCTTCCTTTTTTTCAGCCGAAGCGATAACCTCACAAATTAATCTACATTATGCTGCATCTGCCATGCATTCACCCACTCATTCAAATTGTGGAAATCCCTCTGAAGCATGTCTGCACCCTCTTCATAGACCTCACTCCCACGCAACTTTGTATTATCTGCAAATTTGGAGATGAAACATTGAGTCCTCGCGTCCAAATCGTTCATAATTTGAACAATTGGGTCCAAGCATAGATCCCTGCTGTACCACACTCGGCACGGCCGACCAATAAGAAAAGAGACCCACATGGTATGACAATTTAAAATGTTTTCTAGCCAACTCGGCAGCCCTATTTAGTCTCTCATTAAAGTTTGACATATAGACCGATAATGTAGACTCAGAAGACTGACTCACCAATTCTTGCTGAATCAATTTAAGTGGTCATCTTACCTCATGACCAAAAATCCAGACGAGGTTTCTTCATTCGGTGCATCCCTATTTGCAAGTCTTACAATTGGAATTTCTTCATCCCAATCAAAGAATCATAGAATTTACAGTGTAGACGGAGGGCCATTCGGCCTTTGGAAAGAGCACTTTACTTAAGCCCACGCCTCCAACCTATTCCCGTGACACACTCAGGGGAAATTTGCCATGGCCAATCCACCAAACCTGCACAGCTTTGCACTGTAGGAATAAACCGGAACAGCCGGAGGAACAAACGCAGACACGGGGAGAAAGTGAAAACACCACACTGGTAGTCTTCCGAGGAGGATTTGAAGCTGGGACCGTGGAGCTGTGAGGCAGCAGTGCTATTCATTGAGCCATGCTGCCCTTCTGGATCGTCTGGATAATCCCGACCATGGATTAACTGAACTTTTCTTTTATGCCCTCGCTTCCACTGTCCAATAGCTTGCTGCCTGAGGTCATATCATCACGTACTGTCTCCTAGATATCAATGTTGCTGTTCACGATTACCGTAACTCGCTTGCAGATATACTCGTGAGGAGCAATGGATGCACGGGAGTTTGTCACCCAGTTGCTAATTCACCATGCATTTGACATTTGTATTCTCGACATTCGTCCATCACCAAGTCGCCAAAGCAACGCAAACGTCACTGTGTTAGCAACGAGTGTTTCCTGCAAACTCTGGGACCTGTGAGGTCTTGAATTAAAAATTGACTGTCATTGACTCGAGAGACGTGAAGTTATGAATACAGTTAAAATTGCATTGTCAAATATTTCGGTTGGATTGAAAACGACATGATGCATAATGACGTTTATATCCCTGATGCTGCTGATTGTCTACAGGAGTGAGAGAGCTTTTTCCATTCTCCACTCAGAAGATGGTGGAATGTTGTTAGGCATTGCCAGAATAGAAAAACACTGTGATGGGTACTTGGCCCACATATGTCTTACACTTCAGACGAGCATGGGTGAATTATTTATCATCAATTCAGCTGTGCAAGTAGACATCCGCAGTGGATGAGATGATTGCGTATGAAAGCACCATCGGCCAAAGAGTGTCTGTATCGCGACATAAGCATATTTGATCCCATTGCAGATCGAAAGGATTGTGACGTTTCTTACGATACCTAAAATTACTTCTTATGTCCTAATTGAAAGTTGGGTTAACGTTCTCAGCTGTTTCTGGAAGCGTCCCCAAACGTCCGCCACCTTTCACTGCTTAAAGAGACCACCTCTGCTCAGAATGTCAAATACTTTCGTGAAATTGACGACGGGAATATATAGTGGTCCGCAGTCTGAACAGAAATTACTTTGCAGAAGCCAGGTTGAGGAAGATTTCTATTCTTATTATTTCAATTCTTTTCTTTCCTTTTTTTAAATTAAGGGGTAATTTAGCGTGGCCAATCCATCTAGCCTGCACATCGTTGGGTTGTGGGGGCGAAACACACGCAAACACGGGGAGAATGTGCAAACTCCACACGGACAGGGACCCAGAGCTGGGTTCGAACCTGGGACCTCAGCGCCGTAAGGCAGCTGTGCTAATCAATGGGCCACCGTGCTGCCCAAGTTATTCCAATTCTGGGAGAATTCTTGGGAGAGCTCAGTTCAAATATAATTTTACCTCTAACAATAGCAACATGTAAACTAATTTTCCCAAGATTCTCATCATTAGATACATATTGGCTTGTTGGAATTGCAGTGGTCGCCATATGGTGTGCACGTTCACAGTATATGCATCACTGCCCCACCCGTCCACGAGGGAGAACCAAGCTCCCGCAGATCGATTAGAAGTGCCCACTTCCTATGATTCTTGATTTCAGGCGGCAGACAACTTGTAAGCGGAAGTTTGTCCTTGGCCTGAGCTGGGTAAACTCTGACATACATATCTACCAGACTTGTCCAGCAGTAAACTCTTCCGGCACCAACAAGGCACTTTACCTCAACTTTAATATCCAACGATCATAAGTGCCTCTGCTAATGACAGTATTGCGTGTAATGGCCACTTCACAGTTCCTGTGGAGATAGAATAAAATCATCTATTCGGGATATCATGTACTTTATAGTCTGGTACTGCCAACTATATAATTGTTTCAATTCACAACAAATCTAGATTTATAAGCTGTTCATCAATGGCGGAAAGACGTAACGTCTTGGCTTGGGAACCTCGACAATTATCTTCAGGCTGGCGTATGAACCTTGATTCACTATGAGGTACGAGACATCTCACCAGAAACCGAAATAGATTTATCTACTGTAGAGGTGTCAACCCGAGTACAGGACTCGAAAGAGCATATCAGAACAAAGGTCAACACTTTTCCCGTGTTCTGTCATGAATCATGGTCGCCGATAAAGCCACTAGTCCTGTGGCAGAACATACAGAAATTCGGCCATTCGCACGTGTACAGGAACCCAGAACCTGTGGAAAAAAGGTAAGGCTGAGTAATGTACTATCAGTTTCCTACAGACCTGGTGTATGGATAATCAATCACATCCTCGTTTGGAACGATTAATGGGAGTAGCCAGATGAGTAAATTAAGGCAGTTATCAACCCTTCTCTTACCTGTTTCATTAAGCAGGGGGTGCCGAGACCATGAAAGCAACCCTGCCAGCGATTTGCACAGGTTGCCATTTTGCTCTGCCTGCCAGGAGATATGGGAAGGGTGGTATTTTTTTAGCAAATAAACGTTCATCATGTTTATTTTCATTCGTTTTTTAAAAACCTAGTATATATTGCCGGTAAATGTAGAATCATAGATTCACTACTGTTCTTAGTTTATGTAGATATGTAAAGAGAAAAATATTAATAGGAACTATTGTCGGCCGCTTACAGCTAGAAATGGGACAATTCATACCAGGGATCAAAGAAATGGCTGAGGAACTATATTCATACTTTACTCCTGTCATCCCAACGGAAGACATGAATAATGTTCCGGAAGTTCTGAGAAGCACCACGTTTTAGTGAGGAGCTTAAGGAAATTAATATTAGTAAATAAATGGTTTGGGGGGAATTAATGGGATTGAAGGCGGCAACATCACCAGGACCTGATAATCTGCCTCCCAGAATGTTTAGGAAGTGGCCCTAAAAATAGTAGATCAATTTGTGTTAATTTTCCAAAATTCTTAGGACTCGAGAATGGTTCCTACAGATTTTATGGTAGTGAATATACCCCCCTTAGTGACAAAAGACGGCAGTTATAACAGGGAACTATAGACCAGTGAACCTAACGTCGGAGTAGGGAAGTTCCTCGTGTCGATCATCATAGCGTTTCGAAAGCAGTGGTGTACTCAGACAAAGTCAGCATGGATTTACGAAAGGAAAATCATGCTTGACAAATTTACTAGAATTCTTTGCAGCTGTAACTAGTAGAGTTGGCCAGGGAGAACCAGTGTGTGTGGTTTATTTAGACATTGAGAAGACTTTCGACAAAGTCTCACATAGCAGATTACCATGTCACGTTAAAGCGCATGGGATTACTGGTTGTGGCTTGAGAAGGATAAAAAGATCGTTAGTAGACAAGAAGCAAAACATTGGATGAAATTGGTCTTTTTCTGATTGACAGGCAGTGACAAGTTGGCTACTGCATGATTCTGTGTTCCAGAACCCCAATTGTTCACATGATATATTATTGATTGGGGCGTGGGAACTAAATATATTATCTCCAAATGTACAGATGATACAAAGTTGCATGGGAGGGTGAGCTGTGTGAAGGACAAATAAATCCTTCAGCGGAACTTGGTCAGGCTGAGTGAGTGGGCACGTGGATGGAAGATGCAGTATTATATGGATCAATGTGAGGTTATTGTCTTCAATAGCAAAAATAGGACTACATATTTTGATTTGATTGGGTGTCGTATGAGGGAGGTGAATTCTCGGGCATCAATCGCTGAAAGCAAGCACGCAGAAAATAAGGCAAATGGTGTGTTGGCCTTCATAGCCAGATGATTTGAAAAGAGGAATAGAGATGTTTTACTGCAATTATTTCGGGCATTAGTGATGCCACGCCTGGAATAGTGTGTGCACTTTTCGTGCCCGTATCTGAGGAAGGATCTTCTTGCTATGTTGGGTGTGAGGCGCAGGTTTACAGGCTAATTCCTGGGATGACAGGATTGTCATATGAGGAGATAATAAATCGATTAGGATTATATTGATTGCTGTTTAGATGGGTGAGAGGGGATTTGATAGAAACTAACACCATTCTAAGACGGTTTGGCAGGGTAGATGCAGAAATAATGTTTCCCATGGCGGGGGTGTCTGGAACAATGGATCAGAGTTTCAAGACAACGCATAAACCTTTATTGCTTCACCAAGCCAGTAGTCAGCATGTGTACGTCGCAATCACAGAAAGTAGTTGAGACCAAAACGTTGTGTAATTTCAAGAAATAATTTGATATAGCTCTTGTGGATAACTGGTTCATGGGATTTGGGGGGGGGGGGGGGGCGGCGAGGGGGGGGGGCGAGATCAGGATGTTGAAATTGATGAACAGCCATGATGATACTGAATGGCGGAGCATGTCCGAAAGGCCGAATGGCTTCCTCCTGTTCCTACTTGACCCATCGAGTCTTCATTGAGCCTCTGAAAGATAATTCTACCACACTCACGGGTTTGTCCTTGTAACACCGTAACGCGCCTAAATGACACAACCTTTTTCTTTTGCACAAGGTTTTTTGTTTTTAGACAATTTAGCATGGCCAATCCATCGAACCTGCAATGTGGGAAGAAACCAGAGCACCCGGAGGATACGCACACAGGCACGGGGTGAATGTGCAGACTCCAGGTGAACAGTTAATCAAAGGCATATCGAACTCCGGTGCCTGGCGCTTTGGGGCATCAATGGGAAGCACGGTGACAACATGCCGCTCACTTTACTAGATACACTTGATTTACTACATTAGAAGTTGCTGGTGGTAATTTGAAAATCGCTCACATTTAATGAACGTAAAAACAGGCTCGATAGTCGAACTAGTCAGCAAAATAATTTCGTGCAGTAAAAATCCGATGCAGACCAGTTTTGTAAGCAGGGAAAGCTGAGGCTTTTTAAACAATCTTGCCAGTTACTTGCACGCAGTGCCATTATGCTTATCGTGCCGGCCGTTAAGGTAAGACTGTGAATTTAGTGAAGTGCGGGAAGTGTTACTGCTGTGTCTTCTTTCCATACAGGTCAGAGGAGAGAGGTGCAGGCCAAGGTAAGCGGGCTGCACATCGGTTTCAGTAGTAGTCCAGTATAAAGTGAACATGGATGTCTAATATCACAGGAAAGAGGCTGGTAGGTGATCCTTCCCCCTCTACCTTTCAGGCATTCGACTTGAAATATTAGGTAGGAAAAAAAAAATTGCAGGAAGTCAAAACTAGGGGTGGACATTAAAACAAATTGAAATTCCAAATTCATTTTCTTCTAATGAAATAAATTAGTTATGCATGATCAGGGGATGTGTTGTAGCTGCAACATGTGGGAGCTGATGAACTCCGGTGTGGTTCATAGTGACCAAGCCTGCAGTAAATGTTGGTCCTGTCAGGAACCTCTGTAGAAAGTTAGTGAGATGGTGTCTGAGCTTCGGAAATTGAGAGACATCAGGGAGGAGAGAGTTACCTGGATGCAGTCCTTCGTAAAGCCAGGGAATGGACACTGTTCTCTGTAGCCACAATCGAGAGACACGAAGGCTGACTTCCTGCCCGGTGTCAGATTCCGGGTCATCTTCTCTGGCCTGGAGAGTAATGTGTGGTGGGAAGGTGAGTATCCCGCGGTCTTGATCCATGTAGGGGTACCTACGTGGGCAGAATAAGGTAGCCGTTTCTGTGTCGGCAGTTTGAGGAGATAACATAAAATTAATGCCCGGAACCCCCAAGGCCAGATTTTCTGCATTATGACCTGGCAAGAATACGCAATTAGAGAGGTGAATAAGTGACTCTAAAGCTGATAGTTGAGATGGGAATATCCGTTCTTGGGAGATTGGCATCAGGACTGGGGAACTGGCGGGCTAGACGATGGAGCGGCCTACATCTGAACCATAATGGGACCAGTGTTCATCTGGTCAATCTAACATGGACGTAGGGAGGGCTTTAAACTGAAGAGTAGGGATTAGTATTCAGTTGCTTGGAAATTTAGGAAGTCAGTTGACGTGAGGAGCACAGATTAGTGGTCAGTCTGAGTTTCAACAGAAAACAACAGGTACGGACAGATCATATGAGCATTATATGGCAGGAAAGACTCATACAAGAGCCCTTCCTCGGAGGGAGAAGGTTAAAAAAAATGAAGGTTTTAAAAATCTGTGGTAAATGATAAGTAGTTTTTATTTTCCCTGAGGTGTTATCGTGGAGGCGCAGTCGTTGCTGAGTGAGTGCTTGCTGAGAAGGGGAGTAATTTAAAAAAAAAACGTTCTGTTTGGAGTTTCCAGCTGAATCCCGTCACAGTGAGGACAGAGTGAGTGCTGGGTAAGAAGTAAAGATTTAAATTGTTTACGCAGGCCCATGACAGCTGATTGCTGTTTTCATGTGGGGCGCAGTGGTTGTTGGTTAAGTGTTTTATTTTTACCTGTATTTAAGTTGGGCAGTTTCTAAATCCTAGACACTATGCTTGTCATGTCCTCCACCCTTCACCTCCTTTAACCTAAGAAGTAGAGTGAATAACAGATAAGCTCTTTGTTTCTGTTTTTATCTGGAGGGGATAGCAGGGAAGGTAGTGCAATCTTCCTCCTGCAGAATGTTTGAGGTGAGGGACGCCGTCAGTGTCCCTGCTGATTTCACCTGTGGGAATTTCACCCATCTCCAGCTCCTCAGAAACCGCGTTCGTGAACTGGAGCTGGAGCTGGCTGAACTTCGGATCACTGAGGAGGCAGAGGTGGTCATAGATAATAGCTTCAATGATGTAGTTACTCCGAAGAATCAAGGTAGATGGGTGACAGTGAGGGGGGCTGGGAGGAAGCAGTCAGGCAGGGATCCTCTATGGTCGTTCCCCTCAGTAACAAGAAATCATTTTGGATACTGTTGAGGGCGACGACCTACCAGGGGTGAGCCATGGTGAACGGATCTCCAGCACTGAGTCCGTCCCTGTGGCTCAGAAGGGAAGGAGGGAGAGCAGGAGAGCAATGGTTATTGGGGGCTCCATAGTTAGAGGGATAGATAGACGGTTCTGTGGCAGCGAAAGAGATTCACGGATGGTATGTTGCCTCCCGGGTGCCAGGGCCAGTGACGTCTCGGACCGTGTTTTCAGAATCCTTAAGGGAGGGGGGGGGGGAAGCAGTCACAAGTCGTGGTACACATCGGTACCAACGACAAAGGTAAGAGAAGGGACGGGGATTGAAAACGAATTTAGGGAGCTACGGTGGAAGCTGAGAGTCAGGACAAACCATGTTGTCATTTCCGGTTTGTTGCCGGTGCCACGTGCTAGTGAGGTGTGGAACAGGGAGAGAGTGCAGATAAACACGTTACACACGTGGCTGCAGGGATGGAGTAGGAGGGAGGATTTCAGGTACGTGGATAATTAGAGCACGTTCTGGGGAAGGTGGGACCTGTACAGGCAGGATTGTTTACATCTGAACCAGAGGGGCACCAATATCCTGTGAGAGAAATTTGTTACGGCTCTTCGGGGCGGGAGGGGGGGGGGGGTAAACTAATTTGTCAAGTGGCTGGGAAAACGAGCTGTGTTCCAGAAGCCAGTGTCGTGAGTAGTGAGGTACTGAGGAGGCTATCAAGGTAGCAGGAGTGTACCGGCCGACAGAAAGGTGGGTTGAAGTGTGTCTACTTCAATGAAAGGAGCATCCGGAATAAGGTAGGTGAACTAGGAGCGTGGATTCGTACTTGGACTACGATGTTGTGGCCCTTACGGAGACATGATTAGAACAGAGACAGGAATGGTAGTTGGAAGTTTCGGGGTATAGGTGTTTCAGTAAGAGTAGGGAAGGTGGTAAAGGAGGTGGACGAGCGGCATTGTTAAACAAGGATAGTTTAACGGCTGCAGAAAGGCAGTTTGAAAGGGATCTGCCTCTTGAGATGATATTGGCCGAAGTTAGAAATAGGCAAGGAGTGGTCAGATTATTGGAAGTTTTCTATAGACCCCCAAATAGTAATATCGATGTGGAGGAAGAAAAGGCAAAACAGAGTATGGATAGGTGCAGAGGTCTCAGTGTAGTTGTCATGGGTGACTTTAACATTCCAAATATTGATTGGAACCTCTATACGGCGAACAGTTCGGATGGGGCAGTTTTTGTACAGTGTGTGCAGGAGGGTTTCCTGGCACAATATGTGGATAGGCCGACTAGAGGGGGGGGGGGCACATGGAATTATACTGGGTAATGAACTCGGTCAAGTGTTAGATTTGTGAGTGGGAGAGCACTTTGGAGATAGTGACCACAATACGGTGCCTTTCACTATTGCAATGGAGAGGGATAGGGCCATACGGCAGGGCAACGTTTATAATTGAGGGAGGGGTAATTATTATGCAATTAGGCAAGAATGAGGGAGCATAAGATCGGACCAGAAAATGTCAGGGAAAGGCACAAATGAAAAGTGGCGCTTCAACGAACAAATACTGCATGTTCTTGATAGGCATGTCCCTGTCAGGCAGGGAGGAAATGCCCGTGTGAGGGAACCATGGTTCACAAAATAGGTTGAATGTCTTGTCAAGAAGAAAAAGGAAGAGTATGTAAGGGTGAGGAAACAAGGTTCAGTAGGGTCGCTTGAGGGTTACAAGGTAGCAAGGAATGAGCTGAAAAAAGGGCTTAGGAGAGCTAGGGGGAGGCATTATACGTCCTTGACGGGTCGGATCAAGGAAAAGCCCAAGGTTTTTTACATTTATGTGAGAAATAAAAGACTGGCCAGGGTGAGGGTAGGGCCGGCCAAGGACAGTTGTGGAAACTTGTGCATGGAGTCAGGAGGAATAGGAGAGGCGCTGAATGAATATTTTACTTCAGTGTTCACCAAGGAGAGGGGCCATGTTTTTGAGGATGAGAGTGTGATTCAGGCGAGTAGGCTGGAGGAAGTAGATGTTCTGAGGAAGGATGTACTAGCAATTTTGAAAAACCTGAGAGTCGACAAGTCCCCCTGGGCCAGATGGGATATACCCAAGGATTCTTTGGGAGGCAAGGGATGAGATTGCAGAGTCTTTGGCTTTGATCTTTGGGCCCTCACTGTCCACGGGGATAGTGCCAGAGGACTGGAGAATGGCTGATGTTGTTACTCTGTTCAAGAAAGTGAATAGGAATGACCTTGGTAATTATAGGCCAGTTCGTCTTACTTCGGTGATCGGGGGATAATGGAAAAGATCCTGAAGGATAGGTTTTATGACCACTTGGAAAGATGCAGCTTATTCCGGGATAGTCAACATGGATTCGTGAAGGGTAGGTCTTGCCTCACAAATTTGATTGAATTCTTTGAGGAGGTAATTAAATGTGCAGATGAAGGTAGAACAGTTGATGTTGTATACATGGATTTTAGTAATGCGATTGATAAGGTTCCCCATGGTCGGCTCATGAAGAAAGTAAGGAGGTGTGGGATGGAGGGAAATTTGGCCAATTGGATAAGTAACTGTCTATCACAGAAAAGACAGAGGGTGGTCTTGAATGGAAAATTATCAGACTGGAGACCAGTTAACAGCGGTGTACCACAGGGATCAGTGCTGGGTCCTCTGTTATTCGTGATTTTAATCAATCACTTGGAAGAGGGGGCTGAAGGGTGGGTCAGCAAATTTGCTGATAACACCAAGATTTGTGGAGCAGTGGATGAGGTGGAGGACTGTTGTCGGCTTTAAAGAGACATTGGTAGGATGCAGAGCTGGGCCGAAAAATAGCAGATGGAGGTTAACCCTGATAAGTACGAGGTGATTCATTTTGGTAGAAAAAAATTGAATGCGGATTACAGGATCAATGGCAGGGTTCTGAGGAATGTGGAGTAACAGAGAGATCTTGGGTTTCATGTCCACAAATCTCCGAAGGTTGCCACTCAAGTGCATAGAGCCGTGAAGAAGGTTTATAGTGTGGTAGCGTTTAATAACAGGGGGCTTGAGTATAAGAGCCGCGGGGTTATGCTGAAACTATACATGAATCTGGTGAGACCACATTTGGAGTATTGTGTGCAGATCTGGTCACCTCATTGTAGGAAGGATATGCAAGCATTGGAAAGGGTGCAAAGGAGATTTACCAGAATGCTGCCTGGTTTGCAGGATAGGTCTTATGAGGAAAGGTTGAGGGAGCTAGGGCTTTTCTCATTGGAGCGGAGGAGAATGAGAGGCGACTTAATAGAAGTTTATAAGATAATGAGGGGGATAGATAGAGTGGATGTTCAGAGTCTATTTCCTCGGGTGGATATAGATGTTACAAGGGGGCATAACTATAAGATTCAGGGTCGGAGATATAGGAGGGATGTCCGAGGTACGTTTTTTACTCAGAGAGTGGTTAGGGTGTGGAATGGACTGCCTGCTGTGATAGTGGAGTCGGACACTCAAGGAACTTTCAAGCGGTAATTGGATAGGCACATGGCGCACACCAGAATGACAGGGAGTAGGATAGCTTGATCCTGGTTACGGACAATGTTCTGCACAACATCGAGGACCAAAGGGTCTGGTCTGTGCTTTATTGTTCTATGTTCTATGAGAGAGTAATGGCACATGTTTGTGACGGGAAGTTGACTTTCATAGTGTGAAGGGCCGGGGCAGGAAACGCAAACAAAAATATGAAGCACAGAGAAAATCCAGAGTTGTAAGCATGTGTACAAGATCAAAGCGAAATGCTCTTAAACTTGATGCAGGGATAATTTACAGCAAGTTGGAGGAATTGATAGCAACGATTGCAACATATCAGTATGATGTATTAGGTATTTCAGAAACGTGGGTGAAGGGTGATGAGGAATCATCCTTCCAGGATATACATCGTTCCAAAAGGTCCAATGGGAAACGAGATGGAGTCGCGTTGAAATCAAGGACGGATCAGAGCAGTGCTGAGTCGTGATCGAATGACAGCGGATATTGCTGTAGAATCGGTGCAGGTAGAAATAGCAGGAGAAAGAACATCAGGGTGGGAGTAGTCCATAGACACATAAAATGTGACCTCTCCAGAAGTTAGAGGACACATGGGGAAATATTAAGTGAATGTTGGAAGGGACCTGCAATTATCATTGGAGATTTCATCCTGTATATTGATTGGACAAACCAATCGGGCAAGGGTAGCTTAGACATATAATTTGTGCCGTGCATCAGGGATTGCTTTGCAAAGGAGTGCTTTCTAGAACATAACCGGGAACTATCCAACTAAAATTTTGTTTTGTGCAATGAAGAAGGATTAATAAGGTATTTTGTGACCAAGGATTATCACGAGGGTAGTGACCAGAATATTGTCGAATTTCGAAAAGAGTTTGAGGGTGGACGCCATAGGTTCATAACCAGTGTCTTCAACTTAAATAAGGGCAATTTATATTGCAGTAATGGAGGAATTGTCTAAGGTGAAGTGGGTAATGGGGCTGGGATACGTGTCAGCAGATGAGCAGTGGCAGATATTCAAACAGCTGGCACATAATGCTCAGCAGGAGTTTCTCCCAATGTAAAAGAGGACTTCAACGAGAAATGCACAATTCGTGTTTAACAAAGGAGGTAAAGCATAATTTTAAATTGAGGACTTCAACGAGAAATGCACAATTCGTGTTTAACAAAGGAGGTAAAGCATAATTTTAAATTGAAAAGCATAATTTTAAATTGAAAAGCAGGATACACAAACTGGCAAAAGATAATGGAAGAGCAAGGGACTTGGATTTTTTAAGAAAAAGTAGCAAAATATTAAAACGCTCACTATAAGGGCGAAATTGAATTTGAAGAAAAAACTTGCATGCAGTAGAGTTTCGAAGGATATCTACATGGGAAGGGGGCGGCTAAGGTAAATGCGAGACCTCTGCAGAACGACACTGGTGAATTTGCAGTTGCAAACAAAGACATGGGGGATATGCTGAATAGATTGTTTCCATCAGTCTTCACCGTGTAAGACATTGCAAATATCCCTAAGGTGTCAGATGGGCTTATTTCAGATGCGGTGGTAGAAATTAAAAATATTCCTATCACAAGTGATAGCATATTAGAGAAATTCCCAGGGTTTAGGTGGACAAGTCACCAGGATCCGATGAACTACGCACAAGTGTTTTACTTGGGGTAGCTGCAGAGATAGTACATCTGTTTAATTGAAAATTTTCGTGACTTGCGAAATTCTGGAGGGGACCCGAAAATTGAAAAATTGCTAACCAACGTACGATGTGGCACCTTGTGAACTGCTTTCTGAAAGGCCAAAGATACAACATTCACGGCACGACCCTCGTCTACTGTCTGTGTCACCTCGTCAAAGAACTCCATTATTCCTTTCAGACATGACCTGCCCTTGACAAAACCATATTGATGTTCTCGGACTAACTTATTTTTCCCTTAGTGTATATTTATCTCATCCGGTATTGTGGCCTCCATTAGTTTTCTCACTGTTGATGTCAAACTGACATGGCTGTAGTTTCCTGCGTTAGCCTAAGCTCCTTTTTTTAAAACAATGTCTGTATTAGTATTTTTTTCTTTTTATACATAACATGGATGAACGTAAAATCACGGAAAACTATGTGCATCGGGTCCAATTTACATTTTACAGGTGCTCAGCCTTTTACTAGGCCTCCAAACTCGAACTCCCCCTATTCGGGCAAGTCCCAGTCCACTTTTGCTCGCTGGTGTGTTTTCTTTGTTCGCTGATTGATAAGTCCTGACCCTATTGGGGTTTTGGACTGATATATACATATTAGTTCGTGCTAAATTGGTCTTATCAGATTACCTGTATTTACAAGCATTCGGTCAGGAAGGAATGGCGCCCCCCCTTCCAGTGTAGAGCGTGGTTGGGTTCTGTGTCTCCTTGTTCCCTCTCTCTCTCCCGCCCCTCCTCGCTATTCCATTTTCTCTCTCCGATTGTTTCTCTGGACAGTCTGTGGGTCCCGCCTCCCCCTTGTGTATTGGCTGCCGGCGACAAACATGTCTTGGAAGAGTTTGGTTAATGGTCTTCAAGTCTTGTGAAAGCCCCCTTCCGACTCTCTGAATTGTAAATTGATTTATCACCATTTTCGGTAATTCTGACAGGTCGCCAACATGTGAGCAGAAATAACTGGTGCTGCCAATTGCCAGCCAAGCAGGATTAGTCGGCGGCTGATTACGGAGGCAAAGGCGAGTGAGTCGGCCCGTCTTCCAATGAAGAATTCTGACTGTTCTGAAACCCCGAAGATAGTCTCTTTCGGGTATTTCGCCCACATCCGCACAACCTGCACATCGCCTGGAACAACTCTGTCCACAACCGGACACGTCTGGGGCATACACAGAACATGTGGTCCTGGGCCTCCCTGACACCGGTTACATATGTCCTAAATCTGGGGAAAGACGCTGCTCATCCAAACTCTCGTCAGGTGTGCTCTACGTACCACTTTTAGCTTCATTAGAAGTCTCCTCATGCAAAGGTGGGTGCAGTTGACCGTATACAGTGCTTTGCTCCAGAGCCCCACCCTAATTCAAACTCAGCTCTTCCACCAATTTATCTCTCGCATTGTCCAGGAGGGAGCATGCCTTTCCCAGTAGCCGCCGAAACATGTCCTTCCATCCACCACCCCCCTCATCAATTTGTCCACGTCACGTCGTTTCTCTTATCACCCGTGTTTCGGAGTTTATGGGCATGCCTCCGTTTCCCTGCGTCGGAAGTTTTTTAATGTGCATGTACTTTAACTCGATTTCCTGGCCAGTTAGAACTTCTCGGTCAGTTCCTCTTGCATTGTTAGTCTGTTATCCATATATAAGTCACGAGCTGTCAGTGTAGCCGCGTCCTGTCTCCGCCTTTTGAAGGTGGCCTTCAGTTTAGCTGGCGTGGACCTGTGGTTCTTGCAAATGGGGGCTTTGACGGACATTTTAGTCAGAACGAAGTGTTGTCTTAGCGAAGATTCAATGACTGGACCGTAACTCGTTGAGTGCTTGGCCAATGGGAATGGGAACGCTACTTTGGTTAGGTCCTGTAGGGACGTCGCTATGCATGAACTCTCCTCCATTTCTACCCATTTGGCTTTTGGTTCATTTAACGATCCCTTTATTATTTTGACTTCTTGCCCATTGGTAATATTGCAGGTGAGGGAGGGCCAAGAGTCACGTTCTTCTCGGCCTTTGTTGGATTAATTTGGGGATCCATGGGTTCCACACCCTCCCACCCCGCCCTCCCACACACATACATTGGGCAGCACGGTAGCATAGCGGTTAGCGCAATTTCTTCACAGCTCCAGGGTCCCAGGTTCGATTCCTGGCTGGGTCACTGTCTGTGCGGAGTCTGCACATCCTCCCCGTGTGTGCGTGGGTTTCCTCCCACAGTCCAAAGATGTGTAGGTTAGGTGGATTGGCCATGCTAAATTGCCCTTAGTGTCCAAAATTGCCCTTAGTGTTGGTTGAGTGGGGTTACTGGGTTATGGGGATAGGGTGGTGTGGGCTTGGGTAGGGTGCTCTTTCCAAGAGCCGGTGCAGACTCGATGGGCCGAATGGCCTCCTTCTGCACTGTAAATTCTATGAAATATACTATGAAAAAAAAGGCATGGTCATTTTTTAAACTGAGTTAAAAAAGGACTTGGGTGTACAGATCGGTATGGATATGCACAGGAACAGGAACCTGTATGGTACATTATTCTTGATCGTCTGTACCCTCTCCACCAGGGAGAGAAGAAGTGTGTCCTAGCCTTGCAGGTCATTTTTCACTTCCTCCATCAGGTTAGTCAGATTTAATTTGTGGAACAATTTCCAGTCGTGGACCACTTAGATCCCCAGGCTTTTATTTTAGACCTGCTTAAATGGCAGTCCCTCCAACTTTGCCCCTCTTCAGTGCGGGTTCACCAGAAATAAATCACTTTTGCTCACCTTCAGTTGTGGCTCCTGAAGGCGAAACACATTTTGAAGAACACCGTGAATTCCTCCATGCTACTTTGCGAATCAGTGACGTCGAGGAGAAGGTCATCGGCACAGAGCGAGACACTGTGCTCTCTGACTCCTCTCCGGATCCGCTTCCAGTCCTTTTCCACTTTCTGCGTAATCGCTCGTTCTTCAATCCCCAGCACGAGCAGCAATAAGGACTGTGGCATCCCTTTCTTGTGCCCCTGTGCAGCTGGAAGTACAGAGCTGGTGGTGTTTGTACACACGCTCGCCATGGGAGCGCGATACTGTAGTTTCACCAAGGCAGTGAACTCTACTTCAAACCTGAAACCCTCCAGTACCTTTTCGAGGTACTTCCATTCGACTCTGAACACTTCCGGTGTTTTCGGCCGGATGGGGCCATTTTCACGTTTAGCAGGCGCCTGATGTTCGACGTTAGCTCTCTCCCCTTATCAAAGGACGTCTGGCCTTTTGCCACTACGTCAATACGCAGTTCTCCAGTCGCGTGGCTAGGACTTTGGCCAGTATTTTTGAGTCTACATTCAGCAGCGAAATGGGTCTGCAGAAACCTCATTCTGTTGGGTCTTTGTCGTTCTTGGATATCAGCGTGATTGAGGCTTGTGCGAGCGAGGGCGCCAGGGAACCACCTGCCAGAGAATCCGTGAACATGACCCGCAGGTTAGGGCCAGTGCCGTCGTGAACACTTTGTTGCAGTCGCCAAGGTATCCATCTGATCCCAGCATCTCCCCGGCTTGCATGGAGTTCATGCTGTCCCTAACTTCTCCCAGTTCTAAACGTGCTTCAAGCCCTCCCTTCCTATAATCCTCCAAAATTGTCATACCCAGTGCATCGAGGAACTGTCTTATCCTCACGTCCGCCTCTGTGGTGTCGGAGCTGGACAGCGCCGATAAAAGGCATTGAATGCGTCGTTGACCTTTTCCATCCCAGGTACTAATTTGCCGTTTTTATCTCTAATCTGTGCTATATTCCTTTGTCTTCGTGTTCACACAGGGTTCTCGGTGCCCGGTGAAGTTGATGCACTGCGTTCCTCGTGGAGAGCAGGTAAAAGCCCATTATACCTTTCCCCTCTCCGCCAGGAGCTCAACGATTAGGGCTGCGGAATAATCCCATTCTACCTCCAATATGGAATCGAGTAGCGGCTTTCTAGCCATCCCCCCTTCCCCCTCTGCTCGTGCTTTGTGGGCTATAATGACACCCTTGATCGCAGCCTTCAACGCCTCCCAGAACATGGAGGGTGAGACGCCATGCCTGTTCTCGCCGAAAGCCTTGAGATCACAAAGGGCGTGTCCCAGCTCCAAGCGGGGCGTTGGGCACGGCCCATCCCAAACTCATGTCCCTGTATTTTGGAACGTGGTCGGAGATCACGACCATGGAGCATTCAGCTCTTGCAATCCCTGAAAGCACAGATTTACCCACTACAAACAAATAATTTCGCATGAATACATTGTGTATCTGAGAGGAGAAGGAGAAATCCTTCTCCCTGGGTGCGTGAATCTCCATGGTCCCACTGCTCCTATTTACTTCATGAATATGCTTATTGTGTTTTCAATTGAGAGTACTCAAAAAATAATTCTCAATTAAGGGGCAATTTTGCTTGCCCCATCCATCTACCCTGCACATCGTTTGGACTGTGTGCGTGTGACCAAAACAGCCGCAGAGACAATGTGAAAACTCCACATGGACCGAGGGCCGTGATCGAACCCAGGTCCTTGGCAACGTGAAACAGGAGCACTCACCATTGCGTCATCATGTTGCATTTGTGCCGAGTTCTTTAGCCGTGTTAGAGGTCTTTCTTGTTTTGTGGTTCGACTTGTCCGTCTGTGGGTCCTGTACACAGTTAAGGTCCCCCACATGCCATCCCCGCCCCTTAAGATGTTTTGTGTCAATATCGGAGAATTCCGCCATGGTTTTCTTATGCATTCCGTGCCGTGCCAGTTGGGAGTACACATGTTGACCACGAGCACTAATGTCACTTCCTGGAAACCGCTGACAATGCCATATCGTCCCCCTGCGTCCGGAACTATCCTTGTTGCCGTAAACACCGCCCCCTTACTGAGCAGTACGGTTGCACCCAACGGTGATCCTGCAGCATGAATGGAAGGTATGTCCCATCCAGCTGTCCCTTACCTGCAATCGACCCTTCACCATGAGGTAATAATAATAACAATCGCTTATTGTCACAAGTAGGCTTCAATGAAATTATTGTGAAAACTCCCCAGCAGCCACATTCCGGAGACAGTTCGGGGAAGCGAGTACGGGAAGGTGCGTACCTTGGAGGAAGACTATTTAAGATTTCATACTTTCCAGGTGGGCAAGGAATCAGAATCTTTTAACGGGATAGTTACGTTGCTTAAATTCGAGGTTACTATTCTGAAGGGGGAGGGTTCTTTCGCCCCCTCCCTGTGGTAACAGCCATACTGATGCGCCCCTAAACCCCGGGTTCCCTTTGCCCAAAGGAAAACCAACTTGACCACAAACTATGTATATGTCATGTGGGCGATTCCCGCTGCACTCTGGGTTGTCGCTATATTTGGTGATCCTCCAACGTGATTGTTTGCGGCTCCATCTTTTGCCCAGTTTCCTGTTGTCGCCAGCCTAAATCCATCCCCCCTTGTCCCTTTGTTCCCCTTATGGTTCTATGCTTCCCCACTTTTCTCCCCTTCCATTCTTCTGGCCTCCCCTGGCCCCTTTTCCCCCACTTCTATTCCCAGATTTGTCTCCCATGCTGTAGTCTATCCCCCCATCCCGCATCCCGCCAGATACTCTTTACCCCGCAGGATACTCATTACTCCGCAGGGCATGCAAACAAAGTCCCGTTCTCTCTCATATCTCCTAATGCTAGCTTTCCCGGTAGCGTTGTGGCTTCCCGCTCCGGTGTTGGTCTGAGTTTTACCCTCACCCGTGCTTTCCTTCCCGTACACATCTTCCTCACTCTTCCCTACTTCTGTACCCCGCTGCTCTCGCCCCTCTTTCCTCTGCCTCAGCTTTCGGTTTTGGAACGAGACTGCACAGTCTCATGCAAATTGACTCAGGTTTTCAGTCCTATCGGAGTAACGGTTTCACCTCTGCTTCTGATGCTTTGCCAGTCAGTTCTTTTTGACGAATTAAGTCGCCTCCATTTTGTCGAGGGACGCCTGCATGTGGCCCGCGCTTCCATGACTGTCACCTTGACCGCTGCCTGGATCTTAAGCCATATGTCCTCCTTACGTTCCTTCTGCTGTCGGGTGAGAAACTTCATCCTGCCCTCATCTAGCCTGGGGAATGTCTTGCTCGGTCTGTTGGCCCTCTTTTGCTGCCGCAGCTAGGGCTTCCTTGCCTTACAGTGAGGTTTTTGCCAGGCATTTCGCTTTGTGCCCTGCTAATTCTTTAGTATGTTGATGAAGGTGATGAGGGGGCTCTTTTTTCCACAATCTACCGGGCTAATTTCGGTTATTGCTGCCTAAATCCGATTTCTTAGGAGGTGAGCCACCCTCCATGTGTCCACTCGCACATCCCCTTCACCTTTGACAATTTCTGAAACAGCGATGTCACATTTGCAACCTTCGGTCCCCGGACTAATCCTGAATTCACAAAGGATTTGAATATTTTTGCCACTTGGGCGACTTGTCGGAAACCTGGCAAATGGAGTTTAATATTAAGAGGTATGAGGTTATGCAGTTCGGTAGGAGTAATCAAAAGACGGACTATTATCAAAATGGAGAGTGACTAGAGGTGAGTGGTGCAGTTGGATCACGGTGATATAGATCATGGATCGCAAACATCTAGCAGGCAGGTTCAACAGGGCGTTCAGAAGGCAAAAGGCATCTAGACCTTGATTGCCAAGGGGTTGAAGTTCAAAACTAGGGACTTATTTTGCAATTGTGCAGGGTGTTGGTGAGGTCTCGCTGCAATAGTCTGGCTAAATTCCTTGGAACCTAAAAGGTTGACCTTATTTATCTGAGGGGTTTTGACAGAGTAAATAGTGAGACGTTTTCACCAGTCTGACAGACATGAACAAGAAGAGATACCTACAAGATGAAGGGCCAGTGATTTGAATCTGATGTGCGTCAATATTTCTTCTCGCAGAGAGCGGTGCATCTTTGGAATTCTCTGCCCTGGAAGTTCGTGGAGGCTGGGTCATTAGAAGTCCTTCTTGTGGAGGTGGATACATATTTGATATGTCGTGGAATAGAGAGCTACGGGGAAATGGCAAAGAAAGGAGTTGGGGCAGGGATAGATTAGCCCTGATCCAATTGAATGTCTGGGCAGGGTCTTGTGGATTAGTGCTGCTTTTATTTATTGTGTTCATTTTGTATGAGGTCCCCAACATCACCAAGATCAATCGTCATAAAGATATGCTCATTCGCGTGCAGTAAAAGTACAGTCAAAGCTTTTGGCTCTGAAAATACTGCACACATGTGTAGGCGGCGGTATTGTAGTATTGTCGCTGGACTAGTAATCCAATGACCCAGGATAATTATCTGATTCAAATCGCACCATGGAAGATAATCGAATTTAAACTCATGAAAATCACAGCAATGTGGTTGATTGTCAAATTACTTCAGAAATACCGAGCATGCCACACAGTTGTTTTCAACCGGTACGAAAACCCGAAAACAAAGAAACCGTACGGAAGACCTGGAATAGAACTAGACATTGCAAATGACAACGGCAACCAGCCATGTCGACTAACATCTGGGTCTTGTGTAAAAGCTGGGGGAGCTGTCTCAGAGTCATTAAGCACCAATCTGATGTGGTCATACTCTCAGTATCATACCATACAAACAATGTCCAAGTGGTAGAGAGTCTGGAGGTAGTTGTCCTCAGTGCCCTCAAGCATCGACTCTGGACCTCATGACGTCAGGTTAAACAAGCACAGTCGTTACGGACTCAGGTTAAATAGTAGTCTTGAATTACTGACTTTGTGGAGTTGCAGGTGTGGGTTTCCTTTGGGTGTTCCGGTTACAATTAATGGCACGGCAGCGCAGTGGTTGCACAGTTGTTTCACAGCTCCATGATCCCACGTTCGATTCTTGGCTTGGGTCATTGTCTGTGCGGAGTCTGCATGTTCTCCCCATGTCTGCGTGGGTTTCCTCCGGGTGCTCCGCTTTTCTTCCCACAGTCCAATGATGTGCAGGTTAGGTGGATTGGCCATGATAAATTGCACTTAGAGTCGAAAAAAGTTCGGTGGGGTTACTGGATTTCGGGAAAGGGGTGGAGGCATGGGCTTTGGTGGGGTGCTCTTTCCAAGGACAGGTGCAGCCTCGATGGGCTGAATGGTATTCTTATGCACGGTAAGTTCTATGATTCTATTCTATGATTCGAACACCACTCAGGGGAAGCACCGAGGGTGCCAAGGGTGCAGAATATGCTCTGGGTGGGGGACCGCAATGTGCATAGCCTAGAGTGCTCGCTAGTAGCTTCCACAGTAACGTCATTGCAGTGTTAATGTAAGCCTGCATGTGACAATTATAAAGATTATGATTATAGTCACACCAGAGACAGTGCTGGCCGGATCCAAAATAATCATAGCTGCGAGACTTCGACTGCAGCAGGTGGTGTGGGAACCAACACGAGGGAAAACATAGTCACCAATCGTCCTGCTGTAGATGAATCTGTCCATGACAGTATCGGGAGAAGCACAGTCCTTGCGGAGCCGAAGTCCCTTCTTCACATGGAGGAGATTCTACATCGAGTTGTGTGGCACTATCACTGTACTAAATAGGATAGACTTCGAACATGTGCAACAACTGAAGGCTGGGCGCCCCAAAGCGCTGTGGGCTATCAACAGCATAATTTCATAAAATTTACAGTGCAGAAGGAGGCCATTCGGCCCATCGAGTCTGCACCGGCTCTTGGAAAGAGCAACCTACCCAAGGTCCACACCTCCACCCTATCCCCATAACCCAGTAACCCACCCAACACTATGGGCAATTTTGGACACTAAGGACAATTTAGCATGGCCAATCCACCGAACCTGCACATCCTTGGACTGTGGGAGGAAACCGGAGCACCCGGAGGAAACCCACGCATACACGGGGAGGATGTGCAGACTCCGCACAGACAGTGACTCAAGCCGGAATCGAACCTGGGATCCTGGAGCTGTGAAGCAATTGTGCTATCCACAATGCTACCGTGCTGCTGTGTTCAACCACAAACTGCAACCTCTTTGCCCAGCATATTCCCACAACTAACCATTTCCAACAAGCCAGGGGAGTAACCCCGGTTCAATGAAGATTATAGGACAGCATGCCAGGAACAACATCAGGCATACAGAAAACAATATAGTGTCAACCTGGTGAAGCTACAACACGGGAATACTTGCGTGCCAAACATCACAAACAGCAAGTTATAGTCTGAGCGAAGCGATTCCACAACACAACAAACGCATCAGATAAAATCTCTGCAGTCCTGCCACATTCAACTGTGAATGTTGGCGAACAATTAAATAACTCACTCGAGGAAGAAGTACCATAAATATCGCCATTCTCAATTATGTAGGAGCCCAGCACATATGTGCAAAAGACAAGACAGGTATTCGCAACAATGTCCAGTCTGAAGTGTCGAGAGGATGATCAACCTTTTTGTTCTCCAGAGGTCCGCAGCATCACAGCTGCCAGTCTTCAGCTAATACGGTTTAAGACCATAAGACATAGGAGTGGAAGTAAGGCCATTCGGCCCATCGAGTCCACTCCACCATTCAATCATGGCTGATTTCAACTCCATTTACCCGCTCTCTCTCCATAGCCATTAATCCCTTGAGCAATCAAGAATTTATCAACTTCTGTCTTAAAGACACTCAACGTCCCGGACTCCACCGCCCTCTGTGGCAATGAATTCCACAGACCCACCACTCTCTGGCTGAAGAAATTTCTCCTCATCTCTGTTCTAAAGTGACTCCCTTTTATTCTAAGGCTGTGCCCCCGGCTCCTAGTCTCCCCTGCTAATGGAAACAACTTCCCTGCATCAACCTTATCTAAGCCATTCATTATCTTGTAAGTTTCTATTAGATCTTCCCTCAACCTCCTAATCTCCAATGAATATAATCCCAGGATCCTCAGGCGTTCATCGTATGTTAGGTCTACCATTCCTGGGATCATCCATGTGAATCTCCGCTGCATCCGCTCCAGTGCCAGTATGTCCTCCCTGAGGTGTGGGGCCCAAAATTGCTCACAGTATTCTAAATGGGGCCTAACTAGTGCTTTATAAAGCTTCAGAAGTACATCCCTGCTTTTATATTCCAAGCCTCTTGAGATGAATGACAACATTGCATTTGCTTTCTTAATTACGGACTCAACTTGCAACTTTACCTTTAGAGAATCCTGGACTAGGACTCCCAAGTCCCGTTGCACTTCAGCATTATGAATTTTGTCACCGTTTAGAAAATAGTCCATGCCTCTATTCTTTTTTCCAAAGTGCAAGACCTCGCACTTGCCCACGTTGAATTTCATCAGCCATTTCTTGGACAACTCTCCTAAACTGTCTAAATCTTTCTGCAGCCTCCCCACCTCCTCCATACTACCTGCCCCTCCACCTATCTTTGTATCATCGGCAAACTTAGCCAGAATGCCCCCAGTCCCGTCATCTAGATCGTTAATATATAAAGAGAACAGCCGTGGCCCCAACACTGAACCCTGTGGGACACCACTCGTCACCGGTTGCCATTCCGAAAAAGAAACTTTTATCCCAACTCTCTGCCTTCTGCCTGACAGCCAATCGTCAATCCATGTTAGTACCTTGCCTCGAATACCATGGGCCCATATTTTACTCAGCAGTCTCCCGTGAGGCACCCTATCAAAGGCCTTTTGGAAGTCAAGATAGATAACATCCATTGGCTCTCCTTGGTCTAACCTATCTGTTATCTCTTCGAAGAACTCTAACAGGTTTGTCAGGCACGACCACCCCTTACTAAATCCTGCTGGCTTGTCCTAATCCGACGCTGCATTTCCAAGAATTTAGAAATCTCATCCTTAACAATGGATTCTGGAATCCTGCCAAAAACCGAGGTTAGGCTAATTGGCCTATAATTTTCCATCTTTTTCCTTGTCCCCTTCTTGAACAGGGGGGTTATAACATCCTTCCTGCAACCCTGTTCACCATCCACACAGGAAGCAAGTGCCTCATACCTGTTGGACAGAGTCAAGGGCTGAGGCTCCTGAGTTCCTGACTGCTGGTTCCCTTTACCTGCCTGACTTGCAGTCACACCCTGCTGTCCCTGGCCACTGGCAGGATTTAAACTACTTAGTCTGACAGGTGTGACTGCCTCCTGAAACACAGTGTCCAGGTAAGTCTCCCCCTCCCGGATGTGCCTCAGTGTTTGAAGCTCAGACTCCAGCTCATCAACTTTGAGCCGGAGCTCTTCGAACAGCCAACACTTACTGCAGATGTGGTCGCTGCAGCTCGCAATGGGATCTGCCAGCTCCCACATCAAGCAGCTCAAGCACATCACCTGACCAGCCATCACTAATTAATTAATTAGTTTAATTTAAGTTTATGGTGGGGGCAGCTTCAGCCAGTCAGACACTAATCTACCCTGCACTTTTAACTGAAAAACAGCACAATTTGATTAACCACTTACCTTTCCTGGTTACCTCACTGCACCAAACTACCAAATTCTCACTGTCTGTATCTCTCTAACTCCGGCTGTGTCTCCTTGACCTGCGCAATGCTAATAATATAATATAATAATGCTAATAATTATAATATAATATGGCACTTACCTCACACCAATGGATCTTATTATTAGGTTAGAGGAGGAGGTTGGGTGGGAGACACTGCACGTGTAGTGTCTCGGGTTTCCTCTCCACCAGAATTTATTGGTTGTATACTTCTTATAATATCAAGAAACGGCTGAAGGCACTGGGTACTGCAAAGGCTCAGGACCCTGACAATGTTCTCGCAATAGTACTGACAACTTATACTCCAGAACTTGCCGCATCCAAAGCCAAGCTGTTCCAGTCCACCTACAACTCTGGTATTTACCCGGCAAATAGGAACATTGCCCAAGTGTGTCCTGTGCAGAAGAAAACGAACAAATGCAGCCGAGCCAATTAACGCCCTATCAGCCGACTCTCCATCATCATAAAAGTGATGGAAGAAGTTATCAACAGTATTAACAAGCGGCATTTACGCAGCAATAATATGCTCACGAAGGTCAGTTTCGGTTCTGCCAAGGTCACTCAGCTCCTGACATCATTACAGCCTTCTTTCGAAAATGGACAAAAGTGCTGAGTGCATGAGCTGAGGTGAGAGTGACTGCCCTTGACACGAAGGTAGCATGTGATAGAATATGACATCAAGGAGCCCTAGACAAAGTGGAGTCAATAGGAATCAGGCGGAATACGCTCCACTGGTTGGAGTCACATTTGGCACAAATTAAAATAATTGTGGCGGTAGGAGCTCTATCATCTCGGCTGCAGAACATCACTTCAGGCCTTCTTTAGGGTAGTGAACTAGGCCCAACCATATTTAGCTTCTTTATCAATTAGCTTCCTTCCATCACAAGGTCAGAAATGGGGATGTTTGCGGATGACTGCAGAATGTTTAGCACCATTCGCGACACCTTAAATAATGATGCAGTCCATGACCAAATGCAGCGATACTCTGACAGTATCCAGGCTTGGCCTGAGAAGGGTCAAGTTACATTCGTGCCACACAAGTGCCAGAAGTGGCCATCTCCTCCAAAATGACCATTTCCCCTTGACCCTAATGCTTTACCATCGCAAAGTCCCCCATAGTCAACAGCATGGGGGTTTCATTTGATCAGAAACTGAACTGGACGAGCCATATTAATCTGTGGCTACCAATGCAGGTAAAAGACTAGGAATCGTACCACGGGTAACCCCCCGCCTGACCCCCCTCCACCCAAATAAAGCATGTCCACCCTCTACAAGGCGCGAGTCAGGAGTGTAAGGAAATACTTTCGACTTGCCTCGATGAGTGCTGCGATAACAACATTCAAGAAGTTCAACGCCATTGAGAACAAACCAGCCCGCTTGATTCCTCGTCCTTCCAAGCATTCAAACCCTCCACCACCAACGAACAGTGGCAGCCGCGTGTACCATCGACAAGATGCACTGCAGTAACTCATCAATGTTCCTTAGGCAGCACTTTTCAAACCCAGGACCACTGCCATTTCGAAGGACAAAGGCTTCAAATGCCTGGGAACCGCTTCATCTGGAGGATCACCTACAAATAGCTCACCACCCTGACATGAAAATATATCGCCGTTCCGTCACTGTCGCTGGGGAAAAATCCTGGAACTCCCTCCCTCACAGCACAGTGGGTGTTGCAACACGTTCAGGACTGCTGCGAAGCAAGAAGGCAACTCACCAGTACATTCTGAAGGGCAACTAGGGGTGTGCAATATACGATGGCCTAACCAGCGGCGCCCACGTTCCGTAAATGTAAAAGAATGCATTCGACTTGTGCTCCAGACTTAGCCTATCAGTGACAATTCAAATAAAACTTTGGTATGCAGCCGACAATGCGCTGCCTGGCACATAGTGGTAGATCATGTGCAATGATGGAATCTACTCAAGATCATTTGCAAGGATATGAAAGTTTATGTTGATTTTGCGAACAAGTGCAAATCATAAAGCATGAACTTGTCACTAATATTAACCTTCGTTTCCTTAAGTTCATGCCATCGTTGACTTTATTACAGCCATCTCAACAATGGAAAAACGTACTCATTGTCAGAACTGATGCTGGAGTCACTTTCCCTTCCATACAGGCAGCAGACGACGTCCCTTTCCATGCAGTCAGAATTCCGAGCGGAACCCTGCTTAGCAGCACCAGGGTTGAATTCCAATCTTGGGTGACTGTGTCGAGTTTTTACATTCCCCTTGTGTCCGCATCAGCGTGCATCGGTTCGCTTCCATATTCTATAGATGTGGAAATTATTTGGGTTTGGTTTAGGAGGGGTTACAGATGTACGTCGGGGGAATGGGCTGAGTTAGGGTACTCTTTCAGGGGGTCGGTGTGGACTGGATGGCAGAATGGCGACCTTTTTCACTGTAGTCAGTCCATACTGCTGCATCAATGAAGAGTCAAAATTTGTTTCGCAAACCCTTACACAAGTGAAGATGGTTACGTCTGTTGCAGGCAAATTCGTGTACTCCTACGGCATCAAATCACAGGTTAGTGTCCCAAATTCAAGTATCATCAGTGGCTTCACGAATGACCTTTCCTGAGATTTACTGTTGGGCGCACTCTTCACTTGCTGCGAACAGACCATGAAGACCGGAGGGACACCAGGCTCACGAACCAGCAGCCACAGGGACCAGCCAGCTTGGAGGAATAACCAGAGACATCCATTTCGGTTTTTAACTATTCTTCATGGGAACGGTGAATATACTCCCTCAACCCACAGAAATTTCCAATTACTGTAGATTGTTGAGATTTTGGGTGGGTGACTGGATATATCTATGTTTGCGAATGTTTTAGTAAATTTGTGTAGCAGTCAGAATTTTAGATGTGCCGTTTAGTCTATTGTTTTACACGTCGTATTTCATAACCGGTGTTCGTGTGTTATTGTCTGAATTGTGGAGGACCTAATTCTCTTGAATAAAATACTTAATTTTAAATCTAAAAAAAAATGAATGCCCTTTCCACAATTTTATGACGAAAAGTGCGGATGTTCTTCGATATTGGACATTGTACCATTTATTTCCCTTATGCTTTTGAAATATCTGTGTCCATATACAGAAAGAACAGTTCAAGATTCAGACTTGGATTGATAATTTTAAAGAATAATTTCTGACACACAGTGCCAGACCAGGACAAAGGCCAACGACAAATGATCCAGAGATCTCTGTTCAACGATTATTCAAATGTTTACTCGCATTCTCCAACTCAAGCCCCATAACATCGTCGTACATATAGCGTGTCCAGCCAAATGAATGCAATGGCCACAAGTTTATGTCAGACATCGTAATTATTTGTCATGGAGCTGACCTGGTCTCTCCCCAAATACATCAACAATGTGCAAATTAGGCAAACAATGCTCATTTGCTTTATTGAACTGCACGCCAGCAACACTGAAGGCGTTCAACACAATCTAGTTGGATGGGGGTGGGGGCGGGGGCGGGGGTTAGTGGGAAAAATGCAACCTGCCTGTTCGCATAATCACCCAAAGTCTTAAAAAAATAATATCTTCTCGCCACACCAGCTTTTTAGAGTCAGTGGCTTCAGTACATTAATACATAAAATGCAGCATCAGCAATGAACTCAATACGAACCGCTCAGGCGGGCGTCCCTTTAATGATATCAATATTCAGCATTTCACTGTCGACCTAATTGATTTGAATATCAACCAGGCCTTTAAAGGGGCGCGATTTTCACCATGAGAGTCACTTAATACGAACATACTTAAGTAATATATGACTAATATTATATTTTTTTCGCCGACGTTTACCTTGCAATGCATTTCGAAGTTTTCGGAACTCTAAACAAAAGACAAATTACAAGTTCGTTAGTTTTCTACTTTCAACCCAAGCAATATTGTATGTATCGTAGCTTACCTTTCGGCTATTTTATCACTTGTTTCTTATAGGCTCTGCGTGCAAATGACTGGACTAGTTTGCTGTTACATCAGGCAGTATTGGACACATTTCAGTTAGAACCTCATCGTTTGTTCTCAGCATTCGAGATTTGATGATTGGCCAAATTTAAAGTTGTAGATGTTAAATCCAGAAACCAATTAATCGTAATATATGAATTGGTGAACAAAAGAAAACAACGTTCCATTTATCCAGAATCTAAGCACTGTAGATACAGGAAACTGACGTACGAACAAAAGTGTTTGAAATACTCAACATTCTGACCAGGAACGTTCACGCTAAATCTTTTTCACAGACTATTCTTGACCTGTTTTGATTTGTCCTCATCGGATTTGATCAACACACCTTTATATGGTTCACCTGATCCCGATGTCCCTCAATTAAATACCACAACTGAAGTTTCCAGATGAATTGAACTGCAACAAAGACCTCTCAATCATATATTAGATTCTCAAATCAATGGGACGAATATTCTGGAAAATGATCTTTCCTATTCGCTGGAATGGCTGTACCATTCTTCTGCAAAAGCTACATTCTACATTTATTTCAACGATCCTGTTATTTTAAATGGCATGCAGTAAAAATGTAACACGATTATCCTCCGCTCTAGTCAAAAAATGTTTTTGGAAAGGAGCATTGAAGTCACATTTAATTCCATATTTCTACTGAAAATTGCGACAGGGACCGTTGGGCAAGAAAGCAGCCATTTCCCAATCGAAACTTGACACATTGGACTTTCAAGTGTCTTTCAATTAACCATCGTTGTATAATAGTGATGTTTGGCGTTAGAAGGAATAACATGAAATACGTTTTAAAAATACTGTACATTTCCATTTTTATTACCTGCATCTTTTCTGTCCGTGTCGTCTTCTGTAAAGAATGCATACTCAGTTCATGCAACAATAAATGTAAATTCAAACAATTGCTTTATTTATTCTATGTGTTCACATACAATAAATGTTCTGTTAATGGACAAGAAATACAGATATCTGGCACAAAAAACAAGCAACTGCGCATTTTTGCACGTTAGATTTGCTGAATAAACTAACTTGATATTTAAAAAAACTCGCATCATAAAACGAAATGACGAACAGAGAACCCAACTGATGCAGCAATGTCTTTGAGACAAAGAAACATCTTCATCGAATCTGCTCAGATCGATATATGACTTCAGACCTGCCGCATTATCCTCCAATGGCACACATTGCAGTAGGCCACTGAAACCTATCACCCTGCAAAGAGAATAAATTATCATAAGCGATGGGACGCTAAGCATTGATTCTTCGGGTCTGAGCATTAACATGTTCAATTACAACTTCGAAGTTAATTTCACAAACATCTGACAGATTATGCTGAAAGTAGGATTGCAAACAAATATTTCGTATTGTAAAATGTATATGTAATTTTCAACTAATTTCATCAGCAGCATATGTACGGGTTATCTTCCCGGCGGAGTAATCTCACCAGTTCTTTTTTTTATAACGGGAGAAGGACCATTAGTTCCAATCTTCATTATTTTACCTTAAACCACTGACATCTTATGACATTTAGAACAATATTGTGACGGACACTGACTGTAAACCTGCTCAAAAGGATGAATGGACTACGGAACACACTTTAGAAGAACCACTGGACGTATAACGCTGCATAATGGACTCTGAGCGCGAAAGTAATTGTCGAACTTTAGGAATGACTCGGGACCAGAACTGTTGATGGAGATCCCTTCATCCAAAAGCTGATAATTGACAACCGGGGGATCATCATGCGCAGGTGACAGAAGCAACTGAGGGAAAAATAGATTTGTCTTAGTTTGCATCAACCTCAATGTTCCAGATCTTTTTTCAGCTGACTGCGTTAGCACGGCGGATTGTTGCTCTGCCCAAGTGCCAAGGCATACTGGCTCTGACAAAACTCACACGATGTGATGCACTGACAATGCGCTAACCACGGTAGAACCAGAGAAGAACGAGCAACTGAGAAAACAGTGTTCATGAAGTATAAGTGGCGCATGGCACCAACAGTGCGTCACGATACCCATTTCCCTCAGATCCTCACAACATATCATCATCTAGCCAGGAACCAACACTTGATCAATGACGAGTTGAAAAAAAAATAACGGACGAGTTAGGAGCGAAAATAAATCAACAATCTGTTGAAAATACAAATCGCAAATATATTCATGTGCGTGTCCCTTGAATGTAAATATTAATTTCTCTAAATTCCAAGCATCCCTGGGCATATATTTGGAGAGATCAGCAGCTTTCACCCACAGGTAGATACGTTATAATCAGAGCTGTTTATTCCGCGAATCTTCACGTCATGTCACAGCGGCAGTAGTACGGCCCACATTTTAAAGACAACGACTGAAGTTCAGAAGTGCTACCTTGTCCCATGAAGATCAGAATTTCAAGGTATATCCTCCACTGGACCCTCGTCACAAGTAGACCAGCATAAAACTATTAGCGTGTTTTGCAAATGAGTTTTAATATTAGGCTTGGATTGTGAATTGCATGGAATGGGGACTGGTGGAGATAATGGATGGGGAGGGGGTCCGCGGGGGACGAGGGAGGGAGGTGGACATGGCAGCTCTTCATATGTCTCTCCTGCCTTGTTTGTTTCAGAAATCCCGACCCAGTTTTACAGGATATTCAATGTCCGGAATGACATAAGAGTGCTTTGCGATTTTGTAGGCGACAACCAGTTTACTGTTGCCAGGCAAGTCGCAGATGAACTGAAGACTTCCTCCAAGTGTATCACTAGCCATTCAGCCTAATGCTCAATGGAGCGTTTCCACTTTAGCAGCAAGTGCATTTCCAGCACCGCGAATAAGATATAGTACGAGACCTAAGAAGAGCCCAGAAGAACTTGGACTTCAAAAGAACGACACCGATTTGCATGTTGTACCGCTTTGATTTCTAACATTGATTGCGTTCGCTGCCTTCAAAACACTCAAACATTCTGCTTCCACTGCCTTTTGTGGAAGGGAGCTCCGGAGACTCACGATCCGAAGCGATACAAATCCAACCTCTGCAAGCCATAAGATATCCGGCACAATCACGGTCTGAGTCCAGATAACCTCTTAATGCCTTCTAACGCACTTACATCTGTCTTTAAATAAGGAGACCAATATTGCGCACAACACTGCAGATTTGGCCTCTTCAATGGCCTGTCCAACAGACGCAGTACCTGCCCAGTATTCTGCAAAGATTTCTGCACAATTACTGACGACATTCTATAAAACTTGCTGATATATTGCTATACCTGTTGAATTGCCTTCTGTGATTCACGCACTAGGGCACGCAGATCCCTCTATATCACGGAACTTTGCAATTTCTCAGCATGCAGATAATGAGCTTTCATCCTGCAAAAATGGTGAACATCAATTTTTCCTACATTACAGAATATTGCCCTTTCATTTAACCTATCAATGTCCCTTTCTATCCGCCTTTTGTTCCTTTCTCCGTCCGTCCTATTCAAAATTAACCTACCAACCAATATTTGTGTCGTCAGCAAAGTTTGCAGCCAGAACTTCAAGCCTATCATTCATGTGATTCATACAAAGTGTAAAAGATTGAGGCCCAGCTGACCCCAGAAGCATACCAATCGGAAGAACTACCGAGAGCAGAATAAACATTTCTGCCAAATCTCCGTTTCATACGAGAGTGCCAATTTACTATCCATGCCACCATATTACACGCAAAGCTATGACTGACATCTTTGTATCCCCATTGGCGACAGATGATATCCGAGAGGACTGGAAAATAGCTAATATGGTACCACTATTTAAGAAAGGTAGCTGGAACAATCCAGGAAAATATATGTCAGTGAGCCACACGTCGCTGGTAGGTAAATTATTGGACAGAAATCTCAGGGACATGAGGTATACCCATTTGGAAACAAATGGACTCAATAGCGATAGACAGCATGGTTTTGTGAAGGGGATGTCGTCCCACGCTCATACGTTCGAGTTTTTTGAGGAGATGACAAAGATGATTGATGACGGGAGGGCAGTGGATGTTGTTTACGTGAACTTCAGTAAAGCATTTTACAAGATGGCTCTTGGCATACTGGTACAAACGCTGTAGTCACACGGGATCAGAGGTGAGGTGGCAAGATGTATACAGAGATGGCTGGGTCACAGAAGTCAAAGTGTAGCAGTAGAAGGGTGTGTTTCTGAATGGAACGTTGTGACAAGTGATGTTCCAGAGGGATATGTGGTGGAGCGCCTGTTGTTTGTAGCATATATAAATGATTTGGAAGAAAATGTAGCTCATGTGATTAATAAGTTGGCGTATGATACCAAGGTTGGGGGAGTGGCAGCTGATGTTGAGGATTGTCAGAGGACACAGCAGAACATAGATAGCTAGGTCTGAGAAATGGCAAATAGAGTTAATCCAGAGAAATGTGCGGTAATGCATTTTGGTAGGTGTAACGTCGAGGGGGAATATACTGTAAGTGCCCAAACTCAAGAATATAGAAGGTCAGAGAGATCTGGGCGTGCAGGTCCACAGATATTTGAAAATGGCAACACAAGTGGACAAGGTAGTCAAGAACGTGTGACTTCATTGGACGAGGCATCGAGTATAAAAACTGGCAAGTCGTGCTGCCGTTGAGTAGAACCTTGGAAAGGCAGCACTTGGAATATTTCGCACAATTCTGGCCACCACACTATCAGAAGATGTGGAGGCTTTGGAGTATGTGCAGAGGAGGTTTACCAATATGTTGCCTGGTTTGGAGTATGTGAGGTATGCGGGGAGGCTGAGTAGACTGGGACTGTTCTCATCAGAACGACTGAGGTTGCGGGGTGGCCTGACACAGGCCTACAAGACTATGTGTGTGTGTGTGTGTGGGGGGGGGGGGGGGGGGGGTGAATAGCGCAGATGTGCAGGGATCCTTTCCCAAGTTCGAGGAGTCAGTCACGAGGCGGCAGAGGTTTAAGATCTGTGGGGAACGTTTCGAGGCATTGTGCGAGGCAGTATTTCTTCACAGAGGGCGGTGAGTGCCTGGAACCTGTTGCCAGGGGAGGTTGTGGAAGCAGATGCATTAATGGCGTTCAAAAGGCCTCATGAAAATATATGGATAGGATGTGTATGGAGAGATAGGGCAAAATGAAGTGCTGAGGGTTTTGGCCAAGGTTGATAGCATGATCCGTACAGGCTCGGGGGAGGGGGGGGGGCGAAAGATCTGTTCCTGTTCTGTATTGTTCTATGTTCATTTTTCTCTGAGATTTTATATGATACAATGTACTTTGAGCGGCAGCTTACCGTGTGCTTTATTGCAATCTAATCTCTCTGTTCTCCTTTAATCACCACATGCGACTTTTTCGTATGGCTCTTGTGAATTGGCAAAACATAAATTTCCTTTCAAAAAACCTTGTTAATTGACTGAATTCACGCTGTAGCTCCAATTGCCCTGCTATAACATTTTTAATAACTGCGTTTAAAATATTGCTATGATACGTTTTAGGCGAACTGACTTTCAATATTTCTACTTTCTGCCTCCCTCCCTTTTTGACTATAGGAATTACGTTTGCTATCTTCCAATATAACGAATCTTTTAAGTAATCTAGGAAATACTGGAATATTGAAACCAATGCATCCGCAATATCTCATTTGTCATGTCTGTCAAGATGTTCGGCTGCAATCCATCCGGACAATCAGAGCTGGCAGCTCGTAGTACCAACAATTTTCTCAATGACATTGCCCTGGTTATTCGTAAATATTCACGGTTTTCTACCACTTCCTGATTTATAACTTTTTCCGGGAGGTTACGTGTGTCCATACATAGTCAAGACAAATCCAAAATATTTGTTTCATCAGCCTCCACAGCCGTATGTCCAATACTAATTCCTCAGGCGCACATTTTATTCGAACATTGGTCACTTTCTCTCTTTTCTTGTCAACCATCCGTAGAAACGCTTAGAGTCTGTCTTTAAATTCCTGACTAGCAGGACAGCATCGTACATCCCAAAGATGTGCAGGATAGGGAGATTGGCCACGCTTAATTGCCCGTTAATTGCAAAATATTTGGATACTCGTAACCAATAATTTTTTTAAAGTCCTGACTAGCTTTCTCCTTTATTCCACTTTCCACAGAACAACAAAGAACACAGAACAAAGAAATGTACAGCACAGAAACAGGCCCTTCGGCCCTCCAAGCCCGTGCCGACCATGCTGCCCGATTAAACTACAATCTTCTACACTTCCTGGGTCCGTATCCCTCTATTCCCATCCTATTCATGTATTTGTCAGGATGCCCCTTCAATGTCACTATCGTCCCTGCTTCCACCACCTGCTCCGGTAGCGGGTTCCAGGCACCCACTACCCTCTGTGTAAAACACTTGCCTCGTACATCTTCTCTAAACCTTGCCCATCGCACCTTAAACCTACGCCCCCTAGTTATTGACCCCTCTACCCTCGGGAAAAGCCTCTGACTATCCACTCTGTCGATGCCCCTCATCATTTTGTAGACCTCTATCAGGTCGCCGCTCAACCTCCGTCATTCCAGTGAGAACAAACCGAGTTTATTCAACCGCTCCTCATAGCTAATGCCCTCCATACCAGGCACCATTCTGGTAAATCTCTTCTGCACCCTCTCTAAAGCCTCCACATCCTTCTGGTAGTGTGGCGACCAGAAATGAACACGATACTCCAAGTGTGGCCTAACTAAGCTTCTGTACAGCTGCAACATGACTTGCCAATTCTTATACTCAATGCCCCGGCCAATGAAGGCAAGCATGCCGTATGCCTTCTTGACTACCTTCTCCACCTGTGTTGCCTCTTTCAGTGAACTGTGGACCTGTACTCGTAGATCTCTCTGAGTTTCAATGCTCTTGAGGGTTCTACCATTCACTTTATATTCCCTACCAGCATTAGGCCTTCCAAAATGCATTACCTCACATTTGTCCGCATTAAACCCCATCTGCCATCTCTCCGCCCAAGTCTCCAAACAATCTAAATCCTGCTGTATCCTCTGACTGTCCTCATCGCTATCCGCAATTCCATTAATCTTTGTGTCGTCTGCAAACTTATTAATCAGACCAGTTACATTTTCCTCCAAATCATTTATATATACTACAAACAGCAGAGGTCCCAGCATTGATCCCTGCGGAACACCACTGGTCACAGCCCTCCAATTAGAAAAGCGTCCCTCCATTGCTCCTCTCTGCCTTCTATGACCTAGCCAGTGCTGTATCCACCTTGCCAGCTCACCCCTGTCCCGTGTGACTTCACCTTTTGTACTAGTCTAACATGAGGGCTAGTACAACAAAGGCCTTACTGAAGTCCATGCAGACAACATCCACTGCCCTACCTGCATCAATCATTTTTGTGACCTCCTCGAAAAACTCTATCAAGTTAGTGAGACACGAGCATTGCGCTGGTCAAGGAGGCACAGTCTGAGTGAATGAGACACAGACAGAGTGAGAATTTGGTAATTTGGTGCAGTGAGGTTATTCGCTGAAGAGTGGGAGAAGGTGCTTTTTCCTGACTGTTTTGTTCTCTCTCTTTCTTCGGGCCTAATTTTGGGAGCCGTTCGGAAGAGGAGCAGTCTCTGTGAGTATCAGAACCTAACGGTAACTTCCGGTTTTCCAGTTCCCCCCCCAAAATGACGTCAGAGGGAAGCTGTGATCTGATTGGTTGATAGCAAATCTGCACCAAATATTTAAATTTAAAAAACACCACAGCTAAACTCTTGAACTTAAATTAAACTAATTAATTAATTAGTGATGGCTGGTTAGGTGATGTGCTTGAGCTTAATGATGTGGGAGCTGGCAGATCCCATTGCAAGCTGCAGCGGCCACATCTGCAGTAAGTGTTGGCTGCTCGAAGAGCTCCTGCTCAGAGTTAATGAACTGGAGTCTGAGCTTCAAACACTGAGGCACATCCTGGAGGGAGAGACTTACCTGGCCACTGTGTTTCAGGAGGCAGTCACACCTGTCAGAGTAAGTAGTTTAAATCCTGCCAGTGGCCAGGGACAGCAGGGTGTGACTGCAAGTCAGGCAGGTAAAGGGAACCAGCAGTCAGGAACTCAGGAGCCTCAGCACTTGATCCTGTCCAACAGGTTTGAGGCACTTGCTCCCTGTGTGGATGGCGAACAGAGCTGCAGGAAGGATGAGTCAGCTGACCAAGGCACCATGGTTCAGCAGGCCATTCAAGGGGAGGGAGTAAATAGGCAAGTTGTCGTTGTTGGGGATTCTATTATCAGGGGGATAGATAGTATCCTTTGTGAGCAGGATAAAGAGTCCCGCATGGTATGTTTCCTGCCCGGTGCTAGGGTGCGGGAGATTTCTGACCGTCTTAAAAAGATACTGGAGAGGGAGGGGGAGGATTCAGTTGTTGTGGTCCATGTCGGTACCAACAACATAGGCAAGTGTAGAAAATAGGACCTGTTTAGAGATTATAAAGAGCTAGGATTAAAATTTAAATACAGGTCCTCAAGGGTCATAATCTCCGGATTACTGCTCGAGCCACGTGCAAATTGGCATAGGGAAGCAAGAATAAGGGAAGTTAGCACGTGGCTGAAAGAGTGGTGTGGGGAAAAAGTGTTCATTTTCATGGGACACTGGCATCAGTTTTGGGATAGGGGAAAACTATACCGTTGGGATGGTCTCCACCTGAACCGAGATGGGACCAGTGTTCTGGCGAAAAGAGTAAATAGGGTGGTCAATCGGACTTTAAACTAGAGATTGGGGGGGGGGGGGGGAGTCAGGGAACCAAGAGGTGAAGTCATCAGTGGGAAACGTAGCTGCGTAGGAATACAAAAAAGCACGAAAAGTATGAACTCAGGAGAGGTTATGATAGTCCCCATCTCACAAAATATGACACAGTGTATGGAAAGGCTCAGTAAACCAAGGTCCACTACACTAAGAAAACAAAAAGGGTCGGTCAATAGAGAATTAAAGCTGCTATATTTAAATGCGCGCAGTGTACGGATCAAGGGAGATGAGCTTGTGGCCCAGATTGTGACTGGCAGGTATGATGTGGTAGGCATCACAGAGACGTGGTTGCAGGGGCTTCAGGACTGGCATTTAAACATCCAGGGATTCACAACCTATCGAACAGACAGAGAGGTGGGCAGAGGGGGTGGAGTTGCCTTTCTAATTAGGAATGAAATTAAATCAATAGCACTAAACGACAGAGGGTCAGATGATGTGTAATCTGTGTGGGTAGAGTTGAGAAACCACAAAGGCAGAAAAAGCCTTTGGGAGTTATGTACAGACCTCCTAACAGAGGTCAGGGCCAGAAGCACAAAATGCACCACGAAATAGAAAGTGCCTGTCAGAAAGGCCAGGTCACAGTGATCATGGCGGACTTCAATATGTAGGTGGACTGAGTAAATAATGCTGTCAGTGGACCCAAGGAAAGGGAAGTCATTGAATGTTTACAGGAGGGCTTTTTGGAACAGCTTGTGGTGGAGCCCACGAGGGAACAGGCCATTCTGGACTTAGTGTTATGTAATGAGCCAGACTTGATTAAAGATCTTAAAGTAAGGGAACACTTAGGAGGCAGTGATCATAATATGGTAGAATACAATCTCCAATTTGAAAGAAAAAAGGTAGAATCAGATGTAAAGGTGTTACAGTTAAATAAAGGTAACTACAGGGGCATGAGGGAGGAACTGACGAAAATCGACTGGGAGCAGAGCCTAGTGGGAAAGACAGTAGAACAGCAATGGCAGGAGTTTCTGGGAGTAATTGAGGACACAGTACAGAGGTTCATCCCAAAGAAAATAAAGGTTATCAGAGGTGGGATTAGGCAGCCATGGCTGACAAAGGAAGTCAGGGAATGCATTAAAGCAAAAGAGAAAGCCTATAATGTGGCAAAGCGTAGTGGGAAGTCAGAAGATTGGGAAGGCTACAAAAACAAACACAGGATAACAAAGAGAGAAATAAGAAAAGAGAGGATCAATTATGAAGGTAGGCTAGCCAGTAACATTAGGAATGATAGTAAAAGTTTATTTAAATACATTAAAAGCAAACGGGAGGCAAAAGTAGACATTGGGCTGCTCCAAAATGACGCTGGTAACCTAGTGATGGGAGACAAGGAAATAGCTGAGGAACTAAATAAATACTTTGCGTCAATCTTCACAGTAGAAGACATGAGTAATATCCCAACAATTCAGGAGAGTCATGGGGCAGAGTTAAATATAGTAGACATCACAAAGGAGAAAGTGCTAGAGAAACGAAGAGGTCTAAACATTGATAAATCTCCGGGCCCAGATGGGCTACATCCTAGATATCTAAAGGAGATAGCTGAAGAAACATTGGAGGCGTTAGTTATGATTTTTCAAAAGTAATTGGAGTCAGGGAAAGTCCCAGAGGATTGGAAAATCGCTGTTGTAAACCCCCTGGTCAAGAAGGGAACAAGGAAAAAGATGGAAAATTATAGGCCAATTCGCCTCGCCTCGGTTGTTGGCAAGATTCTAGAATCCATTGTTAAGGATGACATTTCTAAATTCTTGGAAGTGCAGGGTCGGATTAGGACAAGTCAGCATGAATTTAGTAAGGGGAGGTCGTGCCTGACAAACCTGTTAGAGTTCTTAGCAGAGATAACAAATAGGTTAGACCAAGGAGAGCCAATGGATGTTATCTATCTTGACTTCCAAAAGGCCTTTGATAAGGTGCCTCACGGGAGACTGCTGAGTAGAATAAAGGCCCAATTGTATTCGAGGCAAGGTACTAACATGGATGACGATTGACTGTCAGGCAGAAGGCAGACAGTTCTGATAAAAGGATATTTTTCAGAATGGCAACTGGTGACGAGTGGTTCAGTGTTGGGGCCACAGCTGTTCTCTTCATATATTAACGATCTAGATGACGGGACTGGGGGCATTCTGGCTAAGCTTGCCGATTATACAAAGATAGGTGGAGGGGCTGGTAGTATGGAGGAGGTGGGGAGACTGCAGAAAGATTTAGACAGTTTAGGAGAGTGGTCCAAGAATTGGCTGATGAAATTCAACGTGGGCAAGTGCGAGGTCTTGCACTTTGGAAAAAAGAATAGACGCATGGACTATTTTCTAAACGGTGACAAAATTCATAATGCTGAAGTGCAAAGGGACTTGGGAGTCCTAGTCCATGATTCTCGAAAGGTAAACTTGCAGGTTGAGTCCGTAATTAAGAAAGCAAATGCAATGTTGTCATTTATCTCAAGAGGCTTGGAATATAAACGCAGAGATGTAATTCTGAAGCTTCTTAAAGCATTAGTTAGGCCAGATTTAGAATACTGTAAGCAATTTTGGGCCCCACACCTCAGGAAGGACATACTGGCACTGGAGCGTGTCCAGCAGAGATTCACATGGATGATCCAAGGAATGGTAGGCCTAACATACGATGAATGTCTGAGGATCCTGGGATTATATTTATTGGAGTTTAGGAGGTTAAGGGGAGATCTAATAGAAAATTACAAGATAATGAATGGCTTAGATAGGGTGGACGTAGGGAAGTTGGTTTCATTAGCAGGGGAGACTAGGACACGGGGGCACAGCCTTAGAATGAAAGGGAGTCACTTTAGAACAGAGATGAGGAGACATTTTTTCAGCCAGAGAGTGGTGGGTCTGTGGAATTATTTGCCACAGAGGGCGGTGGAGGCCGGGACGTTGAGTGTCTTTAAGACAGAAGTTGATAAATTCTTGATTTCTCGAGGAATTCAGGGCTATGGAGTTGAAATCAGCCATGATTGAATGGTGGAGTGGACTCGATAGGCCGAATGGCCTCACTTTCGCTCCTATGTCTTGTGGTCTTATGGAATTCCCCTACACAAAACCATGCTGCCTCTCACTAAACGTAACTTTGCTTCCAAATGGGAGTAGATCCTGTCTCGAAGAATTCTCTCCAGTAATTTCCCTACCACTGAAGTAAGGCTCATCGGCCTGTAGTTCCCTGGATTATCCTTGCTACCCTTCTTAAACAGAGGAACAACATTGGATATTCTCCAGTCCTCCGGGACATCACCTGAAGACAGTAAAGATCCAAAGATTTCTGTCAAGGCCTCAGCAATTTCCTCTCCAGCCTCCTTCAGTATTTTGGGGTAGATCCCATCAGGCCCTGGGGACTGATCTACCTTAATATTTTTTAAGACGCACAACACCTCGTCCTTTTGGATCTCAATGTGACCCAGGCTATCTACACACCCTTCTCCAGACTCAACATCTACCAATTCCTTCTCTTTGGTGAATACTGATGCAAAGTATTCATTTAGTACCTCGCCCATTTCCTCTGGCTCCACACATAGATTCCCTTGCGTATCCTTCAGTGGGCCAACCCTTTCCCTGGCTACCCTCTTGCTTTTTATATACGTGTCAAAAGCCTTGGGATTTTCCTTAACCCTACTTGCCAATGATTTTTGGTGACCCCTTCTAGCCCTCCTGACACCTTGCTTCAGTTCCACCCTACTTTCCTTATATTCCACACAGGCTTCGTCTGTTCCCAGCATTTTAGCCCTGACAAATGCCTCCTTTTTCTTTTTGACGAGGCCTACTATATCACGCGTTATCCAAGGTTCCCGAAAAATGCCGTATTTATCCTTCTTCGTCACAGGAACATGCCGGTCCTGAATTCCTTTCAACTGACACTTGAAAGCCTCCCACATGTCAGATGTTGATTTGCCCTCAAACTACCGCCCCCAATCTAGGTTCTTCAGTTCCTGCCTAATATTGTTATAATTAGCCTTCCCCCAATTTAGCACAATCACCCTAGGGCCACTCTTATCCTTGTCCACCAGTACTTTAAAACTTACTGAATTGTGGTCACTGTTCCCGAAATGCTCCCCCACTGTAACTTCGACCCCTGGCCGGCCTCATTCCCCGATACCAGATGCAGTACCGCCCCGTCACGAGTTGGACTGTCAACATGCTGTTCTAAGAAGACCTCCTGAATGCTCCTTACAAACTCTGCCCCGTCTAAGCTCCTGGCACTAAGTGAGTCCCAGTCAATATTGGGGAAGTTGAAGTCTCCCATCACCACAACCCTGTTGTTTTTACTCTTTTCCAAAATCTGTCTACCTATCTGCTCCTCTATCTCCCGCTGGCTGTTGGGAGGCCTGCAGTAATCCCCCAACATTGTGACTGCACACTTCTTATTCCTGATCTCTACCCATATAGCCTCACTGCCCTATGAAGTGTCCTCCCGTAGTACAGCTGTAATATCCTCCCTAACCAATAGCGCAACTCCGCCACGCGTTTTACATCACCCTCTATCCCGCCTGAAACATCTAAATCCTGGAACGCTTAGCTGCCAATCCTGCCCTTCCCTCAACCAGGTCTCTGTAATGGCAACAACATCATAGTTCCAAGTACTAATCCAAGCTCTAAGTTAATCTGCCTTACCCGTAATACTTCTTGCATGAAAACATATGCACTTCAGGCCACCAGACCCGCTGTGTTCAGTAACTTCTCCCTGTCTGCTCAGCCTCAGAGCCACACTGTCCCTATTCCCTAGTTCTCCCTCAATGCTCTCACCTGCTGACCTATTGCTCCCGTTCCCACCCCCTGCCATACTAGTTTAAGCCCTCCCGTGTGACACTAGCAAAACTCACGGCCAGGATATTTATGCCTCTCCAGTTTAGATGCAACCCATCCTTCTTATATAGGTCACATCTGCCCCTGAAGAGCTCCCAGTGGTCCAGATAACGGAAACCCTCCCTCCCACACCAGCTGTTTAGCCACGTGTTTAGCTGCTCTGACTTCCTATTTCTAGCCTCACTGGCACGTGGCACAGGGAGTAATTCCCGAGATTACAACCCTCGAGGTCCTGGCTTTTAACTTTCTGCCTAGCTAGCTGAACTCCTGCTGCAGGACCGCATGCCCCTTCCTGCCTATATCGTTAGTACCAATATGTACAACGACATCTGCATATTTGCCCTCCCCCTTCAGGATGCCCTCCACACGTTCGGAGACATCCTGGACCCTGGCACCAGGGAGGCAACATACCATCCTGGAGTCTCTTTCACGTCCACAGAAGCCCCTGGCTATAGAGTCCCCTATTACTATTGCTCTTCTGCGCTTTGACCCTCCCTTCTGAACATCGGAGCCAGCCGTGGTGCCACAGCTCTGGCTGCTGCTGTTTTCCCCTGATAGGCTATCCCCACCGACAGTTTCCAAAGGGGAAACTGTTCGAGAGGGGGCAGCCACAGGGGACTGCCTGCCCTTTCTGGTGGTCACCCATTTCTCGGCCTGCACATTGGGTGTGACCACATTTATATAACTGCTATCTATGACGCTTTCCGCCAGCCACCTGCATGCTCCTAAGTGCATCCAATCGCTGCTCCAACCGAACCATGCGGTCTGTGAGGAGCTCCAGTTGGGTGCACTCTCTGCAGATGAAGCTATCCGGGACGCTGGAAGCCTCCCAGATCTGCCACATCTCACAGTCAGAGCACTGCACCCCTCTAATTCGTAAATTAAAGTTAAAGGTTTAAAAATTGTTTCTAAAGTAACTGTTAACTATCTTTTTCCTAGCACTAGATTTCTACTATAAATATGAAAGCTAAATATAGTACTCTCTGACCTCTGGCTTAGACACCTCTCTAAATTATGATGAAGTAATTATGTTTAATTAGTTACCAATGCTTAATTTTTTAAATTTCGTGTAGATTCTCAACCAGCCACTCAGGTCCCAGCTTTTCTGCGATGTCACTACAGCCCCCCCCCCCCCCCCCCCACACACACACACAATTTGAAAAGGTAATAAAAGTAAAAATGAGTCAAAATCACTTAATTATCTTCTGAAGGTCTCAGATGTTCTCAGGTTCTCTCCCTGACAGAGACTGCTCCTTCTCCTTCCCGAAACTAGGCCGCAATCTTTTTAAATCTATGCTCCGTCCTGCAGCTCCGGCGCTTTTTAAATATCCGCTCCGACTCGCAGCTCCCGCTCTTTTTAAATCTCCGCTCCGACTCACAGTTCCTGCGCTTTTTAAATCTCCGCTCGGACTCGCAGCTCCTGCTCTTATTAAATCTCCGCTCCGACTCGCAGGTCCTGCTCTTTTTAAGGGAGATAGTCAGGAACAAAGAACGACACAGCGCAGGAACAGGTACTTCGGCCCTCCAAGCCGGTACCGGTCATGATACCACCTTTGGCCAAAAGATTTAGCACTTCCTAGTGCCGTATCCCTCCATATCCATCCTCTCCATGTACTTGTCGAGATGCCTCTTGAACGCTGTTGATGCATATGCTTCCACAACGTTCCGTGGCAGCGCGTGTCAAGCACCCACCACCCACTGTGTAAAAAATCTGCCTTACACATATTCTCTATACTTTGCTCCACGGACCTATTACCCCCAGAGACTGACTCCTCCACTCTGGGAAACAGTGCATGCCCATCCACTCTATCCATGCCCCTCATAATCTTGTAGAATTCTATCAGGACGGCCCTTAACCTCCGTCGTTCTAATGAAAACACAGCGAGTTTGTTCCGCCTCTCCGCACAGCTAACATCCTCCAGACCAGGTAACACCCTGGTAAACCTCCTCTGAACTCTTTCCAAAGCCTCCACATCCTTATGGTAATGTGGCGACCACAATTGTGCGCAATATTCCACGTGTCGCCTTACCAAGGTTCTATACAACTGAAGCAGGACTTGTCAGTTTTTATACTCGATGCTCCACCCAATGAAGACGAGCTTTCCGTATACTTTCTTGACGATCTTCTCCACTTGTGTTGCCACGTTCAAAGATCTGTGGACCTGTACGCCCAAATCTCTCTGGCCTTGTACATTCTTAAGAATTTTACCATTTACTATATTTCCCCTCTGTTAGACCCTCATATATTTCCAGATTAAACTCCATTTGCCACGTCTCTGTCCAAGTCTCGAATGTATTTATGTTCTGCTGTATCCACAACCCTATCTGCCACTCCACACACCTTGGTGTCAACCGTGAATTTAGTAAACAGATTAGCTACATTTTCATCAAAATCCTTTATGTATACTACAAACACAAGAGGTCCCTGAATCGATCCCTGTGAAACACCACTGGTCACAACTTCTACTGCTACCCTCTACCTTCTGTGACCGGGCCAGTTCTGTATTCACCTGCGACCTAATCTCAGAACCCGTGTGACTTGACCCTTTTATACCACTCGGCATTGAGGCACCTTGTCTGAAGTCCATCTGAACAAGATCCACCGCGGTCCCCTCATCAATCACCTTTGATACCTCCTGTAAAAAATCGACCAAGTTAGTGAGGCACCACCTCCCTTTCACAAAACCATGTTGACTATCGCTCATGAGTCCATTTGTTTACAAATGCGTGTAAATACATGTCCTGAGAATTTTCTCCAATAATTTACCGACTGCCGACGTGAGGTTCTCCGGCCTATAGATTACTGGATTATCCCTGCTACCTTTCTTAAACAGCGGGCCCATATTAGCTATTCTCCAGTCCTCTGGAATCTCACCAGTAGACAATAAGAATATACTGATGTCAGTCCATAGTTCTAAACATAACTAACAATTCAGAAACAACAATCGTAAGCAGTGGTAACTGATAAAATCATTTGCACTGAAGAAAGAAAATGTAATTGTAGGCCAGTTAGTTTCCCCACCTGCTTTTCTCAGTTTGATTTTCACTTCATTCAATTCTAAAGAATAGACAGAATCTCATTCTAAATCATGTTATGCTCGCTCGATTTTGCATTTGGATTCAAATTTGATTGACGAATCAGCCATTTTCGAGGACCGGAACACCAAGTCAAACGTAAGAGTATACGGACATCACATTCATCTGAATATTAAAGACAAAACTTTTGGCTACGTAAAACACTTGTAACGCTGTAGATCAATGGAAAATCCCGACATTTTCCGATATTATATGGACTTGCAATGAGGGAAAGGATTATGTTGCACAATATATCCATCAAGTACACTCAGCTCACGCTCTCCATCATTTGAAACCCAAAATCTCAATCAGCAGAACACATTTTTCAGATAAATAGTTAAGAATAATCGTTGGTTATGTTGACATTTAGAAGATTTACTGATGAAAACCACATTTTCTACTATCGATATGGTATCATTGAGCTGAAAAAACGGACGGATCATCTAGGGTTCACAGTTATTGTTGTTGTTACAGATGATAAATCCCACCACAATGGTCCGTGATTACAATTCAATGTAATAACAAGATAGGAATTAAAAACATGGCCTTAATAATAATGACAATAAATTAATCTCATATCTTTCGAATGTTCTGCTTGCTTAATGGTTTTAAAGAGGGAGCGAGCAGGCAGATTAGACGAGAAGCCAACATGGTACACCTGGTCAACAACAATATGCTTAACACCTCTTGTCCGCCAAAATGGCTTTACCAATCGCCCACTTCACCCAAATCGCTTTAGAAAAGCGTCAAACGCACACCTGACACAGCTGACATTATAAGGTCTTCTGCACCAAAATCTGGAAGGCTTGTGTCAAAATTTTCACACAGAACAATCATTGGCATTCGATATTCATTCAGAATCACGTAAACTCAGACTCACCGAATTATCAGTACGCAGAAGGTGGACATTAAACCTACTCTGCACCCACTCCAAAGCCTCTGCGTCCTTCTGGTAGTGTGGCGACCAGAATTGTGCGCAATATTCCAAGTGCGGCATTACAAAGGTTCTACACATCTGTTGCATGACGTGTCAGTTTTTATACTCGTTGCTCCGTCCAATGAAGACAAGCATCAAGTATGCTTTCTTGCCGATCTTGTCCACTTGTACTGACACCTGACAGCACGGTAGCATTGTGGATAGCACAATTGCTTCACAGCTCCAGGGTCCCAGGTTCGATTCCGGCTTAGGTCACTGTCTGTGCGGAGTCTGCCCATCCTCCCCGTGTGTGCGTGGGTTTCCTCCGGGTGCTCCGGTTTCCTCCCACAGTCCAAAGATGTGCAGGTTAGGTGGATTGGCCATGATAAATTGCCCTTAGTGTCCAAAATTGTCCTTAGTGTTGGGTGGGGTTACTGGGTTATGGGGATAGGGTGGAGGTGTTGACCTTGGGTAGTGTGCTCGTTCCAAGAGCCGGTGCAGACTCGATGCAGACTTCTGCACTGTATATTCTATGACAATCTATGAAAACCTGCAAAGATCTGTGGACCTGCGCGCCCAGATCTCTCTGTCTTTATATGTCACTAAGAGTTTTGCCATTTACGCTATATTTCCACACTATTTTAGACCAACCAAATCCATATCCTGGATTAAACTGTATTTACCATTTCACTACCCAATCCCCAACCTATCTATATTCTGCTGTATTCTCTAGCAATCCTCAAGACAATCTGACTACACCAGTCTTGGTGTCATCCGTGACTTTACTAATCAGACTAGCCACGTTTTCCTCCAAATCGTTAATATTTACTCCAAACAGAGGCCCCAGTAGAGATCCCAGTGGAACACCATTAGTCACAACGTTCCATTGAGAAAAAACGCTTCTACTGCCACCCTTTGTCTTCTGTGACCGAACCTGGGGCGTCATTCTCCGACCCCCCGCCGGGTCGGAGAATGGCCGTTGGCGCCGTGATCACGCCCCCGCCCCCGCCGAAGTCTCCGAAGGGAGAAAAGTCGGCGGGGCGTTAATGGCGCCGCTGCCGCGGAGAATGTCACGGGTCTGCGCAAGGCAGCCGATTTTCGGCCTGCCGATATTCTCCCTTCCGGATGGGCCGAAGTCCCGTCGACGTGATGACCGTTCACGTCGACGTCAATCAAACCTCCTTTTCATCGGCGTGACCCGGTGCTCCAGGCTCACGCCGACCAGCGAGGAGGTGAGTGACGGCCTGGGGGGTTGGCTCTGGGCAGGAAATGGCGTGGCCGCAGACTGATTGCCTGAGGAGAGGTGTGTCTCGGCTTGCGTGTGTGTGCGGCGGGGGGGGGGGGGTGGTTAGAGTAGGCTGGGCTCCGGGGGAGTGCCGGGAGGGGGTCCGTGCCGGGGTGGAGGTTGGGGGTTGGGGAGGGGGTCCGTGCCGGGGTGGAGGTTGGGGGGGGGTCCGTGCCGGGGTGGAGGTTGGGGAGGGGGTCCGTGTCGGGGTGGAGGTTGGGGAGGGGGTCCGTGCCGGGGTGGAGGTTGGGGGTTGTGGAGGGGGTCCGTGCCGGGGTGGAGGTTGGGGGTGGGGTCCGTGCTGGGGTGGAGGTTGGGGAGGGGGTCCGTGCCGGGGTGGAGGTTGGGGAGGGGGTCCGTGCCGGGGTGGAGGTTGGGGGTTGTGGAGGGGGTCCGTGCCGGGGTGGAGGTTGGGGGGGGGGTCCGTGCCGGGGTGGAGGTTGGGGAGGGGGTCCGTGCAGGGGTGGAGGTTGGGGATTGTGGAGGGGGTCCGTGCCGGGGTGGAGGTTGCGGAGGGGGTCCGTGCCGGGGTGGAGGTTGGGGGGGGGGTCCGTGCTGTGGTGGAGGTTGGGGGGGCGTCCGTGCTGGGGTGAAGGTTGGGGGTTGGGGAGGGGGTCCGTGCCAGGGTGGAGGTTGGGGGTTGGGGAGGGGGTCCGTGCTGGGGTGGAGGTTGGGGGGGTCCGTACCGGGGTGGAGGTTGGGGAGGGGGTCCGTGCCGGGGTGGAGGTTGGGGAGGGGGTCCGTGCTGGGGTGGAGGTTGGGGGTTGGGGAGGGGTTCCGTGCCGGGGTGGAGGTTGGGGGGGGGGTCCGTGCTGGGGTGGAGGTTGGGGGTTGGGGAGGGGGTCCGTGCCGGGGTGGAGGTTGGGGGGGGGTCCGTGCTGGGGTGGAGGTTGGGGGTTGGGGAGGGGGTCCGTGCTGGGGTGGAGGTTGGGGGTTGTGGAGGGGGTCCGTGCCGGGGTGGAGGTTGGGGGGGGTCCGTGCTGGGGTGGAGGTTGGGGAGGGGGTCCGTGCCGGGGTGGAGGTTGGGGGGGGGGGGTCCGTGCTGGGGTGGAGGTTGGGGGTTGAGGAGGGGTTCCGTGCCGGGGTGGAGGTTGGGGGGGGGGGTCCGTGCTGGAGTGCAGGTTGGGGGTTGTGGAGGGGGTCCGTGCCGGGGTGGAGGTTGGGGTTGGGGAGGGGGTCCGTGCTGGGGTGGAGGTTGGGGGGGTCCGTGCCGGGGTGGAGGTTGGGGAGGGGGTCCGTGCCGGGGTGGAGGTTGGGGAGGGGGTCCGTGCTGGGGTGGAGGTTGGGGGTTGGGGAGGGGTTCCGTGCGGGGTGGAGGTTGGGGGGGGTCCGTGCTGGGGTGGAGGTTGGGGGTTGGGGAGGGGGCCCGTGCCGGGGTGGAGGTTGGGGGGGGGGGTCCGTGCTGGGGTGGAGGTTGGGGGTTGGGGAGGGTTTCCGTGCCGGGGTGGAGGTTGGGGGGGGTCCGTGCTGGGGTGGAGGTTGGGGTTGGGGAGGGGGTCCGTGCCGGGGTGGAGGTTGGGGGTTGTGGAGGGGATCCGTGCCGGGGTGGAGGTTGGGGAGGGGGTCCGTGCCGGGGTGGAGGTTGGGGGTTGGGGAGGGGGTCCGTGCCGGGGTGGAGGTTGGGGGGGGGTCCGTGCTGGGGTGGAGGTTGGGAGGGGGTCCGTGCCGGGGTGGAGGTTGGGGAGGGTGTCCGTGCCGGGGTGGAGGTTGGGGAGGGGGTCCGTGCTGGGGTGGAGGTTGGGGGTTGTGGAGGGGGTCCGTGCCGGGGTGGAGGTTGGGGAGGGGGTCCGTGCCGGGGTGGAGGTTGGGGGTTGGGGAGGGGGTCCGTGCCGGGGTGGAGGTTGGGGGGGGGTCCGTGCTGGGGTGGAGGTTGGGGAGGGGGTCCGTGCCGGGGTGGAGGTTGGGGAGGGGGTCCGTGCCGGGGTGGAGGTTGGGGAGGGGGTCCGTGCTGGGGTGGAGGTTGGGGGTTGGGCAGGGGTTCCGTGCCGGGGTGGAGGTTGGGGGGGGGGGTCCGTGCTGGGGTGGAGGTTGGGGGTTGGGGAGGGGGTCCGTGCCGGGGTGGAGGTTGGGGGGGGGGGGTCCGTGCTGGGGTGGAGGTTGGGGGTTGGGGAGGGGTTCCGTGCCGGGGTGGAGGTTGGGGGGGGGTCCGTGCTGGGGTGGAGGTTGGGGGTTGGGGAGGGGGTCCGTGCCGGGGTGGAGGTTGGGGGTTGTGGAGGGGGTCCGTGCCGGGGTGGAGGTTGGGGGGGGGGGTCCGTGCTGGGGTGGAGGTTGGGGGGGGGGTCCGTGCCGGGGTGGGTGATGGGAGGGCAAATGAGTTGGTCCACCTGGCCAGGTGCCAGCCTCCAACAGTTGGACCCATGCGGTCCATGCCACCTGGCTGGGGGGAGGAGGGAATATGGGCAATGATGACATGTCGTCGTTCCCCTCCCCCCCACCAGGTCGTCATGTTTTAAATCATCCAGCGATGTTGGCCGCCGTGGTGGCAGCCGCTCATGTCTATGTTGCCCTGGATGAGGAGGAGGAGGAGGATGAGGAGGAGCGTGCCAGAGAGGCGGCGCAGGCTGCCGCAGAGGGGCAGGCGGCAGCCGCCCAGGCTGGAGGGACACCTGACCGACAGGACGAGGAGGGGGAGTAGGACGTCGCGGCCCCACGGCAACGGAGGCACCCGAGGGCGCCCCGTGTGTACCGGCCCCGGCAGTCATACCAGGACCTCACGGACCGGGAATGCAGGAGGAGACTCCGGATGAGCCGGGAAACCGTGGCACACATCTGCCACCTGCTGGCACACCTGTCACCGCGTGGCACTGGCGGGGGGACACCCTCTCCCCGTGTCCGTCAAGGTTACGGTGGCCCTGAACTTTTATGCATCGGGGTCATTCCAGGCACCGAGTGGGGACCTGTCCGGCATATCGCAGACATCGGTGCATCGGTGCATCCGGGCAGTGACAGATGCCCTTTATGCCATGGCGCACCGCTACATCCGCTTCCCCGTGGACCGGGCCAGCCAAGATGCCCGGCCGTGGGCTTCTCTGCCATTGCCGGGTTCCCCATGGTCCAGGGCGCGATCGATGGGATGCACGTCGCCGTGCGGCCACCTGCAGATAACAGGGGCCGTGTTCACTAATAGGAAGGGGACCTATTCGATGAACGTACAGGTTGTCTGCGAACACCGCATGATGATCCTGCACGTCTGCGCCCGTTACCCAGGCAGTGTACACGACTCATTCGTGTTGTCGCGGTCATCCATCCCCGGCATGTACGAGGGACGCCATCCCCGGCTGAGCGGCTGGTTGCTGAGCGACAGGGGCTACCCATTGCGATCGTGGCTGATGACGCCTATACGGAGGCCACGCAATGAGGCGGAGAACCGCTACAATGATGCCCATGTAGCGACAAGGGGAGTGATCGAGAGGTGCTTTGGCGTGCTGAAGATGCGTTTCAGGTGCCTGGACCTCTCTGGGGGCGCCTCCAGTATCGGTCAGATCGGGTCGGCCGCATCATTGTGGTGTGCTGCGTCCTGCACAACATAGCCCAGCAGAGGGGCGATGTGCCGCAGGCAGAGGAGGGCGGAGTGGAGGAGCAGCAGGAAGAGGCCCAGTCCTCCCCAGATGAGGGGGATGGGGGCAATGGTCAGGGCAGACGGGGTAGACACAGACGGGTGGCTGTCCACCGTTACCGGCTGGCCCAGCGGGCACGGGACAGACTGATAGACGCCCGCTTCACTGACTAGATGGGCGTGGGAATCGGGTAGTATGGCCACAGACCGCACACCATGACAACAGCCGACCACCCACACCCCCCACCCATCCATCCACCCAGCACCATCACCCCCCTCCCCAACCCCACACACCCCACCCGCATGCACACCACCCCCCCACTCCCAATTGCCGATCCACCGGCGGCACAACGGGCCGGGCTCACCCAGTTGCGGGTGGACGCGTGTCTATCGCAGGCCATGGAGAATGATGACAACCCGCCTCCGATGAGCTCCTGGCTCTACATCGTTGGACAATGTCTGACCCATGGCCACAGTACCACCATCCACCCGGACCATCCCTGCATGTGGCTGTGACACTGCAGCGCACGGTCCCGTCCTCTGCCCGGGGGGTGTTGATGGCGGCCTAGGGGGAAGGGGGCAGACTCACCTGGGGCTGAGGTAAGACCACCCCTCACACACACACTTGCGCTCAACGTACATGACACCCCCGCACACTTTGGACAGAGCACAAAGGCAGCTTCGGTAGGTGTAACATTGACTTTAATAACCAAAGGAGTTCATGCACGTGCCCTAGCGCCTAAAACTCATCTGTGCCCTGCACCCGTGCCAACTTACTCAGTGTCTAATTGTTTGGCCTTACGGGCCCTTTGACTACGTCTACGTGGTTCCCCAGACGGTACAGCAGAACTGGAGGTGGACTCCTGTGATTCCTGCCCTCTGACACTGGATTCCTTTGGCGGCCGTTTCCTGGGGGCGTCCTGGCCTAGATGGGCCAGGCTGCGGCCCGGGCGACTGGGATGGCGAGCTGCCAGCCTGTCCTGCCCGTTGCCCACCCGATGCACCTGGGACGGAAGGGGGGGAGTCCGAGGTGTCGCGGTGTACCGGGACCTCCCCTACAGAGGGAGCCGGGACGGACCACACCACCTCCTCCTCCCTCGGGGTGCCCGATGGCCCCCAGGCCTCTACATGGGTGGGGGATGCGAACGGACTGGCCATCCGACGCGCCCCCGACATCTGGCGCTGCCAGTCCTGGAGGCCCGTGCTGGTATCGACAGGGGTCTGCAGGTTTGCAGCCATGGAGCCCAGGGGGTTGTCGAACCCTGTCTGCGACAGTGCGACGCCAGCTCGCACATGGCCACTGGCGCCGATGCCCTCAGCGATGGCCTGCTGAGACTGGGCCATGGCCTGCAGAGACTGGGCCATGGCCTGCAGAGACTGGGCTATGGCCTGCTGAGACTGGGCCATGGCCTGCTGAGACTGGGCTATGGCGTTGAGCGCCTCTGCCATCTGGCGCTGGCACTGGCTCATGGCCTCCTGTGAGAGGGCAGCCATTTCCTGGGCCACAGGCGCCGCCTGCACGGAAGGCCCCAGGCCTCGCAAACCGTTCCCCATGTCTGACACCGTCGCACCCATTGCCTCCACCGCGGACGCCACCCGTGCGGTGTCAGCCTGGGTGGCACGCATGACCGGGACCACTCCCAGCTCCTGGACGCGGGTGGACTGCTCCACCTGCGACCGCAGCCGCCGCAAGCCACCCGTCACCCTATTCGCTCGTCTCCGTGTCGGTGGTTGCATCGGATCTATGTGTGGGTGTGGTAACTGCAGGAACCCGGGATCCATCTGGGCGGCAGATGTTCGCTTGGCCTGGGCTGCCCTCCGACCGCCCGGTCCCTCTGCTGCTCCTACCTCCACCTGCTGTACCGGGACGGCTGTGTTGTGCGCACCAGTGAGTGTACCAGACGCCTCATCACTAAAGTGCCCAACCGTGGTGAGTGTTTCTGCGATGGTGGAGGGTGTTGGTGACAGCAGTGGCGTTGTGTCGTGCTCTTCGTCCCACTCTGAGTCCATGGCACTTTGGGGTGGGGGTTCGTCTCCACCCATCCACTCTGAGTCACTGTCCGGTATTTCGTCTTCCCGGGTAGGGGTGTCCTGGGTAGTGCTGTCCCGGGTAGTGCTGTCCCGGGTAGGGGTGTCCCTGGGTAGTGGTGTCCCGGGTAGGGGTGTCCTGGATAGTGGTGTCCTGGGTAGTGGTGTCCTGGCTCGGATGTGACGGGGGCCTGTGGCTGCCCCCCTCATCGCTGGGTGGTCGCTCCCGCAACGTGACGGGGGTGTCGTCTCCCTGTTGCTCCAGGTCTCTCCGTCTCCCGTGGTCTCGGAGGGGCATCCTGCGGGCGTCGCATGCTGGAGGGTTCGGGTCTCTCCGTCTCCCGTGGGTCTCCGAGGGGCATCCTGCGGGCGTCGCATGCTGGAGGGTTCGGGTCTCTCCGTCTCCTGTGGTCTCCGAGGGGCATCCTGCGGGCGTCGCATGCTGGAGGGTGCGGGTCTCTCCGTCTCCCGTGGTCTCCGAGGGGCATCCTGCGGGCGTCGCATGCTGGAGGGTGCGGGTCTCTCCGTCTCCCGTGGTCTCGGAGGGGCATCCTGCGGGCGTCGCATGCTGGAGGGTGCGGGTCTCTCCGTCTCCCGTGGTCTCGGAGGGGCATCCTACGGGCGTCGCATGCTGGAGGGTGCGGGTCTCTCCGTCTCCCGTGGTCTCTGAGGGGCATCCTGCGGGCGGTCTGCATCTGCGGGGATGGGTGCCTGGACGTTTGGCCCTGCGATACACAATGAAGCATGCATGGTTAGACATCAGGCAGTGATCAGGTGATACGGGAGAGGGGGATATAGGGGAGGGGGGATATGGGGACGGGCTGTTGGTGGCTCACTTGCTCGTGGGGCCCCGACCTCTGCATCAGCAACCTCCCGGTCCTCAGGTCCGCCAGCCAGTTCCAGGGCCCTTTCCTCGTGTACGGTCAGTGGCATCTCATCAGCGGGCCCTCCTCCAGTCCTCACATGCTCCCTATTGTTGTGTGCGCGCTTCTCCTGGGGGGGGGGGGGGGTGGTGGTGGCAGGGGTAAAAGGCAACAGTGTTAGGCAGGTATATGAATGCATCGGTTGCGCGTGCATTGCAGAGGTTAAGGTTAGGGCTGGATTCACTTGGGGATATGGGGGATATGGGGGAGGGGGGATATGGGGGAGGGGGGATATGGGGGATATGGGGGAGGGGGGATATGGGGGATATGGGGGAGGGGGGATATGGGGGATATGGCGGAGGGGGGATATGGGGGATATGGGGGAGGGGGGAATATGGGGGATATGGTGGAGGGGGGATATGGGGGAGGGGGAGGGGGGAATATGGGGGATATGGTGGAGGGGGGATATGGGGGAGGGGGGATATGGAGGAGGGGGGATATGGGGGATATGGGGGAGGGGGGAATATGGGGGATATGGGGGAGGGGGGATATGGGGGATATGGGGGAGGGGGGATATGGGGGAGGGGGGATATGGGGGATATGGGGGAGGGGGGATATGGGGGAGGGGGGATATGGGGAATATGGGGGAGGGGGTATATGGGGGATATGGGGGAGGGGGGATATGGGGGATATGGTGGAGGGGGGATATGGGGGAGGGGGGATATGGGGGATATGGGGGAGGGGGGATATGGGGGAGGGGGGGATATGGGGGAGGGGGGATATGGGGGAGGGGGGATATGGGGGATATGGGGGATATGGGGGAGGGGGGAATATGGGGGATATGGGGGAGGGGGGATATGGGGGATATGGGGAGGGGGGATATGGGGGAGGGGGGATATGGGGGATATGGGGGAGGGGGGATATGGGGGAGGGGGGATATGGGGAATATGGGGGAGGGGGGATATGGGGGATATGGGGGAGGGGGGATATGGGGGAGGGGGGATATGGGGGAGGGGGGATATGGGGGAGGGGGGATATGGGGGATATGGGGGAGGGGGGAATATGGGGGATATGGGGAGGAGGGATATGGGGGATATGGGGGAGGGGGGAAATGGGGGAGGGGGGATATGGGGGAGGGGGATATGGGGGATATGGGGGAGGGGGGATATGGGGGAGGGGGGATATGGGGGATATGGGGGAGGGGGGATATGGGGGAGGGGGGATATGGGGAATATGGGGGAGGGGGGATATGGGGGATATGGGGGAGGGGGGATATGGGGAGGGGGGATATGGGGGAGGGGGGATATGGGGGAGGGGGGATATGGGGGAGGGGGGAATATGGGGGATATGGGGAGGAGGGATATGGGGGATATGGGGGAGGGGGGATATGGGGGAGGGGGGATATGGGGGAGGGGGATATGGGGGAGGGGGGATATGGTGAGGGGGGATATGGGGAGGGGGGATATGGGGGAGGGGGGATTTGGGGGAGAGGGTATATGGGGGATATGGGGGACGCTCACCCTGCCTGCTCTGACGAGGTCGTTCACCTTCTTGTGGCACTGGGTGCCTGTCCGTGGTGTTAGGGCCACAGCGGTGACGGCCTCTGCCACCTCCCTCCACAGACGCCGGCTGTGGCGTGGGGCAACTCTGCGGCCGTGCCCGGGATACAGGGCGTCCCTCCTCTGCTCCACCGCATCCAGGAGCGCCTCCACATCGCGTGACTCGAACCTCGGGGCTGAGCGACGGCCAGCCATCAAGTCGGGTGTTGCGGTCGGCTGTTCCGGTCGGGTGGGGGGGAGCTGCGCGGCCTTATGAGCCGTCACGCCGTGCAGCGCGTATGACGCTGCACGGCGTAAACCACTGCGCAAGCGCGGATCCCGTTACGTCGCTGCTAGCCCATTTCGGGCCGCAGACTATCGGCCCATTTTTATGACGTGACGCAAGTGGGATTTGCGCCGTTTTTTGCGCCGATCGGCGGAGTTTCCGCCGATAACGGAGAATTTCGCCCCAGTTCTGTATCCATCTTGCCACCTCATCTCCGATACGGTGTGACATCACTTTTTGTACCAGTCTGCCATGGGCAACCTTGTCAAAGGCTTTACTAAATGCCATGGAAACAACATCCACCACGCTCCCCTCATCAATCACCTTTGTTACCTTCTCAAAATACTCGATCAAGTTGGTGAGGCACGATATTCACTTCACGAAACCATGCTGTCCATCACTAATGGGTCATTTGTTTCCAAATAGGTATAATCCCGTCTCAGTAAATTATTTCCAATAATCTCCAATAATTTATCTATTACCGACGTAATGCGCACTGGGTTATATTTTCGGCATCCTCCCTGCTACCTTTCTTTCTGTTTTCTTTTTTTAAAAAAATTAGAATACCCAATTATTCTTTTCCAATTAAGGGGCAATTTAACGTGGTAAATTCACCTAACCTGCACAACTTTAGGTTGTGGGGGCGGAACGCACGCAAACACGGGAAAATATGCAAACTCCACACGGACAGTGATCCAGAGCTGGGATCGAACCTGGGACCTCAGCACGGTGAGGCAGCAGCACGAACCACTACGCCACCGTGCTGCCCCCCTGCTACGTTTCTTAAACAGCGCTACCACATTAGCTATTCTACAGTCCTCTGGTATGTCACCTGTAGCCAATGAGGATAAAATCATGTCGGTGAAGGCCCCAGAAATTTCCCCCCTTGCTTCACTCAGTATTCTGTGGTTAATCCCATCCGGCTCAGGAGACGTATGTACCTTAATGCATTTTTAAATACCCAATGCCTCTTCTGTTTTGACTACAACACGACCCAGACTATCCACACACCCTACCCAAGAATAACCTTCCACAAAGTCCTTTTCTCTGATGAACACTGATGCAAAGTACTCATTGTGTATCTTGGCCATATCCTCTGTCCCAACACATTGATTCCCCGACGTTGTTAAGTTGTCCAATCATTTTCCTGGTGACCCTCTTGCTTTTTACATATGAATAAAATGTTTTGGGATGCACCTTAATCCTACTTGCCAAGGAAAATTCATGACACCCTCCTAGCCATCTTAATTTCCGCATTATGAATATTCTTACTTTCTTTATATTCCTCAAGAGTTTGGACTGTCACCACACCTCAATAAGGTACAAAAGCGTGCTTTACTTTTTTGACGAGGTTCAGAATATCCCTAGTTAACCAAGACTCCAGAAACTTCCCAAACTTATCCTCGTTCACCCAGGACGCGCCTTCCCTAAATCCGAATCAACTATCGCTTAAAATGCTGCCACATGTCCGATGTTGATTTCTCTTCCAACAGCCGCACCCAATCCAAATTGTTCAATTTCTGTTGAATGTTATTGTAATCAGCCTTTCCCAAGTTGAGCACCTTCAGCCCAGGGTTATCCGCATCCTTCTCCACAAGCACCCTCGAACCTACGGATCTGTGCTCACTTCTCCCGGAATCTTCCCGGATTGAAACTTCAATAACGTCTCGTGGCTCAATTCCCAATATCAGGTCCAGTGCTGCCCATTTTTTATTTGGACTATCTACGTATTGCATCAAAAAGCAATATTCTGGATACACATTACACACTCTGTCCCACCAAGCCCCGAGCACGAAGTGACTCCCAATCAATTATAGGGGAGGTTAACATCCCCGACCACAAATACATGTTACTGTTGCACCCATCCAGAACATCTATCTATCTGCTCATCTATCTCTCGCTGCCAGATGGGTGGCCTGTAAAGAACCCGAACATTGTGATTGCCCAGCCCTTTTCGTGAACTCCATCCAGATTGCCTCATCGTCCGAGCCCTCCAAGGTATCCTCCAGCTATAATATACTGCTGAAACAGTGATTCTACTCCTCACCCCTTTAACATCACCCTCTCCACGGGGTGGAGGTTGGGGAGGGGGTCCGTGCCGGGGTGGAGGTTGGGGAGGGGGTCCGTGCTGGGGTGGAGGTTGGGGGTTGGGGAGGGGTTCCGTGCCGGGGTGGAGGTTGGGGGGGGGGGTCCGTGCTGGGGTGGTGGTTGGGGGTTGGGGAGGGGGTCCGTGCCGGGGTGGAGGTTGGGGGGGGGGGTCCGTGCTGGGGTGGAGGTTGGGGGTTGGGGAGGGGGTCCGTGCTGGGGTGGAGGTTGGGGGTTGTGGAGGGGGTCCGTGCCGGAGTGGAGGTTGGGGGGGGGGTCCGTGCTGGGGTGGAGGTTGGGGAGGGGGTCCGTGCCGGGGTGGAGGTTGGGGGGGGGGGGTCCGTGCTGGGGTGGAGGTTGGGGGTTGAGGAGGGGTTCCGTGCCGGGGTGGAGGTTGGGGGGGGGGTCCGTGCTGGAGTGGAGGTTGGGGGTTGTGGAGGGGGTCCGTGCCGGGGTGGAGGTTGGGGGTTGGGGAGGGGGTCCGTGCTGGGGTGGAGGTTGGGGGGGGGGTCCGTGCCGGGGTGGAGGTTGGGGAGGGGGTCCGTGCCGGGGTGGAGGTTGGGGAGGGGGTCCGTGCTGGGGTGGAGGTTGGGGGTTGGGGAGGGGTTCCGTGCCGGGGTGGAGGTTGGGGGGGGGTCCGTGCTGGGGTGGAGGTTGGGGGTTGGGGAGGGGGCCCGTGCCGGGGTGGAGGTTGGGGGGGGGGGGGTCCGTGCTGGGGTGGAGGTTGGGGGTTGGGGAGGGTTTCCGTGCCGGGGTGGAGGTTGGGGGGGGTCCGTGCTGGGGTGGAGGTTGGGGGTTGGGGAGGGGGTCCGTGCCGGGGTGGAGGTTGGGGGTTGTGGAGGGGATCCGTGCCGGGGTGGAGGTTGGGGAGGGGGTCCGTGCCGGGGTGGAGGTTGGGGGTTGGGGAGGGGGTCCGTGCCGGGGTGGAGGTTGGGGGGGGGGTCCGTGCTGGGGTGGAGGTTGGGGAGGGGGTCCGTGCCGGGGTGGAGGTTGGGGAGGGGGTCCGTGCCGGGGTGGAGGTTGGGGAGGGGGTCCGTGCTGGTGTGGAGGTTGGGGGTTGTGGAGGGGGTCCGTGCCGGGGTGGAGGTTGGGGAGGGGGTCCGTGCCGGGGTAGAGGTTGGGGGTTGGGGAGGGGGTCCGTGCCGTGGTGGAGGTTGGGGGGGGGGTCCGTGCTGGGGTGGAGGTTGGGGAGGGGGTCCGTGCCGGGGTGGAGGTTGGGGAGGGGGTCCGTGCCGGGGTGGAGGTTGGGGAGGGGGTCCGTGCTGGGGTGGAGGTTGGGGGTTGGGGAGGGGTTCCGTGCCGGGGTGGAGGTTGGGGGGGGGGTCCGTGCTGGGGTGGAGGTTGGGGGTTGGGGAGGGGGTCCGTGCCGTGGTGGAGGTTGGGGGGGGGGGTTCCGTGCTGGGGTGGAGGTTGGGCGTTGGGGAGGGGTTCCGTGCCGGGGTGGAGGTTGGGGGGGGGGTCCGTGCTGGGGTGGAGGTTGGGGGTTGGGGAGGGGGTCCGTGCCGGGGTGGAGGTTGGGGGTTGTGGAGGGGGTCCGTGCCGGGGTGGAGGTTGGGGGGGGGGTCCGTGCTGTGGTGGAGGTTGGGGGGGGGGGTCCGTGCCGGGGTGGGTGATGGGAGGGCAAATGAGTTGGTCCACCTGGCCAGGTGCCAGCCTCCAACAGTTGGACCCATGCGGTCCATGCCACCTGGCTGGGGGGAGGAGGGAATATGGGCAATGATGACATGTCGTCGTTCCCCTCCCCCCCACCAGGTCGTCATGTTTTAAATCATCCAGCGATGTTGGCCGCCGTGGTGGCAGCCGCTCATGTCTATGTTGCCCTGGATGAGGAGGAGGAGGAGGATGAGGAGGAGCGTGCCAGAGAGGCGGCGCAGGCTGCCGCAGAGGGGCAGGCGGCAGCCGCCCAGGCTGGAGGGACACCTGACCGACAGGACGAGGAGGGGGAGTAGGACGTCGCGGCCCCACGGCAACGGAGGCACCCGAGGGCGCCCCGTGTGTACCGGCCCCGGCAGTCATACCAGGACCTCACGGACCGGGAATGCAGGAGGAGACTCCGGATGAGCCGGGAAACCGTGGCACACATCTGCCACCTGCTGGCACACCTGTCACCGCGTGGCACTGGCGGGGGACACCCTCTCCCCGTGTCCGTCAAGGTTACGGTGGCCCTGAACTTTTATGCATCGGGGTCATTCCAGGCACCGAGTGGGGACCTGTCCGGCATATCGCAGACATCGGTGCATCGGTGCATCCGGGCAGTGACAGATGCCCTTTATGCCATGGCGCACCGCTACATCCGCTTCCCCGTGGACCGGGCCAGCCAAGATGCCCGGGCCGTGGGCTTCTCTGCCATTGCCGGGTTCCCCATGGTCCAGGGCGCGATCGATGGGATGCACGTCGCCGTGCGGCCACCTGCAGATAACAGGGCCGTGTTCACTAATAGGAAGGGGACCTATTCGATGAACGTACAGGTTGTCTGCGAACACCGCATGATGATCCTGCACGTCTGCGCCCGTTACCCAGGCAGTGTACACGACTCATTCGTGTTGTCGCGGTCATCCATCCCCGGCATGTACGAGGGACGCCATCCCCGGCTGAGGGGCTGGTTGCTGAGCGACAGGGGCTACCCATTGCGATCGTGGCTGATGACGCCTATACGGAGGCCACGCAATGAGGCGGAGAACCGCTACAATGATGCCCATGTAGCGACAAGGGGAGTGATCGAGAGGTGCTTTGGCGTGCTGAAGATGCGTTTCAGGTGCCTGGACCTCTCTGGGGGCGCCCTCCAGTATCGGTCAGATCGGGTCGGCCGCATCATTGTGGTGTGCTGCGTCCTGCACAACATAGCCCAGCAGAGGGGCGATGTGCCGCAGGCAGAGGAGGGCGGAGTGGAGGAGCAGCAGGAAGAGGCCCAGTCCTCCCCAGATGAGGGGGATGGGGGCAATGGTCAGGGCAGACGGGGTAGACACAGACGGGTGGCTGTCCACCGTTACCGGCTGGCCCAGCGGGCACGGGACAGACTGATAGACGCCCGCTTCACTGACTAGATGGGCGTGGGAATCGGGTAGTATGGCCACAGACCGCACACCATGACAACAGCCGACCACCCACACCCCCCACCCATCCATCCACCCAGCACCATCACCCCCCTCCCCAACCCCACACACCCCACCCGCATGCACACCACCCCCCCACTCCCAATTGCCGATCCACCGGCGGCACAACGGGCCGGGCTCACCCAGTTGCGGGTGGACGCGTGTCTATCGCAGGCCATGGAGAATGATGACAACCCGCCTCCGATGAGCTCCTGGCTCTACATCGTTGGACAATGTCTGACCCATGGCCACAGTACCACCATCCACCCGGACCATCCCTGCATGCGGCTGTGACACTGCAGCGCACGGTCCCGTCCTCTGCCCGGGGGATGTTGATGGTGGCCCAGGGGGAAGGGGGCAGACTCACCTGGGGCTGAGGTAAGACCACCCCTCACACACACACTTGCGCTCAACGTACATGACACCCCCGCACACTTTGGACAGAGCACAAAGGCAGCTTCGGTAGGTGTAACATTGACTTTAATAACCAAAGGAGTTCATGCACGTGCCCTAGCGCCTAAAACTCATCTGTGCCCTGCACCCGTGCCAACTTACTCAGTGTCTAATTGTTTGGCCTTACGGGCCCTTTGACTACGTCTACGTGGTTCCCCAGACGGTACAGCAGAACTGGAGGTGGACTCCTGTGATTCCTGCCCTCTGACACTGGATTCCTTTGGCGGCCGTTTCCTGGGGCGTCCTGGCCTAGATGGGCCAGGCTGCGGCCCGGGCGACTGGGATGGCGAGCTGCCAGCCTGTCCTGCCCGTTGCCCACCCGATGCACCTGGGACGGAAGGGGGGGAGTCCGAGGTGTCGCGGTGTACCGGGACCTCCCCTACAGAGGGAGCCGGGACGGACCACACCACCTCCTCCTCCCTCGGGGTGCCCGATGGCCCCCAGGCCTCTACATGGGTGGGGGATGCGAACGGACTGGCCATCCGACGCGCCCCCGACATCTGGCGCTGCCAGTCCTGGAGGCCCGTGCTGGTATCGACAGGGGTCTGCAGGTTTGCAGCCATGGAGCCCAGGGGGTTGTCGAACCCTGTCTGCGACAGTGCGACGCCAGCTCGCACATGGCCACTGGCGCCGATGCCCTCAGCGATGGCCTGCTGAGACTGGGCCATGGCCTGCAGAGACTGGGCCATGGCCTGCAGAGACTGGGCTATGGCCTGCTGAGACTGGGCCATGGCCTGCTGAGACTGGGCTATGGCGTTGAGCGCCTCTGCCATCTGGCGCTGGCACTGGCTCATGGCCTCCTGTGAGAGGGCAGCCATTTCCTGGGCCACAGACGCCGCCTGCACGGAAGGCCCCAGGCCTCGCAAACCGTTCCCCATGTCTGACACCGTCGCACCCATTGCCTCCACCGCGGACGCCACCCGTGCGGTGTCAGCCTGGGTGGCACGCATGACCGGGACCACTCCCAGCTCCTGGACGCGGGTGGACTCCTCCACCTGCGACCGCAGCCGCCGCAAGCCACCCGTCACCCTATTCGCTCGTCTCCGTGTCGGTGGTTGCATCGGATCTATGTGTGGGTGTGGTAACTGCAGGAACCCGGGATCCATCTGGGCGGCAGATGTTCGCTTGGCCTGGGCTGCCCTCCGACCGCCCGGTCCCTCTGCTGCTCCTACCTCCACCTGCTGTACCGGGACGGCTGTGTTGTGCGCACCAGTGAGTGTACCAGACGCCTCATCACTAAAGTGCCCAACCGTGGTGAGTGTTTCTGCGATGGTGGAGGGTGTTGGTGACAGCAGTGGCGTTGTGTCGTGCTCTTCGTCCCACTCTGAGTCCATGGCACTTTGGGGTGGGGGTTCGTCTCCACCCATCCACTCTGAGTCACTGTCCGGTATTTCGTCTTCCCGGGTAGGGGTGTCCTGGGTAGTGCTGTCCCGGGTAGTGCTGTCCCGGGTAGGGGTGTCCTGGGTAGTGGTGTCCCGGGTAGGGGTGTCCTGGATAGTGGTGTCCTGGGTAGTGGTGTCCTGGCTCGGATGTGACGGGGGCCTGTGGCTGCCCCCCTCATCGCTGGGTGGTCGCTCCCGCAACGTGACGGGGGTGTCGTCTCCCTGTTGCTCCAGGTCTCTCCGTCTCCCGTGGTCTCGGAGGGGCATCCTGCGGGCGTCGCATGCTGGAGGGTTCGGGTCTCTCCGTCTCCCGTGGTCTCCGAGGGGCATCCTGCGGGCGTCGCATGCTGGAGGGTTCGGGTCTCTCCGTCTCCTGTGGTCTCCGAGGGGCATCCTGCGGGCGTCGCATGCTGGAGGGTGCGGGTCTCTCCGTCTCCCGTGGTCTCCGAGGGGCATCCTGCGGGCGTCGCATGCTGGAGGGTGCGGGTCTCTCCGTCTCCCGTGGTCTCGGAGGGGCATCCTGCGGGCGTCGCATGCTGGAGGGTGCGGGTCTCTCCGTCTCCCGTGGTCTCGGAGGGGCATCCTGCGGGCGTCGCATGCTGGAGGGTGCGGGTCTCTCCGTCTCCCGTGGTCTCTGAGGGGCATCCTGCGGGCGGTCTGCATCTGCGGGGATGGGTGCCTGGACGTTTGGCCCTGCGATACACAATGAAGCATGCATGGTTAGACATCAGGCAGTGATCAGGTGATACGGGAGAGGGGGATATAGGGGAGGGGGGATATGGGGACGGGCTGTTGGTGGCTCACTTGCTCGTGGGGCCCCGACCTCTGCATCAGCAACCTCCCGGTCCTCAGGTCCGCCAGCCAGTTCCAGGGCCCTTTCCTCGTGTACGGTCAGTGGCATCTCATCAGCGGGCCCTCCTCCAGTCCTCACATGCTCCCTATTGTTGTGTGCGCGCTTCTCCTGGGGGGGGGGGGGGTGGTGGCAGGGGTAAAAGGCAACAGTGTTAGGCAGGTATATGAATGCATCGGTTGCGCGTGCATTGTAGAGGTTAAGGTTAGGGCTGGATTCACTTGGGGATATGGGGGATATGGGGGAGGGGGGATATGGGGGTGGGGGGATATGGGGGATATGGGGGAGGGGGGATATGGGGGATATGGGGGAGGGGGGATATGGGGGATATGGCGGAGGGGGGATATGGGGGATATGGGGGAGGGGGGAATATGGGGGATATGGTGGAGGGGGGATATGGGGGAGGGGGAGGGGGGAATATGGGGGATATGGTGGAGGGGGGTATGGGGGAGGGGGGATATGGGGGAGGGGGGATATGGGGGATATGGGGGAGGGGGGAATATGGGGGATATGGGGGAGGGGGGATATGGGGGATATGGGGGAGGGGGGATATGGGGGAGGGGGGATATGGGGGATATGGGGGAGGGGGGATATGGGGGAGGGGGAATATGGGGGAGGGGGTATATGGGGGATATGGGGGAGGGGGGATATGGGGATATGGTGGAGGGGGGATATGGGGGAGGGGGGATATGGGGGATATGGGGGAGGGGGGATATGGGGGAGGGGGGGATATGGGGGAGGGGGGATATGGGGGAGGGGGGATATGGGGGATATGGGGGATATGGGGGAGGGGGGAATATGGGGGATATGGGGGAGGGGGGATATGGGGGATATGGGGGAGGGGGGATATGGGGGAGGGGGGATATGGGGGATATGGGGGAGGGGGGATATGGGGGAGGGGGGATATGGGGAATATGGGGGAGGGGGGATATGGGGGATATGGGGGAGGGGGGATATGGGGGAGGGGGGATATGGGGGAGGGGGGATATGGGGGAGGGGGGATATGGGGGATATGGGGGAGGGGGGAATATGGGGGATATGGGGGAGGAGGGATATGGGGGATATGGGGGAGGGGGGATATGGGGAAGGGGGGATATGGGGGAGGGGGATATGGGGAGGGGGGATATGGTGAGGGGGGGATATGGGGAGGGGGGATATGGGGGAGGGGGGATTTGGGGGAGAGGGGATATGGGGGATATGGGGGACGCTCACCCTGCCTGCTCTGACGAGGTCGTTCACCTTCTTGTGGCACTGGGTGCCTGTCCGTGGTGTTAGGGCCACAGCGGTGACGGCCTCTGCCACCTCCCTCCACAGACGCCGGCTGTGGCGTGGGGCAACTCTGCGGCCGTGCCCGGGATACAGGGCGTCCCTCCTCTGCTCCACCGCATCCAGGAGCGCCTCCACATCGCGTGACTCGAACCTCGGGGCTGAGCGACGGCCAGCCATCAAGTCGGGTGTTGCGGTCGGCTGTTCCGGTCGGGTGGGGGGGAGCTGCGCGGCCTTATGAGCCGTCACGCCGTTCAGCGCGTATGACGCTGCACGGCGTAAACCACTGCGCAAGCGCGGATCCCGTTACGTCGCTGCTAGCCCATTTCGGGCCGCAGACTATCGGCCCATTTTTATGACGTGACGCAAGTGGGATTTGCGCCGTTTTTTGCGCCGATCGGCGGAGTTTCCGCCGATAACGGAGAATTTCGCCCCAGTTCTGTATCCATCTTGCCACCTCATCTCCGATACGGTGTGACATCACTTTTTGTACCAGTCTGCCATGGGCAACCTTGTCAAAGGCTTTACTAAATGCCATGGAAACAACATCCACCACGCTCCCCTCATCAATCACCTTTGTTACCTTCTCAAAATACTCGATCAAGTTAGTGAGGCACGATATTCACTTCACGAAACCATGCTGTCCATCACTAATGGGTCATTTGTTTCCAAATAGGTATAATCCCGTCTCAGTAAATTATTTCCAATAATCTCCAATAATTTATCTATTACCGACGTAATGCGCACTGGGTTATATTTTCGGCATCCTCCCTGCTACCTTTCTTTCTGTTTTCTTTTTTTAAAAAAATTAGAATACCCAATTATTCTTTTCCAATTAAGGGGCAATTTAACGTGGTAAATTCACCTAACCTGCACAACTTTAGGTTGTGGGGGCGGAACGCACGCAAACACGGGAAAATATGCAAACTCCACACGGACAGTGATCCAGAGCTGGGATCGAACCTGGGACCTCAGCACGGTGAGGCAGCAGCACGAACCACTACGCCACCGTGCTGCCCCCCTGCTACGTTTCTTAAACAGCGCTACCACATTAGCTATTCTACAGTCCTCTGGTATGTCACCTGTAGCCAATGAGGATAAAATCATGTCGGTGAAGGCCCCAGAAATTTCCCCCCTTGCTTCACTCAGTATTCTGTGGTTAATCCCATCCGGCTCAGGAGACGTATGTACCTTAATGCATTTTTAAATACCCAATGCCTCTTCTGTTTTGACTACAACACGACCCAGACTATCCACACACCCTACCCAAGAATAACCTTCCACAAAGTCCTTTTCTCTGATGAACACTGATGCAAAGTACTCATTGTGTATCTTGGCCATATCCTCTGTCCCAACACATTGATTCCCCGACGTTGTTAAGTTGTCCAATCATTTTCCTGGTGACCCTCTTGCTTTTTACATATGAATAAAATGTTTTGGGATGCACCTTAATCCTACTTGCCAAGGAAAATTCATGACACCCTCCTAGCCATCTTAATTTCCGCATTATGAATATTCTTACTTTCTTTATATTCCTCAAGAGTTTGGACTGTCACCACACCTCAATAAGGTACAAAAGCGTGCTTTACTTTTTTGACGAGGTTCAGAATATCCCTAGTTAACCAAGACTCCAGAAACTTCCCAAACTTATCCTCGTTCACCCAGGACGCGCCTTCCCTAAATCCGAATCAACTATCGCTTAAAATGCTGCCACATGTCCGATGTTGATTTCTCTTCCAACAGCCGCACCCAATCCAAATTGTTCAATTTCTGTTGAATGTTATTGTAATCAGCCTTTCCCAAGTTGAGCACCTTCAGCCCAGGGTTATCCGCATCCTTCTCCACAAGCACCCTCGAACCTACGGATCTGTGCTCACTTCTCCCGGAATCTTCCCGGATTGAAACTTCAATAACGTCTCGTGGCTCAATTCCCAATATCAGGTCCAGTGCTGCCCATTTTTTATTTGGACTATCTACGTATTGCATCAAAAAGCAATATTCTGGATACACGTTACACACTCTGTCCCACCAAGCCCCGAGCACGAAGTGACTCCCAATCAATTATAGGGGAGGTTAACATCCCCGACCACAAATACATGTTACTGTTGCACCCATCCAGAACATCTATCTATCTGCTCATCTATCTCTCGCTGCCAGGTGGGTGGCCTGTAAAGAACCCGAACATTGTGATTGCCCAGCCCTTTTCGTGAACTCCATCCAGATTGCCTCATCGTCCGAGCCCTCCAAGGTATCCTCCAGCTATAATATACTGCTGAAACAGTGATTCTACTCCTCACCCCTTTAACATCACCCTCTCTCTCTCCTAAAGCATCCATATTCTCCAACGTTCAACTGCCAATCGTGCCGGGAGCGGGAGAAAGAGAGGGAGCCGGAGTTCAGCTTGTGAAGCAGGTAAGTGTTTAAACTTACCCCCAGGTTCCAGCGGCCTTCAATTCCGGGAGCGGGAGAGAGCGAGAGGACCGATGTGCAGCTTGGGAATCAGGTAAGTGTTTAAACATACTCCAAGGTACCAGCGACCTTCATTTCCGGGAAGGGGAGGGATAGAGGGAGCCGGTGTGCAGCTTGGGAATCAGATAAGTGTTTAAACTTACCCCCAGGTTCCAGCGGCCTTCATTTCCGGGAGTGGGAGAGAGAGAGGGAGCCGGAGAGGAGCTTGTGAAGCAGGTGAGTGTTTAAACTTGCCCCCCAGATTCCAGCGGCCTTCATTTCCGGGTGCGGTTGAGAGAGAGGGAGTCGGTGTGCAGTTTGGGAATCACGCAAGAGTTTAAACTTACTCCCAGGTTCCAGAGGCCTTCATTTCCGGCAGCGGGAGAGAGAGAGGGAGCCGGAGTGCAGCCTGTGAAGCAAGTAAGAGTTTAAACTTACCCGCCCGCAGATTCCAGCGGCCTTTATTTCCGGGAGCGGGAGAGAGAGAGAGGGAGCCGGTGTGCAGCTTGGGAATCAGGTAAGTGGTTAAACTGACGCCCAGGTTCCAGCGGTGTTCATTTCAGGGTGCAGGAGAGAGAGAGGGAGCCAGAGGGCAGCTTATGAAGCAGGTAAGTGTTTACTTACCCCCAGGTTCCACCGGCCTTCATTTCCGGGAGCGGGAGAGAGAGAGGGAGCCGGTGTGCAGCTTGGAAATATGGTAAGTGTTTAAACTTACTCCCTGCTTCCAGCGACCTTCACTTCCGGGAGCCAGAGGGAGCCGGAGTGCAGCTTGTGAAGCAGGTATGTGTTTAAACTTACCCCCAGGTTCCAGCGGCCTTCATTTCCGGGAGCAGGAGTGCGGCTTGTGAAGCAGCTCTGTGTTTAATCTTACCCGCAGGTTCCAGCAGTCTCCATTTCCGGAAGCGGGTACAGAGACGGAGCCGGAGGGCAGCTTGTGAAGCAGGTAAGTGTTTAAATGACCCCCAGGTTCCAGTGGCCTTCATTTCCGGAAGCGGGGAGAGAGAGAGTGCCGGAGTGCAGTTTTGGAATCAGGAATGTTTTGTATATAGTCTTTGGCAGGTAGGATCAAGGATAACCTAGGATTCTGTGGGAAGCTAGGGATGAGATTGTTGAGCCTTTGGCTTTGATCTTTGTGTCATCATTGTCTACAGGAATAGTGCCAGAAGACTGGAGGATAGCAAATGGTGTCCCCTTGTTCAAGGAGGGGAGTAGAGACAACCCCGGTAACTATAGACCAGTGAGCCTTACTTCTGTTGTGGGCAAAGTGTTGGAAAGGTCGATAAGAGATAGGATGTACAATCATATGGAAAGGAGTAATTTAAATAGTGATAATCAACACGGTTTTGTGAAGGGTAGGTAGTGCCTCACAAACCTTATTGAGTTCTTTGAGAAGGTGACAAAACAGGTGAACGAGGGTAAAGCAGTTGATGTGGTGCATCTGGATTTCAGTAAAGCGTTTGATACAGTTCCAGACGGCAGGCTATTGCAGAAAATGCAGAGTCATTGGCTTCAGGATGATTTAGAAATTTGGATCAGAAATTGGCTAGCTGGAAGTAGGCAAAGAGTGGTGGTTGATGGGAAATGGTCAGACCGGAGTCCAGTTACTAGTGGTGTACCACAAGGATCTGTTTTGGGGCCACTGCTGTTTGTCATTGTTATAAGTGACCTGGAGGATGGTGTAGAAGGATGGGTGAGTAAATTTGCCGATGACACTAAAGTCGGTGCAGCTGTGGACAGTGCGGTAGGATGTAACACGTTACAGAGGGACATAGATCAGCTGCAAATGGAGTTTCATGCAGAAAAATGTGAGGTAATTCATTTTGGAAGGAATAACAGGAAGACAGAGTACTGGGCAAATGGTAAGATTCTTGGTAGTGTGGATGAGTAGAGAGATCTTGGTGTCCATGTATATAGATCCCTGAAAATTGCCACCCAGGTTGAGAGGGTTGTTAAGAAGGCAGACGGTGTATTAGCTTTCATTGGTAGAGCGATTGTGTTTAGGAGCCATGAGGTCATGTTGCAGCTGTACAAAACTCTGGTGCGGCCGCATTTGGAGGGAAGGCTGAGGGACTTGACGTTATTTTCTTTAGAAATAAGAAGGTTAAGAGGTGACTTAATTGAGGCATACAAGATGATCAGAGGATTAGATAGGGTGGACAGTGAGAGCCTTTTTCCTCGGATGGTGATGTCGAGCACGAGGGGACATAGCTTTAAGTTGAGGGGTGTTAGATATAGGACATATGTCAGAGGTAGGTTATTTACTCAGAGAGTAGCAAGGGCATAGAATGCCCTGCCTGTAACAGTAGTTGTCTCGCCAACATTAAGGGCATTTAAATGGTCACTGGATAAACATAAGGATGATAAGGGAATAGTGTAGATGGACCTCAGAGTGGTTTCAACGGTCCGCACAACATCGAGTGCCGAAGGGCCTGTACTGCGCTGTAATGGTCTATGTTCTATTTTCAATGCCCTTCCTGTAATCACATATATGTGATATGCACAATATCATAGTTCCATCTGAGGTCATATGCCTTACCTACTCTTCTCCTGGCTTTGAAACAAATACATCTGAAACCATTGCATTTGAGCAGACAGGGTGATGCTGTTCTCTTACTTTTGTTCTCTATTTCTCCTTCAGTTATTACACCTTGGAAGCTAAGTCTCTGGTCATTTTCTAAGTGGGTGCATTTCTTCCGAATCTGCTCTATTTAGCCTATGGCCAGAGCTTGTGCGCAGTATTAGCTCTGGCAGATTGCCGCTCTCACCAGACTTATGTGCGCTGGGATTTCCTCCATCAGGCTGTGTGAGACAGGAGCAGCAGCATCACGGAGACCCTTGGATGCGGAAGGGTAAGCCACTCTCCATTTCTGCGGCACAAGGTACCATCGTATGGTTGTTTAAAGGGAGAACGTATAGGCAGAAGGTAATTTTTAAAGTTTAGGAAGTGACGTAGGGAGGGAGAGGTATTTGGTGTCCGACTCATTAGTGGTGCTGCTGGTAGGGTAGTGGGGCATGTTGATTGGTTGGGACGCGGACTCCGTTGTGGTCAAGATGGCGGGTCGGAACAGTGGGTGAGTTGTGGCGAGTTTCGTTGTCGGATTTGGTACCGATGGTTGGGGGGGGGGGGGGGGGTGCTGTCGTCGCATCCGGCGGGTTGGGGGGTTCGGTAGGACCTGAGGGGAAGTGGCTAGCCAGAAGGGTAGCGTGTCGTTGGTGGTGCGGTCGGACACAACGGTTAGCATGAGGTTGGTCAGCGACGGAGCGGGTTGAGTTCGGTCCAGAAAGGAGAAGGACTTGCCTCGTGAAGGGAAGACGGGTAGCGAATCAGCGAATCACTGCTCCTGTCTCACACAGTTGGTTACGAAGACGGGCAGCGAATCTGGAGTTGAGGAAAGTCCAGGGTGGGGTTAAGTTCGAGAGTGTGCCGTGTGGAGGGAGGAAGAACGGTTCAGTCCGGTAGGGAGGACTCAATCAATGTGGGTTGGAATGAGAGTGAGAGGGAATGTTAGTCCGTCTTGAGCCTGAGACCTCGAGTGGTTTAGGCCAGAAGGGTATTTAATCTGGCAGGAAGTGTGTGTGTGTGTGTGTGGTGGGGGGAGGGGGGGTGTCAAACGCGGAGATACTTCATGCCAGGAGGATGCCCAGTCCAGGAGGGGGTCACTTCAGAAGGAGGTGGTGGTGGGAGGAGGCAATGATGGAGGGAGCAAGGTGCATTCTATGATTCTATGTGGTTCTCCCGGAGTGGTGTCATTCCAGGAGATGTGGGTCGGACCGGAAGGAACTGTCTCGTTCGATTGGGCCGGGAGGGTTTTGCCGGTATCGGTTCGTGCTGGGTGATTCTTCCGTGACAAGGGGTGGTCGTATTGCGATGCGAGATTGTTCAGAGGGGTTATGGGTTCGCGGTGGGATGGTGCGGTTTCGGGTCGGGTAGAAGGGTTGTGTGCTGTCTACCGTGAGGGGGCATGGGTTTTTGAATGTCTCGTGCAAGGGTCAGTCTGGGTCTTGAAATCGTTATTCTGGGTTGAGAAGTGTTTTATCACTCTTTCCGTAAAGCTGTCGTGACCATCCAAAGTTACTTTCTGTTTTTTGAATATAAATTTAAAGCACCAATTAAGGGGCAATTTACCGGAGCCAATCGACCTAGCATTCCAAGCTTGGGGGAGCACCTGCAAACTTTGACAGGCAGTGACGCGAGGTCAGAAACGAACCCGGGTCCTCAGACACATAGGCTGCAGTTTAACCACTGCGCCACTGTACCTCCCCCGATGTTAGCTTCTGTCGGATTGTTCCGAGTCAAGCGAAATTGTCAAGGAAAAGTCGGATTTCTTGGCAATTGCTGGATTATATACTTACTCCAGACCTTTCGAGAGGGATTCCCTGCACATCACTAGTGCACATCTGAATGCGATGCTGGGGAATCTGGAATTTATGGGTCCATATACATGTCCAAAATGAAAGTATTCCATTATCTATATGAAAAAAGTTGCAATTGCATAATATCGTGCTTCCCCCTCAATGTGCATGGCATTCTTAGTCTATCGTGGCCACACATTTCGCTCGACCAGGTAAATAAATGCATTGGCGGCCAGATCATGTTAGGCAATGAAGATATGCAGCGGGCAATAGGAACCTGCGTCTCCCTGACGTCGTTTTACCGGCATCAAGACACACATCAGGAGCGCGATGGGTCTGAGGAAGGCTTCCTGGATACGTGGGGGCAGTTAGTCAGCCTGTTCCAAAACATTTTCAAGGCCAACAACGAGGAGTAAGTTAAGAATAAAAAAATCAATACAGATGAGTAAACAAAGGACTGCGCAACCCGAGGGGGATGAGCGGACGGGAGCGATGGGGTGTGGTGCGGCAGAAGGAAGGTGCGGACACCACAACAAGAAGAGAAGAGAAGGGAGGGAAGTAACCCTCCTGAAAATAAAAGCAACGCACAGCTGAAGCCAACGGGGTGAGGGTAGAATGGACAGGGGGAGAAGGAGAGTAGCAAGGAGAGGGGGAAGAGGGGGTGGGGGACCAGAGACCGATCCAGAGGGCGGCGAAATGTATATAGGACCAATTAAAAGAAATACAAAATAAACCTTTCGGTACAATAAAGTAAATTAACACGGTAAGAAAAATGTGATGTATAGATACAATTGTTTATAACTATGAGAAATGCAAATAAAACGAATTAAAAGATAAATAAGTGAGGAGCACGATGGAAATAATCCATGCACTTTGATGAGGTCAGCTCCAACCAGCGTAAGACTGGCAGACGTTGCAGCATTAATTGCTACCTAGGCTATGTACTGCAACAATTCGACAGGTCTCCTTCTCCAACTTCCAAACCTGCACGTTGCACTCCTGGGGGGGCTGGGGGACAAAGGCAACAGGTATATAGAATTTACAGTGCAGAAGGAGCCATTTGTCCCACTGTCTGCACTGGCCCTTGAAATGGGCACACTACCCAAGCTCTCACCTCCATCCTATCCCAAGAGCCCAGTAACACCGCCTAACATTTGGTATTGGCACTGAGGGCAATATAGCATGTTCAATAAACGTAACCGCACATCATTGGTCTGGGGTTCGAAAACGAAGAACAAACAGGAAACCCATGCGGACATGGTGAGAGCGTGCAGACTCCGCACAGACAGGGACCCAAGCCGGCAATCGAACCTGGGACGCCGCAGCAGTGAAGCAACAGTGCTAACCATTGTGCTACCGTGCAGCCCATTGTAAGACGGAACCTGCACGTTCTGTTCCATGTCTCGCAGCATTCTCTCGTCAGTGGCTGCACGGTGGCACAGTGGGTTAGCCCTGTTCCCTCACGGCGCCGAGGTCCCAAGTTCGATCCCGGCTCTAGGTCACTGTCCTTGTGGAGGTTGCACATTCACCCCGTGTTTGCATGTGTTTGGCCCCCACAACCCAATGATGTACAAGGTAGGCGGATTGAACATGCTAAATTGCCCTTAATTGGATAAAAATGAATTGGGTACACTAAATTAATTTTAAAAATATATTTTTTTTCAGCAATGTTTCTCTCGCATTCCAGGTAAAAGTAAATCTGAAACTCCGTTCCTAACAGGGGTCTAGGATTAGTTTTACCCTATCTGCTTCAACGATTTACTAGCCCGTTCATCCCACATTTCGAAACGAAACTATAAATGGGGAACAGATGTTGACCTTCTCAGCAACACGAGCTTCCCGGGAAATAGTATTCGAAGCAATAATAAAGGAATCATAATTATAGTAACGATAATCAACGAATAATGAAAATAGTCAGCAGCACCATAATAGTACGCACCTTGATCTGTTTTTCTTCTTTCTAGAGATGACAATATCTCCACTTATGAACAAATCATATTGCGTTCGTAAAATAATGCATACAAAGTTGTGTGTCTTCTGTATTTTTGAAGCAATGTTCCCTGCCCATCGATCTGAGATACAACACATATCGCCTGAACGCTGAATTTTATTCGCACCGAATATTACACCCCATGCGATGTTTGAGGAACCCCACATCCTATTGAAGAATGCTTATTTTATTGTTTCAATGCATTCTATAGGACGGTCCTGTCATGTAACTGAAGGGTAATTACTCAGTGTTCAAGCATCTATTCCTTAATATAAGTTAGGTACCTGGTTTTACAAAATGTGATCACATTATTTCCCCTTTCAACGTTTAATTTTTGTTTTCAGCCAATTTTCTTCTATACTTACTATTGTAATTGAACTCGTGCTTTTTGGGCACCTTATGTCAAGTTGCCGTGATATGTGTGTTCATCAATAAAAAAAGTGTGCACTTGATCCAAGCCCTACGAAGGTCACTTGGTATCGATCATCCGGTTCCCCTTGACCTGTAGGGAATACGACTATCCCCGATAACGAGGAGGGCTTTCCCTTTAGCCATTGTCGTATCTAAGCCTCGACGTGGGGGCACCTCGAAGAGGGAGACTTTTCAATGAGTGGAGAGTTATTGTTTACCGACAATAAATCAATATTGTTGTATCCTGACTTGTGCCGTCCCTTGTGTATTCTCTCTGCGCGGATTCTACACTGGTGATGAGAATGGGATGAGGTTCCCTTCAGCGTCGAGTGCTGATACCGCGGATACTTCGTTTAGGACGGCATCCAATCCGCCGGAAGACATGCTCCACTCTGGGAAATTGGAGCCGGGCCATGCAGGTACTGATGACTGGCAATGCATTGAACGCATACAGCATTTTCAAGGACTAATACAATTGTTGGGGATTAACGGCAAATGATCGTACTAGTCTTGGTTTGTGGGGGCCAACCAACAGCGTCATAAAATATTTGACCAACCTGGATGTGTCAGGCACGCGGTCTTTAACCGGCTTAGTGACCCTTGTGGGGGTGGGGGCATTTTTTTCCCAAGCCCCCTATATCAAGTCAAAGGTTTCCAATTTACAACTATCAAAACGGCCAAAGGCGAATCAACAAATGCTTTCTTGGCAGTTTGATGTTATGCGAGACCCTACGAGACCACTTTGTCTGTGGAATCTGCGACATGGGGAGGCAATGAAAACGCTTAGCTGAAACACACCTGGATCTGCAGTGGGCGTTCGAAATACCTATTCGCCTCGACAGAGAAGAACGCAGCGTCACGTCATCCTGGGCATAGGGCTCCTAAATCGTTTGGACATGTAGCGACCCGAAGAAGCGGGTCCCCTACAGGGACAGCTACTGCAGGGAGGCAGGTTGCTGCCGCAGATTCTTGGGAAGCTGCCGGACAGCCTCCTCTGACCTAGATTACCCGGACGGCGGGTACAGGCCAGCAATAGTGGACCGCCGAGTCCGAAGAGACTGAAGGTTCCTTGAGGGCTCACCCCTTTCCCCGCCACCCATCGTTTGGCAGGGCGCGACTACACGTCATGTGACCGAGCTTACAATGTTGACAACAAAGACACGTATCCTACCAGCATCTACACTCATACACCAGCAGGTGAATGAGCTCTCCATCCAATTGGAGCTTGATACCGGTGCGGCAGTCTCAGAGGTCAGCCACCGTACATTTGACGAAATCTAGTTGGCCTCCAGACGTTAGCCCTACGGTACACTGCCCAGCTTGCCACATACACGGGGTGTCATTTGCAATTGCGGGCACATCGGCGGTTCCGGTTACATACAGGCAGCAGGCAGCACAGCTAACCTCGTCTTAGTGCATAGAACCGAGTTGCATGCCGAAGGCAGGCTGCCACACCTCCATCTGGATTGGCATTGGGTCTGCCACAAGTACCCGCAGGGACTGGAAAGGGTCTTAGCTAGCTCTGCCACAATTGCCAATGACGGCCAGGGCACCATAAATAAGGTAGTGGCTTGGATCAACGACGAACATTGGCGCAGCGACGCTCTTTCCGGGCCCGACCATTTGCCCACTCGGTAAAGCTTGAGGTCGATCCGGAATTCGACGGATTGAAACATTTGAGCATTATGCGCGCCATGCAGTCCTGTGACTGGGCATCACTGGTCATGCCCATGATGAAGCCTGGTAACTTGATATGCCTGTGCACCGAATATAAGATGATGGTAAACTGTGTCTCGAAGATTTATATGCAAAATTCATTGGAGATCGAACATTTATGAAGCTGAACATTCGGCACGCAAAGCTTCAGCTGGTTTTGGACGCGAACTCTTTGTACGTCATGATGCTAAATACGCGTTGATGGCTATACAATTATATTCAGTTGTCTTTTAGCGTGTCCTCGACATGCTACCTTCCAAAGAGTGACAGGAAATATCATGGAAGTTTTCCGCGAGTAGTGGTACACATGGATGATGTCCTGATTAAAGGCTGGTCCAATCAGGAACATTTACAAAACCTGAGGAAGTTTTAGAGCATTTTATGGGAGCCCACCTCCCCTCTGGAGGGATAAATGCATCTTCAATGCAGCCAAGGTCAAGTATTTGGATTAGTGCGGGGATCGCCGTGGCCTACACCCCGTTGAGGACAAGGTACGTGGCATCCAACGTTCTCCTGACCCAGGAAAGCCGCAGGAATTCTGTTCGTTCCTGGGCGTCCTGACCTATATTGGAAATTTAACCGAAACCTGGCTGCCCTGGTAGAGCACTTCCACCAATGGTAAAAAAGGACAAACCATGGGTATGGGGCCCAGCTTCAGCAGGTGGCTTCCTCCGAATTAAAGCAGAAATATTTGTCCTCCAAACTGTTTACCCATTTTGACCCACCCAAGCCTGTCCTTCTGACATGCGATGCATGTCCTTCCGATGTTCGGGCCATTCTCGTCAAATGCAATGTCGACGTTTCAGATTACTCAATGTCGTGTGCATTCAAGACACACGCTACGTGGAGAGGAGCTTAGCACAGATCGAGAAGGAGGTTTTGGCCGTCGTCATTGGCATAAAAACATTCCAACAGTATGTCTACGGCGTACGTTTGCAGCATTCAAGTGTCAGAAGACATTTTTGGGCTAGTTCAAGGAGGATGAAGCTAGTCTCCCCCGAGCGTCCGATCTGATCCAGCATTGCACCCTGTTGCTGACCGCATATATGTATACGCTGAAACACTTCTCCGGGGCAACACAGCCCCAAACGGATGCGTTGAGGCTTCTCACCTCAGCATGAGCCCATCAGTGCTAGCATCAGCCGACAAAGTCATCGCCACACACCATTTTATGGATACCGCGTTTCACATCCTAGGTTGGACCCAGACACCGCATCCACCACATTATTCAATATGTAGCCCGGCAGCGGGCTTAACCGGGGGATTGCAAGGCCCATGCTACCAACATCCAGGAGCTTAGCACCGTGGAAGCTGTGCAGAATATGCATTGTATTTCCGGAATTTGGGCGTGGTCCACTCCTCCAGGACCTCCATAATAGACACGAGGGTATTGGGACGCTCAAGATACTGGCCCCCATCTACAACTGGTGGCCCGAGTTCGATCGTGTCACAGAGCAGGTGGCCCAGCATTGTGTACCTTGCCGGGAGAACCAGCAGTTACCACCGGCTGTGCTGTTTCACCCTTGGGAATGGGCGCGTCAGCCCATCGCCCGCCTCCAAATTGCAGACGACCATGGCTATGGCCACCACTGAGGGACTGCGCCAGATTTGCGGTACTCATGGAATCCCCCAATTTCTGGTATCGGAGAACCGGACGATCTGCAGGAGTGCAGCATTCGCTACCTCCATGACCACCAGTGGAATTTGCCATGTACGCAGGCCTCCATAACGCCCGGCCTCCAACGGATTAGGCCAACGGCGGTGTAAATATTAAAATAAGGCATGAGGGAGAAAACCTCTGGATCTTGGGTGCCACAGATGGCAAGATTGTTCTTCTTTTCATTGACCACGCTGCCTGCCACAATGGGTTTTGGGCCGCCGAATTATTGATGGGGCCCCCACCTCCGCACCCTACTGAGCCTGGTAATGAGGGATATTGCTTGGAACGTCCGCCATGGACAGGACAGGACACAGACACCCGACGTTGTTACATTGTTTGCGCGGTTTCACCACTGGAGATTTGGTAAACGTCCGACAATTTGGTGATGGTGCCTTGTAGGAAGGTTCCATGCGTGGTGTTGCCGCAGTCCCGGTGGTTATCTTGCAAGATGAGGACACAAGCCCAGGAGTGCAAGCGACATGTGGACCCTTTTATGGTTGCCCAGTCCCCCGAATTCAGCCACCCCCGCTGTCACTTCTTCCGCCCTTGTTGCCATTGATGCTATCGCCCTGGCTCTTGCCAACGTCGAGAGCAAGGACGGGTTCATACTCTATTTAAATATGCTTTGTAATTTTCAATCAGTTATGAGGGTCCTTGATAGCTAAGTTGCCTGCAGCGGTGATTCTTGCAGGCGATTGGATTGCCTGCCATTTTCCATGATATACACGTGGAAAACATTTTTTTTCTGATTCTCTTCACCGGATTTGTATTTTAGTTAACTGTAGTGTATTATTGCAGTGCAGAGCGGAACGCACACCCACTGACATCATCGTCATTATACGTGACAGGACAACGTGGGGACGAGATGTGTTTTGATAATTAAACGTCTCTGGCAGCACAAAATCGACTGGCTATTTGACAATGGCGCGTAAAATAAGAGCAATCAGTTTAGTCATTCATTATACATATTTTAAGCGCATTGCATGATATTAAGCTTCATTGTTTCCAATCTAATTTAATGTCAAATCAATGATACTGCCCCCCCCCCCCCCGTAGATATTCCTTTGGCTGCTGTACCTCATCCTCTATGTCCATTTTATTTATCAAAGTGTTGTTGTACCTGAGACCTGTCCATCAAGCTCTTCCTCTATGTGGAAAAAAACAACAATACAAATCGCAATGATGAAAAGTTACCTTAATGACTGTCTATCAGTTGAATTGGTTGTTCAACTATAAATTCATGACAAAAAATGTACAGTCCATAACATACCTATCTCTGCTATAATGTCTGTGAGGTGAGTTAACTGAGTAACACGCGTCTGATGATGTACCGATTCTTCCGACTGGCCCTTATACCATTTCCACGGGAACGTGCATTGTGGAATAAGATTCAGAAAGTCAGTAAGCCGCCGAGTGGCTGACTGGTCTCTGCATACTTGAAATGACCAAACTAATGCGCACTTGCATTGGAGGTGTCTTACAATTTCAGCAGATGTTACCGCTGGACAAGCCAGACCCAAATAGGACCCGGCATGATACATCCTAAGGTGTTGCTGTTTTTGCATCATGGGTGATGGTGAGGGAACAGTGTCACAGGACTGCAGAGAAGTTTTTAAAATATAGAAAATAATAATAAAATTAAAAGGATTATCTCTAACAGAATAATAATTTTACTCAATTATAGCTCTACATATGTGTACTAATTTGTAAGGATATCAGGCATGGCACATTCTATCTTTCCTCCAAAATTCTCAGTAGATACACCGTCTATGTAAGTCAACAGGCAGACTGCGGCCAGACACGCCATATTCTGAATTCAAATGAGCGGCCAGGAAACAAAATAACTTCCATGGATTTGACAGCTATTCCTCGAAGTCCCTATTCACCATGTGAGGTAAATGACCTCATAAGATCTCTCCCTATCACACGAGGATTTCTAATATCACGCCTTTGAATATCTTTCCAAACATCAATTTGTCTGCACTGTCTTGATCATGGATTTAGCTCTTTGTTTTCTACAACCCGATCCGCTATCCCTCTGCCCTGTGTCTTCACATACTTCAAGCTTTCTGTCTCCACATTTTCTCAGATACTGAGTCATGTCAACAGGCCATCATTAGTTCGCTGGTCCAGAGTAAGGAGACACCAACCTATGTGCCCTCTTTAATCTCCGGCTTCTCACAGGCGCATTGATTAAGAAACATTAAAACAAATTCCTCTGCCGTATTCAATAATATCTGGGAGAAAATGAAGATGGATGTGGTTCTTGGAGGTCATCACAGCCCCAGGAAAACAGTACAGGAGCTCCTCGGGGTAATGTCTTGGGCCCAACCACCTTCACATCATTCATCAATTTCCTTACTTCTATCATAAGAACAAAAGTGGGGATGTTTACTGTTGTGTGCACAATCCTTAGTGACATTCTGGACATCCTTAGATACTGAAGCAGTCTATTTCGCAATGGAGCAAGGTCTGGGCATTATGCAGGTTTAGGTTGACAAGTGGCAAGTAACATTCGCGCAAACAAGTGCCAGGCAATGAGCGCCTCAAACAAGAGAGGTGGCAACCATCACCCCGTGACATTCAATGGCATTATCATCGTGTAATCCTACAGTCGTAAAATCCTGATGTTACCATTGGCCACAAACGGTAACTGGACCAACATATAATTTCTATCGTTGCCAGAGCAGGTCATAAAACAGATTCTAGATGAACGATACTCTGAGTGAAGAAACTGTTGCTCATACGGTCCTAATTTGCGAACATCATGCCCTCAGATTGTGACCCGGTGATAAACACAATCCCTGCATCAAATCCGTCGATTCCTGGCGGAACCTACAAGATTCAATCGGATCCCATCTCATTCTTCTAAATTCCAGTACAAATATGATTATTCGAGCGATTCTCTCCTTGGCTGAGGAAATCGATCCCAACGATCCGTTAGGCACTTCAACTTTGCTTTCTGTAGTTTCCATATTTATCTTGGAGCCTTGCATTTCTCCTAAGTCTTCGCTTCACTGAACTAACCTTTATTTTTCACATTCCTTGTCCTTTGCTGCCTTGGCTTCACATCCGTCTTGGAACAGCGCTTCTGTCCCATTTCCTGTTTCTTTTTTTGTCGAAATTCTTTGCCCTGCAATTTGATACAGGATTCTTGGCCTAAGTATTATTTGATAGATATGTATTGGCATATATACCAACGTGCAGTGAAAATGATATTTCTGCGGCCAAGCGAACGTACACTGTAAGTACATAGTAGACAAAAGAATAATCAACAGAGCACATTGACAATGGTACAGCAACAAAAAGTGATTGGTTACAGTGCGAAACAAGGGCCAAACAAGATAAGCATAGGGCGTCGTCTTAAATAGTGTTCTTACAGGGAACAGATCAGTTCAAGGCAGAGTCGTTGAGGAGTCTGGTAGCCGAGGGGAAGAAACTGTTCCTATATCTGGATGTGAGGGTCTTCAGACTTCCGTATCTTTGCCTGATGGAAGAGTCTGGAAGAGGGCAAACCCTGGGTCTGAGGGGTCTCTGCCAAAGGTGTCTGTCTTTCTGAGGCAGCGGGAGGTGTATACAGAATCAATGGGGGAATGGCAAGCTTGTGTGATGCGTTGGGCAGAGTTCGCCACACTCTGCATTGTCCTGTCCTTTCTATCAGTGTGTCGAATGCTGCTTATTTTCTAGTTAATTGCTCCAACTGTCTCACACTGTACTTACTTTTCTGTACTGGACCCTGGTTCCAAAGGGAAACTCTCGTCTTGATACCAAGAACTGCACACTGGTCTCCTCAATGGCTGCAACGTGGAAGGTGATCACGCAGGCAATCGGACATCTGGCCAAATCCGCGGTTTGCGCTGGGCGGCTAATCAAACACTATGTCCCCAAAACCTCCTGCTCCTCCACGGGGTTGGTCTCCTCCAATTGTATCTCCAGATGCTCGATGCTCGCCGATAACCTGTCAGTTTTCCCCTGGCTCTGCGACTGTATCGCCACAATCAATGGGCCTGTCCGTTCAGAGACCCGAAGCCCATCTAGACGGCAGGTACATCCTGGGATGGCATGTTCTCAGAACGTCTACCCCCTCTGGAGTTCCGACCTCCACCTAATATTCCAGATCAGCTATGTGGTGCGCACCTGATATGTCACAGGAGCTGCTTTACCAATGTGCCCAACCGAGGTGAGGGTCTATGTGATGTTGGTGACAGCTGTGACGTAAAATCGGTGTCAACATCGGACTCGAGCTCCGGTGTGTCCTGAACGCCCTGCCGATGGATGCTGACCGACAGGTTCCCTCGTCACTGCTTGGCTCACAGGGGGCGGGGGGTTGCTCTGGCTGTGAAACTGGTTGGCGACGTGGACGCCGGATGGATTCGCCCCATCACCAGCAGATGCTGAAAACACAAGATGCATGATTATACCGCAGGCCGTTGGATGATGGGACAGCTGGGGGTGATGGTGGTGAGCGGATGAGGTTGATGATGAGGGTGAGGTGGGAATGGTGATCGAGCTAAGGGGTGTCTGCGGGTTGTGTTGGCGGAAGGTGGTGTGGGGATGCTGTTGGGGCCTGGTGTTGAAACACACATCAAGGGGAACCGCAACTCAGAAGCTCTTCACTTCCTTCCCCGCAGCTGCAATCCTGCCCGGCGACCACCCTTTCCTTCCGGTCGCCGACCACATCCAGGGCTCTCTGCCCAGCCACGATGAGGGGCCTCAGGTTCCGTGGTCCCCCTCTAATTATCTACTGCCCTCGACAGTTATGGGTGGCCTTCTCCTGGGAGGGGGGGGGGGGGGGGCACTGTAAATGGCAATGTTAGACATTCTGAAACATGCAGTCCTGTGGTGGGTAACTGATAGCCCCAGTAGGCAGGGCACCTGGCCCTGGTGGCCAGGATGGGTGCCAGCATGAGTTACAGCGTGGGGGCTCGCATGACGCCCGGTGGGGGGTCGGATGAGGTTACGGGTGTATGGGGCGGGGGTTGGTGCATGGGCGCAGTGTTGCCGACTCACCCTGGCAGCCCTGAGACGGCCGTGCAGTTTTTTTATGGCATGGCTGACCGGTCTGGACCAGTTGCTCACGGCAATGACCGCCTCTGCGCCGAGAAACAGTGGGCAGCGGCAGCTGGCAGCCAGCTTCGGGAGACAGGGTACAGGGTCAACCACCTATCCTCAGCTGACCTCAGAAGCACACCAATCGGAACAACTACTCACAGGAGAATAAATACGACTGCCAACTCTGTTTCATATGAGGGTGCCACTTTACTATCCATGCCAATATATTACACGCAAAGCTGTGACTGACATCTTTGTATCCTCATTGGGTACAGATGAGATCCCAGATGATTGGAAAATAGCTAATGTGGTACCGCTATTTAAGGAAGGTAGCAGGAACAATCCAGGAAAATATACGCCAGTGAGCCTCACGTCGCTGGTAGGTAAATTATTTTGACAGAAATCTCGGGGACATGATTTATACCCATCTGGAAACAAATGGACTCACTAGCGGATAGACAGAGTGGTTTTGTGAAGGGGACGTCGTCCCACACTAACATGTTAGAGTTATTTGAGGAGGTGACAAAGTTGATTGATGAGGGGAGGGCAGTTGATGCCATTTACGCGAACTGCAATAAAGCATTTGACAAGGTAGCTCTTTGCATACTGGTACAATAGGTGAAGTCACACGGGATAAGACGTGAGGTGTCAAGATGGATACAGAACTAGTTCGGTCACAGAAGTCAAAGTGTAGCAGTGGAAGTGTGTTTTTCTCAATGAAGGTTGTGACACATCGTGCTCCACAGGGCGATGTGCTGGGGGTCTGTTGTTTGTAGCATACATAAATGATTTGGAATAAAATGTATCTGATCTGATTAAGAAGGTGAGAAGGTTGTTGAACGCGGATGATACCAAGGTTGGTGGAGTGGCCGATAGTGTTGAGGATTGTGAGAGGATATAGCAGGACATAGATAGCTTGGGCAGAGAAGAGGCAAATAGAATTAATCCAGACAAATGTGCGGAAATACATTTGGTGGGTCTGACATCGAGGCGAAATATACCGTAAATGGGAAAACTCAGGATTATAGAAGGTCAGAGGGAGCTGGTCTTGCAGGTTCACAGATCTTTGAAAATGGAAACACAAGTGGACAAGGTAGTCAAGAAAGCATACGGAATGCTTGCCTTCATTGGACGGGGCATCGAGTATAAAAACTGGCAAGTCGTGCTGCAGTTGTATAGAACCTTGGAAAGGCCGCACTAGGAATATTGCGCACAAGTCTGGTGACTGCACTACCACAAGGAGTGGAGGCTTTCGAGAATGCGTAGAAGAATTTTCCCAGGATACTGCCTGGTTTGGAGTATGTTAGCTATACAGGCAGGCTGAATAGACTCGGACTGTTTACATTAGAAAGACTGAAGTTGAGGGGTGACCTGATAGACGCCTACACGATTATGGGGCGTGAGGGAGGGAGGGGCGTGGATAGAGTGGATGAGCAGGGATACATTCCCACGCTGGATGAGTCAGTCACCAGGCGGCAGCGGTTTATGGTCCGTGGGGTTCGTTTAGGGTTGTGCGAGGCAGGTTTTTTCTACAGAGGGCGGTGAGTGCCTGGAACCCGTTGCTAGGGGAGGCTGTGGCAGCAGATACACCAACCACATTCAAAAGGCATCTAGAAAATACATGAAAAGGATGGGTTCGCGAGGGATTGGGCACAGCGAAGTGCTGAGGGTTTTGGCCAAGGTTGCCATCATGAACGGTATAGTCTTGGAGGGCCGAAGGGTCTGTTCCTGTGGTGTATTGTTCTTTGTTCTTTTTTCTCTGAGATTTTATATGATACAATGTACTTAGAGCGGCAGCTTACCATATGCTTTTTGACAATCTAATTACACTATATCCCACTGTTCTCTTTTAATCACTGCACGTGGCTCTTTCGGAAGAATCTTCTGAATTGGCGAAACATGAATTTCATTTCACAAAACCTTGTTGATTGCCTGAATTCACGCTGTTTCACCAATTGCCCTGCTATAACATCTTTAATAACGGCGTTTACAACATTACTGTGATACATATTAGGCTAACTGACCTACAATATTTCTACTTTTAGCCTACCTCCCTTTCTGACTATAGGAATTACGTTTGCTAGCTTCCAATATAGCGGATCTTTTAAATAATCTATGAGAGACTGGGATATTGAAACCAATGCATCCGCTATATCTCATTTATCATGTCTATCCAGACGACAGGCTGCTATATACCCGGACAATCAGATCTGTCAGCTCGTAGTACCAACAATTTTCTCAATGACATTGCCCTGGTTAATCGTAAATGTTCACGGTTTTCTTCCAGTTCTGATCTATAACTATTTCTGGGAGTTTACATGTGTCCATACATAGTGAAGACAAATTCAAAATATTTGTTTCATCAGCCACGACAGCCGCATTTCAAATACTAATTCCTCAGGCGCATATTTTGTTGGAACAATTCTCACTTTCTTTTCTTGTCAACCATCCGTAGAAACGCTTAGTCTGTCTTTCAATTACTGACTAGGGGGGCAGCATGGTGGTACAGTGGTTAGCATTACAGCTTAACGGCGATGAAGATCTGGGTTTCATTCCTGGTTCTGGGTCACTGTCGGTGTGGAGCTTTCACTTTTTCCCCGTGTGTGCGTGGCTTTCACCCCCACAACCCAAAGATGTGCAGGACAGGCGGATTGACCGGGTTAAATTGCCCCTTAATTGGAACAAATATTTGGGTACTCTAAATTTATCATATCTCATTTTTTCCAATTTCCCCATCTTACTGGTCCCTTCGACTAACTTAAATATTCTATACATCTTTCCCAATTTTAGGGCAGCTTTTTCACAAATATATATTTCTTCTTTCACTTGAATGCTGTTTTTTAGCTCTCCGCAGACAGTGGGGTTTCCTGTTGGCATTTTTTGATTTCTCATTGGAATGTGTATTTTCTGTGCATTTTAAAATATCCCTTTAAACGTGTGGTATTCACCTTCCCATTACCCATTCCTTAATCATACTTTCGATTTACTTCAGGTCGATCCGCTAATTTCCCTCATGTTTGTCCTCATTTACGTTCGAAATTCTAGTCTTGGACGCAGGCGCCATTCCCTGAAACAGAATGCAAAAATAAATTATATGATGATCGATGCTATCTGGATAGAGGATTTAGTGATGAATTAATTATATCTAAATGCACGGCGTTAGGTCAATTCTAAGCTGCCCGAGGTTTATTCCAGTGCATCGTGTCCTTACAAACTAATCCACAACCATTCTATGAACTCCTCATCCACGTTACTTTTGGCAATCTATTTTGTGTTTCATCAATCGATTAAGAGATTTCAAACACCCACATTTATTGCGTGCATTTATGGCAATCCCACAGTATCTCTTCGTTTATATTTTGCCTTACCACCAAGTTACAATTTGGGGGCACGTGCCCTTCTCCCACAAGTGGCTCTTGCCTTTTTTAATTTATCATCTCAACTAAGCTACTACCCATATATTTGCTTACTCACCTGCAGATCTCACCCAAGACGCAGAAACATGCACCTAATCAGCCACCGGAGCATTTAACCACCTTCAATGAAAGCACCTATTCAATTACAGATTTGTCAACACTCCAACCTCACCCAACTATTCCCCTGACTACTCACCTGTTTCGCACACCCATTCCCGTGACCATCTTTCGAAATCTACACTGATGAAGTTCATCAATCCCACAGTTGTTCAACCAATACATTCAGCCACCTTCGCCATCTACCGGTGTATGCATATCCTTGTCTACTTTCTATCGGTCTTATCATATCACTAACATACCCACTTCGCCGATACACGAACCACAAATGTTCTCCAGCCTTCTCAAACACATAATATACCTGCATACTAAAGTATTTCATACAAGTACCCACATATCTGGCTACTACAACCTGAGCCACTACAACCCCCGAACCCACATGGACGCTTTCCTACATTGCTCACCGACACACCGGCATACTTTGGTCACGTGCTCACTTCACCCATCTTCCCACCGACCAACCTGCCCAGTAGCAATCTCAGCAAGCACACAAAAGTACTGTTTTCTTCAATTCACTCACCCGCAACCAATTTGCTCAACTACTCTTTGCTCACCATTATCCTGCCAGGCAATTTACACATCGCTATGCACAGGCAGGGCTCCTACATGTCAACCTAAACCTCGTTCCTACCGCACTTACACTTGTCTACCAACGCTTCCAAGTAGCCACCTCTCCACAATGTTCATATCACACCTTCCTTCAGCATGCAAGTTCCAATTGCACACATATGCAATCATTAAGCACGTCCACCTCAACCACGTTCTCACCTTCACGTCTGAGCCTTTAATATGTTCCCACAAATCTACTCACATAACCATCGATTACCACACCCACACATGTGCCCGAATCATCCATATATCAACCTATCCACCAATGTAAATAATGACCTCGCCTCACCACGCACTCTCTCATGCACCCACCTCATCCAGTTAGTCCCCCCAGGGATCTGCCCGGACTCAAGAGTATCCCACTCACAGACCATGCATCCGCTATACAACAACTGTCCTATATCATCCAACAGCCCGTTCTCGTACTTACACTGATACCATCTATTTGCATATCCATTAAGCAACAATATCCTTTCGCCCATTTATTGACACACACACATCCTACTACTCCCACTTTCCCTTGTCATTCAGTTCCCATATCCCACCTGCTATCAGAAACTCGTGATGTGGAGATGCCGGCGTTGGACTGGGGTGAGCATAGTACGAAGTCTTACAACACCAGGTTAAAGTCCAACAGGTTTGTTTCGATGTCACTAGCTTTCGGAGCGCTGCTCCTTCCTCAGGTGAATGAAGAGGTCTGTTCCAGAAACACATATATAGACAAATTCAAAGATGCCAAACAATGCTTGGAATGCGAGCATTAGCAGGTGATTAAATCTTTACAGATCCAGAGATGGGGTAACCCCAGGTTAAAGAGGTGTGAATTGTACCAAGCCAGGACAGTTGGTAGGATTTCGCAGGCCAGATGGTGGGGAATGAATGTAATGCGACATGAATCCCAGGTCCCGGTTGAGGCCGCACTCATGTGTGCGGAACTTGGCTATAAGTTTCTGCTCGGCGATTCTGCGTTGTCGCGGGTCCTGAAGGCCGCCTTGGAGAACGCTTACCCGGAGATCAGAGGCTGAATGCCCTTGACTGCTGAAGTGTTCCCCGACTGGAACGGAACATTCCTGCCTGGTGATTGTTGCGCGATGTCCGTTCAATCGTTGTCGCAGCGTCTGCATTGTCTCGCCAATGTACCATGCTTCGGGACATCCTTTCCTGCAGCGTATGAGGTAGACAACGTTGGCCGAGTGGCACGAGTATGTACCGCGTACCTTGTGGGTGGTGTTCTCACGTGTAATAGTGGTATCCATGTCGATGATCTGGCACGTCTTGCAGAGATTGCCATGACAGGGTTCGTGTGGTGTCGAGGTCACTGTTCTGTAGACTGGGTAGTTTGCTGCAAACAATGGTTCGTTTGAGGTTGCGCGGTTGTTTGAAGGCAAGTAGTGGGGGTGTGGGGATGACCTTGGCAAGATGTTCATCGTCATCAATGACGTGTTGAAGGCTGTGAAGAAGATGACGTAGTTTCTCCGCTCCGGGGAAGTACTGGACGACGAAGGGTATTCTGTCGGATGTGTCCCATGTTTGTCTTCTGAGGAGGCCGGTCCCGTTTTTCGCTGTGGTGCGTTGGAACTGTCGATCGATGAGTCGAGTGCCATATCCCGTTCGTACGAGGGCATCTTTCAACGTCTGTAGATGTCTGTTACGCTCCTCCTCGTCTGAGCAGATCCTGCGTATACGGAGCTCTTGTCCATAGGGGATGGCTTCTTTAATGTGTTTAGGGTGGAAGCTGGAGAAGTGGAGCATCATGAGGTTATCCGTGGCTTTGCGGTAAAGCGAAGTGCTGAGGTGACCATCCTTGATAGAGACGAGTGTGTCCAAGAATGCAACTGATTTTGGAGAGTAGTCCATGGTGAGTCTGATGGTTGGATGGAACTTATTAATGTCATCATGTAGTCGTTTCAGTGATTCTTCGCCGTGGGTCCAAAGGAAAAAAATGTCATCGATGTATCTGGTGTATAACATCGGTTGAAGGTCCTGTGCGGTGAGTAGGTCCTGTTCAAACCTGTGCATGAAGATGTTGGCGTATTGGGGTGCGAAGTTGGTCCCCATGGCTGTTCCGTGTGTCTGGATGAAGAACTTGTTGTCGAAGGTGAAGACGTTGTGATCCAGAATGAAGCGGATGAGTTGCAGAATTGCGTCTGGAGATTGGCAGTTGTCGGTGTTGAGTACTGAGGCTGTTGCAGCAATGCCGTCGTCATGGGGGATGCTGGTGTAGAGTGCCGAGACGTCCATTGTGACGAGGAATGTACCTGGTTCAACTGGTCCATGGGTGCTGAGTTTCTGTAGGAAGTCCGTCGTGTCGTGACAGAAGCTGGGTGTACCTTGTACGATGGGTTTCAAGATGCCCTCGATGTAGCCAGAGAGGTTCTCACACAGGGTCCCATTGCCTGAAACAATAGAGCAGCCTGGTGTGTTGGCCTTATGTATTTTCGGGAGGCAGTAGAGATCTCCAATGCGGGGAGTACGTGTGATGAGAGCACGTAGGGTGCTCTGAAGATCTGGATCCAAGGTCTTGATCAGTCTGTTAAGTTGGCGGATGTGTTCCTTGGTCGGATCTGCAGGTAACTGTCTGTAAACTGTATAGACAGTTACTCGCAGATCCGACCAAGGAACACATCCGCCAACTTAACAGACTGATCAAGACCTTGGATCCAGATCTTCAGAGCACCCTACGTGCTCTCATCCCACGTACTCCCCGCATTGGAGATCTCTACTGCCTCCCGAAAATACATAAGACCAACACACCAGGCCGCCCTATTGTTTCAGGCAATGGGACCCTGTGTGAGAACCTCTCTGGCTACATCGAGGGCATCTTGAAACCCATCGTACAAGGTACACCCAGCTTCTGTCGCGACACAGCGGACTTCCTACAGAAACTCAGCACCCAGGGACCAGTTGAACCAGGTACATTCCTCGTCACAATGGACGTCTCGGCACTCTACACCAGCATCCCCCATGACGACGGCATTGCTGCAACAGCCTCAGTACTCAACACCGACAACTGCCAATCTCCAGACGCAATTCTGCAACTCATCCGCTTCATTCTGGATCACAACGTCTTCACCTTCGACAACAAGTTCTTCATCCAGACACACGGAACAGCCATGGGGACCAAATTCGCACCCCAATACGCCAACATCTTCATGCACAAGTTTGAACAGGACCTACTCACCGCAGAGGACCTTCAACCGATGTCATACACCAGATACATCGATGACATTTTTTTCCTTTGGACCCACGGCGAAGAATCACTGAAACGACTACATGATGACATTAATAAGTTCCATCCAACCATCAGACTCACCATGGACTACTCTCCAAAATCAGTTGCATTCTTGGACACACTCGTCTCCATCAAGGATGGTCACCTCAGCACTTCGCTTTACCGCAAACCCACGGATAACCTCATGATGCTCCACTTCTCCAGCTTCCACCCTAAACACATTAAAGAAGCCATCCCCTATGGACAAGCGCTCCTTATACACAGGATCTGCTCAGACGAGGAGGAGCGTAACAGGCACCTACAGACGTTGAAAGATGCCCTCGTACGAACGGGATATGGCACTCGACTCATCGATCGACAGTTCCAACGCGCCACAGCGAAAAACCGGACCGACCTCCTCAGAAGACAAACATGGGACACATCCGACAGAATACCCTTCGTCGTCCAGTACTTCCCCGGAGCGGAGAAACTACGTCATCTTCTTCACAGCCTTCAACACGTCATTGATGACGATGAACATCTTGCCAAGGTCATCCCCACACCCCCACTACTTGCCTTCAAACAACCGCACAACCTCAAACGAACCATTGTTTGCAGCAAACTACCCTGTCTTCAGTACAGTGACCTCGACACCACACAACCCTGTCATGGCAATCTCTGCAAGACGTGCCAGATCATCGACATGGATACCACTATTACACGTGAAAACACCACCCACAAGGTACGCGGTACATACTCGTGCGACTCGGCCAACGTTGTGTACCTCATACGCTGCAGGAAAGGATGTCCCGAAGCATGGTACATTGGCGAGACCATGCAGACGCTGCGACAACGAATGAACGGACATCGCGCAACAATCACCAGGCAGGAATGTTCCCTTCCAGTCGGGGAACACTTCAGCAGTCAAGGGCATTCAGCCTCTGATCTCCGGGTAAGCGTTCTCCAAGGCGGCCTTCAGGACCGGCGACAACGCAGAATCGCCGAGCAGAAACTTATAGTCAAGTTCCGCACACATGAGTGCGGCCTCAACCGGGACCTGGGATTCATGTCGCATTACATTCATCCCTCACCATCTGGCCTGCGAAATCCTACCAACTGTCCTGGCTTGGCACAATTCACACCTCTTTAACCTGGGGTTACCCCATCTCTGGATCTGTAAAGATTTAATCACCTGCTAATGCTCGCATTCCAAGCATTGTTTGGCATCTTTGAATTTGTCTATATATGTGTCTCTGGAACAGACCTCTTCATTCACCTGAGGAAGGAGCAGCGCTCCGAAAGCTCGTGACATCGAAACAAACCTGTTGGACTTTAACCTGGTGTTGTAAGACTTCGTACTGTGATCAGAAACTCGTACATACCTACAACCGAGCTACTCAGCTACACATCACTTCCATGTTTTCAAAGCGTCTATTTATTGAAGGTTTACTTTTTTACGAATTACCCAAGAAAGCCACAGGAATAAGACAGATCAGTAAGATAAAACGTCTCAGCAGATATAGTTGCAGAGGTGAATTGGAAAACAGTAATATTGCTGTGTCAGTGAAATGCATAAACTCAACTGTATGCCTCTATGCGCACCACCAGACAACAAGGGAGAAAGGAAAAGATCATGAAAACATAGATGAATGGTACACCCCTTCCCATGAGGCAACTGCTCGTAAGGGTCACGAGAGTTCAACTTAAGCTTTTTATGCCATATTCCGCTGCACGCCAGCACACATCTCCCTCCAATTCAGCAGAAACAGATTTTTAAATGACACCCTGCAACCTCCTCCCTGAGGGTTCTACACCCATTTGAACTCCTGCAGGAAACAATCACGGATTATTTTGATCCAACAGAACAAAAAAAGAAATGTATATATAAAGGTGCGTGCGAGCCCCACTTCTAAAATATGTCACATGTATAACACACAAGACAACATGACCGCAATCAAAGACACAGTGCAGAACGATCACCATTTGATTCATTTATAAAAATACGACAAACCGCTATCGAATCGGATTATCATCAATGCTGCCTGTGCCGTCCATCAAAGTAATCGCGGTGGAATAAAAGTAGAATGAGAACTACCAGGAGAAGAATGCCTCAGGATAAAAGAAGGCACGGTGCATACATGGAACTTTATTACTCCAGAGCACACCCATAACGAATTGATAGACAGGGATACAAACTGATTACTCAGTTAATGTCCGAACCATAAGGACGGCAACAGGATATCAACCATTGTGCACAAGTCTGCTCACCCACTGGACCTCATCGGTAAAAAGTCCATAAACCAAGAATGTGCAAGCAGACCAAAAGGACAACACTGCCTCCCAGGATGTCGCTAAGAAATGCCTTCGAGAAGAGATATTCCAATGTTAAGGGGGCAACAAACTCCCAAACATATAAGAGGACCGAGCTTAGTCAGGCACAGTCTGACACTCAGGAAGCAGTACAAGCAGTATATCCATCACACAAAGACCTTGGCAGTTGTGCACCTCATCGATCACACGCAGGGCACTGCACCACGCTCACTGACACTAGAAACTTTACATCAGTGTCAACATGAAAGTTCGCACGACCGAGGAGTAGAATAATTAAGACATACAGAAAGTGACCCCCGCCACGCGTACTCCACTGCATCAAACTGGCGATTTAAGCTCACCCAGCTGAAGAGTAGAAGAACACAGCTGAGGTTGAAAACCCGAGTTAACTCAGCGACGTTAGCTACAGAGCAGCACTGCATGTGAGAGTATATACAGGGAGCCAGGGGAACATTTCTTCAACAGCGATAAGAACATTATGTTTCAACTGAAAAGCCAACCACAACAAGCAGGAAGCCAGATAGGAGACCACTTGAAGCATGGATCCTGTTTCCCCATTATGTCTACCCCCAAATAAGGACTCCAATAATGTAAAGTCATCGCATCTACACACTGAGTTGAATAGGATTAAATTACCCCACTCCCCCATGCAATGCCGCTCAGTACCCCGTGCTCCAATAGATCTGAAACAAAACGAAAATCTAAAAGTATTCACAAGGTACCCAAATGGTCTCCAGGAGACATGATGTGCCCCTTCCTTAAAAGGAGATAAGCAAGGCTTCTGAAACTCAGAAGTGACAAGTGAAAGCAAAATAAAATAAACATAATTAAATCGAACTGCGCGCTATCCTCAATTATATTAAGGGCTTAAGTAACATAACCACCCACCCCCACACCAATCGCCTATCCACCACCCGATCGTAGCTCCGCTCATCTTCACACTAACGAGATAAGGCGTGCTTTAAATGCACTTCTTTCTCGTATCTACAACCAATGCATCACAACAAGGAAGCTAAGGAGCAAGACTGTGCAGAGTCCAACGAGCAAATAACCGACTGATATGATTTTACTTAAAACTGGTCAATGGATGACCCTCGCAATCATGCTCACACCGCTGAAACCATTTCTCGGAAAACGGGAAGATCAAGAAATCAACAGGAGAATAAGGAAGGAGTAGGTCCAGGATTATTAATTAACTACAGGATATTAACACCATCTATGTCGCATGGAAACGCCAGGGCCACGGCTAGATAATCGTCCAAAGCCGAGGAATTCTCGAAAATATCAAAGAACAAAGTGCCTTCACATCCACCATGGCGTCATCATGATGCCGAGGACACCAGGAACCAAGGCCCTGGCCAGTGGAAATGACTGTACACGACGACTCATCTATCAAGACGAGCAGCCAGAACAGCACAACAGACTCGTCAAAATACCTCAACCAGAATCATCAAAGAACATAATGTCAGAGAGATATCACAGATGTAGATAATTATTAAATTATTAATAGAATGAAGTAAATGATCAAACGATGAGAAGATTGAAAGTAGCTTAACCACAGCCGCTCACGCTCTAACATTACGTGGGCCCTGCATCTCGTCCAGTTACCCGATTGCCCATATCACATCGCTATCCACCTAGCTCAATACCATGCACATCAACATACCATATATGTTACCAACATCACGCACAAACACGTTAATCCACCGAAACACACACCTAAACACTTCACGCATAGATCCAGCTCATCCACCGACCCGAAATATTGATCCAACACCGAGCCATCTGCCCATAATTCGCAAAGACTCAATCCGTACTCTTTACCCAGCTCACCGACAGTTCGCATTGTTCATACGTTGAACCGTTCATCCCACCGCTCACCTCATCAGTGCATCATCAAGAGGCATTCTCGGCATGAGGCCTTTAAACGTGTATGAATAGTAGAGCTGGTGTCGCAAATGGGAGCGTATTTTGCCCATACTCCAAACTTACTCCGCCTGTTGGTCTCAATTGGGCCATGCTGCGCTGCTGATGTTCATGTCAGCTGGAACCGCAAGATGCTCAAAGAAATGGCAGTAGCAGGAATAATTATATATCTTCGCGGGTAACAAGAACTCGCCCGGCAATTCCACATATCAGAGATTAATGCCAGTTTCGTTTGCAGAGGTGATCGGTTTCTTCCATTCATCTGTTGTTACTGAGAGAAACGTTGGAGAAAATTCAATGGGACTGAATGAATAGCAATGCCATTCTAAGACAGGATATAGTCAGGAACAAAGAACAAGACAGCACAGGAACAGGTACTTCGGCCCTCCACGCCAGTACTGGTCATGATACAACATTTGGCCCAAACACTTAGCACTCCCACGTGCCGTATCCCTCTATACCCATCCTTTCCATGTATTTGTCGAGATGCCTCTTGAACGCCGCAGATGTATATGCTTCCACAACATTCCCTGACTGCACGTGTAGGGCACTCACCACCTATTGTGTGAAACAAATGCCTTGCACATCTCCTCTAAACTTTGCTCCACGGACCTTAAACCTATTATCCCCAGCGACTGACTCCTCCACACTGGGAAACAGTGCCTGTCCATCCGCTCTACCCATGCCCCTCACAATCTTGTAGACCGCTAACAGGTCGGCCGTCAACCTCCGTCTTTCTAATGAAAACAGACCGAGTCTGTTCTGCCTCACCCACCGCAGAGCTAACATCCTCCAGTCCAGATAAAACCTGGTGTACCTCCTCTTAATCCTGTCCAAAGACGCCATCACGGTAGCATAGTGGTTAGCACAATTGCTTCACAGCTCCAGGGTTCCAGGTTCAATTCTCGGCTTGGGTGACTGTCTGTGCGGAGTCTGCACATTCTCCCCGTGTTTGCGTGGGTTTCCTCTGGGTGCTCCGGTTTCCTCCCACAGTCGAAAGATGCGCAGGTTAGGTGGATTGGCCATGCTAAATTGTCCATAGTATCCACAATTGCCCTTATTCTTGGGTGAGATTACTGAGTTATGGGGATAGAGTGGAGGTGTGGACCTTGGGTAGGTGCAGAGGCGGAGCAGACTCGATGGGCCGAATGGCCTCCTTCTGCACTGCAGATTCTATGACTCTATGACGCCACATTCATCTGGTGGCGTGGCGACCAGAATTGTGCGCAATATTCCAAGTGTGGCCTTTCCAAGTTTCTATAGAACTGGAGCATGGCCTGTTAGTTTTTGTACTCGATTCTACGTCCAATGAAGGCGAGTATTCCGTATACTTCCTTGAAAATCTTGTCACCTTGTGTTGCCACGTTCAATGATCTGTGGACCTGAACGACCAAATCTATCTGGACTTCTATATTCTGAAGAATTTTGCCATTTACTGTGTATTTCCCCTCTGTTAGACCTACCAAAATGCATTACCTCACATATTTTCGGATTAAACTCCATTTGTCAATTCTCTGCCCAAGTTTCCAAGCTATTTATGTTCTGCTGTATCTTCAACAGGATCTGCCACTCCACAAACCTTGCTGCCATCCGTGAATTTACTGATCAGATTAGTTATATTTCCCTCAAAATCGTGTAGGTATACTACAAACACCAGACGCCCCTGAATCGATCATTGTGAAACACCACTAGTCACAACCTCGACTGCCACCCTCTGCCTTCTGTGACTGAGTCAGTTCTGTATTCATCTGCGACCTGATCTCTGATCCCGTGTGGCTTGATCTTTTGTACCACTCTGCCTTGAGGCACCTTGTCTGAAGTCCATGTAAACAAGATCCACCGCCCTCCACTCAGCAATCACCTTTGTCAGTTCCTTAAAAAAATAGATCAAGTTAGTGAGGCACCACCTCCCTTTCATAAAACCATGTTGGCTAATGCTGATGAGTCTATTTGTTTTCAAATGCGTGTAAATACTGTCTCTGAGAATTTTCTCCAATAATTTATGTACTGCAGGCAGGAGGTTCACCGGCCTATATGTTCCTGGATTATCCCTGCTACCTTTCTTAAACAGCCGTCCCACATGAGCTATTTTCCAGACCTCTGGGATCTCACATGTAGCCAATAAGGATATAAAGCTGTCAGTCAATAGTTCTGAACGTAACTAACATTTAAGAAACACCAATCGTTAGCAGTGTTAATCGGTAAAATGATTTAAACTGAAGAATGAAAATGTAACTGGAGGCCAGTTCGTTTTCCCACCTGCTTTTTTCAGTTTGGTTTTCACTTCATTCAATTCTAAAGAATAGACAGAATGTCATTCTAAATTATGTTATGCTAGCTCGATTTTGCAATTGGATTGAAGTTTGATCGACGAGTCAAACATTTTTCAGGACGTCGGAACGCCAGGCCAGACATAAAATTATACGGACATCACATTACCCTGAATATTAAAGACAAAACTTTTGGCTAGGTAAAACAATTATCATGCTGCAGATTAATGGAAAACCCGACATATTGCGATATTATTTGGACATGCAATGAGGGAAATAAATACGATGCACAATATATCCATGAAGTCCGCCACTCAGCTCACGCCCTCCATCATTCGAAATCCAAAATCTAATTCAGCGGAACACATTTTTCAGATAAATAGTTAAGGATAATAATTGGTTATGTTGACAGTTAGAAGATTTACTGCACAAAAGTACATTTCCTGCTATCGATATGGTATCGTAGCGCAGTGATTATTGTGAAAACATATGTTAAATCCCACCACAATCGCCGGTGATTACAATTCAATGAAATAACAAGATAGGAATTAAAACCATGGACTTAATATTAATGGCAATAAATTAATCTCACGATCTTCAGAATGTTCCGGTTGCTTAATGGTTTTAGAGAGGGAACGAGCAGACAGATTCGACGAGAAGCCAACATGGTACTCCTGGTCAACAACAATGTTTTCAACACCTATTGTCCGCCTAAATGGCCTTGCCAAACACCCACTTCAACAAATCGCTACAAAAATGCGTCAAAGGCACACCCAATTTAGCTGACCTTGGAACGTCTTCTACAAGAAATTATGGAAGGCTTGTGCCAAAATTCTCACACAGAACAATCAATAAAAAGCATGACGTAACTGTATTCAGACAATACCGCAAAGTATCCTGGGATACCACTACTCCACAATTTCGTGCAGATTTCAAACGTGTAATGCAATGCTTTCGTCTGGTAGGAGATGCCTGTTGCCAGTTGTGGTCTCGTCTCCACATTTTTACATGACTGTCTATGTCACATTTGTTGAATGAGAAGACCGTTTTCAGATAAAGTGCAGGATTCGCGGGCTACCGTTTTCTTCATTGCTTCCTCTCGTCCAGCCGTTATGCCTTTCTGCTCGTCTCTTACACTGATTTCAAAAAGGTCTGCTTCCAGAGTTCGTGGTGTCAGTTACTGCCACCACGTCTTAGTGCTAACACTCAGTGTCTTCCAGTTATCATTTGCCGGACTATGGAAGCACATGATGTTGTCAACCATGTGCAATTCCTCCGTGGAAGTGACTTTTGGCGTTCGATATTCATTTAGAATCACGTGAACGCAGACTCACAGAATTATTTCTATGTGGAAGGTGATCATTAGCTCCATCGCTACAAACGAACCTTGTGGCTTCGTGGCATTCCCCTCCCTTAACATGGTACCCCTGCATGTGTTTTGTATTCTAGTGATCATGGCATACTGTCCTGAACGTTCGACTGAAGCTGCCGCCACCACATCTCCAGACAATGCATTTGAAGCCGAACAACTCCGTGTGTGAAATATTTTTTCTCCCATCACATTTAATTATTTTGCAGGTCAATATAAAGGTGCGCCCTCTAAAAAAACAAAGCACAATACAGCACAGGAACGGCCTCTTCGGCCCACCAAGCCTGTACTGGTTATGATACCACCCTTGGCCAATACCCTCCGCACTTTCGAGTGCCATATTCCTCTATCCCCATCCTATCCATGTATTTGTTGAGATGCCTTTTGAACGTCGTTAACGTATATGCTTCCACAACCTCCCCTAGCACCACGGTCCAGGCACTCACCACCATCTGTGTAAAAAACCTCCCTCGCACATGTGCTATAAACGATGTCCCACGAACCTTAAAGCTTAGACCTCTGGTGACTGGCCCCTCTAGTCTGGGAATGCGTACCTGCCCATCTACTATATCCATGCCCTTCATAATCATGTGGACCACTATCAGGTCACCCTTCAACCTCAGTCGTTCGAATGAGCCTATTCAGACTCTCACGTAACACCCTCAGACCAGACAACATCCTGGTAAACCTACTCTGGAGCCCCTCCAAAGCGTGCTCAACCTTCTGGTAGTGTGGCGACCAGAATTGTGCGCAATATTCCAAGTGCGGCATTACAAAGGTTCTATACATCTGCAACGAAAGAGAAAATGCTGGAAAATCTCAGCATGTCTGGCAGCGTCTGTAGGGAGAGAAAAGAGCTAACTTTTCGAGTCCGATGACAAAGAGTCAATGGACTCGAAACGTTAGCTGTTTTCTCTCCCGACAGATGCTGCCAGACTTGCTGGGATTTTCCATTATTTTCTGTTTCAGTTCAGACTCCAGCACCCGCAGTAATTTGCTTCTACACATCTGTAGCATGACATGCCAGTTTTTATACTCAATGCACCGCCCAATGAAGACAAGCATCAAGTATGCTTTTTTGCCTACCTTGTCAACTTGTACTGCCACCTGCAAAGATCTGTGGACCTGCTCGCCCAGATATCGCTGGCTTTCTAAGTTCCTGAGCGTTTTGCCATTGACGATATATTTCCACTCTATGTTAGACCGACCAAAATGCATTAGCTTACATTTTCGGATTAAACTGCATTTACCATTTCCCTGCCCGTCCCCAACTTATCTATATTATGCTGTATTCTCTGGCAATCCTGAAGACTTACCTGCCACTGCACCAACCGTGGTGTCATCCTTGACTTTACTAATGAAACCAGCTAAATATTCCTCCAGATTGTTTCTGCACACTCCAAACAACAGAGGCCCCAGCACAGATCCCAGTGGAGCACCACGAATCACAATCTTCCATTCAGAAAAAGACCCTTCTACTGCTACCCTTTGTCTTCTGTGACCGAACCAGTTCTGTATCCATCTCGCCATCTCACCTCTGATACCGTGTGACATCACTTTTTGTACCAGTCTGCCATGCGGCACCTTGTCAAAGGCTTTACTAAAGGCCATGTAAACACCACCACCGCGCACCCCTCATTAATCACTTTTGTCACCTACTCAAAAAACTCGATCAGGTTAGTGAGGCAAGATCGCCGATTGACAAAACCATGCTGTCCATCGCTAATAAGTCCATTTGTTTCCAAGTGGGTATAGTCCTGTCTCTGAGATTTATTTCCAATAATTTATCTACTTCCGACCTAATGCACACCGGGCCATTTTGTCAGGAATCATCCCTGCTAACTTTCATAAACAGTAATACCACGTTAGCTGTTCGCCGGGCCTCTGGGATGTCACCTATAGCCAATGAGGATAAAACTATTGCAGTAAAGGCCCCAGGAATTTCATCCCTTCCTTCACTCAGTATTCTGGGGTTACTCCCACCTGGCTCACACCGTACCCAAGAATCAGCTTCCACAAATTCCGTTTCTTTGGTGAACACTGATGCAAAGTACACATTGAGTACGTTGCCCATTTCCTCTGTCCCAACACATTGACCATTGACCCCCCCCCCCCCCCACCCCCATTGTCCTTAAGTTGCCCAATACTTTTCCTGGCCATCCTCTTGCTTTTTAAAAGTTTTGGGAATCACCTTAATTCTACTTGCGAAGGACAATTCACCACCCCTCCTAGCCATCTTAATTTTCCGCTGCTGTATATTCTTACTTTATTTTTACTCCTCGGGATTTTCGACTGTCCCCGCAGTTTCATACGGTACAAAAACCTCCTTTTCCTTTTTGACGACGTTCACAATATCTCGAGTTATCCAAGACTCCAGAAATCTCCCATACTTATCCTCTTTGACTCAGGACGTGACTTTCCAAATTCGGAATCAACTGTCGCTTAAAATATTGCCACATGTCCGATGTTGATTTCACCTCCAACAGCCGCACCCAATCGAAATTGTTCAATTCCTCTCGAATTTTATTGTGATTTGCCTTTCCCACGTTTATCGCCTTCACCCGACCGTTATCCTTCCCCTTCCCCAAAAGTACCATGGAACCTTCGGAATTATGGTCACTTCTCCCAGAATGTTCCGTAATTGAAACTTCAATGACGTCTCGTGACTTATTTCGCAATACCAGGTCGAGTGATTCCGCTTCCCTGGTTGGACTATCTACATCTTGCATCAAGAAGCAATATTCTGGATACACAGTAGAAACTCTGTCCCACCAAGATCCGAGCACTAACTGACTCCCGTTCTTAGTTGGTGTCCCAATCAATATAGGCCAGGTTAAAATCCTCGACGACAAAAACCATGCTACTTTTGCACCCATCAAAATCCTCTACCTATCTGCTCCTCTATATTTCGCTGGCAGCCTATAACAAACCTCCAACGTTGTGTGTTGCCTCCGTCCTTTTCTTGAGCTCTCGCCAGATTTCCTCATTGTTCGAGCCCTCCAAACTGTCCTCCCGCTTTGATATTCCGCTGAACTAGTAATTCTACTCCCCACCCCTTTAACATCGCCCTCTATCTCTCTGAAAGCATCCATAATCTTCCAACGTTCATTTGACAATCCTACGCGTCCTTTAATCGCGTTTCTGTGATAGACACAACAATATAATTCCACCCATGTTCAGCTGCCTTACCTGCTATACTGCTGGCTTTGAAACAAATAAACCTGAAACCATTGCATTTCAGCTGGCAGGGTGATGTTCTCTTATTTTTGTTCTCTATGTCTCCTCCTTCAATTATTGCACCTTGGACGCTAACTCCTTGGTTTCGTATCTTTCTTCATAATTTTACAAGTGATGCAATTCTTCCGAATCTACTCTATCTGGCCTATGCCCAGAGCTTGCGTGGAGTGCAAACCTTGGCAGATTGCGGCTCTCGCCAGATATGTGCGCTGGGATTTCCTCAATCATGCTGGGTGAGACAGGAGTAGTGAACCACGCCTTGGCAGCATCGTCATGGAGTATCTGGAGTTCGGAAGGGTAAGCCACTCTCTATTTATGCGGCAGTTGCTTCCACCAAAAATGGTGGAAGTTTAAAGTCAGAAAGTATAGGCAGCAGGTAATTTTTAAAGTTTAGAAAGTGGCGTAGGGAGGGAGGGGTGCTGGGTGTTAGATTCATTGGTGGTACTGGTGGTGGGATAGCGGGGCCCATTGGTTGATTGGGACTCGGACTCCCTGGTGGGGGGCAGCGGGTGAGGTGTGGCGAGGTTCGTTGTCGGTTTTGGACACGGTGATTGGAGGATCTGGCTGTAGACGGGTGTGGGTGGCTTCGCATTCGGGGGGGAGGGGGGTGGTTAGGTAGCACCCGAGGGGAAGTGGCTCGGCCAGCGCTCGGACACAATGGTTAGCGTGAGGTTGGTCAGCGACGGAGCGGGTTGAGTTCGGTCCGGGAAGGACTTGGTCCGTGAAAGAAAGGGGAGGGTTGGTGAGGACGACGGGCAGCAATTCTGGAGTTGGGGAAATTCCAGGAAGAGGTTAAGTTCGAGGGGATGCTGTCTGGAGGGAGGAAGAGGGGTTCAGTAAGGGAGGGGTACTCAATCAATGTGGTAGGGAGTGATAGTGAGAAGGGTTTCAGCCCGCCTTGGGGCTGAGACCTGATCCGGCTTAGGCCAGAAGGGGATTCAATCTGGCATGAAGGGGGGGCGGGGGGGGGGGGGTCAACCCCGCAGTTGTTTCATGCCAGGGCGGGGCTGAGTCCGGGAGAGGGTGTCACTTCAGAAGGAGGTGGTGGTGGGAGGAGGGCATGGTGGAGGGAGCAGGATGTATTCTATGTTTCTATGTGTTTCTGCCGCAGTGGTGTCATTCCAGGAGTGGTGGGTCGGACCGAAAGGAAGCCTGGTCGTATTGGGTCGTGAGGGATTTGCCGGTATCTGTTCGGGATTGGGGGTTTCGTCCCGGACCAGGGGTCGGTGTGTCGCACTGCGGGATTGTTCAGAGGGATTATGGTTTCGGAGTAGGATGGTGTGGTGCCAGGTCGGGTAGAAGTGTTGTGTGCTGTCTCCCGTGAGGGGACGTGGGTTTCGGAATGTCTCGGGCAAGGTTCAGCCTGGGTCTTTAAATCGTTACTCTGGGGTGAGAAGTGTTTTCTCGCCTTCTCACTCTTTCTGAGTCACAATCCAGGTCAAGCTGTCGTAACCATTCGAAGTTACCTTCTAATTTTTTAATATTAATTTAAAGCACCCAATTATTTTTTGCTAATTAAGGGGCAATGTGACGCAGCCAATCCACCTGGTATTCACATATTTGGGGTGGTGGAGGTGAAACCCAGACAGTCATGAGTAGAACCTGCAAACTCTGCACAGACAGTGATCCGGTGTCAGGATCGAACCCGGTTCTTCAGAGCCATAGGCGGTAGTACTAACCATTGCGCCACTGTACATCCCCCGATGTTAGCTTCTGTCGGTTTGCTTCCAGTCAAGCGCAATTGTCCAGAATAAGTCGCACTTCTTGGCAGTTGCTGGGTAAATATTTTCTCCAGAGCTTCCGAGTGGGATTCCCAGGGCATCACAGGTGCACATCGGAATGCGACGCTGGGGAATCTGGAATTTAGGGATGGACGTTAAGGGACGGAAGGAAGGCGAAGAAACCACAAAAGGAAGAGAAGAGGAGGGAGCGGGTACCCGCCCTGAAAATAAAAGCAAAGCATAGCTGAAGCCAACGGAGGAGGGGAGAAGGGCCAGGGAGAGCACACAAGGGAGGGGGGAATGGGGGTGGGGGGGGGGGGAGAGACCACAGACCGATCCAGAAGGCGGCGCAATATATATAGGACCAATTCAAAGAAATACAAAATAAAACTTTCGGTACAATAAAATACATTTTCGCGGGAAGAAAAATGTGATGTATATATACAATTGTGTAAAAGTAGGGTAAATGTAAATAAAAAGATTTCAAAAGAAATGCATCGGAGCACGATGGAAACAATCCATGCACGTTTATGAGGTAAGGTACAACCAGCATAAAACTGCCATATATTGCAGCATTAAATGACACGATTTGAGTCGATTTCGGCGGCGTGAGAGCAGCTGGTTAGTCAATTTCAGCGGGAGCATTGCGGAAGGAGGTTGCTGGGAGGTAAGTCAACCTTTAAAAGCACTTCTCTTTGCAGGGGCAGGCCAGTCGATTTCGGCGGCGTGAGAGCAGCTGGTTAGTCAATTTCAGCGGGAGCATTGCGGAAGGAGGTTGCTGGGAGGTAAGTCAACCTTTAAAAGCACTTCTCTTTGCAGGGGCAGGCCAGTCGATTTCGGCGGCGTGAGAGCAGCTGGTTAGTCAATTTCAGCGGGAGCATTGCGGAAGGAGGTTGCTGGGAGGTAAGTCAACCTTTAAAAGCACTTCTCTTTGCAGGGGCAGGCCAGTCGATTTCGGCGGGAGAACAGCTGGTGAGTGGTGAGTCAGTTTCAGCGGGAGCATTGCGGAAGGAGGTTGCTGGGAGGTAAGTCAACCTTTAAAAGCACTTCTCTTTGCAGGGGCAGGCCAGTCGATTTCGGCGGCGTGAGAGCAGCTGGTTAGTCAATTTCAGCGGGAGCATTGCGAAAGGAGGTTGCTGGGAGGTAAGTCAACCTTTAAAAGCACTTGTCTTTGCAGGGGCAGGCCAGTCGATTTCGGCGGGAGTGGAGCTGGCTGGCTAGTCAATTTCAGCAGGAGCATTGCGGAAGGAGGTTGCTGGGAGGTAAGTCAACCTTTAAAAGCACTTCTCTTTGCAGGGGCAGCCAGTCGATTTCGGCGGCGTGAGAGCAGCTGGTTAGTCAATTTCAGCGGGAGCATTGCGGAAGGAGGTTGCTGGGAGGTAAGTCAACCTTTAAAAGCACTTCTCTTTGCAGGGGCAGGCCAGTCGATTTCGGCGGGAGAACAGCTGGTGAGTGGTGAGTCAGTTTCAGCCGGAGCATTGCGGAAGGAGGTTGCTGGGAGGTAAGTCAACCTTTAAAAGCACTTCTCTTTGCAGGGGCAGGCCAGTCGATTTCGGCGGCGTGAGAGCAGCTGGTTAGTCAATTTCAGCGGGAGCATTGCGGAAGGAGGTTGCTGGGAGGTAAGTCAACCTTTAAAAGCACTTCTCTTTGCAGGGGCAGGCCAGTCGATTTCGGCGGGAGAACAGCTGGTGAGTGGTGAGTCAGTTTCAGCGGGAGCATTGCGGAAGGAGGTTGCTGGGAGGTAAGTCAACCTTTAAAAGCACTTCTCTTTGCAGGGGCAGGCCAGTCGATTTCGGCGGCGTGAGAGCAGCTGGTTAGTCAATTTCAGCGGGAGCATTGCGGAAGGAGGTTGCTGGGAGGTAAGTCAACCTTTAAAAGCACTTCTCTTTGCAGGGGCAGGCCAGTCGATTTCGGCGGGAGTGGAGCTGGCTGGTTAGTCAATTTCAGCAGGAGCATTGCGGAAGGAGGTTGCTGGGAGGTAAGTCAACCTTTAAAAGCACTTCTCTTTGCAGGGGCAGGCCAGTCGATTTCGGCGGCGTGAGAGCAGCTGGTTAGTCAATTTCAGCGGGAGCATTGCGGAAGGAGGTTGCTGGGAGGTAAGTCAACCTTTAAAAGCACTTCTCTTTGCAGGGGCAGGCCAGTCGATTTCGGCGGGAGAACAGCTGGTGAGTGGTGAGTCAGTTTCAGCGGGAGCATTGCGGAAGGAGGTTGCTGGGAGGTAAGTCAACCTTTAAAAGCACTTCTCTTTGCAGGGGCAGGCCAGTCGATTTCGGCGGCGTGAGAGCAGCTGGTTAGTCAATTTCAGCGGGAGCATTGCGGAAGGAGGTTGCTGGGAGGTAAGTCAACCTTTAAAAGCACTTCTCTTTGCAGGGGCAGGCCAGTCGATTTCGGCGGGAGTGGAGCTGGCTGGTTAGTCAATTTCAGCAGGAGCATTGCGGAAGGAGGTTGCTGGGAGGTAAGTCAACCTTTAAAAGCACTTCTCTTTGCAGGGGCAGGCCAGTCGATTTCGGCGGCGTGAGAGCAGCTGGTTAGTCAATTTCAGCGGGAGCATTGCGGAAGGAGGTTGCTGGGAGGTAAGTCAACCTTTAAAAGCACTTCTCTTTGCAGGGGCAGGCCAGTCGATTTCGGCGGGAGAACAGCTGGTGAGTGGTGAGTCAGTTTCAGCGGGAGCATTGCGGAAGGAGGTTGCTGGGAGGTAAGTCAACCTTTAAAAGCACTTCTCTTTGCAGGGGCAGGCCAGTCGATTTCGGCGGCGTGAGAGCAGCTGGTTAGTCAATTTCAGCGGGAGCATTGCGGAAGGAGGTTGCTGGGAGGTAAGTCAACCTTTAAAAGCACTTCTCTTTGCAGGGGCAGGCCAGTCGATTTCGGCGGGAGTGGAGCTGGCTGGCTAGTCAATTTCAGCAGGAGCATTGCGGAAGGAGGTTGCTGGGAGGTAAGTCAACCTTTAAAAGCACTTCTCTTTGCAGGGGCAGCCAGTCGATTTCGGCGGCGTGAGAGCAGCTGGTTAGTCAATTTCAGCGGGAGCATTGCGGAAGGAAGTTGCTGGGAGGTAAGTCAACCTTTAAAAGCACTTCTCTTTGCAGGGGCAGGCCAGTCGATTTCGGCGGGAGAACAGCTGGTGAGTGGTGAGTCAGTTTCAGCCGGAGCATTGCGGAAGGAGGTTGCTGGGAGTTAAGTCAACCTTTAAAAGCACTTCTCTTTGCAGGGGCAGGCCAGTCGATTTCGGCGGCGTGAGAGCAGCTGGTTAGTCAATTTCAGCGGGAGCATTGCGGAAGGAGGTTGCTGGGAGGTAAGTCAACCTTTAAAAGCACTTCTCTTTGCAGGGGCAGGCCAGTCGATTTCGGCGGGAGAACAGCTGGTGAGTGGTGAGTCAGTTTCAGCGGGAGCATTGCGGAAGGAGGTTGCTGGGAGGTAAGTCAACCTTTAAAAGCACTTCTCTTTGCAGGGGCAGGCCAGTCGATTTCGGCGGCGTGAGAGCAGCTGGTTAGTCAATTTCAGCGGGAGCATTGCGGAAGGAGGTTGCTGGGAGGTAAGTCAACCTTTAAAAGCACTTCTCTTTGCAGGGGCAGGCCAGTCGATTTCGGCGGGAGTGGAGCTGGCTGGTTAGTCAATTTCAGCAGGAGCATTGCGGAAGGAGGTTGCTGGGAGGTAAGTCAACCTTTAAAAGCACTTCTCTTTGCAGGGGCAGGCCAGTCGATTTCGGCGGCGTGAGAGCAGCTGGTTAGTCAATTTCAGCGGGAGCATTGCGGAAGGAGGTTGCTGGGAGGTAAGTCAACCTTTAAAAGCACTTCTCTTTGCAGGGGCAGGCCAGTCGATTTCGGCGGGAGAACAGCTGGTGAGTGGTGAGTCAGTTTCAGCGGGAGCATTGCGGAAGGAGGTTGCTGGGAGGTAAGTCAACCTTTAAAAGCACTTCTCTTTGCAGGGGCAGGCCAGTCGATTTCGGCGGCGTGAGAGCAGCTGGTTAGTCAATTTCAGCGGGAGCATTGCGGAAGGAGGTTGCTGGGAGGTAAGTCAACCTTTAAAAGCACTTCTCTTTGCAGGGGCAGGCCAGTCGATTTCGGCGGGAGTGGAGCTGGCTGGTTAGTCAATTTCAGCAGGAGCATTGCGGAAGGAGGTTGCTGGGAGGTAAGTCAACCTTTAAAAGCACTTCTCTTTGCAGGGGCAGGCCATCGATTTCGGCGGGAGAACAGCTGGTGAGTGGTGAGTCAGTTTCAGCGGGAGCATTGCGGAAGGAGGTTGCTGGGAGGTAAGTCAACCTTTAAAAGCACTTCTCTTTGCAGGGGCAGGCCAGTCGATTTCGGCGGCGTGAGAGCAGCTGGTTAGTCAATTTCAGCGGGAGCATTGCGGAAGGAGGTTGCTGAGAGGTAAGTCAACCTTTAAAAGCACTTCTCTTTGCAGGGGCAGGCCAGTCGATTTCGGCGGCGTGAGAGCAGCTGGTTAGTCAATTTCAGCGGGAGCATTGCGGAAGGAGGTTGCTGGGAGGTAAGTCAACCTTTAAAAGCACTTCTCTTTGCAGGGGCAGGCCAGTCGATTTCGGCGGGAGAACAGCTGGTGAGTGGTGAGTCAGTTTCAGCGGGAGCATTGCGGAAGGAGGTTGCTGGGAGGTAAGTCAACCTTTAAAAGCACTTCTCTTTGCAGGGGCAGGCCAGTCGATTTCGGCGGCGTGAGAGCAGCTGGTTAGTCAATTTCAGCGGGAGCATTGCGGAAGGAGGTTGCTGGGAGGTAAGTCAACCTTTAAAATCACTTCTCTTTGCAGGGGCAGGCCAGTCGATTTCGGCGGGAGTGGAGCTGGCTGGTTAGTCAATTTCAGCAGGAGCATTGCGGAAGGAGGTTGCTGGGAGGTAAGTCAACCTTTAAAAGCACTTCTCTTTGCAGGGGCAGGCCAGTCGATTTCGGCGGCGTGAGAGCAGCTGGTTAGTCAATTTCAGCGGGAGCATTGCGGGAGGAGGTTGCTGGGAGGTAAGTCAACCTTTAAAAGCACTTCTCTTTGCAGGGGCAGGCCAGTCGATTTCGGCGGGAGAACAGCTGGTGAGTGGTGAGTCAGTTTCAGCGGGAGCATTGCGGAAGGAGGTTGCTGGGAGGTAAGTCAACCTTTAAAAGCACTTCTCTTTGCAGGGGCAGGCCAGTCGATTTCGGCGGCGTGAGAGCAGCTGGTTAGTCAATTTCAGCGGGAGCATTGCGGAAGGAGGTTGCTGGGAGGTAAGTCAACCTTTAAAAGCACTTCTCTTTGCAGGGGCAGGCCAGTCGATTTCGGCGGCGTGAGAGCAGCTGGTTAGTCAATTTCAGCGGGAGCATTGCGGAAGGAGGTTGCTGGGAGGTAAGTCAACCTTTAAAAGCACTTCTCTTTGCAGGGGCAGGCCAGTCGATTTCGGCGGGAGAACAGCTGGTGAGTGGTGAGTCAGTTTCAGCGGGAGCATTGCGGAAGGAGGTTGCTGGGAGGTAAGTCAACCTTTAAAAGCACTTCTCTTTGCAGGGGCAGGCCAGTCGATTTCGGCGGCGTGAGAGCAGCTGGTTAGTCAATTTCAGCGGGAGCATTGTGGAAGGATGTTGCTGGGAGCTAAGTCAACCTTTAAAAGCACTTCTCTTTGCAGGGGCAGGCCAGTCGATTTCGGCGGCGTGAGAGCAGCTGGTTAGTCAATTTCAGCGGGAGCATTGCGGAAGGAGGTTGCTGGGAGGTAAGTCAACCTTTAAAAGCACTTCTCTTTGCAGGGGCAGGCCAGTCGATTTCGGCGGGAGAACAGCTGGTGAGTGGTGAGTCAGTTTCAGCGGGAGCATTGCGGAAGGAGGTTGCTGGGAGGTAAGTCAACCTTTAAAAGCACTTCTCTTTGCAGGGGCAGGCCAGTCGATTTCGGCGGCGTGAGAGCAGCTGGTTAGTTAATTTCAGCGGGAGCATTGCGGAAGGAGGTTGCTGGGAGGTAAGTCAACCTTTAAAAGCACTTGTCTTTGCACGGGCAGGCCAGTCGATTTCGGCGGGAGTGGAGCTGGCTGGTTAGTCAATTTCAGCAGGAGCTGAGAATTTTTCTTTTTTTTTTAAATTAGTTTTTTAGGCGGGATCAGGAAGTCGACCCGCGGACGTCTGGGAAGACCCTCACCAATAAATTCTGGTGGAGAGGAAACCCGAGACACTACACGTGTAGTGTCTCCCACCCGCCCTCCTCCTCTAACCTAATAATAAAACCCATTGGTCTGAGGTAAGTACCATATTTTTATTATATTATTATTATTTTTTATAAAAATTTAATTTAGTTGTTAGCCAGATCTTGGTAGAAAGTTAGAGGAATGGCAGGGAAGGGAGTGCAATGTTCCTCTTGCAGGATGTTTGAGGTGAGGGATGCAGTTAGTGTCCCTGCTGATTTTACCAGCAGGAAGTGCTGCCATCTCCAGCTCCTCCAAGACCGAGTTAGGGAACTGGAGCTGGAGTTGGAAGAACTTCGGATCATTCGGGAGGCAGAAGGGGTCATAGATAGCAGCTTCAGGGAATTAGTTACACCAAAGATTGGAGATAGGTGGGTAACTGTAAGAGGGACTGGGAAAAAACAGTCAGAGCAGGGATCCCCTGCGGTCGTTCCCCTGAGAAACAAGTATACCGCTTTGGATACTTGTGGGGGGGGGGGGGGGGGACTTACCAGGGGTAAGCCATGGGGTACGGGCCTCTGGCACGGAGTCTGTCCCTGTTGCTCAGAAGGGAAGGGGGGAGAGGAGCAGAGCATTAGTAATTGGGGACTCTATAGTCAGGGGCACAGATAGGAGATTTTGTGGGAGCGTGAGAGACTCACGTTTGGTATGTTGCCTCCCAGGTGCAAGGGTACGTGATGTCTCGGATCGTGTTTTCCGGGTCCTTAGGGGGGAGGGGGAGCAGCCCCAAGTCGTGGTCCACATTGGCACCAACGACATAGGTAGGAAAGGGGACAAGGATGTCAGGCAGGCTTTCAGGGAGCTAGGATGGAAGCTCAGAACTAGAACAAACAGAGTTGTTATCTCTGGGTTGTTGCCTGTCCACGTGATAGTGAGATGAGGAATAGGGAGAGAGAGCATTTAAACACGTGGCTACAGGGATGGTGCAGGCGGGAGGGTTTCAGATTTTTGGATAACTGGGGCTCTTTCTGGGGAAGGTGGGACCTCTACAGACAGGATGGTCTACATCTGAACCTGAGGGGCACAAATATCCTGGGGGGGAGATTTGTTAGTGCTCTTTGGGGGGGGTTTAAACTAATGCAGCAGGGGCATGGGAACCTGGATTGTAGTTTTAGGGTAAGGGAGAATGAGAGTATAGAGGTCAGGAGCACAGATTTGACGTCGCAGGAGGGGGCCAGCGTTCAGGTAGGTGGTTTGAAGTGTGTCTACTTCAATGCCAGGAGTATACGAAACAAGGTAGGGGAACTGGCAGCGTGGGTTGGTACCTGGGACTTCGATGTTGTGGCCATTTCGGAGACATGGATAGAGCAGGGACAGGAATGGATGTTGCAGGTTCCGGGGTTGAGGTGTTTTAGTAAGCTCAGAGAAGGAGGCAAAAGAGGGGGAGGTGTGGCGCTGCTAGTCAAGAGCAGTATTACGGTGGCGGAGAGGATGCTAGATGGGGACTCTTCTTCCGAGGTAGTATTGGCTGAAGTTAGAAACAGGAAAGGAGAGGTCACCCTGTTGGGAGTTTTTTATAGGCCTCCTAATAGTTCTAGGGATGTAGAGGAAAGGATGGCGAAGATGATTCTGGATATGAGCGAAAGTAACAGGGTAGTTATTATGGGAGACTTTAACTTTCCAAATATTGACTGGAAAATATATAGTTCGAGTACAATAGCTGGGTCGTTTTTTGTACAGTGTGTGCAGGAGGGTTTCCTGAAACAATATGTTGACAGGCCAACAAGAGGCGAGGCCACGTTGGATTTGGTTTTGGGTAATGAACCAGGCCAGGTGTTGGATTTGGAGGTAGGAGAGCACTTTGGGGACAGTGACAACAATTCGGTGACGTTTTCGTTAATGATGGAAAGGGATAAGTATACACCGCAGGGCAAGAGTTATAGCTGGGGGAAGGGCAATTATGATGCCATTAGACGTGACTTGGGGGGGATAAGGTGGAGAAGTAGGCTGCAAGTGTTGGGCACACTGGATAAGTGGGGCTTGTTCAAGGATCAGCTACTGCGTGTTCTTGATAAGTATGTACCGGTCAGACAGGGAGGAAGGCGTCGAGCGAGGGAACCGTGGTTTACCAAGGAAGTGGAATCTCTTGTTAAGAGGAAGAAGAAGGCCTATGTGAAGATGAAGTGTGAAGTTTCGGTTGGGGCGATGGATAGTTACAAGGTAGCGAGGAAGGATCTAAAGAGAGAGCTAAGACGAGCAAGGAGGGGACATGAGAAGTATTTGGCACGAAGGATCAAGGAAAACCCAAAAGCTTTCTATAGGTATGTCAGGAATAAGCGAATGACTAGGGAAAGAGTAGGACCAGTCAAGGACAGGGATGGGAAATTGTGTGTGGAGTCTGAAGAGATAGGCGAGATACTAAATGAATATTTTTCGTCAGTATTCACTCAGGAAAAAGATAATGTTGTGGAGGAGAATGCTGAGCCCCAGGCTAATAGAATAGATGGCATTGAGGTACGTAGGGAAGAGGTGTTGGCAATTCTGGACAGGCTGAAAATAGATAAGTCCCCGGGACCTGATGGGATTTATCCTAGGATTCTATGGGAGGCCAGGGAAGAGATTGCTGGACCTTTGGCTTTGATTTTTATGTCATCATTGGCTACAGGAATAGTGCCAGAGGACTGGAGGACAGCAAATGTGGTCCCTTTGTTCAAAAAGGGGAGCAGAGACAACCCCGGCAACTATAGACCGGTGAGCCTCACGTCTGTAGTGGGTAAAGTCTTGGAGGGGATTATAAGGGACAAGATTTATAATCATCTAGATAGGAATAATATGATCAGGGATAGTCAGCATGGCTTTGTGAAGGGTAGGTCATGCCTCACAAACCTTATTGAGTTCTTTGAGAAGGTGACTGAACAGGTAGACGAGGGTAGAGCAGTTGATGTGGTGTATATGGATTTCAGCAAAGCGTTTGATAAGGTTCCCCACGGTAGGCTATTGCAAAAAATACGGAGGCTGGGGATTGAGGGTGATTTAGAGATGTGGATCAGAAATTGGCTAGCTGAAAGAAGACAGAGGGTGGTGGTTGATGGGAAATGTTCAGAATGGAGTACAGTCACAAGTGGAGTACCACAAGGATCTGTTCTGGGGCCGTTGCTGTTTGTCATTTTTATCAATGACCTAGAGGAAGGCGCAGAAGGGTGGGTGAGTAAATTTGCAGACGATACTAAAGTCGGTGGTGTTGTCGATAGTGTGGAAGGATGTAGCAGGTTACAGAGGGATATAGATAAGCTGCAGAGCTGGGCTGAGAGGTGGCAAATGGAGTTTAATGTAGAGAAGTGTGAGGTGATTCACTTTGGAAGGAATAACAGGAATGCGGAATATTTGGCTAATGGTAAAGTTCTTGAAAGTGTGGCTGAGCAGAGGGATCTAGGTGTCCATGTACATAGATCCCTGAAAGTTGCCACCCAGGTTGATAGGGTTGTGAAGAAGGCCTATGGAGTGTTGGCCTTTATTGGTAGAGGGATTGAGTTCCGGAGTCGGGAGGTCATGTTGCAGCTGTACAGAACTCTGGTCCGGCTGCATTTGGAGTATTGCGTACAGTTCTGGTCACCGCATTATAGGAAGGACGTGGAGGCTTTGGAGCGGGTGCAGAGGAGATTTACCAGGATGTTGCCTGGTATGGAGGGAAAATCTTATGAGGAAAGGCTGACGGACTTGAGGTTGTTTTCGTTGGAGAGAAGAAGGTTAAGAGGAGACTTAATAGAGGCATACAAAATGATCAGGGGGTTGGATAGGGTGGACAGTGAGAGCCTTCTCCCGCGGATGGATATGGCTGGCACGAGGGGACATAACTTTAAACTGAGGGGTAATAGATATAGGACAGAGGTCAGAGGTAGGTTCTTTACGCAAAGAGTAGTGAGGCCGTGCAATGCCCTACCTGCTACAGTAGTGAACTCGCCAACATTGAGGGCATTTAAAAGTTTATTGGATAAACATATGGATGATAATGGCATAGTGTAGGTTAGATGGCTTTTGTTTCGGTGCAACATCGTGGGCCGAAGGGCCTGTACTGCGCTGTATTGTTCTATGTTCTATGTTCTATGTTCTATGACACCTCGACTATGCACTGCAGCAATTCGACAGGTCCTCCAGTCCAACTTCCAAACCTGCACGTCGCCCTCCTTGAAGGACAAAGGCAACAGCTACACATAATTTACAGTGTAGAAGGAGGTCATTTGGCTCATCAAGTCTGCACCTGCCCTTGGAAAGGGCACACTATCCAAGCCCTCAACTCCACCCTATCCCTGGAGCCCAGTAACACAACGTAACATTTGTTTTGACACTAAGGGCAACTTAGCATGGTCAATAAACCAAACGTGCACATCATTGTCTGTGGGAGGATACCGGAGCACTCAGAGGAAACCCACACAGACACAGGGAGAACGTACAGACTCCGCACAGACAATGGACCCAGCCGAGAATCGAACTTGAAACCCTGCAGCTGTGAAGCATCGTGCCGTCCATTGTAAGACGAAAACCTGCACGTTCTGTTCCATGTCACGCAAAATTATCTCTTCATCGCTGTTTCGTCCCGCATTCCAGGAGTAAATAAATCTGAACATCTGTTCCTAACGGGGGGGGGGGGGGGGCGAGGGGGCGGGCGGGGGGCTAGGATTACTTTTACCTTATCGGCGTCAACGGTTTACACACCTGTTCATCCCACCTTTCCCAACAAAACTATATATTTGACCTGTTAAGACCATCGGACCAGGAAATAGTCTACGAAACAACAATAAAGGAGTCATAATTATAGAAACAAAAGTCAAGGAATAATGAAAATGATCATCAGCATCATAATAGTACACGCCTTGATCTGTTCGTCTTCTTTCTAGAAATCAAAATATTTCCACTTATGAACAATTCATATTGCGCTCGTAAAACCATGTGTACGAAATTGTGTTTCTTCTGTATTTTTGATGCAATGTTACATGACCATCGGTCTGAGGTACAACATACATCGCCTGAGTGCTGAATTTTCATCACACCGAAAATTGCACCCCATGCAATGATTGTGGAATCCCACATCCTATTCAAGAATGCTTATTTTATGGTTTCAATGCATTCTGTATGACGGCCCTTTCACGTAACTGAAGGAAGAAGTACTCAGGGTTCAAGCATATATTCCTTAATAGAAGTTATGTACCTGTTTGAGAAAATGTGACCACATTATTTTCCCTTTCAACGACTCCTTTTCTTTTTCAGTCAGTTGTCTTCTATCCTTACTATTAGACTTGAAATCGTGCTTTTTACAATCATATGTCAAATTGCCCTGATATGTGTGCTCATCAATAAAAAAAAGAAGTGCACTTGTTGCAACCCCGATAGAGGTCACTTGGTATTGGTTATCAGGTTCCCCTTGACCTCTAGGGAATAAGATCATCCTCGAAAACGAGGCGGTATTCCCCTTTAGCCATTATCGTCTCCAATCCTCGACGTGGGGGCAGGTCGAAGATGGAGTCTCTTCAAGGAATGCAGAGTTATTGTTTACCGGGAACAAAGCAGTATTGTTGTATACTGTCTACCGTTCCTTGTGCATTCTCTTTGCACGGATTCTACACTGGTGATGAGAATGGTATGAGGTTGAAAATACAAATCGCAAATGTATTCATGCACGTGTCCGTTGAATGCAAATATTAATTTCTCCAAATTCCAAGCATGCCTAGGCATATTTTTTGAGCGATCAGCAGCTTTCACCCACAGGTAGATACGTTATAATCAGAGCTGTTTATTCCGTGAATGTTCACGTCATGTCACAGCGACAGTAGCACGGCTCACATTTTAAAGACAACCACTGAAGTTCAGAAGTGCTACCTTTTCCCATGAAGATCAGAATTTCAAAGTATCTCCTCCACTGGACCCTCGTCACAAGTAGAGCAGCATAAAACTATTAGCGTGTTTTGCAAATTAGTTTTAATATTCGGCCTGGATTCTGAATGGGGACTGGTGGAGATGATGGGTGGGGAGGGGGTCCGCGGGGGAGCGGGGAGGGAGGTGGACATGGCAGCTATTCATATGTCTCTCCTGCCTTGAGTGTTTCAGACATCCATACCCAGTTTTACAGGATATTCAATGACCGGAATGACATAAGAGTGCTTTGGGCTTTGATAGGCGACAATCAGTCCTGTATCAGACCTGCCAGTCAAGTCGCAGATGAACAGAAGACTTCCTCCAAGTGAATCAGTAGCCATTGAGCCTAATGCACAATGGAGTGTTTCCACTTTAGCAACAAGTGCATTTCCAGCACCGCAGATCAGATATAGTACGAGACCTAATAAGAGCCCAGAAGAACTTGGACTTCAGTAGAATGACGTCAAATTGTAGAGACACAGATTTGCATGTTGTACCGCTTTGATTTCTAACATTGATTGTGTTCGCTGCAACTCTGCCTTCCAAACACTCAAACATGCTGCTTCCACTGCCTTTTATAGAAGGGAGCTCCGGAGACTCACGATACAAAGCGATACAAATCCAACCTCTGCAAGCCATATGATATCCGGCACAATCACGGTCTGGGTTCAGATAACCTCTGATCCCTTATAAAGCACTTGCATCTTTCTTTAAATAAGGAGACCAATATTGCGCACAGCACTGCAGATTTGGCCTCTTCAATGGCCTCTCCAACAGACGCAGTACCTTCCGAGTTTTCAGCAAAGATTTCTGCACAATTACTGATGACATTCTATAAAACTTGCTGATACATTGCTATACGTGTCGAATGGCCTTCTGTGATTCACGCACGAGGGCACCCAGATCCCTCTATATCCCGAAGCTTTCCAATTTCTCAGCATGCAGATAATGAGCTTTCATCCTGCCAAAATGGTTAACTACAATATTTCCTACATTACAGAATATTGCCTTTTCATTTAACCTATCAATGTCCCTTTCTATCGGCCTTTTGTTCCTTTCTATCCTCCGTTTGTCCTATTCAAAATGAACATGCCTCCCAATATTTGTGTAGTCAGTAAAGTTTGCAGCCAGACCTTCAAGCCTATCATTCATGTCATTTATACAAAGTGTAAAAGGTTGAGGCTCCAGCTGACCTCAGAAGCACACCAATCGGAACTACCCAGAGCAGAATAAACATTTCTGCCAACTCTCTGTTTCATATGACGGTGCCAATTTACTATCCATGCCACCACATTACACGCAAAGCTATGATTGGCATCTTTGTACCCCCATCGACTACGGATGAGATCCCAGAGGACGGGAAAATAGCTAATGTGGTACCGCGATTTAAGAAAGGTAGCAGGAACAATCTAGGAAAATGAATGGCAGTGAGCCTCGCGTCGCTGGTAGGTAAATTATTGGACACAAATCTCAGGGACATGATGTATACCCATTTGGAATCAAATGAACTCAATAGCGATAGACAGCATGGTTTTGTGAAGGGGATGTCGTCACACGCTCATATAAGAACATAAGAACTAGGAGCAGTAGTTGACCATCTGGCCCCTCGAGCCTGCTCCACCATTCAATGAGATCATGGCTGATCTTTTGTGGACTCAGCTCCATTTTCCGGCCCGAACACCATAACCCTTAATATCTTTATTCTTCAAAAAACGATCTATCTTTATCTTAAAAACATTTAATGAAGGAGCCTCTACTGCTTCACTGGGCAAGGAATTCCATAGATTGACAACCCTTTGGGTGAAGAAGTTCCTCCTCAACCCAGTCCTAAATCTACTTCCCCTTATTTTGAGGAAATGCCCCCTAGTTCTGCTTTCACCCGCCAGTGGAAACAACCTGCCCGCATCGATCCTATCTATTCGTTTCATAATCTCATATGTTTCTATAAGATCCCCCCTCATCCTTCTAAATTCCAACGAGTACAGTCTCGGTCTACTCAACCTGTCCTCGTAATCCAACCCCTTCAGCTCTGGGATTAACCGAGTGAATCTCCTCTGTACACCCTCCAGTGCCAGTACGTTCTTTCTCAAGTAAGGAGACCAAAACTGAACACAATACACCAGGTGTGGCCTCACTAACACCTTATACAATTGCAGCAGAACCTCCCTAGTCTTAATCTCCATCCCTCTAGCAATGAAGGACAAAATCCCATTTGCCTTCTTAATCACCTGTTGCACCTGAAAACCAACTTTTTGAGACTCTCTGCACAGCATCATGTTTTAATATTTTATCATTTAAATAATAATCCCTTTTGCTGTTATTCCTACCAAAATGGATAACCTCACATTTGTCAACATTGTATTCCATCTGCCAGACCCTAGCCCATTCACTCAGCCTATCCAAGTCCCTCTGCAGATTTCCAGTATCCTCTGCACTTTTTGCTTTACCACTTATCTTAGTGTCGTCTGCAAACTTGGACACATTGTCCTTGGTCCCAACTCCAAATCATCTAGGTAAATTGTGAACAGTTGTGGGCCCAACACTGATCCCTGAGGGACACCACTAGCTACTGATTGCCAACCAGAGAAACACCCATTTATCCCTACTCTGCTTTCTATTAATTAACAAATCCTCTATCCATGCTACTACTTTCCCTTGAATGCCATGCATCTTTATCTTATGCAACAACCTTTTGTGTGGCACCTTGTCATAGGCTTTCTGGAAATCCAGATATACCACATCCATTGGCTCCCCGTTATCTACCGCACTGTTAATGTCCTCAAAAAATTCCACTAAATGAGTTAGGCACGACCTGCCCTTTATGAACCCATGCTGCGTCTGCCCAATGGGACAATTTCCATCCAGGTGCCTCGCTATTTATTCCTTGATGATAGATTCCAGCATCTTCCCTACTACCGAAGTTAAGCTCACTGGCCTATAATTACCCGCTTTCTGCCTACCTCCTTTTTAAAACAGTGGTGTCACGTTTGCTAATTTCCAATCCGCCGGGACCACCCCAGAGTCTCGTGAATTTTGGTAAATTATCACTGGTGCATTTGCAATTTCCCTAGCCATCTCTTTTAGCACTCTGGGATGCATTCCATCAGGTCCAGGAGACTTGTCTACCTTTAGCCCCATTAGCTTCCCCATCACTACCTCCTTGGTGATAACAATCCTCTCGTGGTCCTCACCTGTCATAGCCTCATTTCCTTCAGTCACTGACATGTTATTTGTGTCTTCCACTGTGAAGACCGACCCAAAAAACCTGTTCAGTTCCTCAGCCATTTCCTCATCTCCCATTATTAAATCTCCTTTCTCATCCTCTAAAGGACCAATATTTACCTTAGCCACTCTTTTTTGTTTTATGTATTTGTAGAAACTTTTACTATCAGTTTTTATATTCTGAGCAAGTTTAATCTCATAATTTATCTTACTCTTCTTTATAGCGTTTTTAGTAGCTTTCTGTTGCCCCCTAAAGATTTCCCAGTCCTCCCCTCTCCCACTGATCTTTGCTACTTTGCATGTTTTGTCCTTCAATTTGATACTCTCCCTTATTTCCTTAGATATCCACGGTCGATTTCCCCTCTTTTTACCGTCCTTCCTTTTTGTTGGTATAAACCACTGTGTAAAATCACTTGGAAGGTTCTCCACTGTTCCTCAACTGTTTCACTACAAAGTCTTTGCTCCCAGTCTACCTTAGCTAGTTCTTCTCTCATCCCATTGTAATCTCCTTTGTTTAAGCACAAAACACCAGTGCTTGATTTTACCTTCTCACCCCCATCTGTATTTTAAATTCCACCATATTGTGATCGCTCCTTCCGAGAGGATCCCTAACTATGAGATCCTGAATCAATCCTGTCTCATTACACAGGCCCAGATCTAGGACCGCTTGTTCCCTCGTAGGTTCCATTACATACTGTTCTAGGAAAGTATCGCGGATACATTCCATAATCTCCTTCTCAAAGCTGCCTTGACCGACCTGGTTAAACCAATCAGCATGTAGATTAAAATCCGCCATGATAACTGCTGTACCATTTCTACATGCATCTGTTATTTCTTTGTTTATTGCCTGCCCCACCATAATGCTACTATTTGGTGGCCTATAGATTACTCCTATCAGTGACTTTTTCGCCTTACTATTCCTGATTTCCACCCAAATGGATTCAACCTTATCCTCCATAGCACCGATGTCATCCCTTAATGTTGCCCGGATGTCATCCTTAAATAACAGAGGTACACCACCTCCCTTACCATCCACTCTGACCTTCCGAAAAGTTTGATACGCTCGGACATTTAACTCCCAGTCGTGACCATCCTTTAACCACGTTTCAGTCATGGCCACCAAATCATAGTCATTCACGATGATTTGCGCCATCAACTCATTTGCCTTATTCCGAATACTATGAGCATTCAGGTAAAGTACACTTATGTTGGCTTTTTTACCTCTGTTCTGAATCTTAACACCTCGATCAGTAAACTCTCCTAAGTTATATTTTTTCTTAACCTTTCTCCTAATTTTCCTTGTCGTCGAACCCATATCTTCATGTAACAACCTGCCGCGTCGCTTACCATTAATGTTTTCACTTCCTGTTTTATTTCTTTTAGTATTCCTGGTCCTATTCACTGATCTCCCCTCAGTCACTGTACCTTGTACTGTCGTCCTTTTTGATTTTTGACTATGGCTTCTCTGCTTTACACTTTCCCCCTTACTGCCTTTTATTTCTGACCCTGTTTTACTACCTTCCAACTTCCTGCATCGGTTCCCATCCGCCTGCCACATTAGTTTAAACTCTCCCCAAAAGCTCTAGCAAACCCTCCCCCCCCCCTCGGACATCGGTTCCAGTCCTGCCCAAGTGCAGACCGTCCGGTTTGTACTGTTCCCACCTCCCCCAGAACCGGTTCCAATGTCCCTGGAATTTGAATCCCTCCCTCTTGCACCATCTCTCGAGCCACGTATTCATCCTCTCTATCCTGACATTCCTACTCTGACTCGCTCGTGGCGCTGGTAGCAATCCTGAGATAACTACCTTTCAGGTCCTACTTTTTAGTTTAACTCCTACCTCCCTAAATTCAGCTTGTAGGACCTTGTCCCGTTTTTTTACCTATATCGTTGGTGCCTATGTGCACCACGACAGCTGGCTGTTCACCCTCCCCCCCCCCCCCCCCCCTAGAATGTCCTGCAGCCGCTCCGAGACATCCTTGACCCTTGCACCAGGGAGGCAACATACCATCCTGGAGTCTCGATTGCGTCCGCAGAACCGCCTGTCTATTCCCCTTACAATTGAGTCCCCTATCACTATAGCCCTGCCATTCTTCTTCCTGCCCAGCTGCGCAGCAGAGCCAGACACGGTGCCATGAACCTGGCTGCTGCTGCCTTCCCCTGGTGAGCCATCTCCCTCAACAGTATCCAAAGCGGTGTATCTGTTTTGCAGGGAGATGACCGCAGAGGACACCTGCACTGCCTTCCTACTCTTGCTCTGTCTTTTGGTCACCCATTTTCTATCTCCCTCAGTACCTTTCCCCTGCGGTGTGACCAACTCGCTAAACGTGCTATCCACGACGTCCTCAGCATCGCGGATGCTCCAAAGTGAGTCCATCCGCAGCTCCAGAGCCGTCAACGGGTCTAACAGGAGCTGAAACTGGTCACAGGTCTTGCACGCGAAGGAGCCAGGGACAGTGGACGTGTCTCTGAGCTCCCACATCGCACACGAGGAGCATGACACGGGTCTGAGATGTCCTGCCATGTCTTAAACCTTCGGTTAACTTCAACAACTACAATTTCAACAAAAAAAGAAAAGAAAAAATGAATAAATATACCAATGAAAAGAAACAGAAAAACAGAAACACTACTTACCAGTCACTTACCAGGGATAAAAAGCACTTCCTCCCCACCCAGCCTCGAATTCCCACCTAGATTCAAATTCCCAAACCCACTCTTTGCTGTCTCACCCCTGGCTCTGGCTCACTGGCAGAACTCACTGGGTGTGAGTTTACAAGTTGCTCTTTTTAAACTGTTCTGAATTGACTCCCCTCCCCCACCTGCTTTTAGATCAAGGTCGATTTAAGTGACTGACACTTAACTGCCAACCAGTTATGTGAGTGGGTGGGGCAGCCCTTGTTAACCCACACTGCACAATACTAGCTTAATTTAATTTAATTTAAACTCCTGAAATTTAAAAGGAGCTGCCTTACTGATTTAATTCAATTCAATTCAATTCCCACCTTGATTCAAATTCCCAAACTCACTCTTTGCTGTCTCACTCGGGCTGTCTGCTCACTGCTCTTTAAATGGATGCCGGATCCAATGTTGTCAGTTTTCTGCCAGATGCGAGGAAAGTGCAGGCCACTCACTCACTGTGCCACTTGCATTACTCACTCAGCCAGGAATTTCCAGACACCCTGTGGCGGGGTTGATGCGAACATCAATTCACTCGAAGACACGTGGAGAAGTAAACCGTGGTTTTAATCAGCTTAGAACAGAGCCTGCCTGTGACCGGTACAACACATGTTCGAGTTTTTTGAGGTGATCACGAAGATGATTGATGACGGGAGGGCAGTGGATGTTGTTTACGTGAACTTCAGTAAAGCATTTGGCAAGGTGGCTCTTGGCATACTGGTACAAAAGCTGCAGTCACACGGGATCAGAGGTGAGGTGGCAAGATGTAAACAGAGCTGGCTGGGTCACAGAAGTCAAAGTGTAGCAGTAGAAGGGTGTTTTTCTGAAAGGAACGTTGTGACAAGTGATGTTCCACAGGGATATGTGCTGGGCGTCTGTTGTTTGTAGCATATATAAATGATTTGGAAGAAAATGTAGCTCATCTGATTAATAAGTTTGCGGATGATACCAAGGTTGGTGGAGTGGCAGCTGGTGTTGAGGATTGGCAGAGGATGCAGCAGGACATAGATAGCTAGTGCTGAGAAATGGCAAATAGAGTTAATCCAGACCAATGCGCGGTAATGCATTTTGGGAGGTGTAACATCGAGGGGAAATATACCGTAAGTGCCAAATCTCAAGAAGATAGAAGGCCAGAGATATCTGGGCGTGCAGGTCCACAGATGTTTGAAAATGGCAACAGAAGTGGACAAGGTAGTCAAGAAGGCTTGACTTCATTGGACGGGGCATCGAGTACAAAAACTGGCAAGTCGTGCTGCCGTTGTGTCGAACCTTGGTAATGCAGCACTTGGAATATTGCGCACAATTCTGCTCACCACAGTATCAGAAGATGTGGAGGCTTCGGGGATTGTGCAGAGGAGGTTTACCAGTATGTTGCCTGGTTTGGAGTATACGAGCTATGCGGGGAGGCGGAATAGACTGGGACTGTTTTCATTAAAACGACTGAGGTGGAGGGGTGGCCTGATACAGGCCTACAAGATTATGGGGGGGGGCGTGAATAGAGTGGATGAGTAGCGATATTTTCCCAAGTTGGAGAAGTCAGTCACGAGGCGGCAGAGGTTTAAGCTCCGTGGGGAACATTTAGAGGAGTTGTGCGAGGCAATATTTCTTCACAGAGGGCGGTGAGTGCCTGGAACCGGTTGCCAGGGGAGGTTGTGGAAGCAGATACGTTCACGACGTTCAAAAGGCATCATGAAAACACATGGATAGGATGTGTATAGTGAGAAACGGCAGAAGGAAGTGCTGAGGGTTTTGGCCAAGGTTGATACCATGATCGGTACAGGCTAGGGGGCCCGAAGGATCTGTTCCTGTTCTGTATTGCTCTTTGTTCATTTTTGTGAGATTTTACATGATACAACGTATTTAAAGCGGCCTCTCACCGCTCACCGTGCACTTTATTGAATCTAATTAAACTCTATCCCTCTGTTCTCTTTTAATCACCACATGCGACTCTTTCATATGACTCTTATGAATTGGCTAAACATAAATTTCCTCTCACAAAACCTTGTAAGTTGACTGAATGCACGCTGTATCTCCAATTGGCCTGCTATAACATTTTTAATAACAGCGTTTAAAATATTGCAATAATACGTTTTAGGCTAACTGACTTACAATATTTCTACTTTCTGCCTCCCTCCCTTTTTGACTATAGGAATTACGTTTGCTATCTTCTAATATAGCGAATCTTGAAAGTAATCTAGGAAATACTGGAATATTGAAACCAATGCATCCGCTATATCTCATTTGTCATGTCTGTCAAGACGTTAGGCTGCAATCCATCCGGACAATCAGATCTGGCAGCTCGTAGTACCAACAATTCTCTCAGTGACATTGCCCTGGTTATTCGTAAATGTTCCCGGTTTTCTTCCATTTCCTGATTGATAACTTTTTCCGGGGGTTTACGTGTGTCCATACATAGTCAAGACAAATCCAAAATATTTGTTTCATCAGCCACCACAGCCGTAAGTCCAATACTAATTCCTCAGGCGCACATTTTATTAGAACAATGATCACTTTCTCTGTTTTCTTGTCAACCATCCGTAGAAACGCTTAGAGTCTGTCTTTAAATTACTGACTAGCAGGGCAGCACCGTGGTACAGTGGTTCGCATTGCTGCCAAGGGCACTGAGAACCTGGGTTCGACTCACGGTCCTGGCTCCCTGTCCCTGTGGAGTTTGCACGGTCTCCCCGTGTCTGCGTGAGTTTCACCCCCACAACCCGAAGATGTGAAGGATAGGCAGATTGGTCACGCCTAATTGCCCCATAATTGCAAAATAATTGGGTACACGAAATCAATAATTTAAAAAAAGTCCTGTCTAGCTTTCCCCTTTATTCCAGTTTCCACAGCTTACTGTTCCCTATGACATATGGGCAGCACGGTAGCATTGTGGATATCAGAATTGCTTCACAGCTCCAGGGTCCCAGGTTCGATTCCCGGCTTGGGTCACTGTCTGTGCGGAGTCTGCACATTCTCCCCGTGTGTGCGTGGGTGACCTCTAGGTGATCCGATTTCCTTCCACAATCCAAAGATGTGCAGGTTAGGTGGATTGGCCGTGCTAAATTGTCCTTTGTGTCAAAAATTGCCCTTAGTGTTGGGTGGGGTAACTGGGTAATGGGGATAGGGTGGAGGTGTGGGTTTGGGTAAGAGCCGGTGCTGATTCGATGGGCCGAATGGCCTCCTCCAGCATTGTAATTTCTATGATATGATCTATATACAATCTTCTATAAATCTTTATCAATTTTAGGGCAGCCTTTTCACAAATATATGTTTCTTCTTTCACTTTAAAGCTGTTTTTTTTTAGCTTTCCGCAGACAACGGGATTTCCTGTTGGCATTTTTTATTTCTCATTGGAATATGTATATTCTGTGCATCATAATATTTCCATCTAAACGCGTGGTATTGACTTTCTCTTAACCTATCCCTTAATCATACTTTCTAGTTCATTTCAGATCGCTCCGCTAACTTTTCCTCATATAAGTTCGAAATACTATTCTTGGATGCAGGCGCCTTTCTCGGAACCTGAATGCAAAAATAAATGATATGATGATCGTTGCTATCGGGGGGTACATGCAGGATAAGGTGATTAATTAATTATATCTAATTGCACGGCATTAGGTCAATTATAACCTGCCCCTGGTTTGCACCAGCGCATGGTGCCCGAACAAACTAATTCACAACCATTCTATGAACTCCTCATCTCCGGTACTTTGTCTACATATTTCGCATTTTATCAATCTATAAAGAGATTTCAAACCCGCATATTTATTGGGTGCATTTATGGCAACCTCCCAATATCTCTTGGCGTATATTCTGCCTTACCACGTAGTTACAATTTGGGCGCACGTGCCCCACTCCCACAAGTGACTCTTGCCTTTTTAATTTATCATCTCAACACAAGCTTCTATACATATATTTTGTTATCAACCTGCACACCTCACCCAATACGCAGACACGTCCACCTGCCCAGCCACGTTAGCATTTACCCACCTCCAACGAAAGCACATATTCAATTACAGATTTGCAAACGCTCGACCCTCACGCAACTATTCCCCTACCTACTCACCAATTTCGTACACCTATTCCCGTGAACAGCTCTCAAAATCTACACTGATCAAATTCACCTATCTCACAATTGATCAACCTATACATGCAGCCACCATCGCCATGTATCGGTCTATGCATATCCTTGCAAATTACTGGAGTACTGATCATATCGCTAACCTACCCACTTCGCCGATTTACCAAGCACAAATGTTCTCCACCTTTTTCAACCACATAATATACCTGAATACTGAAGTATTTCATACAACTACCCACATATGCGCAGCACGGTAGCATTGTGGATAGCACAATTGCTTCACAGCCCCAGGGTCCCAGGTTCGATTACCGGCTTGGGTCACTGTCTGTGCGGAGTCTGCACGTTCTCCCCGTGTGTGCGTGGGTTTCCTCCGGGTGCTCCGGTTTCCTCCCACAGTCCAAAGATGTGCAGGTTAGGTGGATTGGCCATGATAAATTGCCCTTAGTGTCTAAAATTGCCCTTAGTGTTGGGTCGGGTTATGGGGATAGGGTGGAGGTGTGGGCTTGGGTAGGATGCTCTTTCAAAAGAGCCGGTGCAGACCCGATGGGCCGAATGGCCTCCTTCTGCACTGTAAATTCTATGATATCTGGCTACTACAAACTAAGCCACTATTACTCACTACACACCGACCCAGTACACAATTTGGTCACGTACTCACTTCACCCATCTTCCCAGCTACCAACCTGCCCAGTAGCCATCACGGCAAGCACACATAAGTGCAGTATTCTCCAATTCACTCACCCACCACCAATTTGCACAATTACACTTTGGTCACCATTCTCCTCCCACACAATTTGCTCATCGCTTTATACAGGCAGGGCTACAAGATGTCAACCTGACCCTCGTTCCTAACACACTTACACTTGTCTACCTCCGCTTCCAAGCAGCCACCTATCCACACTGTTCATATCACACCTACTGTAAGCATGCAAGTGCCAATTGCACACATATGTAATTATTAAGCGCATCCACCTCAACCACCTGCTCACCTACACACCTGACCCTTTAATATGTTCCCACAAATCTACTCACATAACCACTTATTACCACACTCACACATGTGCCCAAATCATCCATATATCAACTTATCCAGCAATGTAAATAATTACCACACCACGCACTGTCTCAAGCACACACCTCAGCCATTTAATCCCTCAGCGTTCTGAGCATATTTAAGAGAATCCCACTCACAGACCATACATCTGCTACACAGTAAAGATTGTCCCAACTCATCAAACAGCCCGTTCTCCTACGCACACTGATACCATCTGTCTGCATATGCATTAAGTAACTTTATCCTTTCGCCCATTTACGGACACACACATCTCCCACTACTCCCACTTTCCATTGTCACTCACTTCCGATAACCCAACTGCTATCAAAAACTCGCACCCACTTAACAATCGAGCCACTCACCTACGCATCTCTTCCATTTTTTCCAAGCGTCTATTTATTGAAGTTTTACTTTTTTCTCGAATAACGCAAGAAAGCCACAGGAATAATACAGATCAGTGAGATAAAACGTCTCAGCATATGTGGTTCCAGAGGTGAATAGGAAAACAGTCAGATTGCTGGGTCACTGAAATGCATAGACTCAACTTTATGCCTCTCTGTGCACCACCAGACAACAAGGGAGAAAGGATAAGATCATGAAAACATAGTTACATGGCACACACCTTCCCATGCGGTGACTGCTCGCAACGATCACAAGAGTTCAACCATATTCCGCTGCACACCAGCGCACATCTCCCTGCAATTCAGCAGCACCAAATGTTTTAATGCAACACCACAACCTCCTCCCTCAGGATTGTACACCCATTAATTAGTACTCCTGCAGGAACAAACCATGGATTATTTTGATCCACCAGAACAAAAAATGAAAGCTACATAAAAGGTACGTAGGAGCCCCACTTCTAAAAGATGTTACACATATAACACACAACACAACATGACAGCAACCAAAGACACAGTGCAGAACGATCATCATTTGATTCATTTCTAAAAAGACGGCAAGCCGCTATCGAATCGGATTATCTTCAATGCCGCCAGTGCCAGCCGTCAAAGTAATCACGACAGGATAAAAAATAGAACGAGAACATACCATGAGAAGAATGCCTCAGGGTAAAAGAAGACATGATTGCAGGCATGGGATGTTATTACTCCAGCGTACACCCATAATGAATTGATAGAAGAGAGATACAAACTGATTACTCAGTTAATGTCCTAACCATAAGGAAGGCAATAGCATATCAAACATGGTGCACGTGTCTGCTCAGCCACAGGACCTCATGCACAAAAAATTCCATGAACCAAGTATGTTCAAGCACACCAAAAGGAAAACACAGCCTCCCAGGATCGCTAAGAAATGCCTGCGAGAAGAGTTATCCCAATCTTAAGGGGACAACAGAGTCCAAAACACAGATGCGGACCGTGCTTCGTCAGACACAGACTGACACACAGGAAGCAGTACACGCAGGACATCCATGAAACCAAGACCTTGGAAGTTGTGCACCTCATCGATCACACACAGGGCATTGCAACACGCGTCCTGACACTAGACAAATTACATCAGTGTCAACATGGAAGTTCGCACTACCGAGGAGTAGAATAATTAAGACATCCAATATGGATGTGCTGGGCGAGTGGCCGATTACGTTCACATTTGAACAATAACGGACCCCCGCCAGCAGTAATCCACTGAATAAAACTGGCGTATATAATTCCACGCTGCTCACCCAGATGAAGAGTAGAAGAACCCCGCTTATGTGGAATACCTGAGCTCACTCAGCGACGTTAGCTACAGACCACCACTGCATGTGAGTGTATATACAGGGGGAAGGAGAGCATTGTCCCAACTGCGATAAGAGCATTATGGTTCAACTGAAAACCCTGCAATAACAAGCAGGACACTCAGGATGCTACTGTAGGGAACCATTTGGAGCATGGTGCCTGTTTCTCCCATTATCTTTCCCACAAAGAAGGGGTCCAATGATGTAAAGTCATAGCATACATTCACAGTTCAATAATCTGAACCAAGATTAACTAACCCCACTCCGCCATGACATTCCGCTCATTGCCCCGTGCTTCAATGGATCTGAAACAAAACGAGAATCTAAAAGTAGTCAAAAGGAACAAAATGGTCTCCAGGAGACATAATGTGCCCCTGCCTTAGAAGGAAATAAACGAGGCTTCTGAATCTTCAAAGTGACAACTGAAAGCAATAAGAAGAAAAATAATTAGATCTAGCTGGGGCTACCCTCAATTATATTGAGGACTTAAATAGTAACACCTCCCATCTCCACACCAATCGCCCACCCATCATCCGACCGTGGCTCCACTCATCTTCGCACTGACGAGATAAGGCGTTCTTAAAATGCACTTCCTTCTCATATCTACAACCATTGTATCACAAAAAATAAGCTAAGGAAGAAGACTGTTGACAGTCCAAATATGAAATACCGACTAATATGACTTTCCTTAAAACTGGTTAGTAGACGACCATCGCACTCATGCTCACACCGCTGAAACCATTGCTAGGAAAACGGGAAGAACAAGACATCAGCAGGAGAATAAGAAAGGAGTAGGCCCAGGATTATTAATTACCTACAGCATATTAACACCATCTATGTTGCTTGGAAACGCCAAAGCCACGACTGGATAATCGTAAAAAGGTGAGGAATTCTCTAAAATATGAAAGAGGAAAGTGCCTTCACAACCATAATGCCGTCATCCTGATGCCCAGTACACCTGAAACCAAGGCCCTGGCCAGTGGGAATGGCAGTATACGACCACGCACTTCTCACGACGAGCATCACGAACAGCACAACAGAAACTTATGTTCGGCGGCTCAAACCAATCGCAGGCATCCAAGGCCGGTTACTTTATGCCTCATCAAATCTGATGTGCCCAGCGTTCAAATCAAGATTGCGAAAGAATGGCAACCAATTATTAAACTCAATGGGGAACTGGCCTTCCCCATCCCGCAAGTGTCCAGGCCGGAACACTTCTTGTCTGATCCCCACTTCGGAAGTTCGGCAGGATCAGGGGCGCATCATGTCGCAGGGTCAAAGCCGCGCGCCACCAGTCAAATTGTTCTTTGAACTATCAGGATTATGTTATGTGTGGCCACTGATTTCTGCAGCATTCTTTGAATTTATCAAACGGAGCACCAATGATCTGCACCACACGTCCGAATTCATCATCCAGAGCATTATTTACAATGACAGCCATCATCCCGAAGCAAATATCGCCTAGAGATGGGCACGCAATCCAGAAAATCAACCACTTAAGATGGACCCTACCCTGCCATCTCCCGGCTGCCTTAACCAGATGAGAATTATCTGGGGCTTACCTCTGCTCCTCGTCAGTATACCTCAACCAGTATCATCAAAGAACATAAGGTCACAGAGATAGCACAAATGTAGGTAATTATTAAATGAGTAATAGGATGAAATAAACGATAAAAAAAACGATTCAGAGTAGCTGAAGCACAGCCGCTCACGCTCTAACATTACGTGACTCATGCATCTCGTCCAGTTACCTGATTGCCCATATCACATAGCTACACCAATCTGCACATCAAGCACATCCACATATGTTACTAACATCACGCACATACACATTAATCCACCGAAACACAGACCTAAGCACTTCACCCATCCATCCCGTTAATCCACCAACCCGAAATATTGATTCAACACCGAGCCATCTGCCCATAATTCGCAAAGACTCAATCCGTACACTTTACCCAGCTCATTTACAGTTCCCATTGTTCGGACGTTCAGCAGTTCACCCCGTCTGTGATTCGCTCACTTCATCAGTACATCACCAAGAGACATTCTAGGCATGAGACCTTTAAACGTATTTGAATAGTAGTTTGCTGGTGTCGCAAATGGGTGCATGTTCTTCCCATACTCGAAATCTCCTCCGCCTTTTGGTCCTAATTGGGCGATTCTGCTCTGCTGATTTTTATGTCAGCTAGAACCGCAAGATGCTCGGAGAAATGGCAGTAGCATGGACTGTTATATATCTTCGCGGGCAACAAGAATTCGCTCGGCATTTCCACTTACCAGACATTATAGGCCATTTCCCTTTGCATAGTGGATCGGTTTCTTCCACGGATATGTTATTACTTAGAGAAACGTTGCAGAATATTCATTGGGAATGAATGAATAGGCATGTCATTCAAAGAAAGGAGATACTCAGGAACAAAGAACGACACAGCACAGGAACAGGTACTTCGGCCCTCCAAGCCACCTATGGCCAAAACACTGAGCACTTCCTCGGGCTGTATCCCTCTATATCCATCCTATCCGTGTGTTTGTCTAGATGCCGCTTGAACGCTGTTGATGCATATGCTTCCACAATGTTCTGTGGGAGCGCGTGTCAAGCACCCACCACCCACTGTGTAAAAAACCTGCCTTGCACAATACCCAATTATTATTTTCCAATTAAGGGGCAATTTAACGTGGCAAATTCACCTACCTTGCACAACTTTTGGTTGTGGGGGCGGAACCCACGCAAACACGGGTAACTGTGCAAATTCCGCACAGACAGTGGCCCAGGATTGAACCTGGGACCTCAGCACGGTGAGGCAGCAGCACTAACCACTGCGCCACCGTGCTGCCCCCCTGCTACATTTCTGAAACAGATGTACCACATTAGCGATGCTACAGTCCTCTGGTATATCACCTGTAGCCAATGACGATAAAACCATGTCAGTTAAGGCGCCAGAGATTTCCTCCCTTGCTTCACTCAGTATTCTGGGGCTAATCTCACCCGTCTCAGGAGACGTATGTATCTTAATGCATTTTTAAACACTCAACGCCTATTCTGTTTTGACTACAACACGACCCAGACTATCCACACACCCTACCCTAGAATAATCTTCCACGAAGTTATTTTCTTTGGTGAACGCTGATGCAATGTACTCATTGAGTACTTTGGCCATATCCTCTGTCCCAACACATTGATTCCCCGACATCGTTAAGTTGTGCAATCCTTTTTCTGGCGATTCTCTTGCTTTTTACATGTGAATAAAATGTTTTGGGATTCATCTTAATCCTACTTGCCAAGGAAAATTCATGACGCCCTCCTAGCCATCTTAAGTTCCGCCTTATGTATATTCTTACTTTTTTATGCGCCTCAAGAGTTTCGACTGTCGCCACACTTCCATACGGTACAAAAACCTTCTTTACCTCTTTGACGAGGTTCAGAATATCCCTAGTTAACCAAGGCTCCAGAAACTTCCCATACTTATCCTCGTTCACTCAGGACGTGCATTTCCGAAATCCGAATCAACTACCGCTTAAAAGGCTGCCACATGTCCGATGTTGATTTCCCCTCCAACAGCCGCACCCAATCCAAATTGTTCAATTCCTGTTGAATGTTATTGTATTCAGCCTTTTCCAAGTTTACCACCTTCACACGAGGGTTATCCGCATCCTTCTGGAAACGCACCCTAGAACCTACGGATCTATGTTCACTTATCCCGGAATCTTCCGTGATTGAAATTTCAATCACGTCTCGGGCTCAATTCCCAACATCAGGTCCAGTGCTGCCCATTTTCTATTGGGACTATCTCCGTATTGCATCAAAATGCAATATTCTGGATACACCTTACACACTCTGTCCCACCAAGCCCCTAGCACTAAAAGACTCCCAATCAATTATAGGGGAGGTCACAATCCCCGACCACAAATCCATGTTACTGTTGCACCGATCCGAAATCTCTATCTATCTGCTCATCTATCTCTCGCTGCCAGATGGGTGGCCTGTAAACAACCCGAACATTGTGATTGCCCAGTCCTTTTCGTGAACTCCATCCAGATTGCCTCATTGTCCGAGCCCTCCAAGGTATCCTCCAGCTATAATATACTCCTGAACCAGTGATTCTACACCGCACCCCTTTAAAATCCCCGGTTTGTCTCCTAAAGCATCCATATCCTCCAACGTTCAAATGCCAAACGTGCCGGGAGCGGGAATGAAATGAAATGAAATGAAAATCGCTTATTGTCACAAGTAGGCTTCAATGAAGTTACTGTGAAACGCCCATAGTCGCCACATTCCGGCGCCTGTTCCGGGAGGCTGTTACGGGAAGAGAGAGAGAGAGGGAGCCGGAGTTCAGCTTGTGAAGCAGGTACGTGTTTAAACTTACCCCCCCGGTTCCAGCGGCCTTCATTTCGGGGAGCGGGAGAGATTGAGAGGGCAGCTTGGGAACCAGGTAAGTGTTTACACTTACTCCCAGGTACCAGTGGCCTTTATTTCCGGGGGCGCGAGCGAGAGAGGGAGCCGGTGTGCAGCTTGGGAATCAGGAAAGTGTTTAAACTTACTCCCAGGTTCCAGCGGCCTTAATCTACGGCAGCGGGAGAGAGAGTAGTAGCAGGAGTGCAGCCTGTGCAGCTTGTGAAGCAGGTAAGTGTTTAAACTTACCCCCAGGTTCCAGCGGCCTTCATTTCCGGAATAGAGATAGAGGGAGCCCGAGTGCCGCTTGAGAAGCAGGTAAGTGTTTAAGCTTACCCCCAGGTTCCAGCGGCCTTCAGTTCCGGTTGCGGGAGAGAGAGGGGGAGCCGGAGTGCAGCTTGGGAATCAGGTAAGTGTTTAAGCTTACTCCCAGGTTCTAGCGGCCTTCATTTCCGGGAGAGAGAGAAGGAGCCGGAGTGCAGCTTGTGAAGCTGGTAAGTGTTTAAAATTACCCCAGGTTCCAGCGGCCTTCATTTCCGGGAGCGGGAGAGGCAGAGGAGCCGGAGTGCAGCTTGTGCAGCAGGTGAGTGTTTCAACTTACCCCCTGGTTCTAGTGGCCTTCATTTCCGGGAGCGGGAGAGAGAGACAGAGATTCCGTGTGCAGCTTGGGAATCAGGGAAGTGTGTAAACTTACTCCCAGGTTCCAGCGGTCTCCATTTCCGGGAGCGGAATAGGGCGAGGGAGCCGGAGTGCAGCTTGGGCATCAGATGTGTTTAAACCTACTCAAAGGTTCCAGCACCCGTTATTTCCGGGAGCGGGAGAGAGAGGCGGAGCCGTAGTGCAGCTTGTGAAGCCGGTAAGTGTTTCAACTTACCCCCAGCTTCCAGCGGCCTTCATTTCCGGAAGCAGGAGCGAGCGAGAGAGGGATCCGGCGTGCAGCTTGTGAAGCAGGTAAGTGTTTCTTACACCCAGGTTCCAGCGGCCTTCATTTCCGAGAGCGGGAAAGAGAGAGGGAGCCGGAATGCAGCTTGCCAAGCAGGTAAGTGTTTAATCTTACCCCCCGGTTCCACCGGCCTTCATTTCCGGAAGCGGGAGAGAGAGAGAGGGAGCCAGCGTGCAGCTTGTGTAGCAGGTAAGTGTTTAAACTTTCTCCCAGGTTCCAGCGGCCGCCTTTTCCTGGAGCGAGAGAGGGAGCCGGAGTGCAGCTTGGGAATCGGGTAGGTTCTGTATATAAGTTGGACGGTTGCTCTTCCTTCCTTTTATTTTTCTTCTTTCTTCTTGTTTTATCTAGAGGGGATGGCAGGGAAGGCAGTGCATAGTTCCTCCTGAAGAATGTTTGAGGTGTGGGACAACGTCAGTGACCCTGTTGATTTCAGATGTGGGAAGTGCACCCATCTCCATGTCCTCAGAAACCGTGTTAGGGAACTGGAGCTGGAGTTGGATGAACTTCGGATCATTCGGGAGGCAGAGGTAGTCATAGAAGCTTCAGGGATGTAGTTACTCCAAATAATAAAGACAGATAGGTGACGTTGAGAGGGGCTGGGAGGAAGCAGCCAGTACAGGGATCCCCTGTGGTTGTTCCCCTGAATAACAAGTATGATGCTTTGGATACTGTGGGGGGGGGATGACTTATCAGGGGTAAGCCATGGGGTACAGGCCTCTGGCATAGAGTCTGTCTCTGTTGCTCAGAAGGGAAGGGGGAGTGGAATAGATCATTAGTCATTGGTGACTCTATAGTTAATGGGATAGATAGGAGATTCTGTGGGAACGAGAGAGACTCACGGTTGGTGTGTTACCTCGCAGGTGCTAGGGTCCACAATGTCTCGGATCATGTTTTCGGGATCCTTAAGGGGGAGGGGGTGGGGCTGCCCAAGTCGTGGTCCACAAAGGCACCAACGTCATAGGTAGGAAAAGCGATAGGGATGTAAGGCAGTAATTCAGGGAGTTAGCGTGGAAACTTAGATTGAGAAAAAACAGAGTTATTATCTCTGGGTTCTTACCCGTGCCACGTGCTATAGAGACGAGGAATAGGGAGAGGGAGCAGTTGAACACGTGGCTACAGGGATGGTGCAGGAGGGAGAGTTTCAGATACCTGGATAATTGGGGCTCATTCTGGGGTAGGTGGGACCTCTACAAACGGGATGGTACACACCTGGACCAGAGGGGTTCTAATATCCTGGGTGGGAGGGAAGGATTTGCTAATGCTCTTCGGGAGGGTTTAAACTAGTTCAGCAGGTGTCTGGGACCTGAATTGTTGCTCCAATATACAGGAGGTTGAGAGTAGTGAGTTCAGGAGTAAGGTTTCAAAGTTGCAGGAGTGTACCGGCAGGCAGGAAAGTGGTTTAAAGTGTGTCTACTTTAATGCCAGGAGCATCCGAAATAAGGTGGGTGATCTTGTGGCATGGGTTGGTATCTGGGACTTCGATGTTGTTGCCATTTCGGAGACCTGGATAGAGCAGGGTCAGGAATGCTTGTTTCATGTGCCGGGGTTTAGATATTTCAGTAAGGTCAGAGAAGGTGGTATAAGAGGGGGAGGGGTGGCATTGTTAGTCAAGGACAGTATTACGGTGGCAGAAAGGATTTTCGATGAGGACTCGTCTGCTGAGATTGTATGGGCTGAGGTCAGAAACAGGAAAGTAGAGGTCACCCTGCTGGGAGTTTTCTATAGGCCTCCGAAAGTTCCAGAGATGTAGGGGAAAGGATTGCAAAGATGACTCTGGATAGGAGCGAAAGTAACAGGGTAGTTTTTATGGGGGACTTTAACATTCCAAATATTGACTGGAAACGCGATGGTTCAAGCACGTTAAATGGGTCCTTTTTTGTCCAATGTGTGCAGGAGGGTTTACTGACATAGTATGGAGATAGGCCAACGAGCGGCAGGGCCATATTGGATTTATTACTGGGAAATGAACCTGGACAGCTGTTAGATTTGGAGGTAGCTGAGCACTTTGGTGATAGTGAACACAATTCGATTACATTTACTTTAGCGATGGGAAAGGATAGGTATATACCGCAGGACAAGAGATATAGCTGGAGGAAAGGCAATTATGATGCGATAAGGGAAGAATTAGATGCCTAAGATGGGAAGGGAAACTGCAGGGGATGGGCACAATTGCAATGTGGAGCTGGTTCAAGGAACAGCTACTGCGTGTCGTTGAAAACTATGTCCCTGTCAGACAGGGTGGAAGTTGTTGAGCGGTGGAACCATGGTTTACTGAAGTCGTTGAATCACTTATGTAAAGATGAGACCTGAAGGTCAGTTAAGGCGCTCAAGAGTTACACATTAGCTCGGAGGGACCTAAAGAGAGAGCTCAGAAGAGCCAGGAGGGGACATCAGAATTCTTTGGCAGGTCCGATCAATGATAACCCTAAAGCTTTCTATAGATATGGGAGGAATAAAAGAATGACTAGGGTAAGAGTGGGCGAGTCAAAGTCAGGAGTGGGAAGTTGAGCGTGGAGTCCGAGGAGATAGGAGAGGTGCTAAAAGAAAATTTTTCGTCAGTATTCACACAGGAAAAAGACAATGTTGTCGAGGAGAATACTGAGATACAGGCTACTAGACTAGACGCGCTTGAGGTTCTTAAGGAGGAGGTGTTAGCAATTCTGGAAAGTGTGAAAATAGATAAGTCCCCTGGGCCGGATGGGATTTATCCTAGGATTCTATGGGAAGGGAGGAGATTGCTGAGCCTTTGGCTTTGATCTTTATGTGATCATTGTCTACAGGAATAGTGCCAGAAGACTGGAGGATAGCAAATGTGTTCCCCTTGTTCAAGAAGGGGAGTAGAGACAACCCCGGTAACTATGGACCAGTGAGCCTTACTTCTGTTGTGGGCAAAGCTTTGGAAAGATTGATAAGAGATAGGATGTACAATCATCTGGAAAGGAATACTTTAATTAGTGATAGTCAACCCGGTTTTGTGAAGGGTAGTTCGTGCCTCACAAACCTCATTGAGTTCTTTGAGAAGGTGACAAAACAGGTGGACGAGGGTAAAGCAGTTGATGTGGTGCATCTGGATTTCAGTAAAGCGTTTGGTACGGTTCCAGACGGTAGGCTTTGGCAGAAAGAACAGAGGCATGGGATTCAGGGTGATTTAGCAGTTTGGATAAGAAATTGGCTAGCTGGAAGTAGGCAAAGAGTGGTGGTTGATGAGAAATGTTCAGCCTGGAGTCCAGTTACTAGTGGTGTACCACAAGGATCTGTTTTGGGGCCACTGCTGTTTGTCATTTTTATAAATGACCTGGAGGATGGCATAGAAGGATGGGTGAGTAGGTGGGGGGGTGGGGGTGGTGGGGGGGGTGGAGGTGGTGGGGGGGTGGGGGGGGTGGGGGGTGGGGGGCGGTGGGGGGGTGGGGGGTGGGGGTGTGGGGGTGTGGGGGGGTGGGGGGGTGGTGGGGGGTGGGGGTGGTGGGGGGGGGTGGGGGGTGGGGGGGCGGTGTGGGTGGGTGGGGATGGGAGGGTGGGGGTTGGGGATGGGGCAGTGGGGGGGGTGGGGGGATGGGGTGGTGGGGGGGGCAGGGGGTATGGGGGTTGCGGGATGGGGCGGTGGTTGGTTGGTGATGGGGCGGTGGACGGTTGGGGATGGGGCGGTGGGGGGTTGGGGATGGGGCGGTGGGGGGTTGGGGATGGGGCGTTGGGGGGTTGGGAATGGGGCGGTTGTGGATGCGGCGGTGGTGGGTGGGGATGGGGCGGTGGTGGGTGGGAATGGGGCGGTGGTGGGTGGGGATGGGGCGGTGGGGGGTGGGTGGGGATGGAAGGGTGGGGGTTGGGGATGGGGGGTGGGGGGATGGGGCGGTTGGGGGGTGGGGGATGGGGCGGTTGGGGGGTGGGGGGATGGGGCGGTGGGGGGTAAGGGGGTAGAGGGGTGGGGGATGGGGCGGTGGGGGGATAGGGGGTGGGGGGTGGGGCGGTGGTGGGTTGGGGATGGGGCGGTGGGGGGTGGGGGGGGGTGGGGGAATGGTGGGGGGGTGGGGGATGGGGTGGTGGGGGGTGGGGATAGGGTGGGGGTGTGGGTGGGGATGGGGTGGGTGGGGATGGGGTGAGGGGGCGGGGTGGGGGATGGGTGGGTGGCGGGGGGTGCGGATGGGGTGGGGGGATGGGGCGGTGGGGGTGGGGATGGGGTGTGGGTGTGGGTGGGGATGGGGTGTGGGGGCGGGGTGGGGGATGGGGATGCGGCGGCGGGGATGTTGGGGGATGGGTTGGGTGGGGCTGGGTTGGTGGGGTGTGGGAATTGGGTGGGGTTGGCTCGGTGTGGGGGATGGTGGGGGTGGGGGGGATGGCAGTGGGGGGTGTTGGTGGGGACGGGGTTGGTGGGGTGGAGATGGGTTGGTGGGGGGTGGGGATGGTTTAGTGGGGGGATGGGGGTGTGGGATGGGGGTGTGGTGGGGGGATGGTGGGGGGATGGTGGGGGGATGGTGTGGTGGGGTGGGATGGTGGGGTGGGGGTGGGCTGGGGGGTTGGGGATGAGGTGGTGGGATCTGGCGTTGGGCTGGTGGGGGGATGGGGGTTGGGGAGGGGCTGGGGTGGGTAGGGGGTGGTGTGTGGGGTGGCGGGTGGGGTGTGTGTGGGGGGCGGGTGGGGTGTGTGTGGTGGGAGGGTTGGGGCTGGGAAGAAGGAAGGTGGAGACACCACAACAAGAACAGAAGAGGAGGGAGGGAAGTAACCCTCCTGAAAATAAAAGCAAAGCACAGCTGAAGCCAACGGGGTGAGGGTAGAATGGACAGGGGGAGAAGGAGAGTAACAAGGAGAGGGGGAAGAGGGGGTGGGGGAAGAGGGGGTGGGCGACCAGAGACCGATCCAGAGGGCGGCGAAATATATATAGGACGAATTAAAAGAAATACAAAATAAACCTTCCTGTACGATAAAGAAAATGAACGATGTAAGAAAAATGTGATGTATCGACACAATTGTTTATAAATATGAGAAAAGCAAATTAAAATATTAAAAAGAAAAATAAGTGAAGAGCACGGTGGTAACAATCCATGCACTTTGATGAGTTAAGCTCCAACCAGCTTAAGACTGGCATACGTTGCAGCATTAAATGCTACCTAGACTATGCACTGCAACAATTTGAAAGGTCTCCTTCTCCAACTTCCAAACCTGCACGTTGCACTCCTGGAGGGACAAAGGCATATAGAATTTACAGTGCACAAGGAGGCCATTTTTTGCCATAGAGTCTGCACTGGCCCTTGAAACGGGCAGGCTACCCAAGCCCACAACTGCATCCTATCCCCGGAGCCCAGTAACACCGCCTAACATTTGGTATTGGCACTAAGGGCAATTTAACATGTTCAATAAACGTAACCGCACATCATTGGTCTGGGGGTCGAAAACGGGGAACAGAGAGGAAACCCATGCGGACACGGTAAGAGCGTGCAGACTCCGCACAGACAGGGACCCAAGCCGGCAATCGAACCTGGGACGCCGCAGCAGTGAAGCAACAGTGCTAACCATTGTGCTACCGTGCAGCCCATTGTAAGACGGAACCTGCGCGTTCTTTTCCATATCTCGCAATATTCTCTCGTCAGTGGCAGCACGGTGGCACAGTGGGTTAGCCCTGTTCCCTCACGGCGCCGATATCCCAAGTTCGATCCCGGCTCTAGGTCACTGTCTTTGTAGTGTTTGCACATTCAACCCGTGTTTCCGTGAGTTTGGCCCCCACAACCCAACGATGTGCAAGGTAGGCGGATTGAACATGCTAAATTGCCCTTAATTGGATAAAAATGAATTGGGTACCCTAATGTATTTTTAAAAATACAGAATTCTCTTTTCAGCAATGTTTCTCCCGCATTCCTGGTAAAAGTAAATCTGAAACTCCGTTCCTAACAGGGGTGTAGGATTAGTTTTACCCTATCGGCTTCAACGATTTACTAGCCCGTTCATCCCACATTTCGAAACGAAACGATGTATGGTGAACAGATGTTGACCTTCTAAGCAACACGAGCTTCCCGGGAAATAGTATTCGAAGCAATAATAAAGGAATCATAATTGTAGTAACAATAATCAAGGAATAATGAAAATAATCAGCAGTATCATAATAGTTCACACCTTGATCTGTTCTTCTTCTTTCTAGAGATGAAAATATCTCCACTTATGAACAATTCATATAGCGATCGCGAAATGATGTATACAAAATTGCGTTTCTTCTGTATTTTTGAAGCAATGTTACCTGGCCATCGATCTGAGATACAACACATATCGCCTGAACGCTGAATTTTCTTCACACCGAATATTATACCCCATGCGATGTTTGAGGAACCCCACATCCTATTGAAGAATGCTTATTTTATTGTTTGAATGCATTCTATAGGACGGTCCTTTCACGTAACTGAAGGGAAATTACTCACTGTTCAAGCATCTATTCCTTAATATAAATGAGGTACCTGGTTTTACAAAGTGTGATCACATTATTTCCCCTTTCAACGTTTCATTTTTGTTTTCATCCAGTTTCTTCTATACTTACTATTGTACTTGAACTCGTGCTTTTGGCCACCATATGTCAAGTTGCCCTGATATGTGTGTTCATCAATAAAAAAAAGTGTGCACTTGATCCAAGCCCTACGAAAGTCACTTGGTATCGATCATCCAGTTTCCCGTGACCTGTAGGGAATACGACTATGCACGATAACGAGGCGGGCTTTCCCTTTAGCTATGTCGTATACAAAACCTCGACGTGGGGGCACCTCGAAGAGGGAGACTTTTCAAGAAGTGGAGAGTTATTGTTTACCGACAATAAACCAGTATTGTTGTATCCTGACTGCCTTCCCTTGTGCATTCTCTCTGCGCGGATTCTACGCTGGTGATGAGAATGGGATGAGGCTGCCTTCAGCGTCGAGTGCTGATACCGCGGATACTTCGTTTTGGACTCTGGAGGCATCCAATCCGCCAGAAGACATGCTCCACTCTGGGAAATTGGAGCCGGGCCACGCAGGTACTGATGACTGGCAATGCATTGAACGCATACAGTTTTTTTTAGGGCTAATACAATTGTTGGGGATTAACGGCAAATGATAGTACTACTCTTGACTTGTGGGGGACAACCAACAGCGTCATAAAATATTTGATCAACCTGGATGCGTCAGACACGCGGTCTTTAACCGGCTTAGTGACCCTTGTGGGGGTGGGGGCACTTTTTTTCCCACGCCCCTGATAATAAGTCAAAGGTTTCCAGTTTAAAACTATCAACCCGGCCAAAGGCGAATCAACAAATGCCTTCTTGGCAGTTTGATTTTATGCGAGACCCTACGAGACTATTTTGTCTGTGGAATCTGCGACATGGGGAGGTAATGAAAACATTTTGCAGAAACACACCTGGATCTGAAGTGGGCGTTCGAAATACCTATCCGTCTCGACAGAGCTGAACGCAGCGTTCACGTAATCGTGGGCATGGGGCTCCTAAATCGTTTGGACTTGCTGCGACCAAAGGAAGCGGGTCCCCTCAGGGGCAGCTACTGCAGGGAGGCAGGGTGCTGCCGCAGATTCTTGGGAAGCTGCCGCACAGCCTCCTCTGATCTAGATTACCCGGACTGCGGGTACAGGCCAACGTTGGGTTGAGGGCTCACCCGTTTCCCTGCCACCCATCGTTTGGCAGTGCGCGACTGCACGTCATCTGACCGAGCTTACAATGTTGACAACAAAGAGACGTATCCTACCAGCAGCTACACTGCATTGCATATCCATGGGGAGCTCCAATCCATGTTGTTCTGCAGGTAAATGAGCTCTACATCCAATTGAAGCTTGATACCGGAGGGGCAGTCTCAGGGGTCAGCCACCGTACATTTGACGAGATCTGGTTGGCCTCCAGACGTTAGCCCTACGGTACACTGCCCAGCTTGCCACATACACGGGGCGCCATTAGGAATTGCGGGCACATCGGCGGTTCCGGTTACATATGGGCAGCAGTCAGCATATGTAACCGTCGTAGTGCATAAAAGCGGACCGAATTGCATGCCGATGACAGGCTGCCACACCTCCACCTCGATTGGCGTCTGCCACAAGTACCCGCAGGGACTGGAAAGGGCCTTTGCTAGCTCTGCCACCATTGCCAATGACGGCCAGGGCACCATAAAGACGGTAGTGGCTTGGATCAACGACGAATATTGGCGCAGGGACGCTCTTTCCGGGCCCGACAATTTGCCCACACGATAAAGCTTGAGGTCGATCCGGAATTGGACGGATTGAAACATTTGAGCATTATGCGCGCCATGCAGTTCTGTGACTGGGCATCACTGGTCATGCCCATGATGAAGCCTGGTAACATGGTATGCCTGTGCACCGAATATAAGATGATGGTAAACTGTATCTCGAGGATTTGTATGTAAAATTCAATGGAGATCGAACATTTACGAAACTGAACAAAGCTTCAGCTGGTTTTGGACCCGAACTCTTCGTGCTTCATGATCATAAATACGCGCTGATGGCTACACGATTATATTCAATTTTCTTATGGGGTGTCCTCGGCATGCTACCTTCCAAAGAGTGATAGGAGATATCATGGAAGTTTTCCCCGACTGGTGGTGTACGTGGACGATGTCCTGATGAAAGGCTGGTCCAATCAGGAACATTTACAAAACCTGGTCGAAGTCTTACAGCATTTTATAGGAGCTTGCCTCCCCTCTGGAGGGAGAAATGCATCTTCAATGCAGCCAAGGTCAAGTATCTGGATTAGGGCGTGGATCGCCATGACCTACACAAGGACAAGGTACGTGCCATCCAACGTTCTCCTGTCCCAGGAAAGCCGCAGGAAGTCTGTTCGTTCCTGGGCGTCCTGACCTATATTGAAAATTCAACCTTAAACCTGGCTGACCTGGTAGAGCTCTTCCACCAACAGTAAAAAAAAAAGGGCAAACCATGGGCATTGGGCCCAGCTTCAGCAGGTGGCGAAGTAAAGCAGAAACATTTGTCCTCCAAACTGTTTACCCATTTTGACCCACCCAAGGCAGTCCTTCTGACATGCGATGCATGTCCTTCCGGTGTTAGGCCCACCCTCGCCAAGTGCAATGTCGACGTTTCAGATTACTCAATTTCGTGTGCATCCAAGATACACGATACGTGGAGAGGAGCTTAGCACAGATCGAGAAGGAGGTTTTGGATGTCGTCATTGGCATGAAAACAATCCAACAGTGTGTCCACGGCGTACGTTTGCAGCATTCAAGTGTCAGAAGACATTTTTGGGCTAGTTCAAGGAGGATGAAGCTCGTCTCCCCCGAGCGTCCGATCTGATCCAGCATTGCACCCTGTTGCTGACCGAATATATGTATACGCTGGAACACTTTTCCGGGGAAAAGAACACGCAAACGGATTCGTTGAGGCTTATCACCTCAGCACGAGTCCACCAGTGCTATCATCAGCCGATAATGTCATCGCCACACACCATTTTATGGATACGGCGTTTCACTTCCTAGGTTGGACCCAGATGGACCCGCAGTTAACCGCGTCCACCACATCATTCAATATGTAGCCCGGCAGCGGGCTTAACAGGGAGATTGCAAGGCCCATACTAACAAAATCCAGGAGCTTAGAATGGTGGAAGATGTGCGGATTATGCATTGTGGTTCCGGAATTTGGGCGTGGTCCACTCCTCCAGACCTCCAGAACAGACACGAGGGTATTCGGAAGCTGAAGATACTGGCCCCCATCTACAACTGGTGGCCCGGGATCGATCGTGTCACAGATCAGGTGGCCCAGCACGGTATAACTTGGCGGGAGAACCAGCAGTTACCACCGGCAATGCTGTTTCACCCTTGGGAATGGCCGCGTCAGCCCATTGCCCGCCTCCATATTGCAGACGACCAGGCTATGGCCACCACTGAGGGACTGCGCCAGATTTGCAGTACGCATGGAATCCCCCAGGTTCGGGTATCGGAGAACGGGACGATCTGCAGGAGTGCATCATTCGCTACCTCCATGACCACTAGTGGAATTTGCCATGTACGCAGGCCTCCATAACACCCGGCCTCCAACGGATTAGGCCAACGGCCGTGTAAATATTAAAATAATGCATGAGGGAGAAAACCTCTGGATCTTGGGTGCCACAGATGACAAGATTTTTCTTCTTTAATGGACCACGCTGCCTGCCACAATGGGTTTTGGGCCGCCAAATTATTGTTGGGGCACCACCACCGCACCGTACTGAGCCTGGTAATGCGGGATATTGCTGGGAACGTCCGCCATGGACAGGACAGGACCCAGACAGACCGACGTTGTTACATTGCTTGCGCGGTTTCATCCCTGGAGATTTAGTATACGTTCGACAATTTGGTAATGGTGCCTTTCAGGAAGGTTCCATTCGTGGTGTTGCCGCAGTCCCGGTGGGTATCCTGCAAGATGAGGTCCACAAGCAACATGTGGACCCTTTTATGTTTGCCGAGTCCCCCAAATTCAGCCACCCCCTCTGTAACTTCCACCGCCGCTGCTGTCATTGATGCTATCGCCCTTGCTCTTGCCAACGTCGAGAGCAAGGACGAGTTCATACTCTATCTAAATATGCTTTGTAATTTTCAATCAGTTATGAGAGTCCTTGATAGCTAAGTTGCCTGCAACGATGATTATTGCAGGCGATTGGATTGCCTGCCATCTTTAAAATGATATACACGTGGAAAACATTTTTATTTCTGATTATATCCCCCGGAAATGTATTTTATGTAACTGTAGTGTATTATTGCAGTGCAGAGCGGAACGCACACCCACTAACATTATCATCATTATACGTGACAGGACAGCGTGGGGACGAGATCTGTGTTTTGATAATTTAACGTCTCTCGCAGCACAAAATCGACTGGCTATTTGACAATGACGCGTAAAATAAGAGCAATCAGTTTAGTCATTCGTTATACATATTTTAAGCACATTGCATGATATTAAGCTCCATTGTTTCCAATTTAATTGAATGCCAAATCAATGATACTGCCCCCGTAGATATTCCTTTGGCGTCCTCATCTATGTCCATGTTATTTATCAATGTGTTGTTGTACCTGAGACCTGTTCATCAAGCTCTTCCTCTATGAGGAAAAAAACAATACAAATCGCAATGATGCAAAGATATATTAATGACTGTCTATCAGTTGACTCGGTTGTTCAACTATAAATTCATGACAAAAAATTTACAGTCCATAACGTGCTATAATCTCTGTGGGGTGAGTTAGCTGAGTAGCACGCGCCTGATGACGTAGCGTTTCTTCCGACTGGCCCTTATACCATTTCCACTGGAACGTGCATTGTGGAATAAGATTCCAAAAGTCAGTAAGACGCTGAGTGGCTGCCTGGTCTCTGCATCCTTGAAATAACCAAAGTAATGTGCACTTGAATTGGAGGGGTCTTACAATTTCAGCAGATGTTACCGCTGGACAAGCGAGACCCAAAAAGGACACGACAAGATACATCCTGAAGTGTTGCTGCCTTTGCATCATGGGTGATGGTGAGGGAACAGTGTCACAGGACTGCATACACGTTTTTAAAATATAGAAAGTAATAATAAAATTAAAAGGATAATCTCCAACACAACAATAATTTTACTCATTTATAGCTCTCCATATGTGTACTAATTTGTAAGGATATCAGGCATGGTACAGTCTATCTTTCCTCCAAAATTCTCAGTAGGTACACCGTCCGTGTAAACCAACAGGCAGACTGTGGACAGACACGCCATATCCTGAATTGAAAGTAGTGGACAGGAACCAAAATAATTTCCATGGATTTGACAGCTATTCCTCGAAGTCACTCTTCACCCTGTGAGGCAACTGAACTCATAAGACCTCTCCCTATCACACGAGGATTTCTAATAACACGCCTTTGAATATCTTTCCAAACATCAATTTGTCTGCAATGTCTTTATCATGGATTTAGCTCTTTGTTTTCTACAACCCGATCCGCTATCCCTCTGCCCTGTGTCTTCACTTACTTCAAGCTTTCTGTCTCCACTTTTTCTCAGTTACTGAGTCATGTCAACAGGACATCACTAGTTTGCTGGTCCAGGGTAAGGAGACCCAACCTATGCGCCCCCTTTAATCTCCAGTTTCTCAGAAGCGCATTGATTAAGAAACATTAAAACAAATTCCTCTGCCGCATTCAATAATATCTGGGAGAAAATGAAGATGGATGTGGTTCTTGGAGGTCATCACAGCCCCAGGACAACAGTACAGGAGTTCCTCGAGGTAATGTCTTGGGCCCAACCATCTTTACCTCATTCATCAATTTCCTTACTTCCATCATAAAAACAAAAGTGGGGATATTTGCTGTTCTGTGCACGACCCTCAGTGACATTCGGGACATGCTTAGATACTGAAGCAGTCTATTTCGCAATGGAGCAAGATATGGGCGTTATGCAGGTTTAGGTTGACAAGTGGCAAGTAGCATTCGCGCAAACATTCCCGTAATAGCCACCCCGAAAAGGCGCCGGAATTTGGCGACTAGGGGCTTTTCACAGTAACTTAATTTGAAGCCTACTTGTGACAATAAGCTATTTTCTTTTCATTTTCAAGTGCCAGGCAATGAGCGCCTGAAACAAGAGAGGCGGCAACCATCAACCCATGACATTCAATGGCATTATCATCGTGTAATCCTAACAGTAGTAAAATCCGGATGTTACCATTGGTCACAGACGGGAACTAGACTAACCATCTAATTTATATCGTTGCCAGAGCAGGTCAAAAAACTGATTCTAGATTAACGATACTCTGAGTGAAGAAACTGTTCCTCATACGGTCCTAATTTACGAACATCATGCCCTCAGATTGTGACCCGGTGATAAACACAATCCCTGCATCAAATCCGTCGATTCCTGACGGAACTTAGAAGATTCAATCGGATCCCATCTCATTCTTCTAAATTCCAGTACAAATATGATTATTCGAGCGAATCTCTCCTTCGCTGAGGAAATCGATACCAACGATCCTTTAGGCACTTGAACTTTGCTTTCTGTAGTTTCCATATTTATCTTGGAGCCTTGTATTGCTCCTCAGTCTTCGCTTCACTGAACTACCCTTTATTTTTCACATTCGTGTCCCTTTGCTGCCTTGGCTTCACATCCATCTTGGAAGTGCATCTGTCCCATTTCCTGTTTATTTTTTTGTGGAAAATATTGCCCTGTAATTTGATACTGGCTTCTTGGCCTATGTATTATTTGAAACGTATTTATTGGCATATGTACCGACGTACAGTGAAAATTATATTTCTGCGGACAAGGGAACATACACTGTAATAACATAGTAGACAAAAGAATAATGAACAGAGCACATTGACACTGGTACAGCAACAAAAAGTGATTGGTTACAGTGCGAAACAAGGGCCAAACAAGATAAGCACAGGAAGTCGTCGTAAATAGTGTTCTGACAGGGAACAGATCAGTTCAAGGCCGAGTCGTTGAGGAGTCTGGTAGCCGAGGGGAAAAACTGTTCCTATATCTGGATGTGCGGGTCTTCAGACTTCCGTATCTTTGCCTGATGGAAGAGTCTGGAAGAGGGCAAACCCTGGGTCTGAGGGGTCTCTGCCAAAGGTGTCTGTCTTTCTGAGGCAGCGGGAGGTGTATACACAATCAATAGGGGAATGGCAAGCTTGTGTGATGCGTTGGGCTGAGTTCGCCACACTCTGCATTGTCCTGCCCTCTCTATCAGTATGTAGAATGCTGCTTATTTTCTAGTTAATTGCTCCAACTGTCTCACACTGTACTTACTTTTCTGTCCTGGATCCTGGTCCCAAAGGGAAACTCTAGTCTTAATACCAAGAACTGCATACTGAGCTCCTCACTGGCGGCAACGTGGATGGTGATCGCGCAGACAATCGGACATCTGGCCGAATCCGCGGTTTGCACTGGGCGGCTAACCGACACTATGTGCCCAAAACGTCCTGCTCCTGCACGGGGTTGGTCTCCTCCAATTGTATCTCCAGATACTCGATGCTCGCCGATAACCTGTCAGTTTGTCCCTGGTTCTGCGACTGCATCGCCACAATCAATGGGCCTGCCTGTTCAGAAACCCGAAGCCCATATAGACGGCAGGTACATCCTGGGATGGACTGTTCTCCGAAAGTCTACCCACCTCGGGAGTTCCTACCTCCACCTAATATTCCCGATCAGCTGTGTGGTGCGCACCTGATATGTCACAGGAGCTGTTTTACGAACGTGCCCAACCGAGCTGAGGGTCTCTGTGATGCTGGAGGGTGTTGGTGACAGCTGTGTCGTAAAATCGGTGTCAACATCGGACTCGAGCCCCGGTGTGTCCTGAGTGCCCTGCCGATGGATGCTGCCCGACAGGTTCCTGCGTCACTGTTTGCCTCACAGGGGCGTAGGTGGGGGGGGGGGGGGGGGGGGGGCTGCTCTGGCTGTGGAACTGGCTGGGCACATGGGCGCCGGATGGATTAGCCCCATCACCAGCAGCTGCTGCAAATACAAGATGCATGATTATGCCGAAGGCCGTTGATGGTGGGACAGGTGTTAGTGATGGTGGTGAGCGGATGAGTATGAGGTTGATGTTGAGGGTGAGGGTGGTGTGGGGATGGTGATCGAGCTAAGGGCTGTGTGCGGGTTGTGTTGTTGATGGTGATGTGGGGATGGTGTTGGGGCCTGGGGTTGAAACACACGTCAAGGGGAACCGCAACTCAGCAGCGCTTCACGTCCTTGCCCGCAGCTGCACTCCTGCCTGGCAACCACCCTTTCCTTCCCGTCGCCGAACACGTCCAGGGCTCTCTGCCCAGCCACGATGAGGGGCCTCAGGTCCCGTGGTCCCCCTCCAATTATCTACTGCCCTCGACAGTTATGGGTGGCCTTCTCCTGGTAGGGGGTGGGCGGGGCACAGTAAATTGCAATGTTAGACATTCTGAAGCATGCAGTCCAGGGACCGGTAGCTGATAGCCCGTGTAGGCAGGCCACCTGGTCATGGTGGCCGGAATGGGTGCCAGCTTGAGGTGCAACGTGTGGGTTCGCATGCCGCCCGGTTGGGGGTTGGATGAGGTTACGGGTGTATGGGGCGGGGGTTGGTGCCGGGGTGCAGTGTTGCATACTCACCCTGGCAGCCCTGAGACGGCCGTGTAGTTTTTTATGGCATGGCTGACCGGTCTGGACAGTGTTGCTCACGGCAATGACCGCCTCTGCGCCGAGAAACAGTGGACAGCGGCAGGTGGCAACCTGCTTCAAGAGACAGGGTATAGGGTCAACCACCTATCCGCAGCTGACCTCAGAAGCACACCAATCGGAACAACTACTCACAGGAGAATAAATACGTCTGCCAACTCTGTTTCATATGAGGGTGCCAATTTAATATCCATGGCAATATATTACACGCAAAGCTGTGACTGACATCTTTGTATCCTCATTGGGTACAGATAAGATCCCAGATGACTGGAAAATAGCTAATGTTGTCCCGCTATTTCAGGAAGGTAGCAGGAACATTCCAGGAAAATATACGCCAGTGAGCCTCACGTCGCTGGTAGGTAAATGATTTTGACAGAAATCTCAGGGACAAGATTTATACCCATCTGGAAACAAATGGACTCACTAGCGGGTAGACAGAATGGTTTTGAGAAGGGGACGTCGTCCCACACTAACATGTTAGAGTTATTTGAGGAGCTGACAAAGTTGATTGATGAGGGGAGGGCAGTTGATGCTGTTTACGCGAACTAAAGCATTTGACAAGGTAGCTCTTTGCATACTGGTACAATAGGTGAAGTCACATGGGATCAGGCGTGAGGTGTCAAGATGGATACAGAACTGGCGCGGTCACAGAAGTCAAGGTGTAGCAGTGGAAGGGTGTTTTTCTCAATGTAAGTTTGTGACAAAACGTGCTCCACAGGGAGATGTGCTGGGGTGCCTGTTTTTGTTGCATACATAAATGATTTGTAATAAAATGTATCTGATCAGATTAAGAAGGTGAGAAGGTTATGAACGCGGATGATACCAAGGTTGGTGGAGTGGCAGATAGTGTTGAGGATTGTGAGAGGATGTAGCAGGACATAGATGGCTTGGGCAGGGAAGAGGCAAATAGAGTTAATCCAGACAAATGTGAGATAATACATTTTGGTGGGTCTGACATTCAGGAGAAATATACCGAAAATGTGAAAACTCAGGGTTATAGACAGTCAGAGAGAGCTGGTCTTTCAGGTCCACAGAGCTTTGAAAATGGAAACACAAATGGACAAGGTAGTCAAGAAAGCATACGGAATGCTTGCCATCATTGGACGGGGCATCGAGTATAAAAACTGGCAAGTCGTGCTGCAGTTGTATACAACCTTGGAAAGGTCGTCTGAGGAATATTGCGCACAATTCTGGTCACCGCACTACCACAAGTAGTGGAGGCTTTCGAGAATGCTTAGAAGAGTTTTCCCAGGATACTGCCTGGTTTGGAGTATGTTAGCTATGCAGGTAGGCTGAATAGACTCGGGCTATTAAAATTAGAACGACTGAAGTTGACGGGTGACTTGATAGACGCCTACAGGATTATAGGGCGGGGTGGGGGTGGGGGTGGGGGGGGGGTGGGGCGCGTGGATAGAGTGGATGAGCAGGGATACATTCCCACGATGGAAGAGTCAGTCACCAGACGGCAGCGGTTTATGGTCCGTGGGGATCGTTTCGTGTTGTGCGCGGCAGTTTTTTTCTCACAGAGGGCGGTGAGTGCCTGGAACCCCTTGTTAGGGGAGGCTGTGGAAGCAGATACATCAACCGCATTCCAAAGGCATCTGGAAAATACAAGAAAAGGATGGGTTATAGAGGGATTGGGCACAAGGAAGTGCTGAGGGTTTTGACCAAGGTTGTCATCATGAACGGTAGTCTTGGAGGGCCGAAGGGTCTGTTCTTGTGCTGTATTGTTCTTTGTTCTTTTTTCTCTGAGATTTTATATGATACAATGTACTTGGAGCGGCAACTTACCATATGATTTATGACAATCTAATTACTCTATATCCCACTGTTCTCTTTTCATCACTGCACATGTGGCTCTTTCGGATGAATCTTCTGAATTGGCTAAACTTAAATTTCATTTAACTAAACCTTGTTGATTGCCTGAATTCACGCTGTTTCACCAATTGTCCTGCTATAACATCTTTAATAACGGCGTTTAAAATATCACTATGATACATATTAGGCTAACTGACCTACAATATTTCTACTTACAGCCACCCTCCCATTTTGACTATAGGAATTACGTTTGCTATCTTCCGATATAGCGGATCTTTTAACGAATCTATGAAAGACTGGGATATTGAAATCAATGCATCCGCTATATCTCATTTATCATGTCTGTCCAGACGATAGGCTGCAATATATCCGGACAATCAGATCTGTCAGCTCGTACCACCAAAAATTTTCTCAATGACATTGCCCTGGTTATTCGTAAATGTTCACGGTTTAATTCCATTTCTGATTTATAACTATTTCTGGGGGTTTACATGTGTCCATACAGAGTGAAGACAAATTCAAAATATTTGTTTCATCAGCCACGACAGCCGCATTTCGAATACCAATTCCTCAGGCGCATATTTTATTGGAACAATTCTCACTTTCTTTCCTTGTCAACCATCCGTAGAAACGCTTAGAGTCTGTCTTTAAATTACTAACTAGGAGGGCAGCATGGTGGTACAGTGGTTAGCATTGCTGCTTAATGGCGCTGAAGATCTGGGTTTGAATCCTGGTCCTGGGTCACTGTCGGTGTGGAGTTTTCAATTTTTCCCCGTTTCTGTGTGGGTTTAACCCCCACAACCCAAAGATGTGCAGGGCAGGCGTTAAATTGTCCCTAAATTGGATCAAATATTTGGGTACTCTAAATTTATAATTTATAATTTTTCCAATTTCCCCATCTTACTGATCCCTTCGATTAACTTAAATTTTCTATAAGTCTTTCCCAATTTTAGGGCAGCTTTTTCACAAATATATATTTCTTCTTTCACTTTAATGCTGTTTTTTGTTTAGCTCTCCGCAGACAATGGGGTTTCCTGTTGGCATTTTTTGATTTCTCATTGGAATGTGTATATTCTGTGCATTTTTTAAAATCCCTTTAAACGTGCGGTATACACCTTCGCATTACCTATTGCTTAACCATACTTTCGATTTACTTCAGGTCGATCCGCTAATTTCCCTCATGTTTGTCCTCATTTAAGTTCGAAATACTAGTCTTGGACGGAGGCGCCGTTCCCTGAAATAGAATGCAAAAATAAATTATATGATGATCAATGCTATCTGGATATAGGATATAGTGATGAATTAATTATATCTAATTGCACGGCAGTAGGTCAATTATAACCTGCCCGTGATTTGTTCCAGCGCGTAGTGTCCAACAAACTAACCCACAACCATTCTATGAACTCCTCATCCACGGTACTTTTGTCAATCTATTTTGTATTTCATCAATCGATAAAGAGATTTCAAACACCCACATTTATTGCATGCATTTATGGCAATCCCACAGTATCTCTTAGTTTATATTCTGCCTTACCACCAAGTTACAATCTGGGGGCATGTGCCCTACTCCCACAAGTGGCTCTTGCCTTTTTGATTTTTCATCTCACCTGAGCTATTACCCATATATTTGCTTACCAACCTGCAGACCTCACCCAAGACGCAGAAACATGCACCTAATCAGCCACCGGAGCATTTAACCACCTTCAATGAAAGCACCTATTCAATTACAGATTTGGCCAACACTCCAACCTCACCCAACTATTCCCCGACCTACTTACCTATTTCGCACACCCATTACGGAGAACATCTCTCGAAATCTACACTGATGAAGTTCATCAATCTCACAGTTGTTCAACCAATACATTCAGCCACGTTCGCCATCTACCGGTGTATGCATATCCTTGCCTACTTTCTATCGATCTTATCATATCACTAACATACCCACTTCGCCGATACACCAACCACAAATTTTCTCCACCCTTCTCAAACACATAATATACCTGCATACTAGAGTATTTCATACAAGTACCCACATCTCTGGCGACTACAACCTGAGCCAGTACAACCCCCAAATCCACATGGACGCTTTTCTACATTGCTCACCAACACACCGGCATACTTTGGTCACGTACTCACTTCACCCATCTTCCCACCTACCAACCTGCCCAGTAGCAATCTCAGCAAGCACACAAAAGTACTGTTTTCTTCAATTCACTCACCCACCACCAATTTGCTCAACTAATCTTTGCTCACCATTATCCTCCCAGACAATTTACACATCGCTATATACAGGCAGGGCTCCCACATGTCAACCTAACCCTCGTTCCTAACGTACTTGCACTTATCTACCAACGCTTCCAAGTAGCCACCTGTCCACAATGTTCATATAACACCTACCTTCAGCACGCAAGATCCAATTGCACACATATGCAATCATTAAGCACGTCCACCTCATCCACTTTCTCACCTTCACGCCTGACCCTTTAATATGTTCCCACAAATCTACTCACATAACCACTTATTACCACACTCACACATGTGCCCAAATCATCCATATATCAACCTATCCACCAATGTAAATAATTACCTCACCTCACCACGCACTCTCTCATGCATCCACCTCACCCATTTAGTCCCCCAGCGATCTGACCGGATTCAAGAGAATCCCACTCACAGACCATACATCCGCTATACAACAACTGTCCCAACTCATCCAAGAGCCCGTTCTCCTACCCACACTGATACCATATATTTGCATATCCATGAAGCAACTTTATTCTTTCACCCATTTACTGACACACACACATCTTAGTACTCCCACTTTCTCTTTTCACTCACTTCCGATATCCCACCTGCTATCAGAAACTCGTACATACCTACAATCCAGCCACTCAGCTACATATCACTTCCATGTCTTCAAAGCGTCTATTTATTGAAGGTTTACTTTTTTACGAATTACCCAAAAAAGCCACAGGAATAAGACAGATCAGTAAGATAAAATGTCTCAGCATATATAGTTAGAGGTGAATTGGAATATAGTAACATTGCTGGGTCAATGAAATGCAGAGACTCAACTGTATGCCTCTATGCGCACCACCAGACAACAAGGGAGAAAGGAAAATATCATGAAAACATAATCAATGGTACACCCCTTCCCATGTCGCAACTGCTCGCAACGATCACGAGAGTTCAACTTAAGCTTTTTATGTCATATTCCGCTGCACGCCAGCACACATCTCCCTTCAATTCAGCAGTAACATATTATTAAATGACAGCCCGCAACCTCATGCCTGAGGATTCTACACCCATTTGTACTCCTGCAGGAACCAATCACGGATTATATTGATACACCAGAACAAAAAATGAAGTGTACATAAAAGGTACGTGCTAGCCCCACTTCGAAAATATGTTACATGTATAACACGCAACAGAACATGACCACAACCAAAGACACTGTGCCGAACGATCATCATTTGATTCATTTATAAAAAGGCGACAAGCTGCTATCGAATCGGATTATCATCAATGCTGCCTGTGCCTTCCATCAAAGTAATCGCGACGGAATAAAAGTAGAATGAGAACTACCAGGAGAAGAATGCCTCAGGATAAAAGAAGGCACGGGTGCAGACATGAAACTTTATTACTCAAGCGCACACCCATAACGAATTGATAGACAGGGATACACACTGATTACTCAGTTAATGTCCTAACCATACCGACAGCAATAGGATATCAACCATTGTGCACGAGTCTGCTCAGCCAAAGGACCTCATGCGCAAAAATGTCCATAAACCAAGTCTGTGCAAGCACACCAAAAGGAAAACACAGCCTCCCAGGATGTCGCTAAGAAATGCCTTCGAGAAGAGATATTCCAATTTGAAGGGGGCAACAGAACCCCAAACACAGGGCCGGATCGAGCTTTGTCAGACACAGTCTGACACTTAGGAAGTAGTACAAGCAGGACACCCATCAAACAAACACCTTGGCAGTTGTGCACCTCATCGATCACAAGCAGGACACTGCACGACGCTCACTGACACGAGAAACTTTACATCAGTGTCAACATGGAAGTTCGCACGACCGAGGAGTAGAATAATTAAGACATCCAATAAGGGACCCACGCCACGCATACTCCACTGCATCAAACTGGCGATTAAAGCTCACCCAGCTGAAGAGTAGAAGAACCCAGCTGAGGTGCAAAACCCGAGGTAACTCAGCGACGTAAGCTACAGAGCAGCACTGCATGTGAGTGTATATACAGGGAGACAGGGGGACATTTCCTCAACAGTGATAAGAACATTATGTTTCAACTGAAAACCCAACCACAACAAGCAGGAAGCCACTATGGGAGACCACTTGAAGCATGGATCCTGTCCCCATTATGTCTGGCCCCAAAAAAGGACTCCAAAAATGTAAAATCATCGCATATGCACACTGAGTTCAATAGGATTAACTGACCCCACTCCCCCATGCAATGCCGCTCATTACCCCGTGCTCCAATAGATCTGGAAGAAAACGCCAATCTAAAAGTATTCACAAGGAACCTAAGTGGTCTCCAGGATACACGATGTGCCCCTTCCTTAAAAAGAGATAAGCACCGCTTCTGAAACTTCGAAGTGACAACTGAAAGCAAAAGAAAAGAAACATAATTAGATTTAACTGCGCACTATCCTCAATTATATTGGGGGCTTGAGTAACATAACCACTCACCCCCACACGAAGCGCCCACCCACCTCCCGATCGTGGCTCCACTCATCTTCACACTAACGAGATAAGGCGTGCTTTAAATGCACTTCCTTCTCATATCTACAACCATTGCATTACAACAAGGAAGCTAAGGAGTAAGACTGTGCAGAGTCCAAATATCAAATAACCGACTGATATCATTTTACTTAAAAATGGTTAATGGACGACCCTCGCAATCATGCTCACACCGCTGAAACCGTTGCTCGGAAAACGGGAAGAACAAGAAATCAACAGGAGATTGAGGAAGGAGTAGGTCCAGGATTATTAATTAACTACAGGATATTAACACCATCTATGTCGCATGGAAACGCGAAAGCCACGACCAGATAATAATCCAAAGCCGAGGAATCCTCGAAAATACCAAAGAACAAAGTGCCTTTGCATCCACCATGGCGTCATCTTGATGCCCAGGACACCAGAAACCAAGGCCCTGGCCAGTGGAAATGACTGTACACGACTACGCACCTATCACGACGAGCAGGCAGAACAGCACGACAGTCAAAATAACTCAACCAGAATCATCAACGAACATAATGTCAGGGAGACATCACAAATTTAGATAATTATTAAATGAGTAATAAGATGAAATAAATGATAAAACGACTAGAAGATTGAGAGTAGCTTAACCACAGCCGCTAACGCTCTAACATTCCGTGGGCCCTGCATCTCGTCCAGTTACCTGATTGCCCATGTCACATCGCTACCCACCTAGCTCAATACCATGCACATCAACATACCATATATGTTACCAACATCACGCACAAACACGTTAATCCACCGAAACACACACCTAAACACTTCACGCATAGATGCAGCTAATCCACCGAACCGAAATATTGATTCAACACCGAGCTATCTGCCCATAATTCGCAAAGACTCAATCCGTACTCTTTACCCAGCTCACGTACAGTTCCCATTGTTCATACGTTGAACCGTTCACCCCATCGCTCACCTCATCAGTACATCATCAAGAGGAATTGTCGGCATGAGACCTTTAAACGTGTTTGAATAGTAGAGCTGGTGTCGCAAATGGGAGCGTATTCTGCCCATACTCCAAACCTACTCCGCCTGTTGGTCTCAATTGGGCCATGCTGCGCTGCTGATGTTCATGTCAGCTGGAACCGCAAGATGCTCAAAGAAATGGCTGTAGCATGAATAATTATATATCTTCGCGGGTAACAATAATTCGTCCGGCATTTCCACTTATCCGAGATTAATGGCCAGTTTCGTTTGCAGAGGTGATCGGTTTCTTCCATTCATCTGTTATTACTGAGTGGAACGTTGCAGAAAAGTCATTGGGAGTGAATGAATACCAATGCCATTCTAAGACAGGAGATAGTCAGGAACAAAGAACAAGACAGCACAGGAATAGGTACTTCGGCCCTCCACGCCGGTACTGGTCATGATACCATCTTTGGCCAAAACACTCCCACGTGCTGCATCCCTCTGTACCTATCCTTTCCATGTAGTTGTCGAGATAACTGTTGAACGCAGTTGATGTATATGCTTCCACAACATTCCCTGACTGCGCGTGTCAGGCACTCGCCACCCACTGTGTAAAACAATGCCTTGCACATCTCCTCTAAACTTTGCTCCACGGACCTTAAACCTATTATCCCCAGCGACTGACTCCTCCACACTGGGAAACAGTGCCTGTGCATCCGCTCTACTCATGCCCCTCACAATCTTGTAGACCGCTAACAGGTCGGCCGTCAACCTCCGTCGTTCTGATGAAAACAGACCGAGTCAGTTCTGCCTCACCCACCGCAGAGCTAACATCCTCCAGTCCAGATAAAAGCCTGGTGTACCTCCTCTTAATCCTGTCCAAAGACGCCATCACGGTAGCATAGTGGTTAGCACAATTGCTTCACAGCTCCAGGGTTCCAGGTTCAATTCTCGGCTTGGGTCACTGTCTGTGCGGAGTCTGCACATTCTCCCCGTGTTTGCGTGGGTTTCCTCTGGGTGCTCCGGTTTCCTCCCACAGTTGAAAGATGCGCAGGTTTGGTGGATTGGCCATGCTAAATAGTCCATAGTATCCACAATTGCCCTTATTCTTGGGTGAGGTTACTGAGTTATGGGGATAGGGTGGAGGTGTGGACCTTGGGTAGGGTGCTCTTTCCAAGAGCCGGTGCAGACTCGATGGGCCGAATGGCCTCCTTCTGCACGGCAAGTTCTATGACTCTATGACGCCACATTCATCTGGTGGGTTGGCGACCAGAATTGTGCGCAATATTCCAAGTGTGGCATTTCCAAGTTTCTATAGAACTGGAGCATGACCTGTCAGTTTTTGTACTCGATTCTACGTCCAATGAAGGCGAGTATTCCGTATACTTTCTTGACAATATTGTCACCTTGTGTTGCCACGTTCAATGATCTGTGGACCTGAACGACCAAATCTATCTGGACTTCTATATTCTTAAGAATTTTGCCATTTACTGTGTATTTCCCCTCTGTTAGACCTACCAAAATGCATTACCTCACATATTTTCGGATTAAACTCCATTTGTCAATTCTCTGCCCAAGTTTCCAAGCTATTTATGTCCTGCTGTATCTTCAACAGGATCTGCCACCCCACAAACCTTGGTGCCATCCGTGAATTTACTGATCAGATTAGTTACATTTCCCTCAAAATCGTGTAGGTATACTACAAACACCAGACGCCCCTGAATCGATCATTGTGAAGCACCACTAGTTACAACCTCGACTGCTACCCTCTGCCTTCTGTGACTGAGTCAGTTCTGTATCCATCTGCGACCTGATCTCTGATCCCGTGTGGCTTGACCTTTTGTACCACTCTGCCTTGAGGCACCTTGTCTGAAGTCCATGTAAACAAAATCCACCGCCCTCCACTCAGCAATCACCTTTGTCAGTTCCTGAAAGAAATAGATCAAGTTAGTGAGGCACCACCTCCCTTTCATAAAACCATGTTGTCTAATGCTGATGAGTCCATTTGTTTTCAAATGCGTGAAAATACTGTCTCTGAGAATTTTCTCCAATAATTTATGCACTGCAGGCAGGAGGTTCACCGGCCTATAGGTTCCTGGATTATCCCTGCTACCTTTCTTAAACAGCCGTCCCACATGATCTATTTTCCAGACCTCTGGGATCTCACATGCAGCCAATAAAGATATAAAGCTGTCAGTCAATAGTTCTGAACGTAACTAACATTTAAGAAACACCAATCGTTAGCAGTGTTAATTGGTAAAATGATTTAAACTGAAGAATGAAAATGTAACTGGAGGCCAGTTAGTTTTCCCACCTGCTTTTTTCAGTTTGGTTCTCACTTCATTCAATTCTAAAGAATAGACAGATTGTCATTCTAAATTATGTTATGCTAGCTCGATTTTGCAATTGGATTGAAGTTTGATCGACGAGTCAAACATTTTTCAGGATGTCGGAACGCCAGGCCAGACATAAAATTATACGGACATCACATTACCCTGAATATTAAAGACAAAACTTTTGGCTAGGTAAAACAATTATCATGCTGCAGATTAATGGAAAACCCATATTATATGGACATGCAATGAGGGAAACGAATGCGTTGCACAATATATCCATGAAGTCCGACACTCAGCTCACGCCCTCCGTCATTTGAAATCCAAAATCTAATTCAGCGGAACACATTTTTCAGATAAATAGTTAAGGATAACAATTGGTTATGTTGACAGTTAGAAGATTTACTGCGCAAAAGTACATTTCCTGCTATCGATATGGTATCGTAGCGCAGTTATTATTGTGAAAACAGATGTTAAATCCCACCACAATCGCCGGTGATTACAATTCAATGAAATAACAAGATAGGAATTAAAACCATGGACTTAATATTAATGGCAATAAATTAATCTCACGATCTTCAGAATGTTCCGGTTGCTTAATGGTTTTTGAGAGGGAACGAGCAGACAGATTCGACGAGAAGCCAACATGGTACTCCTAGTCCACAACAATGTTTTCAACACCTATTGTCCGCCTTCTGCAAGAAATTATGGAAGGCTTGTGCCAAAATTCTCACACAGAACAATCAATAAAAAGCATGACGTAACTGTATTCAGACAATACCGCAAAGTATACTGGGTTACCACTACTCCACAATTTCGTGCAGATTTCAAACGTGTAATGCAATGCTTTCGTCTGGTAGGAGATGCCTGTTGCCAGTTGTGGTCTCGTCTCCACATTTTTACATGACTGTCAATGTCACATTTGTTGAATGAGAAGACCATTTTCAGATAAAGTGCAGGATTCGCGGGCTACCGTTTTCTTCATTGCTTCCTCTCGTCCAGCCGTTATGCCTTTCTGCTCGTCTCTTACACTGATTTCAAAAAGGTCTGCTTCCAGAGTTCGTGGTGTCAGTTACTGCCGCCACGTCTTAGTGCTAACACTCAGTGTCTTCCAGTTATCATTTGCCGGACTATGGAAGCACATGATGTTGTCAACCATGTGCAATTCCTCCGTGGAAGTGACTTTTGGCGTTCGATATTCATTTAGAATCACGTGAACGCAGACTCACAGAATTATTTCTATGTAGAAGGTGATCATTAGCTCCATCGCTACAAACGAACCTTGTGGCTTCGTGGCATTCCCCTCCCTTAACATGGTACCCCTGCATGTGTTTTGTATTCTAGTGATCATGGCATACTGTCCTGAACGTTCGACTGAAGCTGCCGCCACCACATCTCCAGACAATGCATTTGAAGCCGAACAACTCCGTGTGTGAAAATATTTTTTCTCCCATCACATTTAATTATTTTGCAGGTCAATATAAAGGTGCGCCCTCTAAAAGTACAAAGCACAATACAGCACAGGAACGGCCTCTTCGGCCCACCAAGCCTGTACTGGTTATGATACCACCCTTGGCCAATACCCTCCGCACTTTCGAGTGCCATATTCCTCTATCCCCAGCCTATCCATGTATTTGTCGAGATGCCTTTTGAACGTCGTTAATGTATATGCTTCCACAACCTCCCCTAGCACCGCGGTCCAGGCACTCACCACCATCTGTGTAAAAAACCTCCCTCGCACATCTGCTATAAACGATGTCCCACTAACCTTAAAGCTTAGACCTCTGGTGACTGGCCCCTCTAGTCTGGGAATGCGTACCTGCCCATCTACTATATCCATGCCCCTCATAATCATGTGGACCACTATCAGGTCACCCTTCAACCTCAGTCGTTCGAATGAGCCTATTCAGACTCTCACGTAACACCCTCAGACCAGACAACATCCTGGTAAACCTACTCTGGACCCCCTCCAAAGCGTGCTCATCCTTCTGGTAGTGTGGCGACCAGAATTGTGCGCAATATTCCAAGTGCGGCATTACAAAGGTTCTATACATCTGCAACGAAAGATGGACTCGAACCGTTAGCTGCTTTCTCTCCCGACCCATGCTGCCTGACTTGCTGGGATTTTCCATTATTTTCTGTTTCGGTTCAGACTCCAGCACCCGTGTAATTTGCTTCTATACATCTGTAGCATGACATGCCAGTTTTTATACTCAATGCACCGCCCAATGAAGACAAACATCAAGTATGCTTTCTTGCCTACCTTGTCCACTTGTACTGCCACCTGCAAAGATCTGTGGACCTGCTCGCCCAGATATCGCTGCCTTTTTATGTTCCTGAGCGTTTTGCGATTTACGATATATTTCCACTCTATGTTAGACCGACCAAGATGCATTAGCTTACATTTTCGGAATAAACTGCATTTACCATTTCTCTGCCCAAGTCCCCAACTTATCTATATTATGCTGTACTCTCTGGCAATCCTGAAGACTTACCTGCCACTGCACCAACCGTGGTGTCATCCTTGACTTTACTAACGAAACCAGCTAAATATTCCTCCAGATTGTATATGCACCCTCCAAACAACAGAGGCTCCAGCACAGATCCCAGTGGAGCACCACGTATCACAATCTTCCATTCAGAAAAAGACCCTTATACTGCTACCCTTTGTCTTCTATGACCGAACCAGTTCTGTATCCATCTCGCCATCTCACCTCTGATACCGTGTGACATCACTTTCTGTACCAGTGTGCCATGAGGCACCTTGTCAAAGGCTTTACTAAAGGCCATGTAAACACCACCACCGCGCACCCCTCATTAATCACTTTTGTCACCTACTCAAAAAACTCGATCAGGTTAGTGAGGCAAGATCGCCGATTGACAAAACCATGCTGTCCATCGCTAATAAGTCCATTTGTTTCCAAGTGGGTATAATCCTGTCTCTGAGATTTATTTCCAATAATTTATCTACTTCCGACCTAATGCACACCGGGCCATTTTGTCAGGAATCATCCCTGCTAACTTTCATAAACAGTAATACCACATTAGCTGTTCTCCGGGCCTCTGGGATGTCACCTATAGCCAATGAGGATAAAACTATTGCAGAAAAGGCCCCAGGAACTTCATCCCTTCCTTCACTCAGTATTCTGGGGTTACTCCCACCTGGCTCACACTGTACCCAAGAATCAGCTTCCACAAATTCCGTTTCTTTGGTGAACACTGATGCAAAGTACACATTGAGTACGTTGCCCATTTCCTCTGTCCCAAAACATTGACCATTGACCCCCCCCCCCCCCCCATTGTCCTTACGTTGACCAATACTTTTCCTGGCCATCCTCTTGCTTTTTAAAAGTTTTGGGAATCACCTTAATTCTACTTGCGAAGGACAATTCATCACCCCTCCTAGCCATCTTAATTTTCCGCTGCTGTATATTCTTACTTTATTTTTACTCCTCAGGATTTTCGACTGTCCCCACAGTTTCATACGGTACAAAAACCTCCTTTTCCTTTTTGACGACGTTCACAATATCTCGAGTTATCCAAGGCTCCAGAAATCTCCCATACTTATCCTCTTTGACTCAGGACGTGACTTTCCAAAATCGGAATCAACTGTCGCTTAAAATATTGCCATATGTCCGATGTTGATTTCACCTCCAACAGCCGCACCCAATCGAAATTGTTCAATTCCTCTCGAATTTTATTGTGATTTGCCTTTCCCACGTTTATCGCCTTCACCCGACCGTTATCCTTCCCCTTCCCCAAAAGTACCATGGAACCATCGGAATTATGGTCACTTCTCCCAGAATGTTCCGTAATTGAAACTTCAATGATGTCTCGTGACTTATTTCGCAATACCAGGTCCAGTGATTCCGCTTCCCTGGTTGGACTATCTACATCTTGCATCAAGAAGCAATATTCTGGATACACAGTAGAAACTCTGTCCCACCAAGCCCCGAGCACTAACTGACTCCCTTTCTTAGTAGGTGTCCCAATCAATATAGGACAGGTTAAAATCCTCGACGACAAAAACCATGCTACTTTTGCACCCATCAAAATCCTTTACCTATCTGCTCCTCGAGATCTCGCTGGCAGCTGGTTGGCCTATAACAAACCTCCAACCTTGTGTGTTGCCCCCGTATTTTCTTGAGCTCTCGCCAGATTTCCTCATTGTTCGAGCCCTCCAAACTGTCCTCCCGCTATGATATTCCGCTGAAGTAGTAATTCTACTCCCCACCCCTTTAACATCGCCCTCTATCTCTCTGAAAGCATCCATAATCTTCCAACGTTCATTTGACAATCCTACGCGTCCTTTAATCGCGTTTCTGTGATAGACACAACAATATAATTCCACCCATGTTCAGCTGCCTTACCTGCTATACTTCTGGCTTTGAAACAAATAAACCTGAAACCATTGCATTTCAGCTGGCAGGGTGATGTTGTTCTCTTATTTTTGTTCTCTATGTCTCCTTCAATTATTGCACCTTGGACGCTAGCTCCTTGGTTTCGTATCTTTCTTCATCATTTTACAAGTGATGTAATTCTTCCGAATCTACTCTATCTGGCCTATGCCCAGAGCTTGCGTGGAGTGCAAACTTTGGCAGATTGCGGCTCTCGCCAGATATGTGCGCTGGGATTTCCTCAATCATGCTGGGTGAGACAGGAGCAGTGAACCACGCCTTGGCAGCATCGTCATGGAGTATCTGGAGTGCGGAAGGGTAAGCCACTCTCTATTTATGCGGCAGTTGCTTCCACCAAAAATGGTGGAAGTTTAAAGTCAGAAAGTATAGGCAGCAGGTCATTTTTAAAGTTGAGAAAGTGGCGTAGGGAGGGAGGGGTGCTGGGTGTTAGATTAATTGGTGGTACTGGTGGTGGCATAGCGGGCCCCATTGGTTGATTGGGACTCAGACTCCCTGGTGGGGGGCAGCGGGTGAGGTGTGGCGAGGTTCGTTGTCGGTTTTGGACACGGTGATTGGAGGATCTGACTGTAGGCGGGCGGGGGTGGCTTCGCATCGTGGGGGGAGGGGCGGGGTGTGTGGTGCAGGTTAGGTCGGAACCGAGAGGAAGTGGCTCGGCCAGCGCGTCGTTGCTGATGCGCTCGGGCACAATGGTAAGCGGGAGGTTGGTCAGCGACGGAGCGGGTTGAGTTCGGTCCGGGAAGTATGTGCTCCGTGAAAGAAAGGGGAGAGTTGCTGAGGACGACGGGCAGCAATTCTGGAGTTGGGGAAAGACCAGGTTGAGGATAAGTTCGAGGGAATGCTGTCTGGAGGGAGGAAGAGGGGTTCTGTAAGGGAGAGGGACTCAATCAATGTGGTAGGGAGTGACAGTGAGAAGGGTTTCAGCCCGTCTTGTGGCTGAGACCTGAACCGGCTTAGGCCAGAAAGGGATTCAACCTGGCAGGAAAGGGGGAGGGGGGGGTGTTGTCAAACCCGCAGTTGTTTAATGCCAGGAGGGGGCTGAGTCCGGGAGAGGCTCTCAGTTCAGAAGGAGGTGGTGGTGGGAGGAGGGCATGGTGGAGGGAGCAGGATGCATTCAATGTTACTCTGTGGTTCTGCCGCAGTGGTGTCATTCCAGGAGTGGTGGGTCGGACCGAAAGGAAGTCTGGTCGTATTGTGTCGTGAGGAATTTTCCGGTATCGGTTCCCTCAGGATGGGGTGTTTCGCCCCTGACCAGGGGTCGTCGTGTCGCGCTGCGGGGTTGTTCAGAGGGAGTATGGTTTCGGTGTAGGATGGTGTGGTTTCAGGTCGGGTATAAGTGTTGTGTGCTGTCTCCCGTGAGGGGACGTGGGTTTCGGAATGTCTCGTGCATGGTTCAGTCTGGGTCTTTAAATCGTGACTCTGGGATGAGAAGTGTTTTCTGGCCTTCTCACTCTTTCCGAGTCACAATCCAGGTCAAACTGTCGTAACCATCCAAAGTTACTTTCTCATTTTTAAACATTAATTTGTAGCACCCAATTATTTTTTGCCAATTAACGGGCATTTGACGCAGCCAATCCACCTGGTATTCACATATTTGGGGTGGTGGAGGTGCAACCCAGACAGTCATGAATAGAACCTGCAAACACTGCACAGACAATGACCCGGTGTCAGGATCGAAACCGATTCTTCAGAGCCATGGGCTGCAGTACTAACCATTGCGCCACTGTATCTCCGCGATGTTAGATTCTGTCGGTTTGTTCCCAGTCAAGCATAATTGTCCAGAAAAAGTCGCACTTCTTGGCAGTTGCTGGGTAAATACTTACTCCAGAGCTTCCGTGTGGGATTCCCAGGGCATCACAGGTGCATATCTGAATGCGACGCAGGGGAATCTGTAATTTAGGGGTGGAAGTTAGAGAACGGAAGGAAGGTGAAGAAACCACAAAAAGAAGAGAAGAGGAGGGAGAGGTAACCGCCCTGAAAATAAAAGCAAAGCATAGCTGAAGCCAACGGAGAAGGGGAGAAGGGCGAGTGAGAGCACACAAGGGAGCACACAATAGACCGACAGAGAGGGCGGCGCAATATATATAGGACCAATTCAAAGAAATACAAAATAAAACTTTCGGTACAATAAAATAAATTTACGTGGGAAGTAAAATGTGATGTATATATACAATTGTGAATAGGGGAATTGCAAATATAAGGATTTCAAAAGAAATAAATCAGAGCACGATGGAAACAATTCATACACTTTGATTAGGTAACTAACAACCAGCATAAGACTGCCATACATTGCAGCATTAAATTACACCTAGACTGCACTGCAGCAATTCGACACGTCTTCCACTCCAACTTCCAAACCTGCAAGTCGCCCTCCTGGAAGGACAACCGCAACAGCTGTATAGAATTTACAGTGTAGAAGGAGGCCATTTGGCTCATCGAATCTACACTTGCCCTTGAAAAGTGCACACTATCCAAGCCCTCAACTCCACCCTCTCCCCGGAGACCAGTAACACAACCTAACATTTTCTTTGACATTGAGGGCAATTCAGCATGGTCAATAAACCGAACATGCACATCATTGGTCTATGGGACGAAACCGGAGCACTTAGAGGAAACCCACGCAGACACAGGGAGAACATACAGACTCCGCACAGACAGTGAACCAAGCCGGGAATCGAACTTGGGACACTGCCGCTGTGAAACATCATGCCGTCCATGAAAATGAAACTTGTTTATTGTCACAAGTAGGCTTCAATGAAGTTACTGTGAAAAGACCCTAGTCGCCACATTCCGGCGCCTGTTCGAGGAGGCTGGTACAGCGAGGCTTGTAAGACGGAAACCTGCACGTTCTATTTCATGTCACGCAGAATGACCTCTTCATCGCTGTTTCATGACGCATTCCAGATAAAAATAAATCTGAAAATCTGGCTAGGATTACATTTACCTTATCCGCTTCAACGATTTACTCGCCTGTTCATCCCACCTTTCCAAATGAAACTATATATTGTGAACAGATTTTAACCTTTTAAGAACACCGGCCCAGGAAATAGTCTACGAAACAACAATAAAGGAGTCATAATTATAGAAACGAAAGTCAAGGAATCATGAAAATTATCATCAGCATCATAATAGTACACACCTTGATCTGTTCTTCTTCTTTCTATAAATTAAAATATCTCCACTTAAGAACAATTCATATTGCGTTCGTAAAATCATGTATACGAAGTTGTGTTTCTTCTGTATTTTTGATGCAATGTTACCTGACCAATGGTCTGAAGTACAAAATACATCGCCAGAGCGCTGAATTTTCATCACACCGAAAATGTCACCCCATGCGATGATTGTGAAATCCCACATCCTATTCAAGAATGCTTATTTTATTGTTTCAATGCATTCTATAGGACGGTCCTGTCACGTAACTGAAGGAAAAAGTACTCAGGGTTCAAGCATCTATTCCTTAATAGGAGTTAGGTATCTGTTTGTGAAAATGTGACCACATCATTTCCCCTTTCAACGATTCCATTTCGTTTTCAGCCAGTTGTCTTCTATCCTTACTATGATACTTGAAATCGTGCTCTTTGCAATCATATGTCAAATTGCCGTGATATGTGTGTTCATCAATAAAAAAAAGAAGTGCACTTGTTACAACCCCGACAGGGGTCACTTGGTATTGATTATCCGGTTCCCATTGACCACTAGGGAATAAGATCATCCCCGAAAAAGAGGCGGTATTCCCCTTTAGCCATTATCGTCTCCATTCCTCGACGTGGGGGCAGATCGAAGATGGAGTTTCTTCAAGGAGTGCAGAGTTATTGTTTACCGGGAATAATTCAGTATTATTGTATACTGTCTACCGTTCGTTGTGTATTCTCTTTGCACGGATTCTACATTGGTGATGAGAATGGGATGAGGCTGTCTTTAGTGTCGAGTGCAGAGTACCGGGGTCACTTTGTTTCGGACACTGGAGGCATCCAATCCGCCGGAAGACATGCGGCACACTGGGAAATTGGAGCCCGGCCATGCGGGTACTAATGACTGGCAATACATTGAACGCATACAGTATTTTTTTAGGACTAAGACACGTGTTGGGGATTGACGGCGAATGATTGTACTACTCTCAGCTTGTGGAGGATCAACCAACAGCATCATGAAATATTTGACCCACCTGGATGCGCCAGATACGCGTTCTTTAATCGCCTTAGTTTGGCCGTCGTCTTTTGAGTAAAAACATTCCAACAGTGTGTCTACGGCGTACGTTTACAGTATTCATGTATCAGAAGGCATTGTTGGGCCTGTTCAACGAGGATCAGGGTAGTCTCCCCCTAGCATCCGCTCTGATATAGCATTGCACCCTTTTGTACTCCGCAATTAGGTATCCGCTGGAACACTATTCCGGAGCAAAGATCCCCCAAGCGTATGCGTTGAGGCTCCTTCTCCTCCCCACGAGCCCACTGGTGCTACAATTAGCCGACAAAGTCATCGCCACATTCAATTTTATGGATGCGACGTTTCACATCCGAGGTTGGACCCATATGGACCCGCAGTTAACCGCGTCCAACACATCATTCAATAGGGAGCCCAGCAGCGGGCTTAACTTGGGGATTTCAAGGCCTTTACTTCCAAAATCCAGGAGCTGAGCATCGTGGAAGATGTGTGGAATATGCATGGCGGTTCTAGAATGTGGGCGTGGTCCACTACTCCATGACCTCCACAACGGACACCATGACATTTGGAGGATGAAGATACCGGCCTCCGTCTACAACTGGTGCCTCGTGATCGATCGTGTCATAGAGCAGATCGCCCAGCATTGTGTACCTTACCGGGATAACCAGCAGCTATCACTGGTGGTGCTGTTTCACGCTTGGGAATGGGCGAGTGAGCCCTGCACCCCCCCCCTCCCCCGCCCGTCTCCAAATTGCAGGCAACACTGCTGAGGCCTACACTGAGGGATTGCGCCAGATTTTCAGTACGCATGGAATCCCTCAGGATCTGCGGCAGGGGTGCAGATTTTGGTACCTTCATGAAGACCAGTGGAATTTTCCATGTACTCAGGCCTCTATACCACCCGGCCTTCGATGTATCAGGCCAATGGGCAGTGTAAATATTAAAATGTTTGGCTGATTTACGCCCTCATTTCTGTCCATGTTATTTATTAATGTGTTATTGTACCTGAAGTCTGTTCATCAAGCTCTTCCGTTATGAAGGAAAAAACAACAACAATACAAATCGTAATGATGCAAATATATCTTTATGACTGTCTATCAGTTGACTTGGTTGTTCAATAATAAATTCAAGACAAAAAATGTACAGTCCATAACGTTCCTATCTCTGGTATCATCTGTGTGGGTTAGTTGTGGGTTCGTTAGCAGAGTATCACGCGTCTGGTGACTTATCAATTCTTTTGACTGGCCCTTATACCATTTCCATGGGAACGTGCGTTATGGGAAAATATTCAGAAAATGAGTAAGACGCTTTGTGGTTTCCTGGTCTCTGCATCCTTGAAATAACCAATGTGATGGCCACTTGCATTGGAGGAGACTTACAATTCCATCAGGTGTTACTGCTGGACAAGCCATATCCAAATAGGACTCGACATGATACATCCTAAATTGTTGCTGTCTTTACACCAATGGATGGTGGTGAGGGGACAGTGACCCAGGACTGAAGACAATTTCTAAAAATATAGCAAATAATAATAAAATTGAAATGATTGTCTATAACACAACATTTATTTTCCACAACTATAGCTGTACATGCGTGTACTAATTTGTAAGGGTATCCAGCATGATACAGTCTATCTTTTCTGCAATGCTCTCAGTAGGAACACCGTCGATGCAAACCAATGGACAGACACGCCATATTATGAAATCAAAGTAGCGGACAGGAGCCAAAGTAACTTCCATGGATTTCTCAGCAATTCCTAGAAGTCCCCCTTCACCCTCTGAGGCAACTGATCTCACAAGACCTCTCCCTATCACCCGAGGGTTTCTAATAAAATGCCTTTGAACATTTTTCCAAATGTCACTTTGTCTCGAATGTCTTCATCATGGATTTAGCACTTTGATTTCTACAATCCCGTCGAATAGCCCTCTGCCCTGTGTCTTCACTTACTTCAAGCTTTCTGTCTCCACATTTTCTCAGATACTGAGCCATGTCAACAGGACATCACTAGTTCGTTGGTCCAGAGTAAGTGCACATCAACCTATGTGTCCTCTTTAAACTCCAACTTCTAACAAGTGTATTGATTAAGAAACATTAAAACAATGACCTCCGCTGTTCGCAATAATACCTGGCAAAAATGAAGGTGGGTGTGGTTCTTGGATGTCAATCATCACAGCTCCAGGACAACAGTCTGGGGTCATGTCTTGGACCCAATCATCTTCTCCTGATTCATCAGTTACCTTCCTTCCATCATAAGAACAAAAATGGGATATTTGCTGTTGGCTGCACAATGCTCAGTGACATTCATAGATTTCATAGAATTTACAGTGCAGAAGGAAGCCATTCGGCCCATCGAGTCTGCACCGGCTCTTGGAAAGAGCACCCTACCGAGGCCCACACGTCCACCTTATCCCCATAACCCAGTAATCACACCCAACACTAAGGGCAATTTTGGACACTAAGGACAATTTAACATGGCCAATCAACCTAACCTGCACATCTTTGGACTGTGGGAGGAAACCGGAGCACCCGGAGGAAACCCACGTACACACGGGGAGGACGTGCAGACTCCGCACAGACAGTGACCCAAGCCAGGAATCGAACCTGGGACCCTGGAGCTGTGAAGCAATTGTGCTATCCACTATGCTACCGTGCTGCCCGAATTATGCCATATCTAAGGAGTCATGATGCCATCATGACTCCTTAGATACTGAAGCAGCCTATTTCGCAATGGAGCATGATCTGAGCATTATGCAGGTTTTGGTTGACAAGTGGCAAGTAACATTCGCGCAACACAAATGCCAGGCAATGAGCGTCTCGAACAAGAGAGGTTGCAACGATCACCCCCTGATATTCAATGGCATTATCATCGTTTAATCCTACATTAATAGCATGCCGGATGTTACCATTGACCAGCGCACGTCAGAAACATATTCTAGATTACAGGTACTCTGAATGAAGAAATTGTTCCTTACACCGTCCTAAATTGCGAACATCATGCACTGAGCCGGGACTTTGAAAACAGCGCGGGAGCTGAGTGTGCCGGGACATTGAAAACAGCGCGAGAGCTGAGTGAGCCGGGACGTTGAAAACAGCGCTGGAGCTCAGTGAGCCGGGACTTTGAAAACAGCGCGGGAGCTGAGTGAGCCGGGACTTTGAAAAAAGCGCGGGAGCTGAGTGAGCCGGGACTTTGAAAACAGCGCGGGAGGTGAGTGATCCGGGACTTAGAAAACAGCGGGGGGGGGGGGGGGGGGGGGTGGAGGGGGGGGGGGGGGGGGGAGTGAGCCGGGACTTTGAAAGCAGCGGGGGGGGGGGGGGGGTGAGTGAGCCGGGACTTTGAAAAGAGCGTAGGGAGGTGAGTGAGCCGGGACTTTGAAAACAGCGCGGGAGCTGAGTGAGCCGGGACTTTGAACACAGCGCCGGGGGGTGAGTGAGCCGGGACTTTGAAAAAAGCGCGGGAGCTGAGTGAGCCGGGACTTTGACAACAGCGCGGGAGGTGAGTGAGCCGGGACTTTGAAAACAGCGCGGGGGGTGAGTGAGCCGGGACAGTTAAAAGAGCGCGGGAGATTTAAAAAGCGCGGGAGCTGCGAGTCGCAGCGGAGATTTTAAAAGATAGCGGCCTAGTTTCGGGAGCTGTTCGGAGGAGGAGGAGCAGTCTCTGTCAGGGAGAGAACCTGATAACATCTAAGACACTCAGAAGGTAAGAAGGTAAGTAAGTGATTTTTACTCATTTTTACTTTTATACCTTTTTCAAATTGTGTGTGTGTGTGTGGGGGGGGGGGGGGGGTAACTGAAGTGACATCACAGAAAAGCTGTGGCCTGAGTGGCTGGTTGGGAATCTACACTAAATTAAAAAAATTAAGCATTGGTAACTAATTAAACACAATTACTTAATTATAATTTAGAGGGGTATCTAAGCCAGAGATCGGAGAGTACTATACTTAGCTTTCGCATTTCTATTCGAAATCTAGTGCTAGGAAACAGATAGTTAACAGTAACTTTGAAATTAAAAAATATATATATTTTTTAAAAATTTAAAAAAATTTAAATTTAAATTTAAATTAATTGACGCAATGTCAGTTAGAGGGGTGCAATGCTCTGACTGTGAGATGTCGCAGGTCCGGGAGGCTTCCAGCGTCCCGGATGGCTTCATCTGCAGAAAGTGCACCCAACTGGAGCTCCTCACAGACCGCATGGTTCGGTTGGAGCAGAAATTGGATGCACTGAGGAGCATGCAGGTGTCGGAAAGCGTCATATATCGCAGTTATGTAAATGTGGTCACACCCAAGGTGCAGGCAGAGAAATGGGTGACCACCAGAAAGGGCAGGCAGTCAGGGCAGGAATCCCCTGTGGTTGTCCCCCTCTCGAACAGGTATATCCCTTTGGATACTGTCGGGGGGGGAGGGGGGATAGCCTATCAGTGGAAAACAGCAGCAGCCAGAGCAGTGGCACCACGGCTGGCTCTGATGTTCAGAAGGGAGGGTCAAAGTGCAAAAGAGTAATAGTAATAGGGGACTCTATAGTCAGGGGCACAGATAGGCGCTTCTGTGGACGTGAAAGAGACTCCAGGATGGTATGTTGCCTCCCTGGTGCCAGGGTCCAGGATGTCTCCAAATGGGAAGAGGGCATCCTGAAGGGTGAGGGCAAACAGGCAGAGGTCGTTGTACATATTGGTACTAACGACAGAGGCAGGAAGGGGCATGAGGTTCTGCAGCAGGAGTTCAGGGAGCTAGGCAGAAAGTTAAAAGACAGGACCTCGAGGGTTGTAACCTCGGGATTATTCCCTGTGCCATGTGCCAGTGAGTCTAGAAATAGGAAGATAGAGCAGCTAAACACGTGGCTAAATAGCTGGTGAAGGGGGGATGGTTTCCGTTATCTGGACCACTGGGAGCTCTTCCGGGGCAGGTGTGACCTATACAAGAAGGACGGGTTGCATCTAAACCGGAGAGGCATAAATATCCTGGCAGCGAGGTTTGCTAGTGTCACACGGGAGGGTTTAAACTAGTATGGCAGGGGGGTGGGCAAGGGAGAAATAGGCCAGAAGGTGAGAGCATTGAGGGAGAATTAGGGAATAGGGACAGTGGGGCTCTGAGGCAGAGCAGACAGGGAGAGGTTGCTGAACACAGCGGGTCTGGTGGCCTGAAGTGCATATGTTTTAATGCAAGAAGTATTACGGGTAAGGCAGATGAACTTAGAGCTTGGATTAGTACTTGGAACTATGATGTTGTTGCCATTACAGAGACCTGGTTGAGGGAAGGGCAGGATTGGCAGCTAAACGTTCCAGGATTTAGATGTTTCAGGCGGGATAGAGGGGGATGTGAAAGGGGAGGCGGAGTTGCGCTACTGGTTCGGGATAATATCACAGCTGGACTGCGGGAGGACACCTCAGAGGGCAGTGAGGCTATATGGGTAGAGATCAGGAATAAGAAGGGTGCAATCACAATGTTGGGGGTTTACTACAGGCCTGCCAACTGCCAGCGGGAGATAGAGGACCAGATAGGTAGACAGATTTTGGAAAAGAGTAAAAACAACAGGGTTGTGGTGATGGGAGACTTCAACTTCCCCAATATTGACTGGGACTCACTTAGTGCCAGGGGCTTAGACGGGGCAGAGTTTGTAAGGAGCATCCAGGTGGGCTTCTTAAAACAATATGTAGACAGTCCAACTAGAGAAGGGGCGGTACTGGACCTGGTATTGGGGAATGAGCCCGGCCAGGTGGTAGATGTTTCAGTAGGGGAGCATTTCAGTAACAGTGACCACAATTCAGTAAGTTTTAAAGTACTGGTGGACAAGGATAAGAGTGGTCCTAGGATGAATGTGCTAAATTGGGGGAAGGCTAATTATAACAATATTAGGCGGGAACTGAGGAAAATAGATTGGGGGCGGATGTTTGAGGGAAAATCAACATCTGACATGTGGCAGGCTTTCAAGTGTCAGTTGAAAGGAATTCAGGACCGACATGTTCCTGTGAGGAAGAAGGATAAATACGGAAATTTTCGGGAACCTTGGATAACGAGAGATATTGTAGGCCTTCTCAAAAAGAAAACGGAGGCATTTGTCAGGGCTAAAAGGCTGGGAACAGACGAAGTCTGCGTGGAATATAAGGAAAGTAGGAAGGAACTGAAGCAAGGAGTCAGGAGGGCTAGAAGGGGTCACGAAAAGTTATTGGCAAATAGGGTTAAGGAAAATCCCAAGGCTTTTTACACGTACATAAAAAGCAAGAGGGTAGCCAGGGACAGGGTCGGCCCACTGAAGGATAGGCAAGGGAATCTATTTGTGGAGCCAGAGGAAATGGGCGGGGTACTAAATGAATACTTTGCATCAGTATTCAAAAAAGAGAAGAAATTGGAAGATGTTGAGTCTGGAGAAGGGTATGTAGATAGCCTGGGTCACATTGAGATCCAAAAAGACGAGGTGTTGGGTGTCTTAAAATATTAAGGTAGATAAGTCCCCAGGGCCTGATGGGATCTACCCCAGAATGCTGAAGGAGGCTGGAGAGGAAATTGCTGAGGCCTTGACAGAAATCTTTGGATCCTCACTGTCTTCAGAGGATGTCCCGGTGGACTGGAGAATAGCCAATGTTGTTCCTCTGTTTAAGGAGGGTAGCAAGGATCATCCCGGGAACTACAGAACGGTGAGCCTTACTTCAGTGGTAGGGAAATTACTGGAGAGAATTCTTCGAGACAGGATCTACTCCCATTTGGAAGCAAATGGACGTATTAGTGAGAGGCAGCACGGTTTTGTGAAGGGAAGGTCGTGTCTCACTAACTTGATAAAGTTTTTCGAGGATGTCACTAAAAATGATTGATGCACGTAGGGCAGTGAATGTCGTCTGTATGGACTTCAGTAAGGCCTTTGACAAAGTCCCTCATGGTAGACTAGTACAAAAGGTGAAGTCACACGGGATGAGGGGTGAGCTGGCAAGGTGGATACAGAACTGGCCAGGTCATAGAAGGCAGAGAGTAGCAATGGAAGGATGCTTTTATAATTGGAGGGCTGTGACCAGTGGTGTTCCACAGGCATCATTGCTGGGACCGTTGCTCTTTGTAGTATATATAAATGATTTGGAGGAAAATGTAACTGGTCTGATTAGTAAGTTTGCAGACGATACAAAGGTTGGTGGAATTGCGGATAGCGATGAGGACTGTCAGAGGATACAGCAGGACTTAGATTGTTTGGAGACTTGGGCGGAGAGATGGCAGATGGAGTTTAATCCGGACAAATATGAGGTAATGCATATTGGAAGGTCTAACGCGTGTAGGGAATATGCAGTGAATTGTAGAACCCTCAAGAGTATTGAAAGTCAAAGAGATCTAGGAGTACATGTCCACAGGTCATTGAAAGGGGCAACACAGGTGGAGAAAGTAGTCAAGAAGGCATACGGCATGCTTGCCTTCATTGGCTGGGGCATTGAGTATAAGAATTGGCAAGTCATGTTGCAGCTGTATAGAATCTTAGTTAGGCCACACTTGGAGTATAGTGTTCAATTCTGGTCGCCACACTACCATAAGGATGTGGAGGCTTTAGAGAGAGTGCAGAAGAGATTTACCAGAATGTTGCCTGGTATGGAGGGCATTAGCTATGAGGAGCGGTTGAATAAACTCGGTTTGTTCTCACTGGAACAAAGGAGGTGAGGGGAGACCTGATAGAGGTCTACAAGATTATGGGGGGCATAGACCGAGTGGATAGTCAGAGGCTTTTCCCCAGGGTAGAGGGGTCGATTACTAGGGAGCATAGGTTTAAGGTGAGAGTGGCAAGGTTTAGAGTAGATGTACGAGGCAAGCTTTTTACGCAGAGGGCAGAGGGTGCCTGGAACTCGCTACTGGAGGAGGTGGTGGAAGCAGGGACGATAGTGACATTTAAGGGGCATCTTGACAAATACATGAATAGGATGGGAATAGAGGGATACGGACCCAGGAAGTGTAGAAGATTGTAATTTAGTCGAGCAGCATGGTCGGCACGGGCTTGGAGGGCCGAAGGGCCTGTTCCTGTGCTGCACATTTCTTTGTTCTTTGTTCTTTGTTGAGATTGTGACCATTGTTCCAGAAGCCCCAGTCGGGTAAAACACCATCCCTGCATCAAATCCGTCATGTTCTGACAGAACGTAGAAGTTGAAATCGGACGTCATTTCATTCTTCAAAATGCCAGTAAAAATATGATTATTTGAGCGAATCTCTCCTCAGCTGAGGAAATCGATCCCAACGATCCGTTCGGCACGTTAGCCTTGATTTTTGCAGTTTTCACATTTATCTTGGAGATATGTACTGTTCCTCAGTCCTCGATTCACTAAATTAACCTTTATTTTTGAAAATCCTGTTCCTTCGCAGCCTCCGATTCGCATCCTTCTTGGAATGCTCTTCTGCCCCAATTCCTGTTTTTTTAATTGTCGAGGTTATTTGCTTTATAATTCGAGGCAGGCTTCTTGGGCCAATGCATTGATCGATTGATATTTATTGTCACATAATCTTGTGACATTTCATAGGATAGATGCGGGCAGGTTGTTTCCACGGGCGGGTGAAAGCAGAACTAGGGGGCATAGCCTCAAAATAAGGGGAAGTAGATTTAGGACTGAGTTTAGGAGGAACTTCTTCACCCAAAGGGTTGTGAATCTATGGAATTCCTTGCCCAGTGAAGCAGTAGAGGCTCCTTCATTAAATGTTTTTAAGATAAAGATAGATCGTTTTTTGAATAATAAAGGGATTAAGGGTTATGGTGTTCGGGCCGGAAAGTGGAGCTGAGTGGACAAAAGATCAGACATGATCTCATTGAATGGCGGAGCAGGCTCGAGGGGACAGATGGCCTACTCCTGCTCCTAGTTCTTACGTTATGTCCCGAAGTGCAGTGAAAAGTATTTTTCTCTGCCGGAGGGAACATGCACTCTACGTACATAGCAGACAAAAAATCCGCAGCAGCAGTTGAATTCTGACCAATAAGCTTAAAACAAGAAAACCTCATCGGGATTCTCAGTCCAGCGACGCTGGAATCTTGAATCGTGATCGGGCGGACAATTGAGGTTGGCGCCGGAAGCACAGAAGAACAATATGCTCCGACCTGTCGATAGCGGCTTGAATGCGATCCACTTGCGTGACGGCAGTGGCATACAAATTCTACGGTAACGGCCAATATCACATCATTCATGGGCACGATCCAGTTGTCTCCAGCCTCCCGCGATGCACTGCCTCCGGCAGGTGGCAGTGACGATGGAGCAGTTTACGTGCAGTATTTAACATCGGGAAGCTTGCGGCGGGGATGATATGGGTGAGAGAACATAAGTCAAGTTTCGAGAGGCGCACCGGTAGGCTGCCAGTTGTGTATCTGGACGGGGACATCTGTCACTGCCGGAAGGGTGCACCCGGGGAGAAAGGGGATGGGCCATGAGTTAGGATAGTCCACGGGGGCCTGTGGGTTCCTGTCAATTAGCGCATTGCCGCAGCCTGCATGGAAGCAATCAGTCTGCGTACCCCAATGACTACCCATGGTGGCCTATAGATGCACAGAGAGCCGTCGCCATTTGGCTGACTTCACCCCACCCCCACCCGGGCCTCCCCACTAGGAGCCCGGAGACCACAGCCGCGCCATCCACGGGATGGGAGGTGAACAGAGTAGCACACTTCTCTGTACACAGCCAAGACGTTACCCTACTGAATGGGCAAATGGCGAGCCGCAGGCACGCCTTGATCGGCTGATGCAGGCAACGTAGCCGTCGGCACCTACAGTCGCAGACCAAATGCACCGCCAATGAGATAATGAGGTCGCTCACCAACAGGACCAACAGCTGTCACCAAGCCCTGCCTGCCCACTTAGCCCTCCGCCCTTCCATCCTACATTTAGGATTCACAGGGCGGCGCATCTCTGGTCCCACTATCTGGTACTACCTTGCGGACGGGTTATCACACACCCCTCACAATGAGTACCCCAACTGACAATTGCACAGGTGGGCGTGGAACAGGGGATACAGTGAACTCAGCGGGCATGGGTAGTACCAGCTACCCAGACACCTGCAGCAGGGAAGGATCGCAGGGTTAGAGGCTCCCCAATGCCCGGCATCACGGGGCAAGGTATGGGGTCCGGTGGACAATGTTTCAGGGGAACGCCCAGGGTGGAGGTGGCGATGGGAACTGTGGGTGGGGGGGGGGGGGGGGAGGATGTGCAGTGCAGTCCAGGGCCACCGGAGAGCCCGTTGGACCTGGATGGGCACAGGAGAATTCACGGTGTTATCATCGCTGCCTATTACCCCCTGCAGAAAATGGATTTAAGTTCCGAAACCGGAGTAGATGGCATCTGCCTACTCATTGTACAACAACGAGCTCAATGAGACTGCACGAGCAGGAGCTGTTCGGGAACGGCCCTGTTAACTAATAGCCTGCCCCCCAGCCAATTACAATGGAGAGTTTGCCGCTCCAGAGGCGAGGAGTATGTGGGAAGGAGGGGTCGCATTACGTCTCCAGTACAATCGTAGTGTCTGTCGTACGAGGCCCTGTCGGAAAGAGCATGTCACCGAAGACTATTGCTTACCAGGGATACCGTGCGGCATAATTACAACATCATAGCGCCGCTAGAGCTATACTGGTGTGGCAGCGGAGCAGTTGCTTCCGGTGGCCTTCAAGATGATTTCCGCCATGAAACGTTATGCCACGGGATCATTCCAGGCTCCGATTGGGAACATGTCTGGGGTCTCCCAGACCTCCGCACACAGATTAATTCATGCCGTAACAGCGTCCTGTATGACCAGGCAACAGAATATATGCCCCTGAATATGGTAGAAGCTCAACAGTCGGCCTGACAGCGGTAATCACCGCCATCTCTGAGATGCCCTGATGCAGGAGGTGGTCGATTGGACGTCTGCCCGATTATGAGCACCACTGCATGAGGGGATGCCCTTCACTCCCTCAATGCACAGTCAGGATGTGACCAGCAGCTGGATATTATGCACATCGGCACCCAAAAGGAAAGCAGCATGCATGACGCCTTCATTCTGGAACACTCAACGGTGTCCGACACATTTGAGGTTTCTCCCCAAGTGAGTGGTGGGGTGCTGGGTGACAAGGGCTCTCCAAAACGGTCGTGGCTGATGATTAGGCCACAGGCAGATGCAGAGAAGTGCTTCAATAACACTTGCACTGCCCAGAGCGAAACAAAGCGAAATAGGTATTCTGAAGATGCGGTTCAGGTGCCTTAACCGCTCTGGAGAGGTCTTCCAGTAAACACCTCTCAAATCGTGGTGACTTTCTGCATCCTCCACAACATTGCACAGAATAGGGGCGACAATCTGGAGGAAGAGGATGAACACCAGGCCTCGTCCAATGAGAAGGATGTAAAGAACGGCAAGGATGGGCAGGGAGGTGGGCCCGGGAAACCACACGATATTGCACGACTATAGCACCAGGGCCACTCGCACGGGCCAATCAAATGGCCGGTAGGTTGTCTGACTATGGTCTTGGTTATCTGAAGCTCAAAAGGCGTTTCCCACCCCCAGGCAAAACGCCGAGCAACACTGCCCTCCACCGGCCAAAAACCCAGTCTTCGGTCTCCCCTCCCTGAGCTCTAACCACCATCACACCAGCAACCACCTCCGTGGTTCCCACGTGCTCACAGAGTGCTGTCCCCAGGTTGGCTGCATCAACAGGTCCAGTTCATGGGATGGAGAACGACAATGACCCTCTCTCTGATGCGCTCTGGTGCACCACAGTGTTTAACAATATCTGAATCCTACCTTCAGTAGCATTCTCCAATGACCACAGGTATCAACCCTGCATGGGTGGTGGCCATTTCATCTCACAATGCCCTGGGGTGACGCAGGTGGGGACAGGGTGAGGGATGCGGGGGGGGGGGGGGGGGTCACGGGGTGGTGACCGTTCTCCCGTTTCCACTGCCTACATTAGCGCCCTCTACCACCTGACTCCCATCCCTCTCCTCAACCGGCACACCCTCTGCTCCAAACACAACCTATCACTTACAGCCTTTTCAGACATCACCCAGGCAGTTTGGAATGTCCGTGAACAGTTGTTTATTGTTGCATAGGTATTGTGACTTAGCCGCCGAGCGCTAACCCATGTACTTTACCTATGCCAACAAAACTTGTTTCTAACGTTATAACATTACTTCCACAAACGCACTTTCTGGTGGGTCCCTCACATGGTTTATTAGATGTGGAGGGAATCTGTTGCGTAACTCACCCTGTGAACTGAGTCTCTTTTGGTGGTCATCATCTGGAGTGACCGGATCCGGAATAGACTTGCAGTCTCCGTGTGTCACAGGTCGTGTGGCGCCTTGTTTTTGCCTGCTGCACATCGGAGGCTCCAGCGACAGGTGGATTGCTATTCAGAAACACTGAGGCTTTCCAGCGCCTTCCCTGCGTGGATCAGCGTCATTGGTTCATTCACCTCCTCCTTGGCAGCGCCCAATGGCCCCGGGCGATTCTTCGAATTGGAGAGCTTCCGATCGAAACTGTGAGGGTTATTCCACCACCTGGCCCTGCCTGTCCGAGAGGCCCACTCGGCTTTCGACCTGGATCTCCTGCTCGTGACCATAGAGCACAGCGACAGGGCTACCTCCCTCTGTGGGAGTCTGCCACGTCACTTTGAGTGTGCCCGGCCAATCCTCCCAACGCCTTCAGCCATGGCCGTTGTGAAATGGCAAATCTATGGAAGTCCGCTGCCAAGTATATGTGATCCTGGTGCATGACGGCCTGTGACATGGTCGCTCTGTCCTGTGCCGTGCCCTTATCTTTGGACATCTTGACCTGTGCCCGAAACTTTTGAATCCAAAGCCTCCATGTGTATACCACAAATACTTGCCGGCCTTGGTAGAACACATGGCTGGCACCACCTCCATCCCCTGCTGGAATCCACCAACTGCACCTGCAGGCGCTGAATTGTTGCTGACACTCCGTTATGTAGTCTCCGCGCCTGTGCCTGCATCTTCAACATAGATGGGGCTGCCCTTCCCAGAAGTGCACGGCATGTCTGAACGTCAGTATTTGGGATTTGGTCAACCTCCGACCTTTCGCCCCCTCTGGTGTTCCTGCCTCCACCTGATGTAATGTAGCATGGTTGGGACGCATCAGATAGTGCTTAGGAATCTCTTCACTAAAGTACCAGCCGAGGTGAGTGTATCTGGGATGGAGACCACATGGTTGGAAGGCTGTGATAGTTCTGGGGAATGTTGGGCGGATTGGTGCCAGGAGCAAGCAGATGGATATTCATCTTCATCACCCTGAGTAGGCTGTGCAACTTCTTTCTTCACTGTTACCCGGTTCTGGTTGTGGCATCTATGGCACTCACAGCCTCTTCCAGCATTACTCAGCCCAGTTTGACGTCAAGGGGACGCAGCGTCCTTCCCACCCCGCGAAACCTGTGACTGGGACAAACTCTTCAGCGCCTCGGCTATTCCCAGCTGAGAGCGGGATATGCCACCGAGCACTCGATCAAGGTGAGCCTGGTGCTGGGTGACATCACCCAGTAATGCAGACAGTTTGTCCAGATCCCCAGCCACGGCCGTCACTGATTGCACAATGCCTTCCACACCTTCGCTAATGGGGCGGACGTTCACCAGACTCTCCACTGCTGCCCCAGCTCTTTCCAGGCACTGGCTAACTTGTGGCTCACCCTGCGGCGTCCTCTAGGGGAGCAGGACATTCCTCCTGGCCACCGCGTCCCGGAGCCTCCCGTAGTCAGCATGTTGGGGCCGGTATCCTCAGCGCCATTGTTTCGAGCTGGGCGGGTTTGGCTGCACAAGTGCAACTTAAGTTGTTAGCGGGGGGCTGGCGAGTGCGGTTCTGGCGAATCAGCTGGCGAGACGGAATTCAGGGCGGTAAGCCCGTGAGGCCTCGTTCAGTGGACCAATTCACGTTGAATACTGTCGCCGAACTAGCTCGGGCCAGCTCAGCGAAACTCGTGCCATTATCCACTCACTACAGCATTTGGAATTTTTTCCGGATGGTAGCATGCTCAGTCTCTGAAACGGGCCATCGTATATTTCATCACTGTGAACAGGGTGAGCAGTGTAGCAAGTGTATAGAAACTCCACACACGTTTTGTCAAGCTCAGCACAAATAATGTGTAATGCAGAAGCAAGTAACATTGAACGTGGAAAGTCAGCTTCGTGAGGAGCATTTAAACAAGATTATAACGTTAATTAGAAGTACATGTAAACAATACAATGGCTTTTCAGAAAATCATGACCTTTATCGAGTTCCAACTCTTTTATTTCGCTACTTCGAGAGCTGAGGCCAGAATTCCCGGCTGTCGAGGGCCTCTTTTCCCGCTGGCAGGCTTGCCGGAAGCGTGGGCTGAGAAACATACGGTTGGGCGAAGGTGGGGGGGGGGGGGGGGCGGCGGGAGGAATACAGTTCTTTTCAACATCACGCGACAATCCAGGTAGCTACCTGCTTTTGATGTTGCTTCTGGGCGGAATAACGCAAATATTTTTCCAAGACAGTATTTCTTCACAGGCACGATTTTCTTTTCCTGGGAGTTAAAACAATATATCGTACTGTTCGCTGCCTTATCAAGCAGCTGCCCTTGCATTGATTGAATGCGTCTGCTATATAGTTTTCCCATTGTTCATCCGTTCTCTGAACTGAATATTTCACAAGTCAAGATTTATTACTTTCATTCCGTGAGTCTATACGTTAGAATGTAAATGCAACGTTCTCATCGTGCCGCGTCCTGTGGACATCTAACATCGTATTCAAATGCATTACGTTGTACTCCCCATTGTTTTCTAAAATATTTTTATTCTCTTTTTTCACATTTTCATCAAATTTACATCAACAAAAACAAATAAAATGGCAATCCCCTGGCCATATTCCCCTTATTCCAAACACCCTCAAACAACACCCTCAATACAAAGCACCATCGAAAAAGAAATCAGAATCCATCATTGACCCATATAGACTCATCAATAACTTATACATTCCCCATTGTTACCAGCTTGTTGCCAAGAGCATTAACAGCGAAAGCGCTAGTTCCGTTAATCTTTTTGTTTACATAGTTAGAGCACCCAATTCTTTTTTTTAACAGTTAAGGGGCAGCTGAACGTGGCCAATCCACCTACCGTGCACATCTTTGTGTTGTAGGGCTGAGACACAAGCAGACATGGGGAGAACGTGCAAACTCCACATGGACAGTGTCCCGGGTCCTTCGGGCCGAGAAGTAGCAGTGCTAACCACTACGCCACCGTGCTGCCTTAGTTCCGCTAAGTTAACCAAAATGTCCTGCTTTTAAGGAGCTTCTACTTTCCAATAATATTTCTTCAAAAAATATATAGTGCTGCCATCTTGAAACGACAAATGCAATTTGAACTTCACATCGCCATGAAAACATTTAGCGTGACTTCTGCAGTGTTCCATCCCCAACTGTGTTTAATTATGTTGCCCATTCGTTCAATGCGGGCCCCGGGTCACTCTCTGGTGGCAATTTTCACATTCACCCGTGTCTGCGTGGGTTTTGCCCCCACAACCAAGTGATGTGATGGTAGGTGGAATGGCCATGATAAATTGCCTCTTAATTGAAAAAGAATATGCTGCCCATTCTGATGCGCCGACCAGTTTCAAAGAGTGATTGTATCAATTCTGACATTGTATGTAAAATTCCAGAAGGCGCAAAATTATTTCGTCAGCAGACACTGGACTCCTGGGAAATATTGAAGGGCCTTTTACTTTCTGGTTTTTGCGATTCGCTGGTATTACAACGAAGTAACGACAGGGGACCGGGAGGCCTCTCACGAATTTCGGGATGATGATGTTTCCTAATACTGTTCAAGATTTTTGAAGATTGGTGTGGAAAATTGCCTCTTCCATCAATATACATTTTAACTTGCAAGTTATTGCGTGTTTATATCCATTTTGGTAATTACAATACTTTATTTCATTCCCAATTTCGTACCCACTTCTACTTTCTTGTCTTTTGTTGGCGTGTCCGTAAGTATTTGAATGTAACCTAATATATTGCGCCAACCCCAACAGATACCATTGTGGAGCTTACAAAGAATCAGCCACGATGGTTTCATTTTAATGTAGTCATTGTTGAGAGATAGCATAACGGCAATGAAGACAGGAACGAAACATGAACGGCAGTTAATTAGAATTGACTGCTGCACGAAGGTTCAAAAATAAAGTTAGCATGAAAATCAGTATTTTACCGAATTCCTTCACAGGCATCCGGCGATCTGCAAAATTGAACCAAAATGTATCAAGGACAAGATTGTTGGGAGGAAATATGGACAGATTAGTTTTATTTTTGACCTATATTTCAGCATTGCTGAATATGTTAAAATTCATGACGTTCTGTCGCATTATGCTCGGGACTCCTTAATCCCAATGACCCGATCATTTATTTATTTCATGTAAATTACATTTATTATTTACGCATTTTTGAGTTACTCATGTAGTCGTTCAATAATGCATTACGTATATTATTCTTACTGATCGGCTCGCAAGTATGTGTGTCTAATTTCAACCTGACCTTTTAAATCCTAAAATGCATATTATTCGTTTTGTATTTTTACTTGTTCGACTATGCTTTGTCATCAACGTCCTCGCAACATTCCAAAGTAAACTAAATGTCATATGTGTGCAATAAGAAACATATTATTATATATATATATATATATATATATAAAATATACTTACTGCATAAGCTAATGTTAGTTAAAAAATTTGAAGTCGTCTGAATGCGCTCGATAATTAATTCAAAGCATAGAACACTAAATTGCCTGTCACAGAATATCGAATATAAAGGCTGCATATAAAGGTAAACGCGGAGTTGAATCTTCCCGAGAACATGTTGCCCGCTGTTTTAAAACTGTCCTGTGCATCTTTGGGAAGTATGTTGTGGGTGAAGTTGAGTGGTTCCCCAGTGCGAAATTCTGCACTTATTTCAAAACATTGTCTGCCGCCAGACATTTGAAAAGACTGGATTCACGTCTGAATTGGTGGGTGTGCCTGACCCGGAGGCTGGTGCGTATTCCATTATTTTAGTGTTGCCTATCCATTCCTTTCGATGCTGCGATGCCGAACATTCATTAGTATTATATAGGATAGTATAGTGTACAAGGCACAGCATGACCTAATACGTTGTGAGGGCTTCTGTTGACGACGTTGGGATCAGAGTATAATGCAAAATGTATGACTGAGAAGTGAATAGGGCTTTAAAGTGAAAACAGAAGTTGATTGCTAGCCGAAATAGAAAAGGGAACAAGAAAAACAATTTTGGTATAGCTGAACACGGGGCAACATGATTGGACGAAGAGTGTGATCACAGTAGTAAATCAGCGAATGAGTCCCATGAAAAAAAGTTTTAAACGAAACAATAAATAAAGCCTCTTCACTGAAAGATTCATAATAGTCTCCATGAACTAACAGCACAAATAGAGATAAGTGATTTTATTCAAATGATCATTAGTAGACATTTCTTTATCAGCCGATTGTGGTTAGGAATTACATATCCCTGGCTAATTAATAGTTCACACTAAAAAGCGTAATGGAAAGGTGGAAGAAACAACATTTATAACAACGATTGGCATAAGGTGATGAGTGAAAAATAAATTTGGTTCAGAAAAATGTGACTGTACAACCAGTAGGAGTGTAAATGAGGGGAGTGGGAGTGGGGAGAGGTCACAAAACGTCAATCGGTGCAATGTATGGATCTTGTAATTGCAGCTTCACCTTTCATGGCGTTGCAATTGTCTACTTCTGAGTAAAATCCTCCCTTAATCCTCCGGTGTTCCTAGCAGAGCAACCCCAACGTCTCCACTTATTTTATTATTTGTTGGCATACTAGTACTCGTTGATTGCGTATTACGTTTGATTTGTTTGACATCCACAAATTCTTCTCCGAGTTGAATTATGTTGCCATTTGTCTGCTTATCTCACCAGTCATAGAACATAGCACAGACAGTGCAGGCGGAGGCCATTCGGCACATCGAGTCTGCATCGACCCACAAGCCCTCACGTCCACCCTATACCCATAACCCAATAACCACTCCTAACCATTTTGGTCACTAAGGGCAATTTATCATGGCCAATCCTCCTAACCTGCACATCATTGGACCGGGGGCGGAAGCTGACCACCCGGAGGAAACCCACGCAGACACAGGGAGAACGTGCAGACTCCGCACAGACAGTGACCCAGCGGGGAATCGAACCTGGGACCCTGGCGCTGTGAATCCACTTGTGCTACCGTGCTGCCATGCATCAATGGATATCTTTTTGCAGGCGGAAGCTCTCTTCCTCACTGTCCACCGTGCGGCCTACATGTGTGCCGTCTTCAAAAATATTGATCACGTCCCATATATGTCATTCCAAATCGTTAATCTGTAATAGAAAACGCAAAGAACATATTGTTCTGCGAAACCCGGCTGCTAACTTTCTTCTCGTCCCAAAAAACAACCATCAATAATTGCCTTTTGCTACCTGCCATAAAACCAGTATTGTATCCCGCTCGCGACATTCCCCAGGGTCCAGTGACATTTTTTTATTATGAATTTAGAGCACCCAATTATTTTTTCCAATGAAGCGTCAGTTTAGCGTTACCAAACCAATAATGACGTTGATTACCCTCACATCCGTTTCGTTCCATCCATTCTTCTAATCTCGCTGCTTTCCGTGTACATACGGTTTCCTCCGAACATCCATTCTGCGACCCAGACATATCTGTCCTGTGCAAAGGTCTCTGAGAACAGGTCGTGTTATCTCGCTAATGTCCAAACCTCAATTAATTTTAGCCTGCATGTAACTTTGCTCAATTCCTCCGTTTCCTTCATCTATGCAGCCACACTTTTGGGAAGGAGAGTCCCATTCCAGGCAGACATAAGAACTAGGAGCAGGTGTAGGCCATCTGGCCCCTCGAGCCTGCTCCACCATTCAATTAGATCATGGCTGATCTTTTGTGGACTCAGCTCCACTTTCCGGCTCGAACACCATAACCCTTACTCCCTTTATTCTTAAAAAACTATCTATCTTTATCTTAAAAACATTTAATGAATGAGCCTCTACTGCTTCACTGGGCATGGAATTCCATAGATTCACAACCCTTTGGGTGAAGAAGTTCCTCCTAAACTCAGTCCTAAATCTACTTCCCCTTATTTTGAGACTATGCCCCTTAGTTCTGCTTTCACCCGCCAGTGGAAACAACGTACCCGCATCTATCCTATCTATTCCCTTCAGAATCTTATATGTTTCAATAAGATCCCCCCTCATCCTTCTAAATTCCAACGAGTACAGTCCCAGTCTGCTCAACCTCTCCTCGTAATCCAACCCCTTCAGCTCTGGGATTAACCTAGTAAATCTCCTCTGCACACCCTCCAGTGCAAGTACGTCCTTTCTCAAATAAGGAGACCAAAACTGAACACAATACTCCAGGTGTGGCCTCACTAACACGTTATACAATTGCAGCAGAACCTCCCTAGCCGTAAACTCCATCCCACTTGCAATGAAGGACAAAATTCCATTTGCCTTCTTAATCACCTGTTGCACCTGAAAACCAACTTTTTGCGACTCATGCACAAGCACACCCAGGTCTCTCTGCACAGCAGCATGTTTTAATATTTTATCATTTGAATAATAATCCCTTTGCTGTTATTCCTACCAAAATGGATAACCTCACATTTGTCAACATTGTATTCCATCTGCCAGACCCTAGCCCATTCACTTAGCCTATCCAAATCCCTCTGCAGACGTCCAGTATCCTCTGCACTTTTTGCTTTACCACTTATCTTAGTGTCGTCTGTAAACTTGGACACATTGCCCTTGGTCCCCAACTCCAAATCATCTATGTAAATTGTGAACCGTTGTGGGCCCAACACTGATCCCTGGGGGACACCACTAGCTACCGATTGCCAACCAGAGAAACACCCATTAATCCCCACTCTTTGCTTTCTATTAATTAACCAATCCTCTATCCATGCTACCACTTTCCCCTTAATGTCATGCATCTTTATCTGATGCAACAACCTTTTGTGTGGCACCTTGTCAAAGGCTTTCTGGAAATCCAGATATACCACATCCATTGGCTCCCCGTTATCTACCGCACTGGTAATATCCTCAAACAATTCCACTAAATTAGTTAGGCACGACCTACCCTTTATGAACCCATGCTGCGTCTATCCAATGGGACAATTTCCATCCAGATGCCTCGCTATTTCTTCCTTGATGATAGATTCCAGCACCTTCCCTACTACCGAAGTTAAGCTCACTGGCCTATAATTACCCGCTTTCTGCCTACCTCCTTTTTTAAACAGTGGTGTCACGTTTGATGATTTCCAATCCGCAGGGACCACCCCAGAGTCTAGTGAATTTTGGTAAATTATCACTAGTGAATTTGCAATTTCCCTAGCCATCTCTTTTAGCACTCTGGGATGCATTCAATCAGGTCCAGGAGACTTGTCTAACTTTAGCCCCATTAGCTTGCTCATCACTACCTCCTTGGTGATAACAATCCTCTCAATGTCCTCACCTGTCATAGCCTCATTTACATCAGTCACTGGCATGTTATTTGTGTCTTCCACTGTTAAGACCGACCCAAAATACCTGTTCAGTTCCTCAGCCATTTCCTCATCTCCCATTATTAAATTTCCCTTCTCATCCTCTAAAGGACCAATATTTACCTTAGCCACTCTTTTTTGTTTTATGTATTTGTAGAAACGTTTCCTATCTGTTTTTATATTCTGAACAGGTTTACTCTCATAATCTATCTTACTCTTTTTTATAGCTTTTTTAGTAGCTTTCTGTTGCCCCCTAAAGATTTCCCAGTCCTCTAGTCTCCCACTGATCTTTGCTACTTTGTATGTTTTTTCCTTCAACTTGATACTCTCCCTTATTTCCTTAGATATCCACGGTCGATTTTCCCTCTTTTTACCGCCCTTCCGTTTTGTTGGTATAAACCTTTGCTGAGCACTGTGAAAAATCACTTGGAAGGTTCTCCTCTGTTTCTCAACTGTTTCCCTGTAATGCCTTTGCTCCCAGTCTACCTTAGCTAGTTATTCTCTCATCCCATTGTAATCTCCTTTGTTTAAGCACAAAACTCTAGTGCTTGATTTTACCTTCTCACCCTCCATCTGTATTTTAAATTCTACCATATTGTGATCGCTCCTTCCGAGATGATCCCTAACTATGAGATCCTGAATCAATCCTGTCTCATTACACAGGACCAGATCTTGGACCGCGTGCTCCCTCGTAGGTTCCATTACACACTGTTCTAGGAACCTATCGCGGATACATTCTATAACCCCTCCTCAAGGCTGCCTTGACCGACCTGGTTAAACCAATCAACATGTAGATTAAAATCCCCCATGATAACTGCTGTACCATTTCTACATGCATCTGTTATTTCTTTGTTTATTGCCTGCCCCACCATAATGTTACTATTTGGTGGCCTATAGATTACTCCTATCAGAGACTTTTTTGCCTTACTATTCCTGATTTCCACCCAAATGGATACAACCTTATCCTCCATAGCACCGATGTCATCCCTTACTGTTGCCCGGATGTCATCCTTAAATAACAGAGCTACACCACCTCCCTTACCATCCACTCTGTCCTTCCGAAAGGTTTGATACCCTCGGATATTTAACTCCCAGTCGTGACCATCCTTTAAACATGTTTCAGTAATGGCCACCAAATCATAGTCATTCACGATGATTTGCGCCATCAACTCATTTACCTTATTCCGAATACTACGAGCATTCAGGTAAAGTACACTTATGTTGGCTATTTTTTTACCTCTGTTCTGAATCTTAACACCTCGATCAGTAAACTCTCCTAAGTTATATTTGCTCTTAACCTTTTTCCTAATTTTCCTTGTCGTCGAACCCATATATTCCTGTAACAACCTGCCACGTCGCTTACCATTAATGTTTTCACTTCCCGTTTTATTGCTGCGCCCATACCATCTCCATTAATTTCCTGCCACCTCGAGCCCTCTCCCTGGATTCTGAAATTATCTTGAAATTGTGCACTATTGGCGTGATTCAGCCTTCTCCATTTCTGGGCTCCCCCACTTACAATAATCATTCAGCCTCTTAACTTATTGCATTCCAATCTGTCACGTTCATACCTAACATTCTTACCAACCCTGCTGGCAAGGCCAATGCTATTTCTGTTTGATGAAATAATCTTCCAATTACGGAGGCAGAATGTTTAATCTCTGTCCAATTTTCCGAATTCCCTAGGTACAGAACCATAGAACCAATGGAACGCAATTGTTTCCATTGCATCACTGACCACAACTGGAATTCTGCTGTCCTCGATTTCCAGCCTTACGCTTCTCCAACTGGAATCAACAGCCCCTAATACACAAGGTTCACATGCAGGTTTACCTTGGTAGAATTGTTGTTTCAAGATTTCTGAGTCCCACTGACTTATGTATTCCTATATAAGCACCATTTTGTAATCATGTCCAATATATTGCAACGTGGTTTCGTGATAATTTATTTATACGCCGACAATTCAACAGTTTCCAATTTCATGACCCTGCATATATTCTCCTCCCCATGAACATGCAATCTACTTGCATTTTAATTTCCTGACAGGGCGGCCGAACATTGAGGAAAATACCTAATTTTCCAAAGAACAAAGAAAATTACAGCACAGGAACAGGCCGTTCGGCCCTTCCAGCCTGCGCCGATGCAGAGCCTAAATCTAAACCTGTCATCTATTTTCCAAGGATCTACTTCCTTCTGTTCCCCGCCCGTTCATATATCTGTCTAGATGCATCTTAAATGGTGCTATTGTGCCCGTCTCTACCACCTCCGCTGGCAAAGCATTCCAGGCACCCACCACCCTCTGCGTAAAAAAACTTTCCACGCATGTCTCCCTTAAACTTTCCACCTCTCACCTTGAAATCATGACCCCTAGTAATTGACACACCCACGCTTTGAAAAAGCTTGTGGCTATCCACCCTGTCCATACCTCTCATAGTTTTGTAGACCGTCGAGCATTACCAAGAAATATTCATTGTCAAATAACTGACCCCCAATGCGACATCGACGGTGCTTAATCAGACCCTAAGTATTGTAAAAACCCCAGTCTATCCCTTAGATTCTCTATCACAGTTTAATTTTCTATGAGGAACCTTACACAAAAATGGTTTACATACCTGAAGTTACCACGCTCATCGGGACTGGCAGCGCCCTCGAATGTTCCAAAACATTTTCCACGCTCCTGCTCTCACCCCCTCCCAAAACTTCCAGAACAACAGTTCTGGCTTCCCGGTCCTTCCATTCCACCCCTTCGACTTCAAAGTATATATTTTTAAAAATACATAAACTTAGTGCACCCAATTCATTTATTTCCAATTCAGGGACAATTTAGCGTGCTCAATCCACCTATCTTGCACATCTTTGTGTTGTGGGGTCGAAACGCACGAAAACACGGGGGGGGGGGGGGGGGGGATGTGCAAACTCCACATGGACGGTGACTCAGAGCCGTGAGGCAGCAGGGCTAACCCACTGCGCCACCGTGCTGCCCTTTCAAATGTATATTCAGCCTCCATTCCCACCATCTCCAACCTGATGACACAGTAACACATTTATTTCGCTGTCCCCCTCTAACATCCGAATAAATCGTTTCCTCTGTGACACTGCCATTATTTCCCAAATCTCCAGTTCCGTCCGCATACCTTCAGGTGAAAGCATTGCAGATGTAACACCTCCGCCTTTCGCTCCTCTCTCAAAACCACCCAAGCCAGAGGCACTTTCGTATTTTGGTGGAAATAATAATTGAAGTGTACTGCGTCCAATTTGATAAGCTGTATCACTGCTTACAATGCGGCATGTTGTATATTTCGGATTGTAAATCCAGGCTAATTGAAGCTGTAACTCCACAGTTCTGTTCAGAAACTTGAACTTCTCCTGACCCGGATAGATTTTAAATCTCTGCGTTACGCTGATCTCTCCGTTCTCAAATTACTGCCCTGTTCCTAGAAAGCAGAATATGTGCTCGAAGAAGCGCAGCTTATTTTTCAATCAGGCACTTGAAAGCCTTCGAAGTCAAACGGCACTTAAATAGTTTCAGACCGACTTGTGTACCTTTGCTTGATTTGGTTTCAAATTGTCTTTGTCTTGTTGTTTCGTTCCGGGCAGCAGGCCCGACATCTGTTGCAAGTCACGTACACATTCCCATGTATATTGTGGGTCTTCACTGGCCCTGTTAGCAAACCATCGTTTTACCAAATTGTTTGACCTAAGATGTCTCCCAACCTCTGCTCTATTGCATATTTTCTTTTTTATGCCTATGTGCGCCTTGACAAAGTTGACCTAATTAAAACCTTTTGCAGTTCTCAGCAAAAGCAGATCTGATGAGAAATCAACGAATTGAAAAATAACCTTTGCTTGCTTCACAAAGTTTGCTGCACCCTTATTTATCATTCCCTGAATTCATTTTAGTTGTGTTTTTTTCGGTATATGTAACTAGTAGGGTAGATACCGAGGAACCAGGATACATAGGGTTTCTGGATTTTTAACAGGCGTTCTACTGGTATGTTTAAATAGTTCAACAAAAACACACTGGCTGATAAAGTTGCAGACAATATATTAGCATTTATCTAGCCCTGGGTAATGCTCGTCGTTCCGAGGCAAAAAGGCGCAAACATGAGACTATCAGTTTTTAAATCTGTAACCAATAAAGAGTGCTAAAGATCACTGCTGGGGCATGAGATATTTCCAATGTTTGTTTACCTTCCATGATGACTCCCGCACTTAACATTGAGTTCAACAATTTCTGACTGTGAACTCTATCACGCCATCTTAGTTCAAATCATTTTATTTTAATTTGTTCCATCGATCTCTTTTTCCCTCACCATTGTCCGCGTCTCTCACACTCCAGCTCACTTCTGCCATATGTTCCCTGTTCCTAACTTTCCTTTAGCATACTTTTTCAATTTGGTCTGCCATTAACACAATCTCTTCATGTGCCACGATCAGCCATATTTATATTCCCTTTCTGCCATTAACACAATCTAATCTCTTCATGTGCCACTATCAGCCATATTTATATTCCTTTTGGCTTTCTGTCAAAGGCATCTTTCTCAATCTCCACCTACATAGGCCCACGGCTTTACGTCCCTGCAACCTCAGCATTATAAATCTGATGCTGGCGGACCTACTGAGATTGTCCAGTATTTTGTGTTTTTACTTCAGAGTTTAGCATCCGCAGCAATTTGCTTTTGTCCATTATCTCTGATTGGTGCAACCGTTTCGAGAAACACATTGACACATTAGAATAGAATCATGAAATCCAATCGAGTCTGACCCGACCCTTGGATAGAACACTCTACATATGTATGCATAGCCATCGACCATGCCCTACCCCGTAACCCGACAACATAACGTGGACAGTCTTCGACACTATGGGGCAATTTATCAGGACCAATCCACCTAATCCTTTGGGTGTGGGTGGAAAACAGAACATCCGGAGTAAAAACCCATGTAGACAAGGGGACAACCTACAAACTCCACACAGACTGTGACCAGACTTGAAATCGGGTCCTGGGCGCTGTGAGGCAGGAGTGCTACCGCTCCGTCCCTACTTGTGATCAGCCTCTATTCGTATTTCTATCAGTCTCCTTTTCATATTTTGAGTGTGGACCCGAAGCGGGACGTGATTTGGTTCTGCAATTTTTGTCTCCTGCTTCTAAACGCTTTCAAATGTGCGAATCGTAATTTTGGTTTACATTCTGAACTACCATTTGAACCGAAACCGTAATCCATCTGAAAGTCCAAGGGTCCACCGGTTGGAAACGATTTGCAGTTTTCTCCATGAAGAGATTTTTTGTCAATCGGATGCACCTCCTCGATTGCGTCATCAGTCATCATGTTACTACACTGCAATTGTTTCGAATTTTCATTCGAACAGATGTTCGCCTCTGCCGATCACTGCTGTACCTTTCTACAGATATGTTCTTGTCGTGTGAAAAATAATATTTCATAAATAAGAGATCCAAAATGGAACGGGCAATTCGACAGAGTACACATGGCCCAGATGAACTGGCCAATAAAGTAAATACGTATTTGAATAGTTTATTTCAGTAATATATTATTAGTGTGATAGACCCTATACCAGGAAAGGCCAGAAGACATTTTTGACAACATGACATTTAGCTACGTCAGCATGGCGGTGAGTGGTTAGCATTGCTGCCTCCCGGCGCCGCAGTCACGCTAAATTGGTCCTTCATTGGAAAACATGAATTGGGTACTCTAAATTTACAAAATAACATGACAGTAGGGTGCAGATAACGGAACAGAAAACTTTTTCTGTATATTGTGATGCAGTCCTCCTTCCCCTTCCTTACCCTAATTGGAAGCTGCAAAACATGAACTTTCATTGAATTGGTCTACGGTTATGCTGGGCAAAATACGAATACATTCTACAGGCCTTATTCGACGGATTTGGAAGTTGTGGACACATCTGCAATGTTCATCAAGTTCTCACGTCGGGCTAGAACTGAGCGTTGTAGAGATAGATGTGGGAAACATATATTGGCCGAACACACATGCCGGTGATACACTGGATAAAAGAGACAGTGGCTTGTTATTGGGGTAAATCTTGAAATATCCTTAGCAGTTGAAGAAATGAGTTCCCAATGAGTTGTTTTTTTTGCTACACAGTGGCGCTGTTGTATTGTCACTGTAGCATCAATCCGCGGACCTGTCGCAAAAGAATTGGCTAGAATTTCATTTGAATCAAAATGTGGAATTAAAATCATAATAATTACCATGAAACCATTGTTGTAAGGAAAACACATACTGTACTTTAGGGACCTGTTCTGGCCGACATAGGATACTTGGCCCCCAGCAATGTATTTGACTCTTAATTGTCCCCAGTAATATACTTGCAAGCCACTCAGTTTTACCCAACCACTACAAAGACGACAAGAAGTAATAATAGCGGACGACCAGCTATCAGTGACCTAGGTGACAGGAACTTCACTGGAAAACTCAGCCGTGTTGACAATACAAAATCTTCCGCCGCAATATCTGTGGGATTGCCAAAATTGGGTTTTGGGAGACCTAGATCATACACGTGTCAAGCAACAGCATGACACAGTCATACTCAGGGAATCAAACCTGATTGATTATGTCCCAAGTACTTTCATCGCCATTCCTCGACATGCCATGTCACACTGTCAGGATCGACACAGCAGAACTGACTGCACAGGCGGGAGGGAGTTGTCCTAGCAATCCTTCACATCGACTCGAGCCACCATAACATCTCATTGCACCAGGTCAAAGATTGGCAAGGAACCCGCCTTTGAATTTCCAATTGATTACTATGTATCGTCGCTCCTTAACTGATACATTACTGATCCTCCATCTTCAAGCACGGAAGGTGGAAAGGGCAAAAAATATGCTCTGTGTGGGAAACTTTAATAAGACATCAGCAAACTGTGGCACTGCACTACCACCTAAGACCTGGCTGGGCAGATCTTAAAGGACATAGCTGCTGGCCGGTTCTGTGGCAACACCTGATGGAACAAAAAAAGAGGGGAAACATGCTTTATCTCGTCACTTTTAAAGATAATTTTAGAGTATTCAATTATTTTTGTTTTCAATTAAGGGGCAATTTAGAGGGACCAATCCGCCTAAACTGTATATCTTTGGGTTGTGGGGGTGAAACCCACGCAGCTTGGGGAGAATGTCCAAACTCCACGCGTTTGTAGCTCGCTGTTCTCCAGTTAAAGTAGCCTCCCGTAACATGATTACCCAACCCCACCCACATGGCCTCCCGTCCGTTGTCCTTTCGTTTTTCTCGCATTAACACATTCTGCTTCCTTCTGTGACCAGAACTGCACGCAATACTCCAAATGCGGCCGTACCAGAGATTTGCACAGCTGCAACATGACCTCATGACTCCGGAACTCAATCCCTCTACCAATAAAGGCCAACACACCATCGGCCTTCTTCACAACCCTATCAACCTAGGTGGCCACTTTCAGGGATCTATGTACACGGACACCGTGATCCCTCTGCTCATCCACACTTCCAAGAATTTTACCATTAGCCAAATATTCCGCATTCCTGTTATTCCTTCCAACGTGAATCACCTCACACTTCCCTCCATTAAACTGCATTTGCCACCTCTCAGCCCAGCTCTGCAGCTTATCTATGTCCCTCTGTAACCTGCAACATCCTTCCGCACTGTCGACAACACCACCGACTTTACCGAAATTTACTCACCCACCCTTCTGAGTCCTCCTCTAGGTCATTTATAAAAATGACAAACCGCAACGGCCCCAGAACAGATCCTTGTGGTACGCCACTTGTAACTGAACTCCATTCTGAACATTTCCCATCAACCACCACCCTCTGTCTTCTTTTAGCTAGCCAATTTCTGATCCACATCTCTAAATCACCCTCAGTCCCCAGCCTCCGTATATTCTGCAATAGCCTACCGTGCGGAACCTTATCAAACGCTTTACTCAAATCCACGTACACCTCATCAACAGTTCTACCCTCGTCTACCTGTTCAGTCACCTTCTCAAAGAACTCGATAAGGTTTGTGAGGCATGACCTACCCTTCACAAAGCCATGCTGACTATCCCTAATCATATTATTCCGATCGAGATGATTATAAATCTTGTCTCTTATAATCCTCTCCAAGACTTTACCCACAACAGACGTGAGGCTCACCGGTCTATAGTTGCCGGGGTTGTCTCTACTCCCCTTCTTGAACAAAGGGACCACATTTCCTATCCTCCAGTCCTCTGGCACTATTCCTGTAGCCAATGATGACATAAAAATCAAAGCCAAAGGCTCAGCAATCTCTTCCCTGGCTTCCCAGAGAACCCTAGGATAAATCCCATCAGGCCCCGGGGATTTATCTATTTTCAGCCTGTCCAGAATTGCCAACACCTCTTCCCTACGTACCTCAATGCCATCTATTCTAATAGCCTGGGTCTCAGCATTCTCCTCCACAACATTCTCTTTTTCCTGAGAGAATACTGACGAAAAATATTCATTTAGTATCTCGCCTATCTCTTCAGACTCCACACACAACTTCCCATCCCTGCCCTTGACTGGCCCTACTCTTACCCTCGTCATTCTTTTATTCCTGACATACCTATAGAAAGCTTTAGGGTTTTCCTGGATCTAACCTGCCAAATACTTCTCATGTCCCCTCCTTGCTCCTTGTAGCTCTCTCTTTAGATCCTTCCTCGCTACCTTGTAACTATCAAGCGCCCCAACTGAAACTTCACACCTCATCTTCACATAGGCCTCCTTCTTCCTCTTAACAAGAGATTCCACTTCTTTGGTAAACCACGGTTCCCTCGCTCGACGCCTTCCTCCCTGCCTGACCGGTACGTACTTATCAAGAACACGCAGTGGCTGTTCCTTGAACAAGCTCCACATATCCAGTGTGCCCAACACTTGCAGCCTACGTCTCCAACCTACCCCTCCCAAGTCATGGCTAATGGCATCATAATTGCCCTTCCCCTAGCTATAACTCTTGCCCTGCGGGGTATACTTATCCCTTTCCATCACTAACGTAAACGTCACCGAATTGTGGTCACTGTCCCAAAGTGCTCATCTACCTCCAAATCTAACACCTGGCCTGGTTCATTACCCAAAACCAAATCCAATGTGGCCTCGCCTCTTGTTGGCCTGTCAACATATTGTGTCAGGAAACCCTCCTGCACAAATTGTACAAAAACCGACCCATCTAATGTACTCGAACTATATCTTTTCCAGTCAATATTTGGAAAGTTAAAGTCTCCCATAATAACTACCCTGTTACTTTCGCTCTTATCCAGAATCATCTTCGCCATCCTTTCCTCTACATCCCTAGAACTATTAGGAGGCCTATAGAAAACTCCCAACAGTGGGACCTCTCCTTTCCTGTTTCTAACCTCAGCCCATACTACCTCGGAAGATGAGTCCCCATCTAGCATCCTTTCCGCCACCGTAATACTGCTCATGAATAGCAGCGCCACACCGCCCCTCTATTGCCTCCTTTTCTGAGCTTACTAAAACACCTAAACCCCGGAACCTGCAACAACCCTTTGGCTTCAGTCTTTATATTACGAACCTAGAAGACACTGTGCTTCATCCAGACCTTGACAGGAAGTTGGACACACTAAATTACTGATGACAGTAAGGTCTAAATGGGATCCACCCTATCAAAAATGTGTGGAAGCAAGTAAGATAATTGTGAACTTTATACTTCAAAAATGTTAATGTCATGGTGTCTAATATACGTTGAAGCCCGATTAATGATGACAATGAGACAATCGAATTACGTTTTAAAACACGTAATTTGCACATATTGTCGCTGGAAGAATTCTGCTGTCGTGACAACTCCTGAACGAATGACAACACGACAGGCAAACAACGATTGACTCCGAACACCGTTCCGAACCCCACCATCTGAACGATTATGAAGGACAACAAATGATGGTCTTGACAGTGAAGGTCACGTTTCATGTTATAATTTGAAAGGCACCTGGTTGCGATTGCAGATCAGCTCATCAGCTCCATAGATTTGTCTGTGAATAGCAACCTGCTTTTTGGGTCACCTCGTTCCAGGAAAACTCAAAAGTATTACACGGTTCATTGTGAGACACAGGTGGCTAAGCAACAGTTGAGTCATCGTAGATTAAGACTCGGTAATACATTCTTCCATTATTTCGACATTCAGATTATGAGGAAAGGAAGAAAAGAAGAAACGCCTGATCTACTGCGGCAAAAGCTTGGCAAGCATGTATGACTACAAATCCGCACATCTTCATGGAAAGATGCATTTTATTCGACAAATAACTGGAACGTACAGACCTGGTTGGGACCAGTGTCTGTGCAGAGTTTCCTAAACTCGCCCTGGCTGCAATTACAGTCATAAAAGTATTTGCATTTTGATACGGTGCAAAGCAGAAAACAAGCACAGTATCTTAAAATCCTTTGGTGTTGCTTAATCTGCTGATTCCATATTAATTTACTCTGAAAAATATATAATTCACTTCGCAATGCAAGTGGAGGAGTTCGCATTCACAAAATGCAGTGAAGGGGTGTTACCACATCCTGGCACTGATTGACGCTGAATGAGATGGAACTGAATATTTTGTCCGGTAACAAAGCGGGTTTAGCCAATTTATGTTTGGTTTTGTATATTATAAATATTCATTTAATTTAAATTTATGTACCTGTGCTTGTGTGATCGGAAATTTTGTCTGATCCTTTATTGAGAGTCATGTTAAACGATGGCGCAGACATACCAATCGGTCTTAGTTTCACGTTCAACTTTATTTGCATGAAAAATAAGATTTTAGGACGCAAAGACAGGTACAAAGATGAAACAAATCTCAACTGTTGCTTACCCGCTAGCATCTCACAATGAACCGCGTTATATTTTTGAGTGTTTTTGGAACGACGTGCCCGAAGAAGCAGGCCGCTATTTACAGAGGCTGGCATGTTAGGAAAGGGGAGAAATCAGGTCCCAGATGTTAAGTAAGAGGCAAACATCAAGGAATGCAATGACGGGTGTCAGGAAAATTGATGTCAAAGGAGAAGGTACAGGAGCCTGAAGAAAATGATGTTTACTGAAGTTAAAGAAAGGGGAGACGGATTATCTCAGTTGAAACAGAATTTTAAGCTGCATAATTGGTTACATCTGCTAATCAGAAGTCAGGCATCTGACGTGCCACCTTAAGAAAGCCAGGGAAGCAGTTTCTTTTTATTGCCGTGGCTCGCTATCTGATCGATTAGTAGAAGCTTCCATGCACGTGAATATCCAGGGCAGAAGAATACAGAACGCAGAGCTTAAAATCATAGATGTGGATCACTGCTAAATATAACTGAGGGGAAGAAGTTATCAACCTGTGCTTTTCGAGGGTAGAGTTTGAAAACACGCATGTGAAAGGTAGATTTTCAATTCGCATAGTCAGCTGACAGTGTGACCATCATGTGTGTGTGTGTGTGTGTGTGGAGGGGGGGGGGGAGTTGTTCAGGGAAAATTGTTGCGAAATGCACAGAGTTTGCATTGGGTTGCGTCTGTCCCTTGGTTTCAGGTTGTGGTGTGCTTGATTGCATTTCGCTTATCGGTTGACATTGAATAATTACTTACTGCGAATATTAGAGCACAATAGATACATGGAACTTAGGTGATCCCCGCAAATCCACATACATATCTAAAGATATAGCTGGAGGGAAGGAGGAATATGTTATCGCTTCTCTATTCTACTTTAATAGAGTGTTTTATTTCACTAATGTTTAATTAAATTCTGCGGCTCTCTTCACCAACGTCTTTAAACAACGAAAATTAAATAAAAGTCAGAATAGATTTAGCCAAATTCCATTCTGGGGTTCCTCTCTACGGTAGTAACATCAACTGGTATCATAAAACATCGAAGAAGTACAGCACAAGTTCGGAAGGATGCCGCATGTTTATTGCTACCAAACGATACAAAGATGAAGCGCCAGCCATTTTACGTTACTTCAGGAATATAATAAAATAAATGATATATTAATAATACACGAATAAATCAAACCGTGGGACATAACAAAAGATGCGATTCAGTAATCGACACAATATTGAAGAAAAGTAAAAAAACAAACGAGTGGATGAGGAATAAACTGGGTTCGTATAAACATAACTGGGACAAAGCATGGTGTTAGCCACCTGAGTTGGCCACCTCCCGACTTAAAATGGAGAACAGCAAAGGCTGAAGGGAAATTCAGCCAACACAGGCAGAAACTTGCAGCTGTAAGTTTACTGTGTATTAGACTCTGCAAAAACCCAGACAGCATCGATACAAGCAGCCACCTACATAGTAATGTAGCAGCCATCTACATAGTAATGAGCGATCCCCGGGAACAATCGAAACATTTGAGGTAAACAAGGCCAAGCCAGACCCCTCGGCGCCAGCAGGAGCCAACACAAAAGAGATTAGAACGAAGTCCAATCACTTGAAACCAGGTACGAGGTCCGCCCCGAAAGGCGGGAAGCCCCTGGGGACTATAAAGTAAAGCTCCCAAGTTCAAATCGTTCTTCTTGATAGGGTCACTCAGCAACGCAAGCTAACCCTTGACAGTGACCTGTCCAGCTGCGTCCAAAGAACGTAAGTTTCAAGTCAACGCTCGCTACGAGATAGTCGCTCCTAGCTACCAGTCCATACCAGCTTTTGAATCCCGCAGACTCAGAAGCCGAACGAAAGACCATTTGTTCCCCATACCTGGTGGGCCAGTCCGAAGCTAAGTATTGGCCTGTTAGTGATAGAAATTGCTTAGGAAGTAGAGTTTATACATGAGTAGCGATTTACTGTGTATAATAAATGTGCTTTGATTTGAATCTTACTGATTGGTGTATTGAGTTATTGATCATTACTTGAACTTGAACCTCGTGGCGGTATCATAAAGATACCTATCGAGTCTAGAACAAAGGTTATAAAACAGAGCCAATTGAACCAACCGTTAGCAACAATGGACATGATGAAAATATGAATTTTAGTTTTAAACTCGCTATTAATGCAACCGCTGTAATACACTAAGTAATTATTCACTGAGTATACACTGCAAAACGTTGTAATGACACAAAATGTTCGAGCAGTATTGAGTGATAATTGCAGTCAATTGAATTAACCACTTTTGCTGTGTAATTTGAGACGATGACCCGATAACCAACAATAGCTGGCGAAAACAAATATACCTAAACAATCGAAGCAAACGCTGGGAAAATATAAATGGTCGAAGTTCACTAGAAAGTGCGGTAGGTACCACACAGCTACAGTAATCTATGTACACAACACTTAATGAATACTGTAGCTGTGTGGTGTCTTCATGGTTGTAATTTATTAAAATACACCTTGATATGTTTATATATATATATATTAACTATATTTTTAGAATTAACGTGGCTTTGATTAAAGTGTCTTGGAAGTCTGATAAATCACACCTGCAGTGAAGGCTTTTGTGCTTATCAACTGTCTACTTTTGTGATTGGGTCGGCTTATTGAATTTATTGATAGTGATTGGTGACCATTTGCTTTTCAGGTCTTGTATTCAAGAGTCTGTTGCGGCAACTGGCTCTTTCAAAGGTTCAGAAGTTTTTTGTTGTGGAGAAGGTCACAGGCAGTACCTTCCAAATGAAGACTAAAACAAGGCTTTAAGAATTGGCAAAATCATTGCAGTTAACATTACCTGACAAAGTACGGAAAGAAGAGGTAATTACGGCGACAGTTATGCATTTAAAATTGCCTGAGACACAGTCAGAATCATTAGAAATGGCACGAATTGAATTACAGACAAAGCAGCTCGAACATGAAAATCGATTAAAGCAGCTTGAAGATGAAAAATAATTAAAGCAGCATGGATCCGAAATGAGAGAAAAGAGAGAGAGGAAAGGGAAAAATAAAGAAAAACCCCAGCAGACCAAAAAGCAAGAGAAGGGGAGGAACAAAAATCACATTAATGAAATAGCTACAAGTATAGATCTGGGCAAACGACGGCGAGAGAGACATTGACCTTCGCAAACTAGCTATAAAAAGTGATCGTCAGATAACATTGTCGCAGTTAAAGAAAAAAGTACAGTCTGAGGATAGTGATGGCGGTCGTGAGAAAGAGCAAGAGTTTCGTAGTAGAAGGTTTGGTGGGGATCTATTTAAATATGTTCAAGCATTGCCAATGTTTGATGAGAAATCTTTTTCATTTCATTTGAGAAGTTGGCGAAACAATAAAATGGCCACAGGAGATGTGGGTATTACTGAGTCAAACAAGTTTGGTAGGTAGAGCCAGTGAAGTGTTTGCATCACTGTCAGAGGCGGTATGTGGGACGTACTCGGAAGCGAAAAACATCCATCTTAGGTGTATTTGAACTAGTGCCTGAAGCCGACAGACAAAAGTTCAGAAATTTAAAAAGAAAGAACCTGATCAAACATACATAGAGTTTGAAAGGATCAAGCAGAGTAATGTTGATAGGTGGATAAGGGCTTAGAAAATAGATCAAATGTATGAAGCTCTTATATAATAGATAATTTTAGAGGAGATTAAAAAGTCAACCCCTTAAGAAGTGAGAAACCATGTGGAAGTCCAGAGGGTTAAAACTGCGAGAGTCGCAGTATGGCAGATGATTATTAGTTCGTTCATAAATCAAAGTTCTGGAATGAACTGGGTTCAAATAAAAATAACTGGGACAAACCATGGGCATGATGAAAACTTGAATTTTAGTTTTAAACTCGCTATTAATGCAACCGCTGTAATACACTAAGTAATTATTCACTGAGTATACAATGCAAAATGTTGTAATTACGCAAAATGTTCGAGCAGTATTGAGTCATAATTGCAGTCAGTTGAATTAACCACTTTTGCTGTGTAAATTGAGACGATGGCCTGATGACCAACAATAGCTGGCGAAAACAAATATGCCTAAAAAATCGAAGCAAACGCCGGGAAAATTTAAATGGACGAAGTTCACTAGAAAGTGCGGTAGGTATTAATCTTGCCTGGCCACGGAAAATTAACATCTTAACAACGTCAATACTGGGAATTAGCCACATTTAGAATATTAGAAGGAGAAAAATATGAAACATACCTTCTTGATATGTTACCTGATCTTAATTCCGGCTGTTCTCGCTCTACACAGATGGACAAGTAAAACTATTGATGGTTCGAAAATCCGAATCACAGAACAGGTCTATACAAAGTTATAATTACGGACCATTGCCGTTAATCATTAGTTCTCTTTCTCTTTATGAAACTCATACCTTTTCTAATGTACCTCACTTCAACTTTTAGTTCAGATTTCCAGCACCTGCATCTCTTTTCTGCCAAACTCATATCTGCTGTAGATCTTGCGTTTTCTCTCTTCGTTTCTTCATCGTGTCATGTGAGTGTTCCTTTAAGAAAGGTTTAGTCTCTGATTGGAACAGATTGGAGTGAGGCTGTGAGGTGAGAGGAGGTTTCAGTTTCAATTTGACTGCTTTGGACTGCAGAAATAGAAATAAATGTTTTCCCTGTTTTTCGCTGTTTTCATTGTAAAGCTGTACGAGTAAAAAAAACATTGGTTGTGGCTAACTGTCTTGTTACCTTTAAAGGTATAGTTGCTTTACGCAAGGTGTTTGAACCTACTGGTTGAAACTGGGTCGAATTTCATGAAGAGGACCGGTCCCATTCCAATGACGACATAGCGTGCTGGGCGACGTCCTTGAAAAGGTGTATTAGTTTAGTTGGATTTTATTATTGAACTGAACCAATACCCCTCTTTTACTTTTAACCCGGAAGCGAGCTGCCAATTTTGTCATGGGCCAGGGCATAGAAACTCCAAAGTGTATTATGAAGTTCACCTGACATCCAAATTGTTGAATTAGTCTAGGATGAGCACGAAAAGCAAGCGAAGGGGAGGAACAAAAACCACAATTAATGAAATTGCTACAGCTATAGATCAGGGAAAACGACGACGAGAGAGACATTGAACTTCGAAAATTGGTTGTAAAAAGTGATCGTCAGATAAAATTGTCGGAGTTAAAGAGAAAAGTACAGGCTGAGGATAATGTTGGGGGTGTGAGAAAGATCAAGAGTTTCGTAGTAGGAGTTTTGGTGGGAATCTACTTAAATATGTTCAAGCATTGCCAATGCTTGATGAGAAGGGTGTAAAAACCTTTTTGATTTCATTTGAGAAGTTGGCGAAACAAAAGAAATGGCCACAGGACATGTGGGTATTACTGATTCAAACAAGGTTGGTGGGTAGAGCCAGTGGAGTGTTTGCATCACTGTCAAAGGCGGTATCTGGGACGAATGAGGAAGCGAAAAAATCCATCTTAGGTGTATTTGAACTAGTGCCTGAAGCCGACAGACAAAAGTTCAGAAATTTGAAAAGAAAGAAACTGATAAAACATACATAGAGTTTGAAAGTATCAAACAGAGTAATTTTGATAGGTGGATAAGGGCTTTGAAAATAGATCAAACGTATGAAGCTCTTATGTAATTGATAATTTTACAGGAGATTAAAAATTGAATCCCTTAAGAAGCGAGAACCCATGTGGAAGTCAATAGGGTTAAAACTGCGAGACTAGCAGTATAAATGGCAGATGATTATTAATTAGTTCATAAATCAAAGTTTCTGGAATGAACTGGGTTCGCATAAACATAACTGTGACAAAGCATGGGCATGATGAAAACTTGAATTTTAGTTTTAAACTCGCTATTAATGCAACCGCTGAAAAACACTAAGTAATTATTCACTGAGGATACACTGCAAAACTTTGTAATTACACAAAATATTCGAGCAGTATTGAGTCATAATTGCAGTCAATTGAATCAACCACTTTTGCTGTTTAAATTGAAACGATGGCCCGATGACTAACAATAGCTGGCGAAAACAAATATACCTAAAAAATCGAAGCAAACGCCGGGAAAATTTAAATTGACGAAGTTCACTAGAATTGCGGTAGGTATTAATCTTGCAAGGCCACGGTAAAGTAACATCTTAACAACGTCAATACTGGGAATTAGCCACATTTAGAATAGTGGAAGGAGAAAGATACGAAAAATTACCTTCTTGATATGTTACCTGATCTTAACTCCGGCTGTTCTCTCTCTACTCAGATGGACAAGTTAGATTATTAATGGTTCCAAAATCCGAATCACAGAACAGATCTAAACGAAGTTTTAATTACGGAGCATTTCCGTTAATCATTAGCTCTGTTTCTCTTTATGAAACTCATACTTTTTCTGATGTACCTCACTTCAACTTTTAATTCAGATTTCCAGCACCTGCGTCTCTTTCCTGCCCAACTCATGTCTGCTATAGATCTTGCGTTTTCTCTGTTCGTTTGTTCATCTTGTCATGTGAGCGTTTCTTTAAGAAAGGTTTAGTCTCTGATTGTAACACATTGGGATGAGGCTATGAGTTGAGAGGAGGTTTCAGTTTCAATTTGACTGCTTTGGACTGCAGAAAGAGAAACAAACGTTTTCCCTGTTTTTCGCTGCCTTCATTTTAAAGCTGTTCCAGTAAAAAAAATTGGTTATGGCTAACTGTCTTGGTACCATTAAATGTATAGTTGCTTTCCGCAATGTGTTTGAACCTGCTGGTTAAAATTGGACCGAATTTCATGAAGAGGATCGGTCCCATTCCAATGAAGTTATAGCGAGCTGGGCGACGTCCTTGAAAAGGGGTATTGGTTTAGTTGGATTTTGTTATTGAATTGAACCAATACCCCTGTTTTACTTTCATCTCGGAAGCGAGCTGCCAATTTTGTTATGGGCCAGAGCATAGAAACTCTAAAGTGTATTATGAAGTTCTCCTGACATTCAACCTTGTTGAATTTGTCTAGGATGAGCACGAAAAGCAAGCGTAAGGGAGGAACAAAAATCACAATTAATGAAATTGCTACAGGTATCGATCAGGGAAACCGATGACGCGAGAGACATTGAACTTCGAAAAGTGGCTGTAAAAACTGATCGTCAGATAAAATTATCGGAGTTAAAGAGAAAAGTATAGTCTGAGGATAATGATGACGTAAGTGAGAAACAGCAAGAGTTTCGTAGTGGAAGGTTTGGTGGGGATCTATTTAAATATGTTCAAGCATTGCCAATGTTTGATGAGAAGGATGTAAAAACCTTTTTCATTTCAGTTGAGAAGTTGGCGAAACAAAAGAAATGTCCACAGGACATGTGGGTATTACTGATTCAAACAGGGTTGGTAGGTAGGGCCAGTGAAGTGTTTGCATCACTGTCAGAGGCGGTATCTGGGACGTATGAGGAAGCGAAAAAATCCCTCTTAGGTGTATTTGAACTAGGGCCTGAAGCCGACAGACAAAAGTTCAGAGTTTTAAGAAGAATCAACCATACAAAGATTTTGAAATGATCAAACAGAGTAATTTTGATAGGTGGATAAGGGCTTTTCAAACAGATCAAATGTGTGAAGCTCTTATATAATTGATAATTTTAGAGGAGATTAAAAATTCAATCCCTTAAGAAGTGAGAACCCATGTGGAAGTCCAGAGGGTAAAAACTGCGAGAGCAGCAGTATAAATGGCAGATGATTATTAATTAGTTCATAAATCAAAGTTTCTGCCAGTAAGGGATAGAAACTGGGGAAAAGATAAATACTGAGGTGGTAAAGGTAAAGGAGATCAATTGGGAAATAATAAGGATAGTGTGCCTCAGATTTGTAAGTTATTCCAGGAGGATGGAAGATAAATTATTTGTTTCAGATATGCTTACTGTAATAAACTGGCTCATGTGAAGTCACAATGTTGGGGGCTTAAGAAAAGCACTAGGAAGGCTGATGTGGTAAAACAGGAGAAGCAGTGGGGTTTGTTAAAGTGGTGAAGGAAAGATTAATTGAACGAAGGAGATGCAAAAGAATGTACAGCCTGATCAAGATGCGATCGGTAAGAAGCTGCCAGCTCTGATTAAGCAATTTACTTGGGTAGGTAAAATTTACTCATGTGTACCAGGAGGAGTAGGTAATTTAAGTCAAAATTTAAACTGATACGGGAGTTAGTCAATCTTTGATGGAAAGAGATGAGGATTATGTAGTTTGGGAGGTATATTGCCAGAAAAGGTGGTAATCTGTGGAATTCAGGGTGAGAAGAGTAGTGTTCCGTTATATAAGGTCAGTCCAGTAAAGACTGGTGAAGTAAGTGCTGCAGGCGTAAGGAAGCTAACTTGTCCAGAAATATAGTTTACCTTGTGTAAAGATATAGCTGGATCGCAGGTGGGAGTGATGCCTACTGTGGTTGATCAGCCAGTGGAACATCAAACAACCGAGTTGTTGAAGGACGAATAGCCTGGGATTTTTCCTGATTGTGCAGTAACAAGGTCGCAAAGTCACAGTATAAGACAATAGGAGAAATCAAAGAGTGAAGATAAAGTGCCAGAAAATATATATTTTTCAATTGCCAGAAAATATATATTTTTTAATAAACATTTTATTGAGGTATTTATTTGGAATTGTAATAGCAACATGTCAACAATGTACATAACAAGGAAAATATAAACATAATGCAAATTCCGCCTCCGTCTCCCACAGGTCCTCCCATTGCTTACCCCCCTAACCTACGCAAACATAACCCCCTCCCTCCCCTCTTCTCATAAAGATTAATTCTCTGCGAGGACGTCGACGAATGGTTGCCACCTCCATGCGAATCCCGACAGAGATCCTCTCATGGCGAACATAATTTTCTCCTGGCAGAGGAAGCCAGTCATGTCTGAAAGCCAGGTCTCTGATTTCGGGGGCTTTGAGTCCCTCCATGCCAGCAATATGCACTTGCGGGCTACCAGAGAAGCAAAGGCTAGAACGTCCGCCTCTTTCTCCTACTGGACTCCCGGATCCTGCAACACCCCCAAAATCGCCACCTCCGGACTCATTGCCACCCTCGTATTATATGCCGTGGACATGGCGTCGGCAAACATCTTCCAAAATCCCCTCAGTTTTGGACATGCCCAGAACATATGGACATGATTCGCTGCCCCCCCCCACCCCCCGCACACGTCGCACACCTATCCTCCACCCCAAAGAATCTGCTCATCCGTGCCACTGTCATGTGAGCCCGGTGAACAACCTTAAATTGGATCAGGTTGAGCCTGGCACATGTTGCGTTCACGTTGAGCCTCCCTACCGTGTCTGTCCAGAGGCCCTCCTCTATTTCTCCACCAGCTCCTCCTCCCACGTTTGCTTCAGCTCCTCGGTCTGCGTATCCTCCCACCCATAAGCTCTTTATATATGTCCGAAACGCTGCTCTCTCCTATCCATCCTCTAGATACCATCCTATCCTGATTTCTGCTGAGTGGGAGGAGTGGCAAGGTTGGTACCTGCTTCCGCAGAAAGTCCTGCACCTGTAAATATCTGAATTCATTTCAACCCGCCAATGCAAACTTCTCCTCCAGCCCCCTCATACTCGGGAAGTTTCCTTCATGAACAAGTCCCCCATCTTCTCAATCCCTGCTCTCCGCCAAATTAAGAACCCCCGTCCATCCTCCCTCTGGCAAACCGATGGTTATCGCAGATTGGGGACCACTCCGACGCCCCTCTGCTCCCACATGTCTCCTCACTTGACCCCAGACTCTCAGGGGTGCCACCACCACTGGACTGGTGATGTACCGCACCGGCAGGAACGGCAGAGGCGCCGTAAACAACGCCCCCCCCCCAATCGTTTGCCCTTACAAAAAGCCGCCTCCATGCGCACCCACTCCGGCTTACCCCCCACCAGTCACCTCCTCACCTTGGCGATGTTAGCCTCCCAGTAGTAGTTGTTGAATTCGGCAGCGCCAGCCGTATATCCCCCCAAACCGCTCGCTGATTGCCCTCTTAATCCGTGGGGACCTGCCCCCCCCCCCATCCGCCCCCCTCCGCACAAAAAGTCCACGATATTCTTATTGATCCGCTTAAAACAGTACCGCGGGATGAAAATGGGGAGGCATTGGAAGACGAATAGGAATCTCGGCAGGACAGACATTTTTTAAAATATATATATATTTCATTCAAATTTTTCGGCCAAACAAAACAGTACAAAGGTTTTTCCCCTTTTACAACAATAAATCAATATAAATAACAGTGACCGTTTTTAACAAATAAATTAATAATATATAAACTAAATGGCAACTGCCATAACAAAAATAATAACACTCCCAAATAATAAAATCAAACAATCCAATATACATAACCAAGTACAAATATCTATACAAAAACACCCCTGAGGACCCACCCAAGACCTCCCCCCCCCCCACCCCCTCCCCCCTGGGTTGCTGCTGTTACCTTCCCATTTCCTTTATCGTTCTGCGAGGTAGTTAATGAACGGTTGCCACCGCCTGGTGAACCCTTGAGCCGAACCCCTTCGTGCAAACTTTATCCGTTCTAGTTTTATAAACCCTGCCATGTCGTTTATCCAGGTCTCCACGCCCGGGGGTTTGGCTTCCTTCCACATAAGCAATATCCTTGGCTGGGCTACTTGAGACGCAAAGGCCAAAACATAAGCCCTTCTCGCCTCCTGTACTCCCGGCTCCTCTGCAACCCCAAATATAGCCAGCCATTAGCTTGGCTCGATCCGGACCCCCACCACCTTCGAAAGCACATTCGCCACCCCCACAAGGAACCCCTGCAGTGCCGGGCATGACCAAAACATGTGGGTGTGGTTTGCTGGTCTTCTCTAGCATCTCCCACACCTATCCTCTACCCCGAAGAATTTACTGAGCCTTGCTCCGGTCATATGCACCCTGTGCAAAACCGTGAATTGTATCAGGTTAAGCCTGGCGCACGAGGACGAAGAGTTTACCCTACGTAGGGCATCTGCCCACAGCCCCTCTTCAATCTTTTCCCCCAGTTCTTCTTCCTATTTTCCCTTCAGCTCACCCACCATGATCTCCCCCTCGTCTCTCATTTCCCTGTATATATCCGACACCCTACCATCCCCCACCCATGTCCCTGAGATCACTCTACCCTGAATCTCCTGCGTCGGGAGCTGCGGGAATTCCCTCACCTGTTGCCTCGCAAAAGCCCTCAATTGCATGTACCGAAATGCATTCCCTTGGGGCAACCCATATTTTTCCGTCAGCGCTCCCAGACTCGCAAACGTCCCATCTAAGAACAGATCCCTCAGTTGCACAATCCCAGCTCTCTGCCATGCTCTAAATCCCCCATCTATTCTCCCCGGGACAAACCTATGATTATTTCTTATCGGAGACCGCACCGAGGCTCCCGTCATTCCCCTATGTCGTCACCACTGCCCCCAAATTTTCAGTGTTGCCACCACCACTGGACTTGTGGTGTATTTCTTCGGGGAGAACGGCAACGGCGCCGTCGCCAGTGCTTGTAGGCTGGTTCCTTTGCAGGGCGCCATCTCCAATCTCTTCCACGGCGCTCCCTCCCCTTCTCCATCCACTTACACACCATTGAGATATTGGCGGCACAGTAGTACTCACTTAAGCCCGGTAGTGCCAGTCCCCCCCCTATCCCTGCTTCGCTGCAAAAAAAACCTCATCACTCTCGGGGTCTTCCCAGCCCACACAAAACTCATGACACTTTTCTCGATTTTCTTGAATAAAGCCTTCGTGACCATCACCGGGAGGCACTGAAACACAAAAAGGAATCTCAGGAGGACTACCATTTTGACCGCCTGCACCCTACCCACCAGTGACAGGGGCACCATGTCCCATCTCTTAAAATCCTCCTCCATCTGTTCCACCAATCGTGTTAGATTAAGCCTATGTAAGGTTCCCCAACTCCTGGCTTTCTGAATCCCAAAGTACCGGAAATCTCTTGTTACCTTACGCAGCGGTAAGTCATCTATTCCCCTGCTCTGCTCCCCCGGATGCACCACAAACAACTCACTCTTCCCCATATTCAATTTGTACCCTGAGAATTCCCCAAACTCCCTGAGTGTCTGCATTATCTCAGGCATCCCCTCCATTGGATCCGCAACATACAGCAATAAATCATCTGCATACAATGATAACTGGTGTTCTTCTCCTCCCCTGACTACTCCCCTCCACTTCCTGGAGCCCTCAGTGCTATGGCCAGGGGCTCAGTTGCCAATGCAAACAGTAACGGAGACAGGGGGCACCCCTGCCTCGTCCCTCCATAAAGACGGAAATAGTCAGACCTCTGCCTGTTCGTGATCACACTTGCCACCGGGGCCCTATACAGCAGCTGTACCCATCCAATAAACCCTTCTCCAAAACCAAATCTCCTCAACACTTCCCACAGGTAGTCCCACTCCACTCTGTCGAATGCTTTCTCGGCGTCCATCGCCACCACTATCTCCCCCTCTGGTGGGGGCATCATCATCACCCCTAGCAGCCTCTGTATGTTCGTGTTCAGCTGTCTCCCCTTAACAAACCCAGTTTGATCCTCGTGGACCACCCCGGGACACAATCCTCTATCCTCGTCGCCATCACCTTGGCCAGGAGCTTAGCATCTATGTTCAAAAGGGAAATGGGCCTGTAGGACCCACACTGCAGCGGGTCTTTTTCCTTCTTCAAAAGTCACGATATCGTCGCCTCCGACATAGTCGGGGGCAACTTCCCCCTTTCCCTGGCCTCATTAAAGGTTCTCGCCAAAAGCGGGGCCAGTAGGTCCATATATTTCCTATAAAATTCCACCGGGAACCCATCAGGTCCCGGGGCCTTCCCCGCCTGCATGCTCCCAATCCCCTTTACCACCTCCTCCACCTCAATCTGTGCTCCCAGTCCCGCCCTCTCCTGCTCCTCCACCTTCGGGAATTCCAACTGATCCAGGAAATGCGTCATTCCCTCCTTCCCTTCCGGGGGCTGAGCCTTATACAACCTCTCATAGAATGCCTTGAACACCCCATTCACTCTCTCCGCCCCCCGTTCCATCTCTCCCTCCTCATCTCTCACCCCACCTATCTCCCTCACCGCTACCCTCTTCCTTAATTGTTGGGCCAGTAGCCGACTCGCCTTCTCTCCATACTCATACTGTACACCCTGTGCCCTCCTCCACTGCGCCTCTGTCTTACCCGTGGTCAGCAGGTCAAATTCCACATGTAATCTTTGTCTTTCCCTGTACGGTCCCTCCTCCAGTGCCTCTGCATATTGCCTGTCCACCCTCAGAAGTTCTCTCAACAATCGCTCCCTTTTTTTACTCTCTTGCTTCCCTTTATGTGCCCTTATGGATATCAGTTCCCCTCTGACCACCGCCTTCAACGCCTCCCAGACCACTCCCACCTGAACCTCTCCGTTGTCATTAAGCTCCAAGTACCTTTCGATACACCCCCTCACCCTTAGACATACCCCCTCATCCGCCAATAAGCCCATATCCATTCTCCAGAGTGGGTGCTGCTCTTTTTCCTCTCCTACCGCCAGATCTACCCAATGTGGAGCGTGGTCCAAGATGGCTATGGCCGTATACTCCATCCCTGTCACCTTCGGAATCAGTGCCCTTCCCAGGACAAAAAAGTCTATCCGTGAATATAACTTGTGAACATGGGAGAAAAATGAGAACTCCTTACTCATCGGCCTAATAAATCTCCAGGGGTCTACTCCTCCCATCTGCTCCATGAAGTCCTTAAGCACCTTGGCCATTGCCGGCCTCCTCCAGGTCCTGGACGTCGACCGGTCCAGCCCTGGATCAAGCACCATATTGAAGTCTCCCCCCATTACCAACTTTCCCGCCTCCAGGTCCGGAATACGCTCCAACATACGCCTCATGAAGTTTGCATCATCCCAGTTCGGCGTGTATACGTTCACCAGAACCACCGCCTCCCCTTGCAATCTGCCATTCACCATCACGTATCTACCCCCACTGTCCGCCACTATGGTCTTTGCCTCAAACAGTACCCGTTTCCCCACTAAAATAGCCACCCCCCCTATGCTTCGCATCTAAACCCGAATGAAACACCTGCCCCACCCATCCTTTACGTAGTCAGACCTGGTCTGTCAGTTTCAGGTGCGTCTCCTGCAACATAACCACATCTGCCTTTAATTTCTTTAGGTGTGCGAGTACCCGTGCCCTTTTAATTCGCCCATTCAGCCCTCTCACGTTCCACGTGATCAGCCGGGTTGGGGGGCTCTTTACCCCCCCCCCCCCCCCCCTCCTTGTCGACTAGCCATCCCCTTTTTTATCCCAGCTCCTCACCCGGTTCCCACGTACCCGTATATCCCTCCGACGGTGCCCTCCCGTCTCAACCACGCCGCCCCATAACAGCTCCCCCTTCCCCTTAGCAGCAGCAACCCAGTTAACTCCCCCCCCCTCCGCTATACCCCCTCTAGCGTAGTTACACCCCCCATGTTGCTCCCAGAAGTCAACGAACTCTGGCTGACCTCGGCTTCCCCGTTTTCCCTCGGCCCCTCACTGTGCGAGGCCCCCTTCTTCCTGCGCCCCTGTTCCCGCCATAATTACCATAGCGCGGATGCAAAGCCCGCGTTTTCCACTCGGCCCCGCCCCTAATGGTGCAGTTCCCTTCTCCTTCCCCTTTCCTTCCCACCGGCGCCCACAGTTCCTCATCCACCCCCCCCCCCCGCCAAAGAGGGGAAGAGAGAAAAATTACAGAATTGAAAAATTAACAAATTGAAAAAGAACATCCCCCCTTCCCCTTCCTCGCCCCACATAATCACCCCACCACTTTATCCCAGAAGCTCTTTGTCTCGCCAGACTATTGCAGCTTCTCGTCCACAATAAATGCCCACGCCTCTTCTGCCGTCTCAAAGTAGTGGTGCTTCCCTTGGTGTGTGACCCACAGTCTCGCCAGTTGCAACATTCCAAATGTAACCTTCTTTTTGTGAAGCACCACCTTAACCCAATTGAAACTTGCCCTCCTTCTCGCCACCTCCGCACACCAATACTGATATACGCGGATCACCGCGTTCTCCCACCTACAGTTACGAGTTTTCTTCGCCCATCTTAGGACCATCTCCCTGTCGTTGTAGCGGTGAAACCTCACCACGATGGCTCGAGGTATTTCTCCAGCCTTTGGTCTTCGCGCCAGAAGTTGATAAGCTCCCTCCCCCTCTAACGGGCCCGTCGGGGCCTCCGATCCCATTAGTGAGTGAAGCATCGTGCTCACATATGCCCCGACGTCCGCCCCCTCTGCGCCTTCGGGAAGATCCAGGACTCTTAAATTCTTCCTCCTCGAATTATTCTCCAGGGCTTCCAACCTCTCCACACACCTTTTATGCTGTGCCTCGTGCGTCTCTGTCTTCACCACCAGGCCCTGTATTTCATCTACATTTTCAGCGGCCTTTGCCTTCACGACCCGAAGCTCCAGCTCCTGGGTCCTCTGCGCCTCCTTTAGCCCTTCAATCGCCTGTAGCATCGGGGCCAACACCTCCTTCTTCAGCTCTTCCACGCAGCACCGCAGGAACTCTTGTTGCTCCGGGCCCCATACCAAACGGCCACCTTCCGACGCCATCTTGCTTCGAGCTTCCCTTCCTTGCCACTGCTCCAAAGGATCCACTGCAATCCGGCCGCTATCCTCTCCTTTTTCCATATATATCCGGGGGGGAATCCCTTCTATTTCACCGCACAGTGAATTTGGCCGTTAAAAATTGCCGTTGCGGCTCCTGTCAAGAGCCCAAAAGTCCGTTCCAACGGGAGCTGCCGAAACGTGCGACTTAGCTGGTCATCGCCGCACCCGGAAATCAGGACAGTCATTTTTAACGACCGCACTCTACCCGCCAGAGACATTGGGAGTGCGTCCTATCTCCGGAAATCCACCTTCATCTGATCCACCACGCGGGACAAGTTCACTTTATGTAGCCAGTCCCAATCCCTCCTCACGTGGTTATCCAGGTACGTGAAACTGTCCCCTACCACTCTGAACGGCAGTTCCCCCAGTCGTCTCTCCTGACCTCTCGCCTGGACCACGAACATCTTGCTCTTCCCCATATTGAGCTTGAACCCCCAAAACCGGCCGAATTACCCTAAAATTCCTATAATTTCGTCCATCCCCTCCATTGGGTCTGAGACATACAGCAGTAAGTCATCCGCATACAGCGAGACTCTGTGCTCCACGCCCCCTCCCCGCCCCACCCTCCCGGACCAATCCCTTTCTGCCCCTTGAGGCCCTCAGAGCAATTGCTAGCGGCTCTGTCGCCAGCGCAAATAGCAGTGGGGGCATCGCTGTCTCGTCCCCGGGTGCAGCCTGAATTAGTTCGAAGTCGTCCTGTTTTTCCGTACACGAGCAACCGGAGCCCGGTACAGCAACCTTATCCAGTGAACAAAACCCTTTCCAAACCCGAACTGCTCCAGCACCTCCCATACGTAATCCCACTCAACCCAGTCAAAGACTTTTTCCGCGACCACCACCTCAACTTCCCGACCTTCCGGGACATTATGATCACTTTTAGCAGCCTTCTTACATTGGCCACCGGCTGCCTGCCCTAAACGAACCCAGTCTGATCTTCAACTATAACGTCTGGTACACAGTCCTCAATCCTGGAGGACAGAACTTTGGCCAGAAGTTTGGCATCTATGTTCTGCAATGAAATCGGCCTGTAAGACCCACACAGCTGTCCCTTTTCAGAATGAGCGATATCATGGCCTGTGACACGACATCACTCTTTCCTTGGCCTCGTTAAAGACCTCCATCAGCACCAGCCCAAATATTCCAGAGACCTTTTTATAGAACTCGGCTGGGAACTCGTCCGGTCCGGGGGACTTGCTCGTCCAGCCCAATCGGGGCCCTCAGCCTTTCTTCCAGCTCCCCATCCATCTTCGGGAAGATCAGCCTGTCCAAAAAGTGCCTCACCCACTCCGGCTCCGCAGGGGGTTCCGACCTGTATATTCTGTGATATTCTTGCTCACCCCCACCAAGTCCCCAACTAAGTTCCCATCCCCGTCAATAACTTTTCCTATCTCTCTAGCTGCCTCCCTCTTTCTGAGCTGCTGTGCAACCATCCTGCTGGGCTTCTCCCCGTACTCATAATCAAATGAAATGAAAATGAAAATCGCGTATTGTCACAAGTAGGCTTCAAATAAAGTTACTGTGAAAAGCCCCTAGTCGCCACATTCCGGCGCCTGTTCGGGGAGGCTGTTACGGGAATCGAACCGTGCTGCTGGCCTGCCTTGGTCTGCTTTCAAAGCCAGCGATTTAGCCCTGTGCTAAACAGCCCCTCATAAATCGCCCCCTTCATCTTTCAGACCTGTTCCACTGCCCTCCCGATGGATAACAGATCAAATTGCGCCTGTAGCCTCCGGCGTTCCCTTAAAAGCCCTGCCCCTGGAGCCTCCGCATACCTCGTTTCCACTCGTAGAATCTCTTTTACCAGTCGGTCCGTTTCTGCCCTATCCGTCCTGTCCCTGTGAGCCCGAATCGAAATCAGCTCTCCTCTCACCACTGCCTTCAGCGCTTCCCAGACCACCGCTGCTGAGACATCCCCTGTATCATTTACCTGCAGATAGTTCAACATGCACTTATTCAGCCTCTCGCACACCGCATCGTCCGCCAACAGCCCTACATCCAACCACCATTGCGGGCACTGCTTGCTATCCATAGTAACCTGCAGGTCCACCCAGTGTTGATCATGGTCCGAGGTCGTAATCACTGAATACATCGTGTCCACCACCCCCGCCAATAGGCCGTATCCACAACAAAGAAATCAATCCGGGAATACATCTTCTGTACGTGGGGGTAAAAAGAAAATTCCTTGACCCTCGGCTGCATAATTCTCCACGGATCCCCCCCACCCCCCCCCCATGTGCTCCATGAACCTCTGCCATTGCTGGCACCTTGCCCGTTCTCGAGCATGTCCGGTCCAGGCCTGGATCAATAACTGTATGAGAATCCCCTCCCATAATCAGCCTAAACGAATCCAGGAGTCTTTCCTACCACCCTCTTTATAAAATCCGCATCGTGCTAAGTTGGTGCTTATCCATTAACCAGCACCAACTTCATCCCCTGCAGCTTGCCACTAACCATGATATATCAAACAAAAAACAAAGAACAACGAAATGTACAGCATAGGAACAGGCCCTTCGGCCCTCCAAGCCCGTGCCAAACATGCTGCCCGACTAAACTACAGCTGCAACATGACTTGCCAATTCTTATACTCTGTGCCCCGGCCAATGAAGGCAAGCATGCCGTATGCCTTCTTGACTACCTTCTCCACCTGTGTTGCCCCTTTCTGTGACCTGTGGACCTGTACACCTAGATCTCTCTTACTTTCAATACTCTTGAGGGTTCTACCATTCACTGTATATTCCCTACTTGCATTAGACCTTCCAAAACGCATTACCTCACATTTGTCCGGATTAAACTCCATCTGCCATCTCTCCGCCCAAGTCTCCAAACAATATAAATCCTGCTGTATCCTCTGACAGTCCTCATCGCTATCCGCAATTCCACTATCCTTTGTGTCGTCTGCAAACTTACGAATCAGACCAGTTACATTTTCCTCCAAATTATTTATATATACTACAAACAGCAAAGGTTGCAGCACTGATCCCTGCGGAACACCATTGGTCACAACCCTCCAATTAGAAAAGCATCCCTCCATTGCTACTCGCTGCCTTCTATGACCTTGCCAGTTCTGCATCCACCATGCCAGCTCACCCATGATCCGGTGTGACTTCACCTTTTGTACTAGTCTATCATGAGGGACCTTGTCAAAGGCCTTACTGAAGTCTATATCGACAACATCCAATGCCCTACCTGCATCAATCATCTATGTGACCTCGTCGAAAAACTCTGTCAAGTTATTGAGACACGACCTCCCCATGCTGCCTCTCACTAATACGTCCATTTACTTCCAAATGGGAGTAGATCCTGTCTCGAAGAATTCTCTCCAGTAATTTCCCTACCACTGAAGTAAGGCTCGCCGGCCTGTAGTTCCCTGGCTTATCCTTGCTAAGATTCTTAAACAGAGGAACAACATTGGCTATTCTCCAGTCCTCTGGGACATCACCTGAAGACAGTGAGGATCCAAAGATTTCTGTCAAGGCCTTAGCAATTTCCTCGCCAGCCTCCTTCAGTATTCTGGGGTAGATCCCATCAGGCGCTGGGGACTTATCTACCTTAATATTTTGTAAGACGCCCAACACCTCATCTTTTTGGATCTCAATGTGAGCCAGACGATCTACACACCCTTCTCCAGACTCAACATCTACCAATTCCTTCTCTTTGGTGAATACTGATGCAAAGTATTCATTTAGTACATCGCCCATTTCCTCTGGCTCCACACATAGATTCCCTTGCCTATGCTTCAGTGGGCCAACCCATTCCCTGGCTACCCTCTTGCTTTTTATGTACGTGTAAAAAGCCTTGGGATTTTCCTTAACCCTGTTTGCCAATACCAATGACTTTTCGTGACCCCTTCTAGCCCTCCTGACTCCTTGCTTAAGTTCCTTCCTACCTTCCTTATATTCCACACAGGCTTCGTCTGTTCCCAGCCTTTTAGCCCTGAGAAATGCCTCCTTTTTCTTTTTGACGAGGCCTACAATATCTCTCGTTCTCCAAGGTTCCCGAAAATTGGTGTATTTATCCTTCTGCCTCCCAGGAACATGCCGGGCCTGAATTCTTTTCAATTGACACTTGAAAGCCTCCCACATGTCAGATGTTGATTTGCCCTCAATCATCCGCCCCCAATCTAGGTTCTTCAGTTCCCGCCTAATATTGTTATAATTCGCCTTTCCCCAAATTAGCACATTCACCCTAGGACCACTCTTATCCTTGTCCACCAGCACTTTAAAAATTAGTGAATTGTGGTCACTGTTCCAGAAATGATCCGCTACTGATGCTTCTACCACCTGGCCGGGCTCATTCCCCAATACCAGATCCAGTACCGCCCCTTCCCTCGTTGGACTATCTACATATTGTTTTAAGAAGCCCTCCTGGATGCTCCTTACAAACTCCACCCCGTCTAAGCCCCTGGCAGTAAGTGAGTCCCAGTCAATATTGTGGAAGTTGAAGTCTCTCATCACCACAACCCTGTTATTTTTACTCTTTTCCAAAATCTGTCTACCTATCTGCTCCTCTATCACCCACTGGCTGTTGGGAGGCCTATAGTAACCTCCCAACATTGTGACTGCACCCTTCTTATTCCTGATCTCTACCCATATAGCCTCACTGCCCTCTGACGTGTCCTCCCGTAGTACAGCTGTGATATCCTCCCTATCCAGTAGCGCAACCCCGCCACCCCTTTTCCAACACCCTCTATCCCGCCTGAAACATTTAAATCCTGTAACGTTTAGCTGCCAATTCTGCCCTACCCTCAACCAGGTCTCTGTAATGGCAACAACATCATAGTTCCAAGTAGTAATCGAAGCTCTAAGTTCATCTGCCTTCCCCGTAATAATTCTTGCATTAAAATATATGCACTTCAGGCCACCAGACCCGCTGTGTTCAGCAACTTCTCCCTGTATGCTCTGCCTCATAGCCACAATGTCCCTGTTCCCTAGTTCTCTCTCAATGCTCTCACCTTCTGACCTATTGCTCCCGTGCCCACCCGCTGCTATACTATAGACCTGCCACATTCGAAACTATCCTCCCCAACTCAAATCGCAGCACCTCTTGTCTTTGAATCCACCCACGAGTGGAAGGCCTGACTAATCCAGCCTTTTCTCAACCAGACGTGATTCATTAATTTAAGATGTGTCTCTTGCAGCATTACCACGTCCGCCTTTAGTCCACTTAAGTGAGCAAACACACATGCCATTTTTACCGGCCTATTTAGCCCCCGGAAATGCCAGGTGACCAGCCTAGTTGGGGGGGGGGGGTACCGGTCAGCCACCCCATTTCTTGGGCGCGCCTCCAGCCCATGCCCCCACCCACGAACCCCTCAGTGACCTTCCATCGAAGCCCCCCCCCCCCCAAGAAACCTTACTCTAAATCCTAACCCATCTAATGAACTAAGAATATACCCCCCCCCCCTCCCATTGTGTTTCCGTGAGCTAGCTCACCCAGCTAGTTTGGTGGCACCCGCCTCCGGCGCGAAGAATTCTCCCACTTATTGTTGCCTCGCTCCCCTCCCCCGCTCATGTTAACAAATTCCCTCATCCCACAATCCCCAATCAAACACCCAGCAGCAAGAGAACACAAAAGCAAAAGCACCACCCACCGAAACTCAGACAGGCACGTCTCCATCCCACAAAATTGTAAATCAATAAAAAACACACAAGATAAAACATAAAAGGGACATTGTCAACATCCACCAAGAAAAAGAGCCAAAAAAAATAAAACCGGAAAACGACTCCCCCCCTCCCCCCTCCCTTTTTTCCCCTAAGCAGAGCTCAAAAAAACCAGACACCAAACAATACTAAAAGGCATAGCCAATTTAACAACAGAAAAACAAATCCCACCAAAAACCAAGGGGGAGAAAAAAAAAAAGAACCCACAGAAAAACAGAAAATAAAGGACCCATTGTTGGCCAACATATTGCCAGTGAGTCCGAAAGTTCTTAAATTCCCACTAGTCCTCTTCGTTTCGCAAAGTCCAGTGCCTCATCGGTGACTCAAAATAGTGATGTTGTTCCTCGTGCGTGACCCAAATACGCGCCGGATACAGCAGACCGAACTTCACCTGCTTCTGAAAGAAAATAGCCTTGACTTGGTTAAAGCCTGCCCATTTCCTCGCCACCTCCACGCTCAGGTCCTGGTACACCTGAAGGATGCTGTAATCCCACTTGCAACTCCACGTGCGCTTGGTCCACCAAAGAATGCATTCCGTGTCCAGGAACCTTCGGAATCTCACCACCATTGCCCTCGGAGGGTCCCTCGCCCGTGGCTTCCTCGGAAGCGCCCGGTATGCCCTGTCCACAACCAACGGTCGGGGGAGTGCTCCCTCCCCCAGCAGCTTTTCGAACATACCCGCTGCGTATGCCCCAAAATCTGCTCCCACCGCTCCCTCCGGAAGCCCGACAATTCTTATATTCTGCCGCCGGGACCGGTTCTCAAAGTACTCCACCTTTCCAAGGAGCCTTTCCTGCTATTCCCGAAGCATGCCACCTCCAGCTCCACTGCTGTTTGATGCTCCTCTTGTTCAAGCCACGCCTTCTCCACCTTCTGAATCGCCCGGTCCTGGGCGTCCAGTCTGCTCTCTAAACGATCAATTGATTCTTTGATCGGGTCCAAGCATTCCCGCTTCTGCCTGGCAAAGCTATCCTGAATGGCCTGCAGCAATGGGTCCGTCGGTCGCTGCGTTGCCACGCCAGGGGACCGGCCCTCGGCCATACTGTCTCCCGTTAGCAGCTTCAACACAGCTCGTTACTGACTTCATGATTCTGCCCTTTTCAGCACTTCTGTTTCTTTTCTCCATAAACCGATGTGTGGAAACAGTGCCCAATTGCCTCAGCCTTCAAATTTGCAGTTTAAAACCGCAAAAAAGTCCGGGGGAAAGGTCCAAATTTCCGACCAGAGCGCGAGCCACCAAATGAGCCTGTTACTCCTCCATAGCAGCCACCGGAAGTCTCCCCAGAAACCATTTTTGATCACATGGTTGGAAAAGAACAAGAACAGGTGCAGGATGCGGAGGATATTATTAGTTCAGGAAAGTTAGCAGATTTATAATAGAAAGATATAGAAATGAAATGGATGTAACCAAAAGCATTCACGGAAGAGGTATCTAAGTGTATACCAGAAAGTTATGACCTTAAAAATGATGTCTTAATGAGAAAATGAAGACCGTTACATATGCAGGCGGATGAAAAGCTGGCAGAATTTCATCAAGCGGTATTGCTGGTAGGGTATAGAAAGGAGGTGTTGCGAGTAGCACATGAGGGACCAATAGGAGGTCACTTAGGAGTAAGGAACACTCAAGATAAAAAGAACAACACATTTTCATTGGTCTGGACGGCATAAAGATGTGGTTCCAGTTTGTCGATCATGTCACACATGTCAAGTGGGAGGGAAACCTCAAGCAGTAATAAAACCAGCGCCCATTAATACCCATTCCAGCATTTGGGAAACCTTTTACAAGCGTCGTAACTGATTGTGTTGGATCACTTCCCAAAACGAAAAGTGGGAATCAATATCTTTTGACTGATGGATGTGTCTACTCGGTTTCCAGAGGCCATTAGATTACACATTATTGCAGCCGAAAAGATTGTGGAGGCGTTACGTAATTTATTTTACTGGATATTGACGACCCACAGAAATACAATAGGATCAAGGATTAAATGTTACCTCAAGGGTATTCAAGGAGGTTGTGGATAGTTTAGTGATAGGGAAACTAATCACCAGTTAGGAAATAACAATTTAAATCAACTGTGTACATCCAGAATCGCAAGGGGCATTAGAACGGTGGCACCATACATTAAAGACAATGCTGAAGGCTTATTGTCAAGATTATCTAGAGGACTGGGATGAAGAAATTCCAGTCATACTGTTTGAAATTAGGTATGCATCTAATGAATCAACCAAATTAAGTCCTTTTGAACTAATTTTTGGGTATTAGGTAAGAGGACCAGTTAAAGTGAGTCAGGAGAAATTGGTGAGTGAGCAGTCTGAAACAACATTATTCGATTACGTGTAAAGTTGCTGGGAACGGTTAAATAGAGTAGGTGTTGTGCAGTACAGTGGCGCAGTGGATAGCACTGCTGCCTCACAGCGCCGAGATCCCAGGTTCCATCCCGGCTCTGGGTCACTGTCCCTGTTGAGTTTGCATATTGTCTCCGTGTTTGCGTGGGTTTCGTCTCCACAACAAAAAGGTGTACAAGGTAGGTGGACTGGCCACGCTAAAAGGGCCACTTAATTGGAAAAAATGAATTGGGTACTCTGAAAAAAATAGAGCAATGTATTGTCTAGGGAACATTTAAACGTTGCACAGCATGTGATGAAACAGGAAACAGATTCAATATTGTTAGAAATGATAGGTGAACCTTTAAAAGCAAGGTTTTGTGGACCTTATTAGATAGAAGGAAAGCTCGCCGAATGAATAAACTTCAAAAATAGTTTGAAAGGGAAGGAGAGTAAAAGGAGGAGGTTTTTGTGATTTTAACTCAGTGTAAAGGACCGAATCCAGATAACTGCTGAATTTGACATTCCTCAAATTAAATTCGATAACAAGGATGTTCTTAAAAATTGGGATAAAGCTCCCTTCCAGAGGCAAAACGAACTGACCTGAAAGAGTTAATAATTTGTGGACTACAGAAAGGTTAATGCAGTTACAAAAAGCAGACTCTTATCCTATTTTACGGTTGGCTGACTGCATTGTGAACGTGGGACAATCAGCTTTTATTTCCAAACTCCAAACTGGATTTCCTCAAGGGTTACTGGCAGGTACCTTTAACCGAAAGGGTGAAGGTGTTTTCAGCTTTTGTAACTCCAAATAGCTTATAACAATTCAAAGTTATGCCATTTGGCATGAAAAATGCCGCAGCCACATTTCAGCGATTAACTAACAATGTCATTTCAGGATTAGCCAATTGTCCGACTTAGATAGACGATCTGGTGATCTTTAGTCAAGCATGGAAAGAAAATTTGAAGCATCATATAGAGTTATTCGATCGACTTCAAGAAGTCAGATTTGGTGGTAAACCTAGCCAAAAGTGAGTTTGAAAAAGCTCAAGTCACGTTCCCTGGTCATACAATTGGACATGGACAAATGTTCCAACGGTATGTGAAAACAAACGTTATTGGGTGGGGAGAGGAGGCGGCGGGGCGGAGAGTCCCAATACCCTCGTGCCGAAGGGAAATAATGAGATTTCTTGGCATGAGTTCTTTTTACCGTAAATGTGTTCCGAATGTTAGCAGCATGGATGCTCCACTGATGGACTTGCTGAAGAAGAGCAGAAAATTACAGTGGGCGGCGGAATGTTAACAGCCATTTGACGGCCTGAAGGCCGTGTTAACCACTGCCCCTATATTGGGCATCCCAAATTACACAAAGTTTCAAGATGGCGATCGATACGAGTGATGTTGGTGCAGATGCTGTGTCTGGCAAGAAGACGATTAAGGAAAAGAACCGCCTATATGGCATTTTTCGAAAAAAATAAATGATCGTCAGAAGTATTAAATAATTGAAAAGGAGAAGTTGAATTTGTTGCTGGCTTTACAGCATTTTAACATTTATGTTGCCAGCACTTTGTCGTAAACAATTATATATACTGATCATAATCCATTGACGTTTCTGGAGAAATTCAAGGATAAATATGCGAGACTGGTTGGATAGAGTTTACTATTACAACCATTTAATTAAAAATTTATACATGTGACAGGATGAGAAAACATCGTAGCCGATGCTTTATCACGCATGTGATGAAGAGAAGTAGGTTCAATGGTGGAAGACAAAGAACTAAAATGAACTGACATTTCTGTAAGCACAGGGAAGGTGGTAAAAGAGGGGGAGGGGTGGCATTGTTAGTCAAGGACAGTATTACGGTGGCAGAAAGGACGTTTGGTGAGGACTCGTCTACTGAGGTAGTATAGGCTGAGGTGAGAAGTAGGAAAGGAGAGGTCACTCTGTTAGGGGGTTTGTATAGGCCTCCGAAAAGTTCCAGAGATGTAGAGGAAAGGATTGTAAAGATGATTCTGGATAGGAGCGAAAGCAACAGGGTAGTTGTTATGGGGGACTTTAACTTTCCAAATATTGACTGGAAACGCTATTGTTCGAGTACTTTAGATGGGTCCGTTTTTGTCCACTGTGTGCAGGAGGGTTTCATGACACAGTATGTAGATGGACCAAAGAGAGGCGATGACAGATGACATATTGGATTTGGTACTGGGTAATGAACCAGCAGAGGTGTTAGATTTGGAGATAGGTGAGCACTTTGGCGATTGTGGCCACTATTCGATTACGTTTACTTTAGTGATGGAAAGGGATAGGTATATACCGCAGGCCAAGAGTTATATCTGGGGCAAGGCAATTATGTTGCGATGAGGCAAGACTTAGGATGAATTGGATGGAGAGGAAAACTGCAGGGGATGGGCACAATGGAAATGTGGAGCTTGTTCTAGGAAGAGCTACTGCGTGTCCTTGATAAGTATGTACCTGTCAGGCAGGGAGGAAGTGGTAGAGCAAGGGAACCGTGGTTTACTAAAGCAGTCGAAACACTTGTCAAGAGGAAGAAGGAGGCCCATGTAAAGATGAGACATGAAGGTTCAGTTAGGGCGCTCGAGAGTTACAGCTAGGAAGGACCTAAATAGAGAGCTAAGAAGAGCCAGGAGGGGACATGAGAAGTCTTTGGCAGGTAGGATCAAGGATAACCCTCAGGTTTTCTATAGATACGTCAGGAATAAACGAATGACTAGGGTAAGAGTAGGGCCAGTCAACGACAGTAGAGGGACGTTGTGCTTGGAGTCCGAGGAGATAGGAGAGGTGCTCAATGAATAACTTTCTTCAGTATTCACACAGGAAAAATACAATGTTGTCGAGGAGAATACTGAGATTCAGGCTACGAGACTAGAAGGGCTTGAGGTTCATAAGGAGGAGGTGTTAGCAATTCTGGAAAGTGTGAAAAAAGATATGTCCCCTGGGCCAGATGGGATTTATCCGAGGATTCTCTGGGAATCTAGGGAGGAGATTACTGAGCCTTTGGCTTTGATCTTTAAGTCATCTTTGTCTGCAGGAATCGTGCGAGAAGACTGGAGGATAGCAAATGTTGTCCCCTTTTTCAAAAATGGGAGTAGAGACAACCCAGGTAACTATCGACCAGTGAGCCTTACTTCTGTTGTGGGCAAAATCTTGGAAAGGTTTATAAGAGAAAGGATGTATCATCATCTGGAAAGGAAGAATTTGATTAGAGATAGTCAACACGGTTTTGTGAAGGATCGGTCGTGCCTCACAAATTTCGGAGTTATTTGAGAAGGTGACCAAACAGGTGAATGAGGGTAAAGCAATTGATGTGGTGTATATGGGTTTCTGTAAAGCGTTTGATAAGGTTCCCCACGGCAGTCCACTGCAGAAAATACGGAGTCATGGGATTCGGGGTGATTTAGCAGTTTGGATCAGAAATTGGCAAGCTGGAAGAAGACAAAGGGTGGTGGTTGATGGGAAATGTTCAGACTGGAGTCCAGTTACTGGTGGTGTACCACAAGGATCTGTTTTGGGTCCACTGCTCGTTGTCATTTTTATAAATGACCTGGAGGAGGGCGTAGAAGGATGGGTGAGGACATTTCCAGATTACACTAAAGTCGGTAGAGTTGTGTACAGTGCGGAAGGATGGTACGAGTTACAGAGGGACATAGATAAGCTGCAGCGCTGGGCTGAGAGGTGGCAAATGGAGTTTAATGCAGAAAAGTGTGAGGTGATTCATTTTGAAAGGAATAACAGGAAGACAGAATGCTGGGCTAATGGTAAGATTCTTGGCAGTGTGGATGAGCAGAGAGATGTCGGTGCCCATGTACATAGATCCCTGAAATTTGCCACCCATGTTGAGAGGGTTGTTAAGAAGGCGTACGGTGTGTTAGCTTTTATTGGTAGAGGGATTGAGTTTCGGAGCCATGAGGTCATGTTGCAGCTGTACAAAGCTTTGGTGCGGCTACATTTGGAGTATTGCGTGAAATTATGGTCGCCGCATTATAGGAAGGATGTGGAAGCATTGGAAAGGGTGCAGAGGAGATTTACCAGAACGTTGCCTGGTATGGAGGGAAGATCCTATGAGGAAAGGCTGAGGAACTTGAGGCTGTTTTCGTGCGAGAGAAGAAGGTTAAGAGGTGACTTAATTGAGGCATACAAGATGATCAGAGGATTGGATAGGGTGGGCAGTGAGAGCCTTTTTCCTCGGATGGTGATGTCTAGCACGAGGAGACATAGGTTTTAATTGAGGGGAGATAGATATAAGACAGATGTCAGAGGTAGGTTCTTTACTCGGAGAGTAGTAAGGGCGTGGAATGCCCTGCCTGCAACAGTAGTGGACTCGCCAACACTAAGGGCATTCAAATGGTCATTGGATAGGCATATGGACGATAAGGGAACAGTGTCGATGGGATTTAGAGTGATTTCACAGGTCGGCGCAACATCGAGGGCCGAAGGGCCTGTACTGTGCTGTAATGTTCTATGTACTAACTGTATTATTGTAGAGGTTTGCCTATTTTGATGTTTTAAAATGGATGTATGTTCATTGTCAAGTGTTAGGAATGGGTAGTAAAAACTTAAAAATGAAACCGTCTTTGACGTTGATGATTTATTTTCTATTCTGGGGACGTGTCATGTGTGTCTCCATTTAAGATTGGTTTCGTATCTTATCATGTGACCAGTACCACACTAGGCTCTGGCTGTGAGGTTAGATGAGGTTTCAGTTTCAGTTTGTGTGCTTTGGATTGCAGAAAGAGAAATATTGTTTTTCTCCCTGTTTTTCACTGTTTTCATTTTAAAGGTTGTTCCAGTGAACAAACATTGGTTGTGGCTAACTGCCTTGCTCACTTTAAAGATATAGTTGCTTTCAGGAAGGAGTTGGAATCTGCTGGTTGGAACTCTCTCATAATTTCAGGAAGAGGACCAGTCCCATTCAAGTGAGAATACAGTGTGCTGGGCCACGACTTTGAAAAAGGTGTTTTTGTTCAGTTGGATTTTGTTATATTGCAACAGCGAGGAGGTGAATTCATTAAGCGTTGTGTACATAGACTACTGTAGCTGTGTGGTGTCTTTATGTCTGTAATTGATACAAATTCCTTCTGTGTTTATACATATATTATATATATATTAACTACATTCTTAGAATCAGCCGTCTTTTGAGTTATGTGTCAGGGAAGTCTGATGCATCGCAGCTGCAGTGAAGGCTTCTGTGCTCATCCTCGCTAAATTATTTTGTTTGGATAAATTTGGAGTATCCAATTCATTTTGACCAATTAAGGGGCAATTTAACGTGGCCAGTGCACCTTCTATGCACATCCTTTTGGGTTGTGGGGGTGAAACCCACCCAAACACGGGGAGAATGTGCAAACGCCATACGGACAGTGACCCAGAGCCGAGATCAAACCTGGGACCTCGGCCCCACCATGCTGCCCTAATCCTACCTAAATTCAACATAAAGGTTGTAGGTCAGGTGAACTTCATGATACATTTTGGATTTTCAACGCGGTTGCCCATAATAATCTCTCCTTCAATTTCGTTTGACTCATATTCTAACGCATTTCTACTCCCTTCCCGGTGTCTGGCTGAATTTGAGGCAGAATTACTGGAGTTTGAGATGTATTGTTGGTCTTGTATCTTAATGAATGTCATGTCTGCGGTTGTGGAACAGGAAACCAGGAATGGAAATGTGTTTCTTTTCCACTTCTCATTGTTAAAACAGTTAGCCACAGTGATAGTTCTGTTTCAAAAACCAGAAAACAAAAGAGTCTATATATGTGAAGCAACATTTCACGCGTTCATGAAATGTTTGATCGTTCAGTTGAACTTCGAAAAACTCCGGATGGCCAAATATGTTAAATGTCCTATGAGAGCCCGTATTGTTCTCTCGTAACCGTTAGTATTAACATTGTACTAAATGCTTCAAACATATAACAATGCTTTCTTTATTCATATATGAAGATACATAGATTATGCTACCGAAACCTTCCTCATATGGGAAAAATGAGAACTGCGAATATATGTGTTAATGATTATTTCCTACAACAAAATTCCGGAACTTAACTTCGCATAGCAATACTGGGGAAGGATATTAGCTCCGACAATCTAAAATATGTATGGGTACAGCTGGGAAGCACTCAAGGGAGAAAAAAGGACGTAAGTAGCGATTGTCTGTAGACCCCCTAACTGTAGTGATGTTGTTGAGAATGGCAGTAAACAGGCAATTAAAGCCACATTCGGTAAAAAGACATCTAGAACTATAGGTGATTTTAATCCACATATAGGGTGCGCAAATCAAATTAGTCACAGCACCGTAGAAGGATATTTCCGGCAATTTACACAGTATGGTTCTCTGGACCAATAATTTGAGGAACTAACGACAGAGTGGGCCATCCAAGACGGGTTATTGTGGAATCAGAAAATGAATCATTGCCAATCTAGTCGTTCAAGACTCTTGGGGACGATCAGCTGTAAAATGTCGGAATTTTTCAAGAAAATGTAGAGTGACGTAATTCATTCTGAGACTAGGATTCTGAATCGTTTTAAGGAAGTTACGGTGATGTAAGACGCAAGTCGCTAATGATGGACTGGTAAACGTTACGTAAAGTAATGACGGTAGTTAGGCAATTGCAATCATTGCAGGAACGCAGAGGTGAACTGCAACAATTATGTACCCCCTGTGTGGCGCAAAAGTAAAATAGAAAAGGTATTTAATCCACGGTTTAGAAGGAACATGAGATATAGTGTTCGAACAAAGGACGATACATACTAGTTGACAGGAAAAAGAGCTTACCTGAAGATTGGGAGAAGGTCCGAATTCAGCAAAGGAACGCCACGGGATTGATTAAGAATAGAAAAAAATTGGGTACGACAGTCAGCTTTCAGGAGGCATTCTATGAACTCTGGAACAGATCCTACAGATTGTACGGTAGCTAAAGCCAGACAACTATTTACAAATGGACGTATTGAGAGAACAGTAGTTACAGACCAGTAAGCCTAACGTCGGTTGCAGGGAAAATTCCAGAAGGCAACGTGAAAGATTTCATAGCCGAGCATTTGCAAAACAGTGACAAAATCAGCATGGATTTAGGAAAAGGATAAGTTGCTATTGGAATTATTCGAGGGTGTAACAAATAGAGTTGATGAGTAGGAACCAGTGTATTTGGTTTTTTGGGCATTATGATGGTTTCCGACAAAGCCCCACATAAGAGATTAATGGGCACAATTAATGCGCATGGGATTAGGATTAATTTATTGGAAGACTGGTTGACAGAGAGGAAAAATAGAGTCGGAATAAAGGAGCCTGTTTCCACATCACTGTCAGTGACTAGTAGGGTACCGCAGGGATCAGTGCTCGGTGCTGGTTCCCCAGCTACATATATGTGTGTATATATATATATATATATACACAACAGGTGATGGGAATGTTCAACGATAGTTGGTGTCGTCGTACAACACTCGTTGAAGGTAACCATGCAGGTTTAGTGTAAAGTAAAGAAGGGCCATGTTATGTCGGCCTTCAAGCCGAAAGGATTCCTTGCAGTAGCCGGGAATCCTGCTCACGTTATATAAGGCTTTTGTGAGGTCACACTTGACATTTTGTGTGCACTTTTGGTCTCCGTATCTGAGCAATGATGTTCTTGCTCTACATGAAGTGCAGTTACGTTTTACCTGGGTTGGCAAAACTGGCGTGTGATGAGAGATTGAGGCGGTTCGGATTACATTCACTGGCGTTTTGAACAACGAGTGGGATCTTATATTTATCCATAACATTCGCACAGGACCTGAAAGAGTAGATGCAAGAAGAATTTTCCCGATCATGGGGGTGTGCAGGACCTGCTGTCATAGTCTGAGGATACTGGATAGAACGTTTCGGACAAAGATAGGGATACCTTTTTTCATGAAGAGAATGGTCAGCTTTTGCAGCTGCTTACCATAGAAATTAGTTGATCCCGAAACACCTCTTGTGTTCACGAAGCAGGTAGACATGACACGTGGGGTGAAGAGATTCACAGGACATTGGGAGTAAGCGGGATCAGGCTATTAAATATGATGTTCAGCCACGATCATAATTGAAAGCTGGCTCGTAGGACTGCCTGGCCTCCCCCTGTTCCAATATCATATTTATCCTCGCAGTGGCCTTCGGAGGCGCTTGGCCACTCTGTATCGACTTCGCTGCTCTAAAATTCAAACTTTCCTCACTCAGGTCTGTTGAAATTCTAACAGAGTCGAGCGTCATTTTGGTAGGTTTAACAGAGAGGGGAAATATACCGTAAATTGTAAACCTCTGAGAATATAGAAAGCAACAGAGATCTGGGCGTGAAGGTCAACAGATCTCGGAAGGGGTCAACACAAGTGGACAAGGTAGTCAAGAAAGCATACGCAATGTTTGCCTGTATATAATGGGCCATCGATTATAAAAACTGAAAAATCATGCTACAGTTGTACAGAACCGTAGTAAGGTCGCTCTTTGAATAGTGCGCACAATTCTGGTTGCCACACTGCCAGAAGGATGTGGAGGCTTTGGAGAGGGTACAGGGGAGGTTTGCCAAGATATTGCCTGCTCTGGAGGTTGTTAGCTATGTGGAGAGGCTGAATAGACTCGGACTGTTTTTATTGGAAAGACGGTGGTTGAGGGGTAACCTGATAGATGTCTGCAAGATTATAAGGGGCATGGATAGAGTAGATGTGCAGGCACTTGTTCCCTGGTTGGAGGGGCAAGTCACCAGGGGGCATAGGTTTCAGGTCAGTGTGGCAAAGTTTAGAGGAGATGTGCGAGGCAGGGTTTTTTCGCAGAGGGTGGTGAGTGGCTGCAACGCGTTCCCAGGGGTGATTGTGGAAGCAGATGCATTAACGGCATTCAAAAGGCACCTTGTCAATAACATGGATAGGATGGGTATAGAGGGATACATCACAACGAAGTGCTGGGGTTTTTAGCAACGGCTGGTATCGTGCCGGTGCAGGCTTGGAGGGCCGAAGTGCGTGTCCCTGTGCTGTAATGTTCTTTGTTCTTTGCTCTTTTGTCCCGGCTTCAGTGCCGATATCCAAATGAAGCGGACTAAATGAAGACACGCACTTATTTTACGGGACTAGCTGCCTCATTACATGTGCGTTTGAATGCCCAGTTGAAAGTAACAGGTCAGCAAAATGCAAATGTCAATGATAATTGAATGAGATGCCGGGGCGAGGTCGGACATGAGGAGCCTGGATGGCAGTCATCGTGGCTGTGGATAAAGTGGTGCGGGTGCGAACGTGGGGGAGGGGGCCCCGGTGATGTGGGTGCTCGGACGAATGGAATCTAGGAGTTGGACAGTGCGGGTCTTTATCTGTGTCGTTAAAATAGAGTCGCGGAAGTTAGCATGCCGTTCATTTATTCAAATTCTATCAGAGTAACTATGAGATTCCCAAAGGTAGAATGATCTCAAATTTGCAATTTCAAGTTCCGAGTGCACAGTAATTGTCCAGGTAAAGTTAGCGCTTCGAGATATTTACCCGCTAAACACTTATCTGGGTAATTCCGGGAGGGATTCCACAGCGCATCGGCTGCTACTCAAATCCGATGTCGAGGTGCCAGGCCGGTACCGACCATAAGGATAATTTCCATTATAATAAATATCCAAGCTAAAACTTGTCACTAGAAAATAATGTTTTAATAAAATATTAGCTTGACCAATTATCCTACCTTCTTGCGCTGTGAATCATTTTGGGACTGTTTTCACATTTTCGGTATGTATATAGTGGATGGTACATTTTTCGCCCCTTAAATTGTAAGCTAGGCACAAAATAATTACAAGAAATATCGAGAGCGAATTCATTCCTCAAAGTTATTGCTTTCGTTGGTTTCTTGATGTATGCATATATGGCAAAAGTATCCAGCTATATAACTGGTATGAACCAGAAATGGAAAGTAGATATTATCTTTAGTCGTGAGACATCTTTGTGAATTACCGCTACCCGGGGAGAGATTATGTTCCTAACTGCTTAAATCAAATTAACAATCAATACTTACTCTTTATGCTGAGCAAGTAATATTGTGGCATTTGAGGACCTTGAGTCAGTGACCTAATATTTTTTCTTTGGAAAAGCACAATCACAGTAAATAACAGCGGGCCAGCGCAGTGTTACTTTTGACCTATTGCGAAACTAGGACGAGTATGCAGGACGTAGAGCAGGGAGTTCGCAAGCCCCGACCACGGAATGAGAAGGATCACAATGCCAACGTGAACGTGATGTACGAGCTGACATGAAAGGCTCGAAAATGTGATGCTCTGAACGTTGACTATTCCCAACGGAAGATCGTGATCGGGTTGTCCATAACATATTTCTACGAACCTTAATATCCTGCAACGTCGCACTGTAACGTTTAGGTCATATTGATCTCTTCTGAGGGATCCTGAAGGGGCATTCTACTAACATTTCCGCTGAAAACGAACTCTTTTGAGAACATCGCTGACCGTAAATATAGCCCAATATTGTTTTCAATGGGGTGGGCATATGACTATACATCGACTTGTGGTGTTTTGATCATTCGAACGAAAGAAACAGTGTGTGTGAGCCATTTAAATGTTGCGTCTGATCTGTTTAGGTAAGCTAACAATAAATGTTGCAAAACATCAAGAGTCATAACATGGGAACACATAAATCAAAAAAAGAAACCGTGTGGAATGTCCCTTCTCGATCGAAGGCGCCTCTCAACGCCCTCCTGTGAAATGCGTTCTTATTCCGAGAAGAAATTGGCCAAATTCGAAGCTTTCTACTGTTGAATTAAAAAGTATTTTGCACCCACCGAAATTAACAACAGAGAATTTGTTGGATGAATTCTCAACGGCATCACGGAAGGAAGTTTTCAATTATATTATTCCTAATTTCAGAGCTGAACAGCAGCGGAATTATATATCTGCAGCTCAATGAATAGTATTCCCCTTAAAAAATATTACCCTCCTATGTGGTTCATGGGATGACAATGCTGTCCAACCTGACATGGACTGCATCTTATTGAAGACTCACAGCAAATTCGTGGCTCCTCACATCCCCCTGAAATGGCCGAACAAACCATTAAAATGTATGTGGCTCTCCACCAGCTGCCAATAATTACTTTGGGATGTTTCATATATGTTGCCATTTCGGACGGTTAGCACGTCCCAAGAAATTGAGGAAAACATGATCTTTCAATGGAAAACCCCGTACTAAACGTCCAAAAGTGAAATTGGAGAATTTGTAATGCGAAAATACAAATTATTAATTGAGGAGCAGGAAAATGCTATTCAGATTGTTCAGCTGTTCTTGTTGCATCTCTCGAGCTCAGCTCTTTGAGCAGAATTTAGGATTATCATTGAATCCCGACAGTGCCGAAGGAGGTCATTCGGCCCATCGAGCCTGCACCGGCCCTTGGAAAGAGCGCTCCACCCCATCCCCTCACGTATGCTTTTGGACATTAAAGGGAGGTTACGAATGGCCAATCCACCTAACCTGTACATTTCTTGACTACGGGAGGAAACCGCAGAAACCTGAAGAAACCCAGGGAGGCACGGGGCAGAAAGCCACCCGTGACTGGAGTTGAATCCAGCTGTGAGGCAGCAAGGCTAACCACTGTGCCACCGTGCCACCCAAATTAAAATTAGATTGCAATTAGCCGCACTCCTGATACTGCACTAACCAGAATATATGTTTAATATCTTCATTTCCTGCGACATTGCTTAGTCCACTACTTGTTTTGATACTCTATGACGCAGTTACAAATCCTTGTGGTAGATAATCGCCCATCATGAATGCATTCAACAGACTGTCACTCCTTTGTCAACTTGTTTCGCTGAATGTAAAACATTCGAATACCAGAGGGAATGTTCAAATAGGGTTGACGCCATGCTGCATGTTTAATTTTATCTCGTGAAACGAATATTGGGTAAGTTTCATTCCCATCATGCCCTAAAGGATACTGAAATGCCAAATATATAAATATAGCTCGAACAAATTCAGCGGCGCATTATTACACCAACTACGAGACAGATGCTTCATCATTTTTTGTTCATAACTGAAGAAGGAAATCCATGGATCTGCGATCAATGGAACTAATATCGACAGTAATTAAATCATGATTCGGGGATCAGGACAGCTTAAATTAATTTTTAAATAATAGTGTGTGTTTTGACAAAATATGCAACTTTTAATTGGTCACACAAAACAAATTGACAGTACCAGAATGAGTTATCTTGCAGGTTAGTATTGTAATGACAACCCGGCATTTAGACGACCTGAATCCTCTCCCTCGATGGATTGTAAAACCGATTGTCCCTCTCCGTCCTTGACAATGGTTAGTACCCGGCCAAATATGGCAGTTTCCCATTACAACTATATTCATTGCAATTCTCTGGAATTTCTTGGAAGATTTGTTCCAGGATATACATATGTCAGCAGTTGATTACTAACATAACATACAGAGTAATGCATGGGACCTCGATGAGTTCATAACATTTACACATTTCTCTAGGATCAGAATGTTATCATCGCACATTTAGTTTAAAAAATTGACGGAATTCAAATTGATCTCAATCAGAATTTTACATCATTCAATGAAAAAGAATTTTGCAATGAAAACTTACACTACATCAATTAAGAAAGTGATTCATTACCGGCAATGTAGAGCCGATTCCTCAGTAGTGAGATTTCTGTGAAAATAAATAATCATTAGCTTTGTCGAATTAAAACATCCTCTCAACGATTTTAATTGCACGAAACGAAAATTTGGCATAAATAAGGGACAATAATAAAAACAAATGCACTTTTTTCAGAGATTAAAAGAACCCAGATAATCTGCAGGTTTCAACAACAGCATAAGAAGTGGGAGCAGGATTACCCCTGTGACCCGTCGAAACTGCTTCGCCATTCTATAAATCTTAGCCGATCTGACTGCGGTTTGATCTCCACCTTCATGCGTTCCATCATAGGGTCAGAAGTCGCGATGTTTGCTGATGTCTGCACAATGTTTAGAACCATTCACGGCACCTCAGTTAATAAAGCAGTCCATGTGCAAATGCAGCAAAATCTGGATAATTTCCAGGCTTGAGCTGACAAAGTGGCAAATTCGCGCCACTCAAGTGCCAGGCAATAACCTTCTCATACAAGAGAGGATCGAATTATCGCCCTTATATTCAATGGCATTACGATCCCTGAATCCCCCGCAATCAACATCCTGGGGCTACCATTGATCAGAAACATTGATTTCAACTGGAATAGCCACATTAATACCATGGCTACCAGGGTAGGCCAAAGGCTAGGAATCCTACAGCAAGTAACTCACGTCCTGACGCCCCAAAGCCTGTCCACCATCTACAAGTCAGGCGTGTAGTGGGATACTTGCCTGAATGAGTGCAGCTCCAACAACACTCAAGAATATTGACACTATCCAGGACAAATCAGCCCGCTTGACTGCTCCAACTTCCACAAACATTCAGTCCCTCCACCACCGACGAACAGTGGCAGCCTTGTGTACCATATACAAGATGCACTGCATTAACTCACCAAGGTTGCGTAGACAGCATCTTCCAAACCCCAAACCACTACCATCCAGAAGGACAAGAGCAGCAGAGAACTGGGAATCCCACCATCTGGAGTTTCACCTGCAATTCACTCACCACGTTGACTTGGAAATATATCGAATTCATTCGCGGTCACTGTGACAAAATCCTGGAACTCCCTCCCGAAGATGGCAGTGGATGTACCTACACCTGAAGGACTGCAGTGTCAATCAGGCAACTCACCACATCCTTTTGAAGGGCAACTGGGGGTGGGCAATAAATGCTGGCCCAACTGGCGATGACCACAACCCATAAATTAATTGTAAAACTACTCTTCCTTATCACTTATGAATCAAAAATATCTTGAACTCAGGTTTGAATATATTGAATGATCCAACCTTCACTGCTTGATGGGGAAGAGAACGCCGAACACTAACGAACCTCTCAGGAAATATTTGTTCCACTTCTCCATCTTAAATTGGAAACGGTTGTTTTTCTTCTGTATCCCCGACTTGTCGATTGCCGAGAACAGGGAACATCCCCTCTGCGACAACTCTGGGAATCTAATATCAGTGAGTTACGTCATTCCGTAATGTCTGCATTTATTAATTTTACGTCAACAGACTCGCAAACACTGTATTCCAGAAAACATTTTGGTTGGCGGCTCTGTTTCATATTTCGACCAGAAAAGCAAATGCACTGATCAAAATTTTTCATAATGTACAGATTGGACATTGTAAAGAATCAATCTTCAAAATCCCTCTTTAAATGCAGGTGTTATTGCAATATGCAATTATTAACTGGAATGGTTAAATTAACTCGCTTCTTTAACACAGATAGTTTCGCAATTCGTCTTGTCCAGAAACTGGAAACAAACGCAAGATACCAGCTGCCTTATTTCCACACGTATGTTCGCTGCAATTTTCTGAATTAGAAGTCAGTTGCTGCGTAGAATTGACAGAAGTCTAATTTCCCTTTTTTTGGGCGGGTTTGTCGAAGTGAGTGGCAGAACACTCGACAAAGATTATACGTGTTCACTGGAATATGCGGTACGAATTAACCAGGATGGCACCACAATAAAGTAAACATCCCGAAATTTCGTGAGACGTAATGCAGAGAATTTTTGAGCAGGGGAGAGGAAGATTTATAAAAAAAGACGACGTGCGTGAATGTTACCAGAGTCTCTATCGTGTACCCTTCGATCTATGAATTGAATTCAAAAGAACATGGATTCGTTCATTTTTATTTTTAGGCATACTTTACTAAAAATGGAACATTTATTTTTGCTTTGCCGCAGTCAGATGTTAATTAGTCTAACTTAATTTATGTTAATAGTTGATATAAAGATCCCATATGTTTGGATGAAACAGTTGCACAGCGAATGCAAGACTAAACTAACAAACACACTATTGTGCCATTTTGTGTACAATAAGACCATAAGACATAGCAGCAGAATTAGGTCACTTGGCCCATCGAGTCTTCTCTGCCATTCAATCATGGCTGATGTTTTCTCATCCCGAATCTCCTGCCTTCTCCCCATGACCCCTGATCTCCTTATTCATCAAGAACCCATCTATCTCGATCTTAAAGACACTCAGTGAATTGGCTTCCACATCCTGCTGCGGCAAAGAGTTGCACAGATTCACCACCCTCTGGCTGAAAAAAATTCTCATCATCTCCATTTGAAAAGATCGTCCTTTTAATCTGAGGTGGTGTCCTGTGTTTCTCGTTTTTCCTGCAAGTGGAATCATCTTCTCCATGTCCGCTCTATCGAGGGCTCGCATCTTGTACGTTTCAATAAGATCCCCTCTCATCCTTCTAAACTCCAACGAGTACAGACCCAGTGTCCTCAAACGTTCCTCATACGACACGTTCTTCATTCCAGGGATCAATCTTGTGAATCTCCTCTGAACCCTTTCCAAGGCCAGCACATCCTTCATTAGATATGGGGCCCGAAACTGCTCACAACACTCCAATGGGGTATGACCAGAACCGTATACAGTCTCAGAAGTACATCCCTGGTGTACGTACGTTGCTTCTCTCTGAACGCAGACTGTAATAGTTTCATTTATTTCAGTATCGTTTTTACGTTATCCTGAGTAATATCATTTAATTATCTTTCGTGAACTCTGGAACTTATCTGCGAATTATTTTTATTTTCGCTGTTTATTCCCGTCTCTTCAAATGCTAAAATTGCATTTACCCTTCGGCTTTGTACCAGCCTCCGGGATAAAAACAATCTCTTTAAATAGCTTCTAATTTTTATGCCAGACAAGAGTCTCCTCAGGTTGCAGTGCCAAACTGACCTTTCCATATAAGTGAAAAGGAACCGAAATTACATTACAAAGAATACGTAGAACGCTGCAGCACAGGTACAGGGCTCTTCGGACCCCCAAGCCTGCGCCGATCATGATGCTTGTCGATCTAAAAACTTCTGCACTTCCGGTTTCGTGTTCCTCTATTGCCATCCTATTCATGCATTTGTCAAGATGCCTCTTTAACGTCGCTAATGTATCTGCTTCCAGCAACTCCTCTGGCAGACTAATCCATGCATTCACAACACCCTATGTAAAATACTTGCCTCAGACATCTCTTCTAATCGCTGTCCCTCGCACCTTAAAACCATGTCCCTTCTAAATTGGCTTTTACACCCGAGGAAAAAGCATCTGGATTTCCACTCTGTATATGCCACTCAAAACTTTTTAAAGCTCTGTCAGGTCGCCACTTAACCTCCCACCTAACGGCGAAAACATTCCGTGTTTATTCGACCTCTCCTCATAGCTAATACACTCCAGACAAGGCAACATCCGGTAAACTTCATCTGTACACTCTCCAAAACCTCCACATCCTTCTGGCAGTGTGGAGTCCACATTTGTACGTAATTGTTTGAGTATGGCCTAACTAAGGCTCTGTCAGCTGCAGCATAACTTGCTATTTTTTATACTGAATGCCCCGACCGGTGATGACAAGCATGCTGTATCCCTTCTTGACTGCCTTAGCCATATTTCAGTCATTTGTTGACCTTAAGGTCCAGTTTTGTATGTCTGTCAAAACTCCTTCGGATTATGCCATTTGCTATATAATTCTCACCGGTAATAGACAATCCCCAAAAAACTCCATCTGCAATTTCTCCGCTCAAGTCTTCAATCAGTCTATATTGTTATATCCTCTGACATTTGTCATCATTATTCATAACTCCACCAACCATTGTGTCGTCCTCAAACTTGCTAATCAGACATTTTCCTCCAAATCATTTACACATTTACACATTCTATGAATAATACATGTCTCTGCAGAACACCATCATTGGCGCGTTGATCAATTGAGATAGACAAAGGCATTCACAACAAAATGTCGGCATGCAATTCAATTACCAGCCAAACTGACTGAATCCAGTCTTGTCTGGCAACAGTAAAACATCCTTATTATCAATAATTTGCAGCATTGTGTCACAGCCCGAGTAAGATCGAACAGTCTATCCATCTTTACTGTGTTTTTTCCTCATACACCGATATCAATTTGGATGGGCGAACTTAAGTTGGTTCACCGAACAAATGCAATATTCTTTCAGCATGTTCACGGTGTCAGCTTCTGTTTTGTTCAAGTGAGACTGTTTCTGCTTTTTTCTTACATTCGGCATGTTAGTAACGATCAAAGTTGCACCTTTTGTATCTTTTGATGTGCACTTTAGGGAAGTCCTGAAATCTATGTTTCTGTTTTTGTGAATACAACTATTAACATGAAATGAAATGAAAATCGCTTATCGTGACAAGTAGGCTTCAAATGAAGTTACTGTGAAAAGCCCCTAGTCTCCACCTTTCGTCGCCTGTTCGAGAAGGCTGGTACGGGAATTGAACCGTGCTGCTGGCCTGCCTTGGTCTGCTTTAAAAGCCAGCTTTTTAGCCATGTGCTAAACCAGCCCCACGTCATAATCATGTCAAAAAGTCTACTTTTTGTATTCGTTCACATGATGTTTCTTCTGAAAAAAATTATTACTTATGGATTCCACCGTCGCTGTATAGCCCATCGTTCGTTGCTCACCCATTATTTCCCTTGGACCGGTTGTTAGCTGAGAGTCAAAGGCGCTGCTGTGCCAGATTTCCATCCTTCAATGATATTTCACAACTCGATGGGCCCCACGGCAATCATATTCACCACTGGACTGTTTAACTTTATAAATGTATTAAATTCTATTTCCACCATCTGCCGTGGGCTTCCAACCCGAGTAAATAGAACATTACTCGATTAGTGTGAGTGCCAGGACGCCACTGGACTTGCACAAAAATGTTTCATTTCCGTTGAGCTTGCACCCATGATTTACAAAATCGTCCGGCTCCCTCATTATCGCTGCTTATTATACTGATTTGCTCGGACACATTTTGCATTGGTGATGAACAGCACGTTCTCCGGAGCAAAAGTGTAGGATATTTTCAGCCTTCCCATTTAAATAAGCGTTTCTCTTTTAACTGTGTTTATGTAGCGACTTTAGAGTAATACAACATACCAAAGCGCTTGTTTTCTGTAGAAGCTCTTATTCATCACGAATGCAAAATAGGTCCGAGAAAATATTAATTCGCCAAATTTCTACAATTTGTTATGCATGTTCAGTAATTTATACAAAATATTTTAATTATATTAGTCACTTTTTTCCGAATATTAATATTGAGGATAACAAACTTCTGCAGCTTGCGAAAAGTCTTTCTCGAAGTGTCTGTGTAATTCCCGGTGGGATATGTCACACTATACTTGTCAGGTGGCTCCTAAAGAAGAATGGTTGTTTTTACATTTGTATTTTTACAGCTTATTATCCAACACTTATATCCCAGATAAAGGATTCAAGTACTTTACCCAGTGCGTTTTGAATCTGTTTTCAATCCTTCGATATCTTCATTAGTTACTTCATGCTTCCTTTCCTTTCCAATAACCATCAGTTCCATTTGATTCATTACTCGCGATATCTTAGGCTTTGAAACAATTAGGCTTCAATATAATTGTCGTGAACTGCAGAAATTACGAGGATTATTATCGACTAGCTGCAGATATGGTTATTGCATTTTTCTGATGATAAATAATGGTTTATTATATTGAATAATGCCTGTGCTATGGTTGTATCTGATTTGGATGTACTAAAATATATGATTGAGGCTCTCTGTTGTCGGCATATCGAAGTCCATACTTGTGTGTTTGTACGTGCATCAGCTTTCATTGTGTGTATATCTCAAATCATCATTCAGCATTCGCGCGTATTATGACATTTTACGCCATTAAATGTGTTGCAAACATGCATATTTTCCCGAGTGCTTGTATTTTTTACTTACTCCCCTGCTCTCGAAGGTATTTAATTTCTGCATAAAAAATATAAGCGTATCGAAAATGCTGAAATTGGACGAGGTTATAGATTTTTAAATCAAAGTAGAATATTAAGTGAACAACTCAGTGGTTTTGTTCTGTCGAACGTGTTATTCATCACGAAGCAAAATGGGCCTCGCAAATGGGTATTCTTTTGTACCATGCACAATTGTTAAAGAAAAATGGAAATCAGATACTAATGCAGAACCCTTCTAACTGATTTTGCCATTATTGGCCCAGACCAATTCCGAACTATTAATATTAATATCAATTTTGGAAACGTATTCCTGGCCAATAACAAAGTAAAATTCAATGTATATTCTGAAATAAATAAATATTGTCAATTCTTCTACTTTGTCCATTTAATTGCTTTTATCCTGACAAATCCTTCATTTCAGCTGAACATTTGAATCAGCACTATCCAAATATTCTATGTTGTCGTTCCTGCATGATATGATGGTACTTTGAAAATGTCACGTATGTCTCTAACCTTTCAGTCACTGTTCAGGTTTTGGAAGCCATGCTTCCAATGTAAAACATTGCATTTACGGGTAAGCGGGGGCGTGGAGTAGTGTCTCGCGATATTTTTCGTATTTTAATGTAGGACGTGTTCAGCCTCTCCTTCTAAATCAGCGTTAATCTCTTAAATATAACAGCACATCGTATTTATATAGCGACTTAAACGTAATACAACATACCAAAGGTTTCACGTGAGCACTGTTAAGCAATATTAAAAATCCTGGCGCACAAAGAGATTTTATGGCAGATGATCAAAAGATTAGCCAATAAATTCATTTTTATGGAGCACCTTCACGAAAAACAGAAGCCGTGCTAATTAGAGAGATGTAGGAATTGTTTGGGGACTTTGTAACATGAAACTGAAAGCCTGGGTACCGATATAGCTGATGCTTGATATACCTGAATGAGGTGAGCGCAGACACGTGGAGCGTTGATAGACCTGATATGTTAGATATTAAGAGGCGAGATACGTGTCAGGATTTCAAAATTAGAATAAAGTTTAATCATCGATATGTGTTTTAATCGGGTGCCATTGTATACCAACAAGCACTCCGGGCGATTTGTGAATGGAACTTGGTGATACTGAAAATATGGCCAGATTTGTTTTGTATAATCTTACAGAGGCCGTATTTTATGAAGTGCATCCACAGTGTGTCCAATCATCAAATAAAGATACTTAAAAAATAACCATTCTGTCAGTAGCCTGGAACTCAGGGAGAATTTATGAATAAATGTGAAACGAACCGAGCTTTCTGATGGTGTGAATATCTACGCCCTCCTTCCCACAGGTTAAAACATGATATAAACGTTGATAAGATCTGGTTTGATCTCAGGCAGTTTGCAATAAGAGAAAATAAGCCAATGTGTTGCAAACTGCTTTTCCGACATAGCCTGATAACTTGCCTTTGGAATAGTTGTTGCATGAGATGTCATCCAGACATCGAACAGATTTTGGGCTGGTGGAGTGATTGAACAAGACTGTGCAACGTAGAGCGGTATGGTAAAAGCATATCTCTGGCACCTGAAACTGTATGGTTAATGACCTTGGTTAAGCGCATCCTTTCGATGGGAAATACAAGTATGGACATTATGTAGCAACACCTAGAGTAATGGTGCAGACACAGAAATTCTGGACACAAAATGTTCTCCCTTTTCCCGTTGATGAACATGCGATCGGAACCAGATGAGGGCAGCGTCACTTAGCTAAATGATGGAGTACTGACGTTGGATTGGATACTCTTTTCAATTTGATGAAAGATTGCAGAGAAAGAATGAAGGTTGTTGCGACATGTCGACGCCGAACGACAGTGCTGTAGAGTTATCCTGCTTGATTGCCAGATGCAGTCAAATGCAAGCAATAAAGCCGGAATTGTAGAATTAGTGAAGGGGATGATTCCCACAGCTTATCACTAACAGATCATGCACTGTCTCGCCACAACATTCAAAGTTAATTATCAACTTCTATAAATTGATATTGGGATACTGGGTGTAATGTATACGTTTATTTGCAGCTCGTGAGAGAATGTTGAAAACATCGACAGGTAGGTATTGCAGCCAGATGATGAAATTAGAGCTAAAGCAGAATAAAATGGAACCGGCAATGCATTTTTGATTTTTACTGATTTGTAGTTACCACTTTCTTTATCTCAAACATATATCAGAATAGGCAAGACATATGTATATTCCTTTCTTTCCGTTTCTACACTTAGGACAATTAAACATTCTACTCGTGCATTCATCACCATTCGACATTTCACATTGCAATAGGTCAAACGTTAGGGAATCATGTACCTTCATCCTTCAAACGCAGTAACGCTTCTGCACGAATGTAATGGAAATTCAGAAAAGCATGAGAAGAAATGCAACGAATAATGTTTTAAAAAACGATTTTCCTTTCTCTTTACAGCGCAGGAAATAGTTGTGCCCGAGAACGTAAAGAATGTAACCGATATTGTGAGCAGGAATGTACTAGACGAAGGAACAGCGATATCATTTCAAGCATCCATCTCCTGCACCATTCAGTGAGATAATTACTGATTGGATGGATGAATCCTCATACCCACTTTGTGCATTCTCACCATAACTCTTGTTTCGATTAGTGACTAATAATTTGTCTATCAAAACATTGAACATACTTAACGACTCAATCTGTTTGGCCCAGTGTGCTAAAGAATTTCACAGATTCACTGACAAATGAGAACATCCATCCCTCCTCATATCTGCTTTAAATTAGCGAACCCTCAAGCTGACACCATTCCCTCTGAAACACCCACAAGAAGAAACAACCTGCCGGGATTCTCCGAGCCCACTCCGCGTTGGTGAATCGCGGGAAGGGGGAGGGGCGGTGGGGGGGGGGGGGGGGGCGGACGCAACAATCCCGCCACGCAGCTCGACCGGAGAATCAACACCAATCACGCCGGCGCGGCGCCGGTCTGGGGCCATTGAAAGTGGCCCGCGCAGCAATTCTGCGTGCTCGACGAACCGAGCACCCGCCGACTCCCGCTGGCATCGTTTGCTTATGGTCCTACCTGGCGGGACCTCGGCATTCTGGCTGCGGGGGCCGTCGTGGTGGGGTTAGCCATCTCCTGGGAGGCCTCCCTGGTGGCCAGGCCCGCGATCGGGAACAACCGATCAACGGGCGCGCTAATTCGGGGGGGGGGGGTTTGCTTTGCTCGTCCACGCCGGGCCTCTGCAGGGCTCTGCCATGTTGCGTGGTCCCATGCCGGCCGTGGTGAGCCGGCTTTCAGCGCCAGGGCAGCTCACAGCGCTCGGGCGCCGTTCAAGCCACTGAGGAAGAGGAGAATGACTGGGCCTGCAGGCCGGTTGACGCCGGCATCGCTCGCGCCAGCTTTGCCTCTGGCGTCAACACTTCTCCGGGATTTTGGAGAATCCCAGCCAATGTCTCTTTGCCACCACAGCCTTCTATTGCAAATAATTCCACAGTTTCACCACACCTGGAGTGAAGACGATCCTCCTCATCTCAGTTCTTAATCGCTTACTCCATATCTTGATACTGTGAACACTTGTTCTACACCGCACACAGGGGACACTTTATGGCGAGCATTATGTGACAATGTCTAGATTCTGTCGAATTTGAAATCCTGCATCTTCGCTTAACCACAAGACCATAAGACATAAGACATGAGCAGAAAGAGGCAACTTGGCCACTCGAGTCTGCTCCGCCATTCAATCATGGCTGATATTGTTCTCAGCTGCATTCTCCCGTCTCTTTCCCATAACCCCTGATCCATTTATTCATCAGTATCTACCTGCCTTAAAGTCGCTCGGTGATTTGGTCTCCACAGCCTTCTGCGTCAAAGAGTTGTACAGATTCAGCACCCTCTGGCTGAAGAAGCTCCTCCTCATCTCTATTTTAAAGGATCATCGCTTTAGTCTGAGATTGTTCCCCCTTGTTCCAGTTTTTCCGACAGCTGTAAATATCCCCTCCACGTCCACTCTATCCAGGCCTCGCAGTATCCTGTAAGTTTCTATAAGATTTCCCCTCATCCTCCTAAGCCCCACGAGTGCAGACCCAGACTCGGCAAGCGTTCCTCATCCGACAAACTCTTCGTTCTAGGGATCATTCTTTTGAACGTTCTCTGGAACTTGTCCAAAGCCAGTACATCCGTCCTTAGATACGTGGCCCAAACCCGCTCACACTACTCCAAATGGGGCATGAGCAGATCATTATACATCGTCAGACGTACATTCCCGTATCTTGTATTGTAGCATTTTCGACAAGATTGCTGACATTTCATTTCACTTCCTAACTGCCGATCGAAGCTGCATTTTAACCTGAATAGAATATTGAACAAGGACTCCCAAGGCCCTTTGTGCTTCTGATTTCCTAAGCATTTCCCATTTCGTAAATATGTATGCCCCCATTCCTCCATCCAAAGTGCATAACCTCACACGTTTCCACATTGTATTCCACCTGCCACTTCGTTACCCAGTCTCCTAGCCTGCCCAAGTCTTTCAGCAGCAGCCCCCCCCCCCCGCCCCCCCCCCCCCGCTTCCTCAATACTACCTGTCCCTCTCCAGATATTTAGATCATCTGCAAAGTTAGCAAAAGTGCCTTCAGTTCCTTGTTTCAGATCATTAGATTATATTATGAAAAATTATGGTCCCCTCACAGACCCATGAGGCACACCATAGTAACCGACTGCCAAAACTGGGTAACATTATGTTACTTTATGTTGTGATCTGCGAATATATTCGCAATATCTATGCCTACTATTTTCATATATCTGAAGAAAACTTCACAGAAGTTGCGTTACAACGATTGGGAAAAACAATGGGGCAGCAGAATGTATAAAGTGCTCAAATGTGGAAGTTTGTTACGATGTCTACTTGATACAACCTGTTTATAAAAACTGCATATATTATTTTACATTTGTCATTATTTACATATAAATTACATCAGCTGCAATTACTAATTGACTTTAGCATATCACTGGGGACTGAAAGTAAAAACATCCAGCAAAACAGAATTCAGTATTCTCAATTCAACCATGAAATTGCAGAACATTTTACAAAACGGTTGAATAAAGTTAAGAAAACCTTTCACCCACAGTTCAAAACGGTTCTTAAATAATTTAGGGGCATCTTACCAACATCCTTTCGAATGGCTTCCAACTTCTCTAGTTCTGAAATCAAGCAATCTTTCTTTATAATTATTCATTTCACAGCAAGCTTTCCAGTAATTCATGAAATAATAAGAGGACTATATACATTCGAATCTTAATGTATCTGTTAATACAATGCATCAGATGTATTGGACCAGCAACGAATGCAGTGCGCATTGAACCAAATTATGTCTGGGCACCAAATATTAAATAATGAGAGAAGATTACAGAAAGTCAAAGGGACAATCTCTTGTTTTTGGAAGTGTAGGGGATAGGTTAGCAGTAGGTGAATTTTTAAATAGTGCGGCATACAGAGATAAATAACTTCGATTGGCCCAGGCGTCCAGCAAAACAATGCATCACTCAGCAGGAGATCCAAACATTTACGACAAATTTGTAAACAGATTTTCACTTCACTACATGTACTTACGTCAATCAAATGTTCCAAACGAAATGGATGCTGATAAATATTAAGATCGTATGTTGAACATTACCTCAGCCATTGCTAGGACATGTTCGACGTCCCTTGGATCGTCTGTGATTACACCCTATCTGTGTGAATGCAGCTCACTGGTTTCACAGCAGGAACCTGAGCATAAAATATGCTCTCATGTCCCAGCGGAGTGTTCAGATGAGTTTGCAGTGTCAGCGATGCTGCATATAGCATTAAATATTAGACTTAAGCATTATGTACAGTCTTAAATTCAAGTAAAATATCCCATACACTATTTTGAAGACAAAAACGGATGCCTTCCTCGGAGGAAAGCCGCGTTCTTATTCCAACACCATGGCTCTGAAAACCAATTACCTTATAATAGTTTCATTGTTGCTTGTACGGAGTTGCTAAAATTATTTGTTGCTTCCTGAATTACAACGTACACAACACTTCGAAATTATATGCACATTACTTCACTGTTGTTATACAGTGTGTGAGACGGAACACGCTCATTGAATTACACCGAACTCTGTCATGCTCGGTTCAAGTCCATCAGGGTTTTTTCGAATCACTAGCTTTCGCAGCGCAGCTCCTTCATTATGTTCTTTCACCTGAAAAGAAGCTGCGCTCCTAAAACTAGTCATTTGAAACAAACATGTTAGACTTTAATCTGGTAAACCTTCGTAATGGTCCCACCCCAGTCCAACGCCGACATCTCTAAATCTGTCATACTCGGGGGACATCTGTCCATGTCATTCTTTAAATATCCCAAAGGAGATAACGGCTGGCTGTTTGCTGACTATTTGTCGAGAAAGTTTTATGGTAGACACGTGAGGCCTAGCATTTCGCTCTCATACCATTAAAACATGTTTCTGTCAGCAGCACAGCGTTGTACCCAAAGGACCTATCAACTTTACCTGATTTGGCTTGTTCTATTCTTTCGTCTGAAAGGTGAACGCAAACAAAGATATAATGCTCCAATTACATGCAAAGTAAATATCACCAGTTACGTCAGGGAAAAAAAATCACGGACAGGAGGTGGAGTGGTGTCGTAGGAGTAAATTCAAACTGACCTGATAACCACACGTTTTACTCGGTCTTAAACCGAAAAAGTGTTTTCCCTCCTCCTTTATGAGCGGTGAAATAATTCCACAATCATTGATGGCAGACAGCACATGCTGTTGCTTCGTGTACTGTTCACGTTGGTCAAACAAATATTACATTATTACCAGACCAAATTACATCGAAGTTTGCGAAGTTCAAATTACATACCCGTCAATGTATACCACATGATATATATTCCCAAGACTGGAATAAATATTTAACTGGAGTCACAATTCGTTCATTTTAGGAGAAACTGGTTTTGGTTTGGCAAATTGAAGTTTTGTTGTGAAAACCGTTGTGTCATGGCTACTGTTACTTCGGTCATTCGCACCATTATAGAAGATTAAGGCATGAGAAAGCAAGTGTTTGTTCGAAGTGAGCTGAAGCAGTCTATTAGCAATAGTTACATTGAGACTCTTGCAAGAGATAGGAGGATCTCCTGGAGTCATTTTGTTGGCTAAGTATTGTCCCATTGGAAAAGCATCGGGAAAAATGAATTCATAGAATCGACCATCTGATAAATATGTGCAGATATTTCTGTCACGTCTCGACTATAAACGTCTCCCTCTGTGCGAAAATTAAATACATTCTATTCTATTCCTTGTCATTTCTGTGCGGTATTCGGCAGTAGATATAGAGAAACTTTGAAAGTTAAAGACGTTATTTAATTCACAATAACTACTCTGACACATCTATGTAGCAGGGGAACAGATATGTTTCTACTGCATCCGTGTTACTTGCAGTTTAGGCTCTGTGTATCTGCAAAGGCAATGGGCCGGGTTCTCTGTTGGCTGAGGCCAAAATCGGGAAACACGATTCGGTGGAGAATCGGGTCCGACTACGAAGTCGCAGCATACGCCAATTTGACGCTACTGTCATCTCGGCAGTAGCATTAATGTGGTCCGTAACGCAGGTACATTACTAGCCGTTTGCATACCATTAACTAGTCGATCCCGTATTCTCCGGGCCTCTGCGATTCTCCGCTTCCTATTGGCCGTGTTCCCACGGGTGCCATTCAATTGTTCTTTTCCAAATCATAACACCACGTCGTGGCTGATGATGGAGAAAGCGCAGGTAGGACACAGAAAGGCAAGACCGTGGACTGTGCCTGGTCAGACATTGAGGGGAGGGGGTTGACCAGTGAACGGGCCATGTGGCCGGGGAGACTCCCCAATGGGACTGTGGCAGTGTCCAGTGTTGGATTGATATTCTCACGGCCTGCAAGGCACATCTTGCTCCGCACCCCACTGGCCAACCACCTGGGCCCGTGGTTCTGCAGAGTGACACCAGCCTTATGGGTGCTCTGGCCTCGCAATTACCGCAACCCATTGTTTGACATACTACCTCTCCGAGCCGCCGACACATTCAAGGGCAAAGCCGACTTTAAACCCTATTGGGGTGCGGGTCCAAAGCCGCAGAATGTATCCCTGTTAGCGGCAGCGCAACTCAATGACACCGCTAGCATTAGGAACTGGCGCCAAGGCGCCAAGGACCACACGGTACCGGGAAACAACGAGGTCACTGGAGAAGTGATGGTGATAGAGGGACATGAGGGGGCAGAGCTCGCAGTTCTGACCGGGGCCACCATGCAACCCGGTGGAGCTGGTTGGGCCTGGGGGTTTGCAACATGCTAACATGTAGGCTTTTCACCCCCTGTAGACAATGGATATTGGAATTCTAGCAGCAATGGTGGCCTTCCCCCTAGTCCCAGTAGCCCTGGGGGAGAAGATGGAACGGTGCAGCTGTCTGAGGCCTCGTAATTCGAGGACATACAGGACTGGGCATGCAGTGGAAGACACCAGTTGAGGAGGGAGACAGTGCGACATAGCTGCCAGATCATGACACACATGGCACAACCGGGGTATGGCAAGAACACCCTCTCCCGGTGGCCGTCAAGGTGACATTAACACCAAACTTCTATACATTGGGATCCTTCCAGGTGCCTAGCGGGACCTGTTCGGGATCTCACGTACCTCGATGCAGAGGTCCATCTGTGCCATCAAATATGCTATGTATGCCCAGTTGGCTCAATATATCAATTTCAATGGAAACCAATTCCACCAGGATGCAATGGCAGCGGTTCACTGCCATCGCTGACATGTGCCGGCTCCAGGGTGCGATCGAAGGGATTCCACGAGCAGCTGCATATGACAGGCCGCTTTACAAAAACCGAAATGGGTTCCACTTGATGCACGTGCAGTTGATATGTGACCATCAACAGTGAATCATCCACATGTCCTTGATACGTGGGCATGTTGTATGTGGGTTAATCCTGGTTGGCAAGGTTGCACAGTGATTAGCACGGTTGCTTCAATGCTCCAGGCTCTCTGGTTCGATTCCCGGCTTGGGTGGCTGTCTGTGTGGACTTTGAACTTTTTCCTTAAGACTGCGTGTGATTCCACCGAGTGCTCCGGTTTCCTCCCAGAGTCCAAAGATGTGCAGGTTAGGTGGATTGGCCATGCAAAATTGCCCTTTACGTCCAGAAAGGCTAGGTGAGATTATTGGATTACGGGGATAATTTCGATGTGAGAGGCTAAATGCTGGTGCAGACTCGATGGGTTAATGGCCTCCTTCTGCACTGTAAATTCTATGAGTCTATGATCCTGGCGCACTCAACGACTCCTGATATGTTGGAGAAGCCCCCCTCCCCCAGCTGGGTTGGCCTCTGTAACAAGTGCTATCCACTACTGTCAGAACTACGATATCTATCTCAAGCTAAAGAGTGCCATGGAGATCCAAGCGGCGCCTCGGCCAGCTGAGGATGCGGTTGGGGTCCTGGACTGCTCTGGAGGGGCCCTCCAGAATTACGAATTACGTTGAGAAGGTCGCCCGCATCCTTGTGCGTTCTCCACAACATCGCACAGCAGAGCGGCGACGTGGTGGAGGGGGAAGATGAACAGCAGGCCTCGCCTGATGAGAAGGATGCAGGGAAGAGGGTGCGTGGGCAAGAGATGGGGTGCAGGCAGGCACGGTAGCCACACGATGTGTGCGTTTCAGTCAACATGGGACTCTCTAATTGCCTCCAGGTTCACTCAGTGGAGGGCGGGGGTGCGACGGCCAGCGGCATGGATATTGATTCAAAATCACCAACACTGCCGCCCTTCCCAGCCACACACTCGTCTGAAACCCATGATACATTCCTGCCGCACTATGTGGTTGGAGTCATGGGTTGCCAGTAACAGCAGGTTGGTCCATGGGATGGAGGATGATGACACAGGGTCAAGGAGACACAGCCTGAATGAGTGAGACACAGGCAGAGTGAGAATTTGAAGCTTGGTAATTTGGTGCAGTGGGGTAACCAGGAAAGATAAGTGATAAATCTAATTCTGTTGTTTTTCAGTTAAAAGTGCAGTGTAGATTAGTGTCTGATTGGCTAAAGCTGCCCCCACCCTAATTACTGAGAGGCAGTTATCTGGCAGTCACCTGAGGCCCGTTTAGGGGCACAAAGGTACACATTTTATTCTTATCTTTGAAGTTTAAGTAGTGTGAGTCATCCTAAAGTCTGCATAAAAGACAGACAGAAAGTGTTGCGCTGGTCAAGGAGACACAGCCTGAGTGAGTGAGACACAGACAGAGTGAGAATTTGAAACATAGTAATTTGGTACACTGAGGTAATTCGGTGCAGAGTGGGAGAAGGTGCTTTTCCCTACTGTTTTGTTCTCTCTCTTTCTTCTGGCCTGTAACTTTTAATTAGTAGGGAGAGAACCTGAGAACACCTGAGACCATCAGAAGGGAAGTAAGTGATTTTTACACATTTTTACTTTTATTACCTTTTCAAATTGTTTGTGTGTGTGTGTGGGGGGGGGGGGGGCTGAAGTGCCATCACAGAAAAGCTGTGACCTGAGTGGCTGGGTGGGAATCTACACTAAATTTAAAAAATTAAGCATTGGTAACTAATTAAACATAATTAATTAATTATAATTTAGAGGGGTATCTAAGCCAGGGATCGGAGAGTACTATATTTAGCTTTCACATTTATAGTAAAAATCTAGTGCTAGGAAACAGATAGTTAACAATAACTTAACTTTTAAAAAACTTTTAACTTTAATTGACTAATTAATTGACGCAATGTCAGTTAGAGGGGTGCAGTGCTGTGACTGTGAGATGAGGCAGGTCCGGGAGGCTTCCAGTGTCCCGGATGGCTTCATCTGCAGAAAGTGCACCCAACTGGAGCTCCTCACAGACGGCATGGTTCGGTTGGAACAGCAATTGGATGCACTTAGGAGCATGCCGGTGGTCGAAAGCGTCATAGATAGCAGTTATATAAATGTGGTCACACCCATGGTGCAGGCAGAGAAATAGGTGACCACCAGAAACGGCAGGCAGTCAGGGCAGGAATCCCCTGTGGTTGTCCCCCTCTCGAACATGTATACCCCTTTGGATACTGTCGGGGGGGGGGGATAGCCTATCAGGGGAAAACAGCAGCAGCCAGAGCAGTGGCACCACGGCAGGCTCTGATGTTCAGAAGGGAGGGTCAAAGCGCAGAAGAGAATTAGTAATAGGGGACTCTATAGTCAGGGGCACAGATAGGCGCTTCTGTGGACGCGAAAGAGACTCCAGGATGGTATGTTGCCTCCCTGGTGCCAGGGCCCAGGATGTCTCCGAACGGGGAGAGGGCATCCTGATGGAGGAGGGCAAACAGGCAGAAGTCGTTGTACATACTGGTACGAACGACATAGGCAGGAAGGGGCATGAGGTCCTGCAGCAGCAGTTCAGCGAGCTAGGCAGAAAGTTAAAAGACAGGACCTCTAGGGTTGTAACCTCGGGATTACACCACGTGCCACGTGCCAGTGAGGCTAGAAATAGGAAGATAGAGCAGCTAAACACGTGGGTAAACAGCCGGTGTAGGAGGGAGTGTTTCCGTTATCTGGACCACTGGGAGCTCTTCCGGGGCAGGTGTGATCTATATAAGAAGGACGGGTTGCATCTAAACTGGAGAGTCATAAATATCCTGGCCGCGAGGTTTGCTAGTGTCACACGGGAGGGTTTAAACAAGTATGGCAGGGGGGTGGGCACGGGAGCAATAGGCCAGAAGGTGAAAGCATTGAGGGAGAACTAGGGAATATGGACAGTGTGGCTCTGAGGCAGAGCAGACAGGGAGATGTTGATGAACACAGCGGGTCTGGTGGCCTGAAGTGCATATGTTTTAATGCAATAAGTATTACGGGTAAGGCAAATTAACATCCAGTTTGGATTAGTACTTGGAACTATGATGCTGTTGCCATTACAGAGACCTGGTTGAGGGAAGGGCAGGATTGGCAGCTAAACGTTCCAGGATTTGGATGTTTCAGGCGGGATAGAGGGGGATGTAAAAGGCGTGACGGAGTAGCGCTACTGGTTAGGGAGGATATCACAGCTGTACTACTGGAGGATACCTCAGAGGGCAGTGAGGCTATATGGGTATAGATCAGGAATAAGAAGGGTGCAGTCACAATGTTGGGGTTTACTACAGGCCTCCCAACAGCCAGCGGGAGACAGGGGATCAGATAGGTACACAGATTTTGGAAAAGAGTAAAAGCTTCAGGGTTGTTGTGATGGGAGACTTCAACTTCCTCAATATTGACGGGGATCACTTAGTGCCAGGGGCTTAGACGAGGCAGAGTTTGTAAGGAGCATCCAGGAGGTCTTCTGAAAACAATATGTAGACAGTCCAACTAGGGAAGGGGCGGTACTGAACCTAGTATTGGGGAATGAGCCCGGCCAGGTGGTAGAAGTTTCAGTAGGAGAGGATTTGGGGCACAATGACCACAATTCAGAAAGTTTTAAAGTGCTGGTGGACAAGGATAAGAGTGGTCCTAGGGTGAATGTGCTAAATTGGGGGAAGGTTAACTATAACAATATTAGGCCGGAACTGAAGAACCTAGATTGGGGGTGGATGTTTGAGGACAAATCAACATCTGGCATGTGGGAGGCTTTCAAGTGTCAGTTGAAAGGAATTCAGGACCAGAATGTTCCTGCGAGGAAGAACGATAAATACGGCAATTTTCGGGAACCTTGGATAACGAGAGATATTGTAGGCCTCGTCAAAAAGAAAAAGGAGGCATTTGTCAGCGCTAAAAGGCTGTGAACAGACGAAGCCTGTGTGGAATATAAGGAAAGTAGGAAGGAACTTAAGCAAGGAGTCAGAAGGGCTAGAAGGGGTCACGAAAAGATATTCACAAATAGGGTTAAGGAAAATCCCAACGCTTTTTACACGTACATAAAAAGCAAAAGGGTAGCCAGGGAAAGGGTTGGCCCACTGAAGGATAGGCTAGGGAATCGATGTGTGGAGCCAGAGGAAATGGGCGAGGTACTAAATTAATACTTTGCATCAGTATTCACCAAAGAGAAGGAATTGGTAGATGTTGAGTCTGGAGAAGGCTGTGTAGATACCCTGGGTCACATTGAGATCGAAAACGACGAGGTGTTGGGCGTCTTAAAAAATATTAAGGTCGATATGTCCCCAGGGCCTGATGGGATCTACCCCAGAATACTGAAGGAGGTAGGAGAGGAAATTGCTGAGGCCTTGACAGAAATCTTTGGATCCTCACTGTCTTCAGGTGATGTCCCGGAGTTCTGGAGAATAGCCAATGTTGTTCCTCTGTTTAAGAAGGGTAGCAAGGATACGCCAGGGAACTACAGGCCGGTGAGCCTTACTTCAGTGGTAGGGAAATTACTGGAGAGAATTCTTCGAGACAGGATCTAATCCCATTTGGAAGCAAATGGACGTATTAGTGAGAGGCAGCATGGTTTTGTGAAGGGGAGGTCGTTTCTCACTAACTTGATAGAGTCTTTCGAGGAGGTCACAAAGATGATTGATGCAGGTAGGGCAGTGTAGACTTCAGTAAGGTCTTTGATTTAGATTGTTTGGAGACGTCGGCGGAGAGATGGCAGATGCAGTTTAATCAGGACAAATGTGAATTAATGCATTTTGGAAGGTCTAATGCAAGTAGGGAATATACAGTGAATGGTAGACCCCGCAAGAGTATTGAAAGTCAGAGAGTTCTAGGTGTACAGGTGCACAGGTCACAGAAAGGGACAACACAGGTGGAGAAGCTAGTCAAGAAGGCATACGGCATGCTTGCCTTCATTGGCCGGGGCATTGAGTATAAGAATTGGCAAGTCATGTTGCAGCTGTATCGAACCTTAGTTAGGCCACACTTGGAGTATAGTGTTCAATTCTGGTCGCCACGCTACCAGAAGGATGTGGAGGCTTTCTAGAGGGTGCAGAAGAGATTTACCAGAATGTTGCCTGGTATGGAGGGCATTAGCTATGAGGAGCGGTTGAATAAACTTGGTTTGTTCTCACTGGAACGACGGAGGTTGAGGGGCGACCTGATAGAGGTCTACAAAATTATGAGGGGCATAGACAGAGTGGATAGTCAGAGGTTTTTCCCCAGGGTAGAGGGGTCAATTAATAGGGGGGCATAGGTTTAAGGTGAGAGGGGCAAGGTTTATAGAAGATGTAGGAGGCAAGTTTTTTACACAGACGGTAGTGGGTGCCTGGAACTCACTACCGGAGGAGGTGGTGGAAACATGGACGATCGTGGCATTTAAGGGGCATCTTGACAAGTATATGAATAGGATGGGAATACAGGGATCCAGACCCAGGAAGTGTAGAAGATTGTAGCTTAGTCCGGCAGCATGGTCGGCACGGGTTTGGATGGCCGAAGGGCCTGTTCCTGTGCTGTACTTTTCTTTGTGCTTCGTTCTTTGTTCTTTGACACTCTGCCAGGAGCTCTGGTGCCCTGCATAGTTTGACAATTCCTGATTCCTATCCAAAGTAGTACTTTCCACGGTCCACTTCGCTGACCACTGCATGCGAGCTGGCCATTTCATCACATGGTGGCAGCGAATTCCTAGGGTGATGGTGGTGGGAACTTTAGGGAGAGTGGGGTTAGAGAGTGGGGAGCCTAGACCACTCACAACGTCCGCCCATTTTCTCCAGCACCCCACCTGTGGCCATCATAGACCAGCTCTACCCTCACACCAATGTGACACAGCACGGAGGCATGTTGTTACAGAGTGAACACGTGTTTAATTCGACAACACATGTACTTATTGTGCCCTAGCCCCTATCACTAACCTGCAACGGTGCCAACCTAACTGGTGTCTAACTTTCTGGCATTAAGGGCTCCAACGCGATATCTTGGTGGATTACCAGGCAGAACATCAGGGATGGAGGAGGCCGTCCAAAATTCCGCCCTGTGACCTGGGACCTGGTGCCCGTTGGCGGCCATTTTTGGGCGACCGGGCCTGGATGGGCCCGACTACCTCTCGGGTGTACCAGGTGGCGTATGTCTCCCTCTTCTGCCCGGTGCATGCCAGATGTGCCAGGGACTGGAGGGCGAATCCGAGGTGCTGTGGTGTTGCGACGCTTCCTGTGCAGGAGATACCAGCACGGGCCCTATAACCTCCTGCTTCCGCGGTGTTCCCGTTGACCCCCCTGGCTAATTCATTGGTCGGGAGAGCGAACACAGCTATCCGCTGAGTCTCCCCACCACCTGGCACTGCCAATCCTGGATGCCCGCTCAGTTCTCGGCCAGTGGCTGCATGTTCACGGCCATGGTGCACAGGGAGTGGGCCATCTGAATCTGGGACTGCGCCACATCACCCATTGATTCTCCAATCACCTTTTGGGCCTGTGCCACATAAGCCAGTGGCTGTGCCAACTCCATCTGGTTCTGGGGCCCCTCCCTTTGTGTCGGAAAACGCTTCGACAATGCAGCCGATGTTTCCAGACAAGACCGCTGCAATTTCCAGGTAGCTCCAGCACATCGCTGCCTGTGAGGCGGCAACCCTATTTTGGGCCTCGGCCAGCGGCTGCACAGACTGCCGCAGGCCTTGAACATGCTGATACATAGCCAAACCCCTCGCCCCCCCTCCCAAGTTGTCCACCGCCAGCGCCATCCGTATCAGTATCGGCCTGGGTGGCACGCATTGTCGGCACCACATCCTTCTACTGCACGTTGTTGGACTGCTCCAACATCACGTGCAAGCACTGGACACTCGCCGAAAACCCCTCGTATGGTTCCTGGCTCTGCGTCTGCATCTCTACAATCGAAGAGACTGTCCGTTCCAGAATCCCGAAAGCCATCTTGACGGCAGCTAGTCCCTGGTGTCAGTCCACCCTCCGAACATCGGCCCATTAGGGAGATCCGATAGCCACCTGGGGTCTCGGATTAGCGGTCTGATGCGCACCAGATTGTGTCAAGGGGGCTTCTTCACTAAAGTTCCCGACCGAGGTGAGTGTCTCTGGGATGGTTTCAGGAAAATATAACGGGAAAATCACCTGAATTCTTACCCTAATTTCATAATCGTGCCTTACTGTAACGGCTCGGTGTGGGGATCCTTGCTTTCCAAGAAATATATTAAGAGTATAGATCTGATTTTGCTCGGGGTAATTTCAATATTTCCAAAAAAGACGATTTTTATAACACTGTAAACTGTGAGCAGGGCACTGTTGAACTTCCAAAGCTCAATAACAATTTAATGGACTGGGCACTTAGGTGCCAGATGCATTTTAATACGGAGAAGTGTGAGACAGGAAGAACTGGAAAATGATTATATTAGGTGAACAATTCTTCAGGGTCGACAGGAGCAGTGGGACATGGATGTGAATGTGCATGTATGAATGGAGATCGCTGGACAGGTGGAAACAGCATTTTAGAACGCATAAAGTCGCTATTAATAAAGGCACGGAATAGGGCAGCACCGTGGCGCAGTCCTTAGGGCTGCTGCCTCACGGCGCCAACGTCCCAGGTTAGATTCCGGCTCTGGGTAACAGTCCATGTGGAGTTTGCACATTCTCCCCGTGTTTACGCGTGTTTCGCCCAAACAGCCCAAATATGTGCGGGGTAGGTGAATTGGCCCACGTTAAATTGCCCCGTAATTGGAAAAAAATAATTGGGTAATCTAATTTTTTTTTTAAATAAAAAAATAATGGCACGAAATACAAGAGCAAGGAGGTTATTTAAACTTTTTTAAAGGGACGAGATAGCACTTAGCTGGAGTATGTTGAGAAGTTCTGGACGTTACACCATTGGAAGCATGTTAATGAATTGCACAAAGTACAGGTGAGGTTTGCGCTAATCGATCCAGTATTGAGAAACTTCCAGTAAGAGAATAGATTGGAGAGTTTAGGACACTTTCCTTCTATATAACAAGGCTACGTGATTGAGGTGTTCGGTATCATGAAGGGGCTGGAACGTGTAGACAAGGAGAAACTGTTTCAGCTCGTAAAAAGTGTTGTGATCTAGATCGTATACATACAAAATGTATTCCAAACCAGCAGAGGTAATGCATGGGAGACAAAGAAACAAACAAACAGCGAGTGGCTCAGATCTGGAATACACTATCTGGAAATGTTGTTGAGACACATTCAATTAAGCCATCGAGATCGTATAAGATAATTGTTTGAACAGATCACTGTATACGGGTGCCGGGATGTAACACGAGAATGGCCGCAATTCACAATACTCGTTCTGAAACCCGGCGCAGAGAGAAAGGGCCGAATGACCTCCTTCTGTGCCATAATAATTATGTGCTTCTGTGCGAAAGTAGATTACCTTACTACTAAAATACAATGTGGAATTCGGATTAATGATTTAAAATAACTATGTGTAGGTGTCAAATGATTTAATCTAATGGAAGTCAATGCAACGAGTTTTGATTTTACATCTAAATTCCGAAAATTATGTGATTATATTGAATACATTTCAACGTAGTATTATCTTGCATTATCAGGTAACTCACCATCACGTTTCAGATGGTCGGACATGTCTATAAAATAATTATTTTCAATATTATCTTTGGCAGTATCTTCTTGAACAGGAACAAGTTCAATGCTTTTCCCACTTAAAATTAGACGTGGTACAATCTCTACTTATTTCCCTAATGTGCTTAATTTATAGATGTGTTGATTTGCACGCCTCCAAATTACTCGCTCGGTGTAGAACAAAAACTAGGAACAAAGGACAAAGCACAATACTGCACAGGAACAGGCCCTTCGGCCCTCCAAGCCAGCGCCGGCCATGCTACCCACCTATGCTAAAACCGTATGCACTTTCAGGTACGGTATCCTTCCATTCCCACCCTATTCATGCATTTGTCTAGGTGCCCTTTAAATGCCGCTATCCAAGCTGCTCCCAACGTCTCCCAAGGCACCGCAATTCTTTTTTTAAAACCCTCTGTGCCTCGCATATCTGTTCTACAATTTCCCCCACACAATTTAAACCTGTGTCCCCTAGTACTTGACTCTCCTACTCTCGGAAAGAGTATTTGACTATCCACTCTTTCCATGCCAATCATAATCTTGTAGACCTCTATCACTTCGCCACTCAACCTGCGTCGTCCTAGTGAGAACAGACCGAGTTTATCTAAGCTCTCCTCATAGCTTCTTCACTCCATACGCCACATCCTAGTCAGCCGTGTCTGTACCCTTTCCAAATCATTCACATCCTATGATAGTGTGGCGACTCATGAGGCCTAACTAAGGTCCTTTACAGCTGCAAAGCGGGTTGCCAATTTTTAGATTCAATGTCCCGACCGATGAAGGCCAGCATGCCGTATGCCTTCTTGACCACATTATCTACATGCGTTGCCACTGTCACTGATCGCTGAACATGCGCGTCCAGAGCCATTTATTGTGTAATTTCGACATGAAATCAGCCTTCCAAAGTGCATCACCTCATACTTGTCCGTATTAAACGTCATCTGCCATTTCTCCCCCCACCAATACTCCATCCAGTTTCTATCCAGCTGTATACATTGAAAATCCTCTTCACTATCCACAACTCTACCAATTTTGCGTCAGCTGCGAACTTTCTAATCAGAGCAACTACATTTTGTTCGAAATCATTGATATACACCACGAACAACAACGGCCCTGGAACTGATACCTGTGGAGTGCTGCGTCACATCCTTCAATTCAGAAAACACCCTTCCACTGCTACGGTCTGCCTTCTGTACTCAAGTCAGTTCTGTATCCAACCTCCTAGCTCTTCCCTCATCCCATGTGACTTCACATTTTGTACGAGTCTACCATGAGCTACCTTGTCGAAGGCTTTACAGATGTCTAGTTATACAACATCCACTGCCTTTCCCTCATCTATCATCTTTGTCACTTCCTTGAAAAACTCGATCAAATCAGTGAGGCACGATCTCCCCTTCACAAAACCATACTGTTGATCACCAATAAGTCAATTTGTTTCCAAATGTGAGTAGCTCCTATCTCTAAGAAGTGTTTCCAATAATTTTCCCACCACTGACATAAGGCTCACCGGCCGAGCATTTCCTTGATTATCCCTGCTCCCAATCTCAAGCAATGGAACTACATTTTCTACTCTCCAGTCGTCTGGAAGTCCACCTGTAGCCAATAACGATACAGAGGTTACTGTTAATGCCCCAGTAATTTCCTCCCTTGCCTCCCTCAATATTTCGGGATAGATCCCATCAGGCCCAGGGGATTTATCTAGTTTACTCTGTTTAAGATGCCCAACACCTCCTCTTTATTAATGTAAACATGAATCAGTATATCGAAACTATACCCTATACTCCTCATCCACCAAATCATTCACTTTGGTGAATACTGAGTCCAAATATTTATGAAGTATCTCTCCCATTTACTCTCGTTCCATACGTAGATTCCCTCTAATATCCTTGAATGGACCACCCCTTTCTCTGGCTAACCTCTTGCTCTTTACATATGTATAAAACGCCTAAGGATTTCCCTTAATCATGTTTGCAAACGACATTTCTTGGTCCCTTTTAGCGTTCCTAACTCCTACCTTTAGTTCCTTCCTACTTGCTTTATATTCTTCAAGGGCTTCATCTGTCCTAAGCATTTTAGAGTTCACGAATGGGTGGTGGTTAGCACAGTTGCTGCACAGCTCCAGGGACCAGGTCGATTCGCGGCTTGTGCCACTCTCTGTGTGGAGTCTGTACATGTTCCCCTTCTCTGCTTGGGTTTCCTCCGTGTGCTTCGGGTTCCTCCCACAGTTCAATGATGTGCAAATTAGGTACATGCTACACTGCCCTTAGCGTCCAAAACGATTGGGTGGACTTACTGGGTTATGGGAATAGCGTGAAGGTGTGGGCTTCGGTGGGGTGCTGTTTCTAAGGTCCAGTGCGGTCTCGCTCGGCAGAATAGCCTCCTTCGGCACTATAAATTCTATGATTTTATGAATGCTTCTTTTTCAATTTGACAAGGTTCATAATCGTTATCCACGATTCCCGATACTTGCCCCATTCATCTTTCGTCCTCACAAGTATATGCCGGTCTTGACTTCTAATCAACTAATATTCGAAAGCTTCCCACATGCCGGATGTTTATTTTCCCTCAAACAGCCTCGCCCAGTCAACACTCTGCAGATCCTGCCTAATGCTATTATAATTAGTCTTCCCCCACACCTTCACCTGAGGACCACTCTTGTCCTTTTCCATAAGCAGCTTAAACTTACAGAATTATGTTCACTGTTCCGTAAATGACCTCCTACTGAAACTTCGATCAACTAGCCGGGCTCATTCCCCAGCACCAGGTCTAATATGGCCCCTTCCCGAATTGGGCTATTTACATCTTGTTTTGCGAAACCCTCCTGAACGCTCCTTACAAATTCTTCTCCATCCATGCCCCCAGCAGCAAATGCGTGCCAGTCAATTTAGGGAAAGTTAAAATCACCCAGCACAGCAACCATATTGCTTATGCATCTTTCCAAGATTTGTCTGCATATCTGCCCCTCTATCTCCCGCTGACTATTAGGAGGTCTCTAGTAAACTCCCAACATTGTGATATAACCCTTTTATTTCCTGATATCTACCCATATTGCCTCGCTGCCTGTACCCTCCAAGGTGTCCTTCCACAGCACTGCTGTAATATCCTCCTTAACCAACAATGGAACTCCCTCACTCCTTTTGCATCCCGTTATATCCTGCCTGAAGCATCTAAATACTGGAATGTTTAGTTGCTAAACATTTCCTTCTTTCAACCAAGTTTTTGTAATAGGAACAACAGCATAATTCCAAGTACTAATCCAAGCTTTAAGTCCATTTGTTTTATCTGAAAGACTCCTCGCATTGAATCTTAATCCACATCAGCCCACCAGCTCCGCTGCCTTGAACAACCACTCCCTGGTTGCTCATCCTCTTTATATTACTGAGAAATTGGCCTGACCTTTTTTTTGGCATTCTATCTTGCCTGTCTCTATCACACACTGTGCTCGAAGGTTGCGGATTCAGCCTGCTAGCGCAAATGGATCAGAACCGCGTCTATTGCTCTAGTTCAGTTCAGCACCGAGGTACCTTTCCACAATCAGAACTGCAGTCACTTGGGTGATACCTTAAACCACCCTGCCGCTCGGCTACCTTGGAGTAAGTGAAAAGTCAATTGGCTATCTGAAATAAATTGAGTTGGGAATGCCTTTTACTCTTTGTGTCTCGGGCAATATGTATCTCACAATCAATATACCAAATACGAATATGAGATCAAACTGGCTTTATCGCAGTGATGCTTTCTGGTGGACATGTCATACTCGGATGAATACTTATTAATCCTGCCCTTTACTGAAGCATGGTTGAAAAGTGATAAAATTGTCATCCGAAGTAAAGCCATCCAGTTTCATTGCACATTGCACCACTTGCCTCAGACAAACGCTCTTCTTGGCAGTCTTGTTTTTTTTTTAACTAAACCTCACCTTGATATGTATCTTCATGCTTCTGGAATTTGGCCTTCTGTTGATTCCATTACCCTTTTGCATTCCTATCTATCCTTGCAATACCGTCGATTTGAGAAGAGTTCGACTATCGTTTCCCTTTATTTTCACAGTTCCCCAAAAGCGTTTATATTACGGGATAACACGCGCACCTCTCTTTCAAATAGTTGTTTTTAATTTAAGCTGGCAGTGATTAGAGACCCAGGATAATGAGTCTGAGATCCAGGTTTGAGTCCCCAAACGGCAGACGGCGCACAGAAAAATACCTGAAATTAAAGTCAAATGATGATAATGAAATAATTGTTGTGGAACGAAACGCCCTGTGAGTCTTTTCGGTGAAGAAAACGTGCATGCTTGCATGTAACTCCAGGCCCACGGGCCCTAGCTGTTCAAGGGGACTCAGGGTTGCGTAATATATGCAAGCCTAGCCAGAGAATACAAATCGCATGTTTTTTTTAACTTCCCTGTCTTCCCCGATTATAAAATAGATTCAATTATCATGAATTAATGAAGGAGATCGAAACTGTACAAAAGACACCAGGAGTCGGCTCTGCAACATTCTGTGCAAGTGCCGGAAAACTCTTTATCCCTTATATTTATTTCCATTTGAAATAAATAATAATATTCAAATTGCCTTTCTTACTATTTGCAGTACCGACATGCTGAGGTGTTACACTTCATCTTTAGATGCTCTTGCAATCTCCAAATGTAAACACGAAACTGGTTACCCAGTCTTCAAAAGTGGACAAATTCGCATTTTCTCACGTATATCCCATCAGCGAAAGCTCTTCCCACTTGAGAAACATCTTGAAAATCTTTCTATAAACCCTCCACTATTCTCTTGAGAACTCTCTCCTACATTGTTTTTTCAACAAATGTTGTAACCATAATAAATTGCATTTATAGCAGTGTATTTGTCCCGCTTGATTAGTAATTGTTGCACGGTTTAATTGAAGACTATTCCACCAGTACAGGTCCCGCTTTCCCCAGTAATGGTTCCAGGTCCCATGAATTTACATGCAATTGGTTCATGCTAATTGTTGAGCCAGACCTTACTTCCTACCTCATTTAGTTGGGACCATTTATTTCGTGGATCAGTGATTATGACCTCTGAGGTTCTGCATTCTAATGTAACGTTATCTTGCCCATAATTCCTCAAGCCAAGCCTATTACGTAGTTCTATGTCGTTCGTAACTGCCTGGACAACAAAATTACTCCCTCCAAAGCACTAGTCCCAGAAAAACAACTCATTTTTCTGTACCCTTGCTCACAGTTTACCTTCTGGTTGGATATCAGCAGCATAATGTTACACAGCTTCCACCAGTTCTGCTGTGCAGGTGGAGACCCACTTTAGATGAGCTGAAGATACATGGCCATAGCAAGCACAATATGACAAATGGTGTCCGGGCAATAACATAACTCTACTTCACCCCACAGCAGATGTAACATTTCTAATTTGTTGCAGAATCATAAATATCCTAACCTGGCATACTTACAGTAACAGTGGAGAGCACATTAAATAGCCTAGCCTGGCACCACCTTTATCTAGCAACGAAGTTACATTACTCTGCTCTAATAGTGGAATGCTTGGTTGAAATGTATGAATGAAATCTGCTGTGGCCACTATTTTATAGACATTGCAATTACCACTGCAGACACGAAAATATAATTTGAATTATGCGTCTTCGATCTCTGAAACCAGTCTGCGGTTTTTAAGGAGACGTATTTAGCCGAGATTTGCAGTTCCAAACGCAACATGTGCAATTAGCTTTCCCACGGCGCTCGGCCGGGAGATACCTGGTAATAGTTTCAAGATCACAAGCAACGGGGACGAACGTTTATCGGGGGTAGGTGGGAATGTGGAGTTGATTCAGGCACCGCCGTCTTGAATAATTGAGCTGGCCCGAAGGAACGTGTTCCCTATTCATTCTGCTAATTTGTATATTCATTAGTCGCCCTCGTTATGTTCGCCATTCTTCTTGTTATTGGACCGAATAATATCGCCCCACTTAACTGAAATTGTAGCGTCCCTCCAACATATATGGCAAAGTACATGTTCCAGTGTGCTTGCTCTGTTTAGGGTCTATGGCATCAGTACCGAAGCTTTCCCCGTGGCAGCTGTGGCAAAGCGTTGCTCAGTTTCTTCGCTTTGTGTGCAATAATTACTCCCTGTCATGAAAACATGATTCAATGTGTCCACCCATGACAGTGCTTTCCTACCGTACAACTCAAGATATTTTTCCACCCAGCTCACCAACTATTTCTAACTTCTGTGGCTTTGCTTTAAATGGACCGAATTGTTTGGTAATGCAATTATTGTTTATTTCTCCCTTCATATATGCATCTAAAACTCTCCATATTAAATTAAGCATGGTGAGCTGGAAAACGTGGTAACCATTTTCCATTGACTCAGATGTTTGCTCCCAACGTCTGTTAGTTTATGCACCTAGTGAAATCATGCAAAAGCGGCGGAGCGATCAAGCAATAATGGAAACTATTCTTCTCAGCGATGCACTGTAAGGTGCCTACTTGTGCACTGACCAGCCACTTTTCAAATTTGATACCTTGGATGACTTTCATTTATATATGTGCATTTGTAGCTTATTTTACATGCCGCAACTCAATCTGTTATCTCAAGGCAGCATGTACAAGTGCTTATTGAAGCGTGAAAACTTGGTCGTCACTTTTATTTTGCTGTTGAGATTGATTAATCACTGGTTTCTGAGGTATGCAGCTAATTTCTCTCGTCAACATGATTTCAATATTGTCGCTGTAAACAACGATAATCAAAGTCAACTGCAGGGCAGCATTCAGCTGTTTATTATCAAAGTGACGAAAACAAGTTTTCCAGCTAATGGGATCTCTGAATATGCAATATTTGATAATCCACCGAAAATTGGTTAGTCAAAGAACAGATTTGAAAAATGATGGGCCTATGGGTATTAGCAATTTGATTGTTTGATTCCGTTTTTGGTCCACGGATTCCTATTGTTGGTTTCTCAGTAAATCTTACCTGACCGCTTCTAGCATCATCAAAATAAACAACGTACGTCATCGAAATAAAGGTATTCATGTGCAATGTGTGTCTCAAATGTTTGTCAGCACATATAGTAGTGGCTGCAATGCCAAAAGTGCGGTAGCAAATTGTTGTTCATTAAGCCCATAACAACTCTAATATAATAACGACGAGCATCAGCTTTTGATATGTTGTGTGAGAGATAAATATTGCCCAAGCACAGGTGTGAATGCCAGGTTCTTCTTCCAATAATATCATCATCATATTAAATTCAATAGAATCAGACAGAGGTAGCCTCGATTTTATCCCTTACCCTAACGCCTGCACATTTCAGCAGTTCAATACTGCCTCCTCACTATCATCACTACACTGGCAGCTAGGATTGTTTTCTAATTATGCTCTGGGTGGAATTTGAACTCGAATATATTTCATTCCCAAATGAGAATACGGTTACCTGAGCCACAGCTGGCATAGGTAACACTGGGTAGGCAATGGCATAGTGGTATTATCTCTGAACGATTAATCCAACGATTCGGGGTCATGCTTTGGGCTCTAATCCCGCCATAGCAGATGGTGCAATTTGAATTCAACGAAGATCTGTAATTCGAAGTCTCAATTAGCACCATCAAACGATTGTCGTAAGAACTCATCTGCTTCACTACTGTTCTTTAGGAAAGAAAATCTGTCACCAATACCTGTTCTCGCCGACATGTGGCTCCAGATCCACAGAAATGTGTTTGACTCTTAATAATAATAATAATAATCCTTTTATTGTCACACGTAGGCTTACATTAACACTGCAATGAAGTTATTCTGAAAAGCAAGCGTCAGCAATTCAATCACTTTGCTTACCTGAGTCTTTTTTGCGGATAGTGTTGTCTGGAAAAACATTTAACAGTCAGTATCCGAATGGAATATAAGAACATATGAACGTAGCAGCAGGACTAGACCGTTGGTCTGTTCAGTGTTCTCTACGTTTTAACGAGATCATGGATGATCTTCATTCGCATTGTGATTTTCCTGTACTATCCCCCATTTCCCTTGATATCAGCAATTCAGAGATTTATAGATTATTTATTGACCACGCCCAATTATTGGTGTTTCAAAGCCATCCTTGTTGGACATTCCAAAGGTTCACCAATCCTTCATTGAAAAACTCCTCTTTATATCGATCCGAAGTGACCTTTTGTTTTACAGAGGCGGTACTCTTTAGTTCTCATTTCACCAGCCATAAGAATCATCCTAAATATATCAACTCTATCACGCACTGTAACAATCATGCAAGTTTCAATTAGTTAATCTTCTATTCCCCTCGGCGGTTACAGCAACAGTTTCCTCATTTTATTCTCGTTAGACAAGGATGTAATTCCAGGGATTTGTCCGGTAAACCTCTGTCACAGTGTGAAAATCAGATTAGGAGACCAAAACTGCACTCAATTCTCCAGCTGTGGTCATTCAAAGGCGTTGAGAAATTGAAGTAAGCCATCATCGTTCCTATGCTCTAATCTGCTTCAGTAGTATACGTGTAATTAACCTTACTGGGTGCTTGCTGCAGTTTCATGCTGCCTCTTCGTGAATCAACGAAGTCAACAGCCTGAACGAAACTAAAACTCGTCATCTTTGATCACGTATTTTGCTCAGTATGTTGCACTTATTAAGACTGCCATCTCCTCATTCTGTTACATTGCTCATGACTCAGTGTAGACTGATCGGGCATCCGCTAATCAGAATTGGTGCGTAATGATTTTCTTTGAGCGCCACATAGGTGGAGGTTTTTTGTTTAAATTACCTGGACGATGTCCTCTTGTATCTGCATAGTTACTGCTTATCAAGGAACCCTGTTTTATGGGAAGCATTGGTTTTCAGATGACCGCTGGGAGCTTATCTCTGTATCTTTCCTTTTATATCTAGTGCTTTCAGCCTTTTGTGAACATCAATGGGATTAACTGAGTCTGGTAGGTGTGATGCTTTAGACTCCGGAAAAATGGTCATCTGCACTACCCATTCCGCTTCTATTATCGCAGGTGGATGAACATGCCTCACTGGTGTGTGTGCCTTTGCTCCCTCATCATTGTTAATCGGGATATATGTAAAGATTTTTCTTCGGTTAATGGTGCACGTGTTTAGGAATACATGTGACTTCACAGAAGGTGGGGCAGTATTGATGTTCAAGTATCTCCCGGAGAGTAACTTGGATATGATGAGTCACATAGAAATCCTGAAATTTAATCTTGTGTTACATTTAAAGTGAAAATGGTCCATCTGCAGTCGAACAACATTCCCACGTTGAGGACGTCAGGGCAAAGGATGCCAGATCCCTCTCATAGAAAAAGCGGTAGAGACTGCACTGAAGAGAAACATGATTTATATGATAGACGTCAGTTTCATAATTAATATCCGTGACAAAATGCTCAGAGGAGACGTGAAGCAGTGAAATAAACATTACAAATAGAGAATGGCACAATAAAGCAACAGTTAAATCAGAATGTCTAATGCCAGAGAAGGCCTCACAGCTAGTAGATAGAGGCAGGAGTTGGCCACATATGTCACTGTTGGGTCCCGTCTTGCTTGTTATATGTATGCATTATATTGACGAGAAGGTGGGAGTAAGTTTGCAGACGACTGCAATATCGGTAAGCTGGTTAACAATTAAGAAGGTGGCCTTACGCTACAGTGGATATAGACGGATTGGTCAAGTTGATAGACCGGTAGAAGGTCATATGTAACCCTGATACATGCGAGGTGAGGCACATTGGGAGAAGAAACAGGCCAAGGAGGTCTGTAATGATAGGCAGGAACTATGAAGCTTAGAGGAACAGATGGATCTTCGGGTATTTTTCCATAGGTCCCTGACAGCGACAAAGCATTAAAATAGAAACAAAAACAGTCGACATTCGATAATCCAGCAGTTCTGACGGCATCTGTGGAGAAAAAAGGGACCTAATGTTTCGTGTATGGATAACTCTTTGTCAAAGAAGGTAAGTAGGGTAGTTAAGAAGACATATGGGCACTTGCCTTTATCAGTCATGGCAGAGAATACAGTTGGAGGAAGGTTATCTTGCTGCTATAAAGAACGTTGGTTATGCCGCATCTAGTATACTGTGCAGTTCTGGTCACCTCAGTGTGGGGAGGACGTGATTGCACTGAAGGGGATACAGAGGAGATTCGCCAGGATGTTGCCTGGGATGGAACATCTACGTTGTAAAGAAAGACTGGTTAGGCTTGCATTGTCCACTTTCGAGCAGATCAGGCTGAGGGGGTATGTTTGAGGTGCATAAGACTAAGAAATGTTTGGACAGGGGAAATAGGAAGTAAATAGGAAATTTAGTTGAGTAGTAAATCACAAGGTTGTGGGGCAGGAGATTCTGAAGTGATTTGCGAAAAAAATATTCTCCACACAGGGTGATGAGAATCTAGAATGCACTGCCTGGGAAGGTAGTGGAGGTTGCAATCCTCACAAACTTTAAAAAGCATCAGGATGTAGACTTGAAACACTTTCTCATTCAAGGTAATGGGACAGCTGCTGGTAAATGGGATTAGTGAGAGATTAGGGACAGTTATTATCGGTGCTTATGGGAAGGGTCGGTGGTCCTTTTCTGTTCTTTACGACTCGATGGCCATGACTCTATTACCGCTGATTAGAAAGGGAAGGTCTACACATGAAGTCAGAGGTAAACTGCGTTAAATGCAGACATAGCACTTTTCTTCGGCAGAGCATGTTTCCAATTATGAGGAAAATCATGTAGCTCAGTAGTTAACACTGTTGCTTCACAACGCCAGGGGCTCACGTTCGATTCGCTCCTTGGGTCACTGTCTCTACCGAGGCTGAATGTCTCCCATGCCTGCTTGGGTTTCCTCTGGGCGCTCCGGCTTCCTCCAAAAAGTACCAAAAGTTGTGTCACTTAGGTGAATTGGACATTCTGAATTATCCCTCATCGTGCCTGAACAGGCGCCATAGTGTGGCGACTCGGGGATGTCCACAGTGACTTTATTGCAGTGTTAATGTGAACCTTCTTGTGACATTAATAAAGATTATTTTTCATCTTTTTCTTCTTCATTCTTCTTCTTATTCTTATTATTGTTAATATTCTGATAATGCCATTCACCTCTTACTCTGAATTCTCGAAATATTATGACGAATGGTCAAGTTTAAGTCGAGCATCCCTTTCCAATATCGGTACCAGTTTGAAAGGTATCACACGCCTTCGCTTCTTCCTCTTTCACATGTCCTAGGCCGAATCGTTTTCCTTAGTAAAAGCAGAGTAAAGGTTCACATTTAGTACCATACCCATACCCATCGATTGTTACTACCCTTTCATTCAAGTGGTCAGCTGGAGAACTATATGAAAACCGAGAAAACGGCATTAGCAGTTCGAATAGTTTCATCAGGCAGCCTTGTTCTTTATAGAACAGATGCATGTGCAAAGAAAGTGCGTCCCTAAATTAAAATGATTCGCTTTTAACGTCGTGCCATTTCATCGTCATTAATTGTGCTACACCAGGTCTGTGATGTATCTCGTAAATACCTGATTTCACGTGTGTAACAACGAAAATAATAAATTGTGAACTGATTTCTGTACCACCATCCTCGAGACTTTTTTTCAGTCTTGCTATTTCTGCAACCAAGAAGAGAGAAGACGAGCATCCTTATATTTCGGCGTATATGCTAAGTGTATTTTGAAATCACATTTCAAATGTACTGAATCAAAAATGATATCTTCTCATCATTAGTTCATTTTATGCAAATATGAAGGAGTTCTTCAACCAAAGAGAAAATGTTGGAAAATCTCAGTATGTTTGGCACCATCTGTAGAGAGAGATAATAGCGCAACCAAAGAGAAAATGCTGGAACATCTCAGCAGGTCTGGCAGCTTCTGTTCAAGTATCTCCAGGGAGATTAATCTCCGGGAGATTACATAGTAAAGCGAGAGAAAAGAGCCACTTTCTCTCCCTGCAGATGCTGCGAGACCTGGTGAGATTTTCCAGCATTTTCTCTTTGGTTTCAGATTCCAGCATCCACAGTAATTTGCTTTTATGAAGGATTCCTTTGTACACTTTTCCAATTTTATGAAGAACTTTCGCTGCCAATTTACGTTACATTTATACCTCTTTATCTAGGATTCATGATGGAACACTTTTAAATTCATCGGCTCGCCTAAAGTTGGCGTCACGAATTTGTCAAAGTGATAGAAAATTATTATTTTATTTCAATTGCTTTCAATCAATCAAATGTCCGTTTTCCAGTGCAATTGTAACAAAATTGTTTTTTATGCTAACACGGGGGTTTAAATTTTGCAGTTGCTTGGCAATAGGTAAGATCCATTTCTCTGTCAACGATTTATCATCATATTGTTCAAAATAATGGGGTATTTACTTAGATATTAATGCAATTTATTTGAAAATGAAATGAAAAATGAAAATCGCTTATTGTCACAAGTAGGCTTCAAATGAAGTTACTGTGAAAAGTCCCTAGTCGCCACATTCCGGCTCCCGTTCGGGGAGGCTGGTACGGGAATTGAACCGTGCTGCTGGCCTGCCGGTCTGCTTTAAACGCCAGCTCTTCAGCCCTGTGCTAAACCAGCCCCTATGTTGCAGTATTGCTCAATGCTGAGGATATGCTTCACACATTTTACGGGCAGTTTAACGGCTATCCCTTATGTTGGAAATATTGAAAACAATATTTATTTCATATTCGCAAATAAATTTAAAGCTGATTGAAAAATATTAGTACGAATGAAGTGAATATTACGGTCGATTGTCTTGTACAGAAGCTTACGGACAGAGTCGACAAGGGGGAGTCTCTTGCTCGTAAAATGACAAAGAACCAACGGTCGCAGATTTAAAGTGATCTGCAAATGAAGCACATATGTTGAAAAAAAAAACATTTTTGCACAAAGTGTAGTTCGGGTCTGGAATACAGTTCCCGGAAGTGTGATGGAGGTGGTTATAATCGAGACATCAAGTAGGACATTAGATGCTTACTTCGATCGAAGCAATGTGCTGAGCTTCTGGGAAAAGGCAGTAAATGGCAACATGCCATATTATCCTTTGCAGAGCTTATTCAGAGAGGATGGACCGAATTGGTTCCCTCTGTACCCTTTGAGTGCGGTAACCTATGATTTCGAGAAAGCAAGTTTCACTTCTTTGAAACAAATCTTTGCCATCTTTTATATTTAATTCATATTTAAGTTATTTCATGTGTAATATATGCAGTCACATTTTATTAACTTGCAATATGAGCGTTGTGTAATTATCAAAAAGTTGCTGGTAAAATCAACAATAATTCGTAAATTTCTGATTTGTCTTAATGCAGTTGAATGCGAAAATCACTTTTGGCCGTTCTGGTCCGTTATGTCCCCGTTCACAATGAGCGACAGATCAATAAAACGTTGTAATATTGACACTGGCTTGAACCTTTAGTTTTCCTGCTTTAAAAAATGAAATTAATCCATTTTCCTCCAGGCCTTTGATCGTTTAAATCATGTTTCGTTGTTGAAATTTTTTGAAAAATGTGAAACGCCACAGCAATCCTTGGCCATTAAACCCACCAGATCAAATACTGTTTCTGAAAATTCCCAAGATTTACAAGCTTACATACAGCTTTTAGAACTAATTTACCGATATCTTTAGCAAGCAGTTGTCTCACTGTAATGCAAGTTGACAAATTAGTGCATTGATTATCATTGAAATTGGAACCGGGAAATATAACTTCAATATCATTGTAGAATATCCGTTTCACTCAATAAGAATCATCCATAATATATAGTTAACTGTCATTTTGCTCGTACATCAGATAATATGTTTACGAAAATAAAAACAATTTAATTAAGGACTGACCACTAAATTATCCATTAAATGCCAATGGTACTAAATGCCAATCATATTTCCAGGACCACGTTTCAAACTCCTAAAATAATTCAGTCATTCTTTAACGCCTTTAAAGCCACGTGGCAGATATCCGTCATCTGGTCGTTTGGTAAGAATATGAGGAGCAGAAACGTTACTCAGAATCATTACTCCATTTATAAAATGTAGGAAAAGAAGAGGGTCACAGTTTTATAAATGCTCTTTCATTTCAATTAGCTTGTTCAGGCTACCTCCGAAATCTGCCGAAATAAGCTTAAAGGGGTCATCTTTCAATTACTGCATTCAGCTGGTTAAGTTTTCCTTTGAAATTATCACATCTGCGGTTCTAGCTTTAATGATTGAACTCAGAAGTAATTCCTGTCCTTCGGCGAGCCAGTCTTTCAACATACAGAGGGCCTCAGTACAGGGTAGGAGCCAATACCACCGGGGAAGTCAGAAAAGCATCGATGGAGGAGATGGAAGACAGAAAAGCCACAACTGCTCGTAGGAAAATAAAAATCCGGGAAGGTTCCGTAAAGAAAAACGACGGTAGACAATGCCAAGCGACCCCGCAACATCCGCTGTCGTCATTTTTATTATTATTGACAGTATTATTACTTATTCGTAGTGCGTGAGCTTTGCTGACAGCGGTATTTGTTCATAGTCATTTTTGGTTTCCCCGAAATGTTATTGGCGCGTCGCTCACTGAGACAGCTGCGTTACAATTGATGTTGCAACACCTAAAACACGATTCGGAAGTTAACTCCAGGACAGCAGATCTTGAGTAGAGCATGAGATATATCGCCACCGCCCCCCAACAGAAAAAATGTTTGCCGTACCAGTGAAATTGCAGCACAAGACAGGACACACTGGTATACATAGAGTCGGCAAAGCAAAGTGATCCCACATCTAATGGATCAGATGGACGATCTTTAGACACAATACAACCAGTTGCGAATCCAGCTAAACAAATTAAGAACTATGTCGAGGCGGAGAAAACAGAACAAAAACGCCTTCAGCGATCAGAGTTCCGACGTCGTCAGAGCAAAATAATTCGCTGGAATATTTTTCAACAACTGCAGTCATATGTGTGGGGTTTATGTTTCTTTTGGGCTTTCCCCAACGCCGCGTATATCAGATCTCACGAGCCATTCATCAATTCGATTCACTATGCTTTACAGAACTCAATGTATCAAGATACTGAAAAGAGTAATGACTACGGACATTGCCAAGAAGGGCGACATTGTGACACAATGTCACAGTGGTTTGCACTGCTGCCAGCCAGCGCTAGGGACAAGGGTTCGATTCTGGCATGGGGATACTGTCTCTGTGGAGTGTCACTCTCTCCCCGAGTCCATGTGGGTTTTCTACAGGTTCTGCGGTTTCCTCTCACAGGTTAGGTGGATTGACAATGCGACAATTGCCCCTTCCAGTGCAGAGATGTGTAGTTGAGGTGGGGTTACAAAGATAAGGCGGGGGTAGGGCGATCATTCAAATAGTCAGTGCAGACTCGATGGGCAAAAGGGCATCCTTCAGCACTTTAAGGGTTCTTTCGTTTAAATGGAGGACTGAAAGCCAGTTCTAAATAAAATATAATGTGAAGTTGCTTCAGAAGCATATTTTTACCTGCTTATATTTCTATTATTCCAGATAGTCTGCATCTTCTGTATTTTGCTTTTCTCCAGTACACGATCTAGCGCAGCGGTGGTGCTGATTGGCTGTTGCCAGGAAGATTGGCATCGGGCAGTCATTGTTTACAGGAAGTGGTTGTGGAGGAGCAGTTTTCAACGGGCAGTTGGAGGCACATTTACTAGTGCTACAAGGGAGGGTTAAAACTAAATTGGCTGGGATTGGGATCCTCAGCAGCAAGGAAGCAAGTGAGGGGCTGAAAGGAGGCTCAGTACTGAGCAGAGGCCAGCTAAATCGACATGATAGGCAGGAACACGGCAGGGTGCTGGCAAAACATGTTGAACTAAATTGCACCCAATTGCAATGCAAGGCGCCTGACAGGTAAGGCTCATGAACTCAGGCCATGGATAGATGTGTTGGACTGGGATACTTTAGCTAAAACTGAAACATGGGTAAGGGCGGGATTTGACTGACAGCTTAATGTTCCAGTGTACATGTGCTTCAGGCGAAACAGAGGTGCAGGAAAGAGCGGAGGGGAGATGCAATTTTGATTATGTGGAGCATCACGACCATTGTCAGAGACGAAATAACCGAGGGGTCATCCAGAGAGGTTTTGCGGGTGGAACTAAGAAATAAGAAGGGAGTGGTGACGTTATTGGCTTGAATAACAGGTCCGCAAATAGTCAACGGCAATAGGAAGAACAAATATGTAGGAATATTGGGGAGATTCGTAGGAGAAATAGGGTTGTCATTGCAGTTGATTTTAATTTTCCCAACATAGACTGGGACTGCCATAATATTAAGGGCTTAGATGTGGGATAATTTGTTAAGTGTGTTCACGAAAGTTTCCTTAGACAGTATGTGGAGGATCCTCCTCGGGCGAAGGCAAAACATGACCTACTCTTGGGACATAGGCCAGGGCAGGTAACTGAGGTGGCGGCAGGGGCCATTTTATCACAAGTAGCATTAGTGCCATTAATTATACAGTAGTTATGGAAAGGGCAAGCATTGGTCCACAGGTGCAATTTCTAAATTGGGGGCAAGGCGAATTTTGATGGAATTAGAGAGGAGTTTCCAACGGTTGATTCGAATAGCTTGTTTGAGAACAAATGTGCCACCGGCAACTGATAGGCCTTTAAATGTGAAATAGAGAGAGTTTAGGGTTTATATGTTCCTGTTAGGGTGAAGGGCAAGGCCGACAGGAGTGGGGAACCCTGGATTTCAAAACAGTTTGAGGTCTGGGCCAATAAAAAGAGGGAGCACGTTTCAGGTAAGCTGCTCGAGGTACCTAGAGGTGTATAGGGGATACAGGGCTGGGCACAAGAAGGCCATACGTCGGGCAAAAGGGTGCATGATGTAACTTTGGTTGAGAGGATTATGGTGAATTCAAAGTTATTTTTTAAGTATGTTAAATTAAAAGATAGCTGGAGATAATAGGACCAAAGTGGACACGTATGTGCGGAATGGCAGAGGGTGGGTGATTCTTTCCATGCATATTTCTCCTCTGTGTTCACCGTGTAGAAACCCATGAAGAGTTGGGAACCTGGGAAGGTTAATGGCGATTGATTCGGAAAAGTTCGCACCACAGTAGAGGAGGTTATCATCATAGATAGACGTATTAAAATGACGATGGTGGGTGAATCTCCTGGCCCGGATCAGCTATGTCCAAGCATACTGCGTGAGACTAGAGAAGACATTGCGAGAGCCCTGGCTGAGATACTTGCATCATCGTTAGCCACGGGTGAGGTGCCAGAAGACTGGAGGGTATAAAATGTTGTGGCCTTCTTTAAAAAAGGCTGCAATGAAAAACCTGGGAATTATAGGACGGTAAGCCTAACATCTGTGATGGGTAAATTACTCGGGAGGATTCTGAGGGACAAGATATTTGGGAATTTGGAATCAGGCATTTGGAAATTTGGAATCAGGCATTTGGAAAGGCAGGTTTTGAATCGGATTAGTCAGTAGATGGGAGATCACGCCGTAAAACATTGTTCGAATTCTTTGATGAAGTGACCAGGAAGATTCATGTAGGCAGGGTGGTAGGCATTGTCTATATTGACTTTAGTAAGGCCATTGATTAAGTTCCACATGGTAGGCTGCTCTGGAAGGTTAGATCACATGGAATCAGCTGGAAAATTGGACGTACAATTGGCTTGATGGTACGAGACAGTCTAATGGTGGAAGAATGCTTGTCAGACTGCAGGCCTGTGACTAGTGGTATACCTCACGAGTCAGCGCTATGTCCATTGCTGTTCTTATCTGTATCAACGATTTTGATGAGAATGTACAAGGCAAGATCTGCAAGTTTGCAGATTACACGAAATAAATGGTATCATTGGCAGTGAGGAAGATGGGAGTTGGGACGAGAAATGGCAAATGGAGTTCAATATAGATAAGTATGATGTGCTGCATTTTGGAAGATCAAATAAAGGTAGGGCATTCACGGTGAATTGTAGGAACTCGGGGAGTATAGTGGAACAGAAGGACCTTGCAGTTCAGATGCACTGTTCTCTAAACGTGGAGTAACAGTTAGATAGGGCAGTGAAGAAGCGTTTTTGCATGATTGCCCCCATCAGTCACCCATTGAGTATATGAGTTGGGAAATTACCTTCCAATTGTACAGGGCCATGGTAAGACAGCACGTGGAGTATTGTGTTCACTTTTGGCCGCTTTAGGAAATATGTTATTTAACTGGCGAGAGGGCAGAATAGATTTATAAAGATATTGCCTGGTCTCAAGGGACTGAGTTACAGTGTGAGATTGGTCATGCTCGGACATTTTTCTTTGGAGCGTAGTGAATTGAGGGATGATCTTAGCGAGGTGTATAAGGTCACGAGAGATCTGGATTTGGTGAATGCATTCACTCTTTTTCCCGGGATTGGGGAATCTAGAGCTAGAGGGCTTAGATTTAAGTAAAGAGGGGCAAAAAATTAATGGGAACCTGTGGAGCAACGTTTTTACACAGAGAATGGTACGTATGCGGTATGAGCTGCTCTAGGAAGTGGTTAAGGCAGGGATATTGACAAATGTGAAAGGCATTTGGACAGATACATGGATTGGAAAGGTTTATAGGGATATGGGCCGAATGCAGGCAATGGGAGTTAGCTTAGATGGGCTTTTTGATTGACATGGAATAAAAGAATGACTAGGGTAAGAGTAGGGCCAGTCAAGGACAGTAGTTGGAAGTTGTGCTTGGAGTCTGAGGAGATAGGAGAGTTGCTAAATGAATATTTTTCGTCAGTATTCACACAGGAAAAAGACAATGTTGTCGAGGAGAATACTGAGATTCAGGCTACTAGACTAGAAGCGCTTGAGATTCATAAGGAGGAGCTGTTAACAATTCTGGAAAGGGTGAAAACAGATAAGTCCCCTGGGCCGGATGGGATTTATCCTAGGATTCTTTGGGAAGCTAGGGAGGAGATTACTGAGCCTTTGGCTTTGATATTTAAGTCATCTTTGTCAACAGGAATAGTGCCAGAAGACTGGAGGATAGCAAATGTTGTCCCCTTGTTCAAGAAGGGGAGTAGAGACAACCCCGGTAACTATAGACCAGTGAGCCTTACTTCTGTTGTGGGCAAAATCTTGGAAAGGTTTATAAGAGATAGGGTGTATAATCATCTGGAGAGGAATAATTTGATTAGACATAATCAACACGGTTTCGTGAAGGGTAGGTCGTGCCTCACAAACCTTATTAAATTCTTTGAGAAGGTGACCAAACAGGTGGATGAGGGTAAAGCAGTTGATGTGGTGGATATGGATTTCAGTAAAGCGTTTGATAAGGTTCCCCACGGTAGGCTACTGCAGAAAATACGGAAGCATGGGATTCAGGGAGATTAAGCAGTTTGGATCAGAAATTGGCTAACTGGGTGAAGACAAAGGGTGGTGGTTGATGGGAAGTGTTCAGAATGGAGTCCAGTTACGAGTGGTGTACCACAAGGATCTGTTTTGGGGCCACTGCTGTTTGTCACTTTTATAAATGACCTGGAGGAGGGCGTAGAAGGATGGGTGAGTAAATTTGCAGATGACACTAAAGTCGGTGGAGTTGTGGACAGTGCGGAAAGATGTTACAAGTTACAGAGGGACATAGATAAGTTGCAGCGCTGGGCTGAGAGGTGGCAAATGCAGTTTAATGCAGAAAAGTGTGAGGTGATTCATTTTGGAAGGAATGACAGGAAGACAGCGTACTGGGCTAATGGTAAGATTCTTGGCAGTGTGGATGAGCAGAGAGATCTCGGTGTCCATGTACATAGATCCCTGAAAGTTGCCACTCACGTTGAGAGGGTTGTTAAGAAGGAGTACGGTGTGTTAGCTTTTATTGTTAGAGGGATTGAGTTTCGGATCCATGGGGGTCATGTTGCAGCTGTACAAAACTCTGGTGCGGCCGCATTTAGAGTATTGCGTGCAATTCTGGTCACCGCATTATAGGAAGGATATGGAAGCATTGGAAAGGGTGCAGAGGAGATTTACCAGAATGACCCCTGGTAATGGAGGGAAGATCGTATGAGGAAAGGCTGAGGGACTTGAGGCTGATTTCGTTGGAGAGAAGAAGGTTAAGAGGTGACTTAATTGAGGCATACAAGATGATCAGAGGATTGGATAGGGTGGACAGCGAGAGCCTTTTTCCTCGGATTTTGATGCCCAGCACGCGGGGACATAGCTTTAAATTGAGGGGAGATAGATATAAGACAGACGTCAGAGGTAGGTTCTTTACTCAGAGAGTAGTAAGGGTGTGGAATGCCCTGCCTGCAACAGTAATGGACGCACCAACACTAAGTGTATTCAAATGGTCATTGGATAGACAAATGGACGATAAGGGAATAGTGTAAATGGGCTTTAGAGTGGTTTCACAGGTCGGCGCAACATCGAGGGCTGAAGGGCCTGTACTGCGCTGTAATGTTCTATATTCTATTTTGGGCCGTAGGGCCTGTCTCTGTGCCGTAGCTTCTATTATTCTCGGAACACAGCAATTTTAATGTTCTGGCCAAGCATGTTGTTCAGTACAGTTTCAACAGTGTGGCTTCCAAACAAGCCGTGGAACAGCAGAGACGATTTTCACTGTTCGCCAACTACAAGACACATGCGAGGACCAACATCAACTGTTCTAAATGGCCTTTATTAATGTGGCCAATGGTATTGACTCAGTGAATCGTGAAATGCAAAGGAATTCAGGTCAAAATCCAGCTGTCCAGATAAATTCATCACCATCATCCGGCTTGACCGTGACAAGATTTCAGCAACAGTCCTCACCGAGGGAAGTAAGATAATTAACTTCGAAGATCAAGACTGGAGTAAAGCAAGGATGTTTCATCATCTCTATTGTTTGCTCCATCTTCATCACTACGATCCTTCACCTTGTCAATAGATTGCGTCCCAGTGGAGTAGACTGCGTCTGCAGCATGGGCCGAAACGTTTTAAACATTAACAGGTTGACATTCAATAAGAAAACGATACTAAAATTGCTCATGGAACTTCAGTGTAGGGACCTCGCCATCTGCATTCTCTGAGAAGAGAACCGCCAAATCGGGCTTGACACCTTCCTGAAAGCATGCCAAATAATTGGTTTGAGCCTCAATCTCAAGAAGACTAAAGTCCTACAGCAAACCTCCCAGGTCACGATTGGGTCCCTGCATCCATCAAGATCAACGGAGGGATCCTTCCGAACGTGTGCCATCTCACACCTTGGGAGCCACCTCTCATATACGACTGACAACAATACGGAGATCTAACATTCTATCCAGTCCGAGAGTGCCTCCTTCGGTGGACTAAGGATGAGATTCTTTGATGACCACAATATCCGTCCGTACAGCAAGATCCTTCTGTGCAAGGCGTCATCCTTCCGACGCTTGCCTCTGGCTCAGAGATTTGGACCAGATATCACCTCTAGATCCTGGAGTAATGTGATCAACGCTGTCTGAGACGGACTCTCCGATTCGGTGGTGAGGAAAGGCGTGCTAACTTAGGTCTCCGTGAAGGAGCCAAGAGCAGCAGTATCGAGGCAATCGTCATCCAAATCAACCTACGTTGGGCCCGCCATAAGCTGAGGATGTCAGCGTCCCGACTGCCAAATAAATGTTCTTTGCGCAGCTCAATGAAGGCTACTGAACAAGAGAAAGACAAAGAAAGTGCTTCAAAGACACCATAAGGCTTATTTCAAGAATGACAACATAGATGTCAACGCCTGGGAGATCCTTGTTCAGAAGAGACCTACTTGGATGAACCTCCTGATTAAAGGGACACAATTCTTCAAGGACACGTGACGCAAAGGGGGCCTGGAAAATGAGTCTCAAAAAGGTATATCAGCGATCTAGCATGCAAGAAACGATCCCAGCTCCCTAATACTCCTGCAAAGGGACAGGTCGAAGATGCGACTCTGGGTAGACTCAGAAACCACACAACAACCGACACAACCCACAAACAGTAACAGCTATTTCTTGAAGAGGACAATCATGTCTGTTAGTCAATTAGCACCGGCGAAGAAGATCATATAATCTGTACTTCCGTGCCGCAACCTGGACTCGCAACTTTTCCCTCTTTTATCTGAGGGTAGGATACTCTGATTGCGCGCACGCATTCCATAGATACTGCATAGTGCTCTGTATGTAATTCCACTGTGTCAGAATTCATTGTCGGCATCACCAACAGCTGGGAACCTGAAATACCATTTCCGAGAATTAATGTAATGCCCGCAATGGGCAGGTAATCTACTACGCCTACCACTAAATCCTTCGTCTTCAACCCAATCCATAAGCGTATTTTTACTGAAGAGATTTATGTTGTGTCTTCGTGAAATCTGCTCACACGAAACATTTGGTTTACTATCCCTACTGGACAACAAATTGTCTCGTAGAATGTGAATAGTTTTTTTGTATTTTGTCTTGTCCACATTAAAATAATCTTCCAGAGGACATCATTTTTAAGAACATCTGCTGATCACTTGCACCTGTGCAAATTATTCAGAAATGTCCATCCCTGGTGGGTGCCAATGCTCTTCGTATCGAAATTAGATTGGTATCGCTTGCTGCCTAGTCACTCATAATTCCCAGAACGTTCCTCGGACAAGGACACATAGACCTCACTATCTGCCTTTTAGTCTGGAAGGGAAGGGTCAAAATGTCTTGCCAGTTCTTTATGCTGAAATGCAAACATGGAATTCTTGGGAGTGCTTGTATATATCTGAATATCTTTCTAATTGACTCCCATCTGAAACCACCTTTCTCCGCCGTTTCCTCTGAACTTTAATTTGCTGCTGCTTGCGTGCAAATTCCAAAGTCCATCTTTCATTATATTTGTCTTACCTTGCAGCTTGCTGGATTTCCCGTTTGAACACTGTCTCTTCTCTTTCACAGGGAAGCAGTCTCTCTGTTTATCTTCCCTCTCTTTCCATCACTCGTCCTTTTTTTTCCCCTCTCTTTTTCTTGCATCACGAAATTCTTAATTTCTGTGGCGCTTCGTAATTGAAAGTCCATTAATTCAATTTCCTCATTTCTTGAAATTTTGGGTCCGGCTAGTCCCTCTCGTAAACTTAAATGTATTGCTCAGCTGTCAGTTGTGTCGGGCTTATCAAACCCTGCAGATAAGACGACTTGCACGCTAACTGTCAATTCCATTCGTTTGCTTTTAGGCGCACTTTTCAACTTGTTGAGTTTATATTGTCGACTTGCAGATAAGATCGAGTTTTAAAAGATGCATCATTGTTGCGTTTATACTTTGACTAACGTTCTTACTTGGGTACGTGTGTTCCTCCCTCTCGTTCTGTTTAAAAGTAAAAAATGTCCTACACCCAACAACTGAAGCGTTTTGGGATCTCGTCCGACACCCAGTTTTATCTCACGAATCATGCTGATGTTATCTCCGAGTGTATCCCAACTCAGAACACTAGTTTGTGGGAATGTACAGTATTGTTTTTGCAATGGAGTGAGGAGTAAAGAGAAACACCAGTGGGAATAAACAATATAGTCGTCGTACCACAAGTATTAACTGCTACTTATTACATTAAAGTTACGATTAACACACATAATCATGACATCGCTACTCTCAGACAATTAAGTATATGAAGCAATAAACACATATTCAGTTAATGCAGAACGTAACCCTAATTCTAAAATACACGTAGTATCCCTGAACGTCATCCCTGTTATCCAAAATAGATCCGAGTTCAATGCACCTGTGAATTACACCCGCTGAAAATTGGCACAAATTTGAAGGTTGATGATCAAGTCTGCGGAACCGCTTTTCTGTGTCCAGTAAAGGTAGTTCACCCACGTCAACGATTCTGCGTTGTATTTGATCTCAGCATATCGGTTGTTAGATTAGTGCTAATTCTGTTACTCAACAAATGGATGACAACGATAAGAGCCAATGGGATCCAGGGAGAATTGGCAAACGGTCCCCTAATTGTCTTAATGGCAGGATGCAGAGGATATTGGTCAAAGGTTTTTGTGACTGGAAGCATGTGTCCAGTGGTGTAACACACGGATCCGTGCTGTGCTTCTTGTTGTCTGCAGTGTATATTAATGACCGCGATGGGAAAGGAGGGACACAATCTGTAATTTCGTAACATCGCATAATAATGTTCTGTTAAATAATGAGGAGGTGTGCCATGTTTTACAGGGTGATATAGGGGCGAGTCAGATGTACAGAACGTTGGTAACAGAATTTTACCCTGTAAAGTGTGAGGTGATGTATTCTGAGACAATGAACAAGGCAACTATTTACACAATGAAAGGCAAGATTATAGGAAGTGCAGAGGAATAGGGGGAACCATAGGGTGCATGATGCCAAGTCCATGAGGGTAGCCGGCTTGAAAGGACATATATGATACTTGCCTTTTTTAGGTGAGGCATTGCATCTATGAACAAGGAAGGTATAATGGACGCTTGTCAGGCCACAGCGCAAGAACTGTGTGCAGTTCTGTGTGCCAAACCACAGGAGTGATGTGATTACACGAGGAAGCGTGCAGTGGTCATTCGCCAGGATGTTGCCTGGGCTGGTGTGTCAGCTATGAAGAGAGGGCCGATAGGCAGTGTTTGCTTATCTTAGAGAAGAGAAAGCGATGGGGAATCTCGTGGAGAGGAAGAAAATAATGATGGATACAGAGCCGGTAGTTAGGAAAGAACTTTGCTCCTCAGTAGAGGGATCGATGTCCACTGTCATTAATTTAAGGTAATGAGCAAGATATTATTTTTTTCAATTGAGGAGGCAATTTAGTGGCATCTAACCTGCATAACTTTGAGTTGTGCGGAAGAGATTCAGGCGGTATGGGATAATGTACAAACCCCACAGGCCAGTGGACTGCGGCTGGGATCGAGCCGGGTCCTCGGCGCCATGAGACAGCCACCCGAGGAACAAGATAATTGGAGGAGATTTGTGGGGAAACCTCTTTCACCTGGAGGGTGGGAATCTGAATCTCACTGTCTGAAAGTGTGACAGACGGAAAACAGTTCAGAACATTTAGTTGGTCACTTGAACCGCCATTACTTACGAGACCAAATATCAAGTGATGACAAATGTGATTTCAATAGATGTGTGTTTGATGGAGTATGATGAAACTAATACCATCCACCAAGTTAATTGTACTTTCATCACGCAAGAAGCTCACCATCATCCAGGAAGATAAACTGTTCAGTTGGTCGACAGCCCTATAACTTAGCTTAAAGCTTCATTCCGCTGTGCGGAGTCCGCCCGTCTGTGCGGAGTCTGCTCGTTCTCCCCGTGTCTGTGTGCGATTCTTGCGGGTGCTCGGGTTTCCTCCCACAGTCCAAAGATGTGCGTGTTCGGTGGATTGGTCACGCTAAGTTGCCCCGTAGTGTGCAAAGATTAGATCGGGTTTCTGGGTTACCGGAATTGGGTGGAGGTGTGGGCTTATGTATGGTGCTTTTTCAGGGACCTTGTAGACTCGTTGGGATGAATGGCCTTCTTCTGCACTGTAAATTCTATGATTTCATTCCTTTTACCACGTTAAACCATTTTCGACAATCATTTGCATTGTGCGTAGTCTATGTTTTCCCGCTTTAGCACCGCATTTTTATTGGTTTTTCACAGAGATAGCACATCAGTGGCCCTTACCAGTCACTGAACAGGAATAGGGTCGTTTGTAACAATGAGTCGAGGATAATCCACGGGTAGACCACCACGTTTTCATGACACAACCATTCTCATTTGGCGCCTATGTTGAGAGGTTGTTTTGCCCATGGGCACTAAACCCAGCAACAGTTATTGATGTCCATTTTCCTTTGAAAGTGGAATACAGAGTACGACAAATGCTGGAAACTGTCTGTTTCTGAAGGAATTAATTGAATGATTTGCTGCTAAATGAATCCTGATTCGTGTTATTGATGTGTGTGGAGCTGCGATATCAATAGTTCTTCACATACATAATATTTCTTCATCACATCATTATAACCGATAAATTATCAATTGTGGATATTCACAAGTTTGTCTTCTATGTTGGTAACCGGTTTGTAGAATCGTTTCATTCAGTTCTTATGGAGGTTTTTGCTGCAGTTGTGAGATTCTGGTTTTGAGGTAAGTACTGGAGATTAACAGAATCAATGAGAAACTTTTATCTTCTAAAAATCTAACACAATTTCTGGTAATTTAAGGGCAGACATTTAACGTATATCAGTCCTAACGAAAGTAAAATTAAATAGGTTTCCGAGGGAACAGGTGGGATGTGTAAATTAAGAAAGTTACTCATTTGTTAAGACTCGTTCCTGAACACGAACGCCAGAGAGTATACAAACTAGCTGCAAAAGTGCAGTCTGCATGGAATACCTTGAGTTCGCTCACTGGTCAGGTGCACAAGGGTGTGACTGGATAGGGGCAGGAGGGTGTGAGGTTGTCACAGTCAAAGATGTATGTGTAGGTGGATGGCGATGATAGATTGCCCCTTTGTGTCTATGGATGTATAGGATTGGTTGTGGTGTCAGATGCGCCAGGTCCCTGTCCGTCGGCAGCTTGCACATTCTACCCGTGTCTGCGTGGGTATCACCCCCACAACTCAAAGATGCGCAGGGCAGGTGAATTGGCTCGGCTAAATTGCTCCTTAACTGTAATAAAAATAATTGTTTGCTGTTAATGTATAAAATAAAAAGTTATGGGGCAACAGAGATAGTACAGGGTGGAGAAGGGTGTACATGGCTGCAGTGCTCATTTGAATGGTCGGTGCTGACTCGATGGGCAGAATGGCTTTCTTATTCACTGTTGGGATTCTATGATTTTATATCTATAAGTGAGGCAGGCAGAGGGATCTAAGAGGTAGTACAGTAGGAGCCTCGGCCATCCCATATGGAGCCACCGCATCCCCATGAATGAGAACAGTTTCTCCACATCTAATCTGTTTAGTCACCTCATGAATTTGAAACTCCTCAATCAGGACAGGCCCAACTTCTCCAAAATATCAACGTTCCTGAGGTTCGTGAAACTATTCTTGTTTCCAATTTCTAATAAAGATATAGTGACATTAATGCCAGTCCAGTGAAGGATCAGATCGTTAATCCCGGGTATGGAGGACGTTTCTTGTGAGGAGAGGTTGATTCTGTTGTACCTGTTCTCATTGGAGTTTAGCGCAATGAGAGCCGACCTTATTGTGACATTAGGAATTATCAGGGGGGTTGGCATGGTGGACACTGATAGGTTGTTACCTTTTAGAGGACTCTGAGTCTCAACTCGTTGGAGTTTAGAAGGATGAGAGGGGATCTTATTAAAGCGTACACGATACTGCGAGGCCTGGGTAGAGTGTACGTGGAGAGGATGTTTCCACTTGTAGGAAAAACAAGAACCAGGGGGCACCATCTCAGATTAAAGGAGCGAACCTTTAAAACAGAGATAAGGAGGATTTTTCCAGCCAGAGGGTGGTGAATCTGTGGCACACTGTGCCGCAGAAGGCTGTGGAGGCCAATTCACTGAGTGTCTTTAAGGCAGAGATAGATAGGTTCTTGATTAATAAGGGGATCAGGCGTTATTTGGAGAAGGCAAGACAATGGGGATGAAAAAAATATCAGCCATGATTGAATTGCGGAGCAGACTCGATGGACCAAGTGACCTAATTCTGCTCCTATGTCTCATGGTCTTCTAAGGACAGTCTGCCAGTTAAGGAGGAGTTTCTTCTTTTAAAAGGTAGCGAATCTGTGTAATCCGTTACCACAGAGAGCTGCAGAGGTTTTGTCGTTAGTTATTTTCGAAGTTGAGGGGAACAATTTTAAATCAGTAAAGGAATCAAGGATAATGTGGATAAGAGAGAAATGAAGGATTAAATAAAATCAGCCAAAGTGTGATTTAATGGCGGATCAGACTCGATGGACCGAATCGCCTAATTCTGTTGCTACATCTGCTGGTCTTTTCTGCTGCCGGCTGCTGGTCATTTTAATCTTCCGCTCTATTGGTTATTCAAATATTTCTGTTCCCTAGCTCCGTCACTATTCTTCCATAATGTTGAACGTATGTTCAACAAACAGCACATATTGCTCGATCGATATGAATATATGGAAGTTCTGACAGTATGTTCAGTAATGTCCCGTCAGAACCGTGTTGCATTTTTGCTTGTTTTACTGCTTTTGCATGGCTGCTGTCGATAATATTCTGCCTTTCTATTTCTGTTCCCAAGGCACTTATGCTTTTATTGTGTTACTGGTTCCTGATAACCTCACTTTGTTTTGCACAATCACCGTTTTTCTATTCTCCACAAAAGCAACGTGATAATCCAACACATCAACTGGCTTCCATTTAGCCGTCTCCTTATTTCCTCCGCACAGTTATACCACTTTTTCACAATTCTACGTTTTCAATTATCGGGGAAGGCAATAAACACGAAAAGTGAACTCAAATTCTCTTTTTGCAAGAGTTATCCCCCCCCCCCCCTTCCTCTGTTGAACATTTCTACTATTCTGTTTTATTATTATTGTCCATTCATAAAAATACGCCCAGTGATTTAAAATAAGCAACCTGGTATGAAAAATATTCAATCTACTGCACTTTCATTTTCAGTAGCATTTGTCATGGTGACACATCAAAGCATCTTTGGTTATTTGAAAGGGTTTAAGGGGCAACATATTGGACTGGATTGAAGATTTGATAGCTAATAAGGAACAGATTTGGCATGATTTGGTCTTTTTCTTAATATTTGGTTTGAGTTCCAAGCATATCAGCCATGATGGCATAGCAGGCTTGAGAGGGCCTGTGTACTACTCCTAACCTCCCTGTACATCTTCACATAAATGTCCAGGACTTCGGCAGAATGTGGTCAGAAAAGGTTTGAGACCAACGTATTTTAATGATGCAAAGTCACTGAAATGTCCTGTCTTTGAGGCTGCGGTTTGTATTTCTTCAAGTAAGACATATGTGTCCTGGTGCCATCGTGTAATTTGAGTTGATACCGCATCATCTGGTGATGCGTATAGTGTTACATTACTTACTGCTCATTTGAAGAAGTTTTTTGCATTCTAATGGCAAAAAATTTAAAAAATAATAATTAACACCGTAAGTAAACACTAAGACCTGGAGGATCAAATGATAAAACAACAATGTCAAGCTATTAATCAATAAAGATTTGATATTAGCAACCTGTTTCATAAATCTTATTTAGTTAAGACTGATTTTACTGCTTTTTCCGATTACACATTTCGAATATAGCCGATTTGTAAAGTGGTTCTGAAAATTAAGAATCGTGCAAGACGTCCTTGCAGAGAAACAGGGCACGCATCACGTAAACAGGGATGATAATTTCCTTCTTTCGACAGTTCCGTGACGTGCAATTTGTGCAAAATCTCTCCGAAGTCAGGAGGTTGATTCTGTCAGTATCAAGAAACAGAAAACCAGAGCAATGAGACAATAATATTTCATCCCAATACATGTTTCGATTTCAACATGGATACTTTGGAAATGAGTTGAACAACGGCTGACCGTGTCAGGTCGAAAAATTGGGTTAAGGCCAAAATCAGGTATAGAAACATAGAAAATAGGAGCAGCTGGGTGCCAGTCAGCAGTTCGAGCCTGCTCTGCCATTCGTTATGATCATGGCTCATCATCCAACCAAATAGCCTCCTGCAGCTTTCATCCATATCCTTTGAGCCCCTTCGTACTAAGTACTATTTCGAACTGCTTCTGACAACATGCAATGTTTTTGCCTCATCTACATCCAGTGGTAACGAATTCCACAGGCCGAGTACTGTCTGGGTGAATACATTCCTCATCATCTCTGCTCTAAATAATCTGCCCGTATCCTCAGACTATGACACCTGTTTCTGCACACAACCGAACTCCTTACTGCATCTACCCTGTCTAGTCCTGTTAGCAGTTTATAGATTTCTATGAGATCCCCACTCATTCTTCTGTAAACCAGCGAATACAACCCTAACCGATTCAATCTCTCCCCACACGTTCGTCCCGCCAGCTCAGGAATTGGTCTGGCAAACGTTTTCTGCGCTTCCCGGAGAGCAAGAACATCCTTTTCCAGACAAGGTGCGCCATGATCTTACTGATTGGCGGTGAACGTTTTATGGTCAAATGTAAATCACCTGCTCCAATTTGTTAATTTATAATAATAATAATCATTATTGTCACAAATAGGCTTACATTAACATTGCAATTAAGTTACTGTGGAAAGACCCTAGTCGCCACTGTTCCTGCGCCTGTTCGGGTACACAAAGGGAGAATTCATAATGTCCAGTTCACCTACCAGCACGCCTTGCGGGACTTGTGTGAGAAACCTGAGGAAACCCACGCAGACACGGGGATAAAGTGCAGACTTCGCACAGGCAGTGACCCAAGACAGAATTGATCCTGGGATCCTGGTGCTGTGAAACAACAGTGCAACCCACTGTGCTACCGTGCTGTCCTATCTTCATTCAGATATAATCTCAGATGTAATATTATTTTGTATCTGTTCTCAGATATAACTCTGATTAAATTTCAGTGGTGAATGGAAAGTTTTATGGATTACATCATCAGGTATGAGAAACCTTGAGGATGCTATGTCGTGGGTAGAAAAGGGATGACGCAGTGATGGATCTAATTCTGGAGAATGAAGCGTGAATGTGGTTGAGGTGGTGATGGCTTAGTGATTGCAAGCACAATATGGTACACATTAAGCTTGGTGTGGACAAAAACATAGAGAAGTTGCAAAACAAATGATTTTCGTTTTGGGGAGAGCAGATTTTACAAAAGTAAGGCATGGTCTGGCGAAGGTAGACTGAAAACAACCAGCTGTGTGGAAATGTACAGAACAGCAGTCTGGTTTGTTCATGAACGAAATGAGCAAGGTACATGCCTAACATGTTCCTATTAGTGTGAAAGGAAGGAGCAGCAAGCCCGGGAAACCACAGCTATTCAGGATACGATGGGAATGAAAAGCGAACCTTTTATCAGGTACAATGGGAGAAAATCAGCGGATGTATTACCGGATATTGGAGATTAAGAAAACATTCAGCTCAACAAAGAGCGGTTATGAGAAAGCTCTGGCTAATAATTTCTGGAACATTCAATATATTCTGAAAGTACATTAATGGGAAGAGGGTAACCAGGGAAAGAGTAGGGTCTATTCGAGACCGATTGGGAAATATGTTGGTGGAACGAGACGGCATTGATAAGGTGATGAGCGAAAAGTTCACATTCCGCTTCACTCAAGATAATAGCAATGTATTGGGACTCAGGAAAATAGACTCCGAGATTTGTGAACCAATTGACACAGGCAGTGACATGGCACTGGATGTCCTGGCAGGCTTAAAAGTGGACACATGGGCACGTCTCGATGAATTGTGTCCCAGGCTGCTGTGGGAAGCGAGGGAAGCAATTACAGGGGCTTTGAACGGAATTTCCTCCTTAGGCACGGGGAAGATGCTGGATGACTGGATAACAGCTAACGTGGTTGTACTATTTAGGAAGAGCCCAAAGAAATGCAGGTTAGGTAGATTGACCATGCTAATCTGAGGCTTAATGTGAACGGTGGATGTGGTTTTGGGGATAGCCCGGGGCGGCACGGTGGCACATTGGTTGAAACAGTTGCTTCACAGACTCAGGGTCCCAGGTTCGATTCCCAGCTTGGGTCACTGCCTGTGCGGAGTCTTCAAGCTCTCGCTGTGGGTGCGTGGGTTTCTCCGGGCGCTCCGGTTTCCTCCCACAAGTCCCGAAAGATGTGTTGTTATGTCACTTGGGGATTCTGAATTCTCCCTTTGTCTAACAGAACAGGCACCGGAATATAGGGGCATTTTACAGTAACTGCATTGCAGTCCGAATGTAAGCCTATTTGTGACAATAGAATTGTTATTAAATCGGCTTTCGGAGGTGATCATTCAGGGGGTCGGTGCAGAGTCGATCGGCCGAATGGCAGCCTTATGCTCTCTTGGGATTCCATGGTTCGATGAATGTTAAATTAACACAGTGCCTTAACAGGAATTGGAAATGTCAGCATACAGCGGACATCCAAGCCTGCAAAGACCTGGAAATTAACGCTCGTCAATCTGGAACGAAGTTTATCCTGTACAATTCTTAATATAAAATGAACTGGCAACCAGTAACAATTCAAAGTCAGTAGGGATTTGATAACAAGAAATTTAGTATGAATGACTTGTTTGTGATGTTTTGATTCCAGTGGTTCAGTATGCTATTCAGTGGCGCTCGCGATGGTAAGGCAGAACGTTTCAATGTCATCCAACATTTCGAAATGTAACGATTTTGTTCGCTGGAGTTCAGAAGAATGAGGGGAAATTTCATAGAAACAATAAAATTTTAACAGCACTGGATAGGGGAGATGCAACAAGGATGTTCCCGGTGACAGGGGTGACCAGAAGAAAGAGCCATAAATTAGGTTACTGGGTAGACCATTTTGTATTGAGATGAGGAAAACTCTCTGCACCAAAAGAGCTTTCGGCCTCTGGGTTTCCATAGCACAGAATGCAGTTGAGGCTAAAACACTGTTGCCGTTCAAGAATCGTTTGGATATCGCACTTCCCTGGAGGGGAATCTCAAAGGATATTGGGGGGGGGGGGGCGGAGAAAACGGGATCAGGCTATTAATTTGGATAATCAGCCATGATTATCGGAATGGCAGAGCAGTTTGGAAGGGGCGCTGAGCTTACTCCTGCTTCTATTTTCCATGCTTCTATGTAACAAACCATTCAGCTGATATCAAGAGTATTCCCAGAAACGTGGAGCAATGTGCAAGATGGAAACGATATTATGACAGTACACATTACAATATGCTATAATTCCTCTCAATATTTCCCACATGAGTACTTTGAGATATGTACCGACAAATTGTTCATTTTGTTTGCCTGTAATAAGAATGCAAGATCATGGCATGACTGATGAAACAAATCATGTATATAAGATATTTCCTGCAACAATGGGCAGAGAGAAAAATACGAAAACGTGAAAAAAGGTGTGCGTTATAACAATTGCCAAATGGCCAATTTCCTCAGGCGCTCGTTTTTGAATCGTTCATTTCAGAGCAGTCAACTACATGCCATTGTCAAACCGTTCCATCCTATTGTGCGTCAGCCAACTCCTCCCATTTTATGATCTCATCGTTGGTATAGTTTGCAACTATTTTTGGCGAAGTTCGCCTTGAAATGTAACAATTTGTACTATACCTGCTAAAGTTCCATTGGAGCCCGGCACTGTAGAGGTAAGTCAAAAAAAGAAATGTACGCTGAATAGTGCGACGACAATGCATTGAATAGTCTTGTAACGAGTCTACCAATTTGCAGTGGCATTCTAATTGATGTGGATCTGCGACTGAACGTTCTGTACAATGATGGTGGCTGCGTAAAAAGTAAAACACGATTTTAGAACAATGCACCCTTTACCTTTATTTAGACAAGGTAAAGAATTGCTTCCTCGAATACTGCCGATCAGTATAAAGTAGATGCGGCATATCAGCTATCATTACAAAATCAACATAATTAAATCAACACGCATTAAAGTCAATATTACTTAATGTAAGAGAATATGAATGTTTTCAGCCAGAAAAATACTTTGCAAATAATTAAGAGTTTCATGTTGCTCGGCAGTATCTGGAAGATCAATGCACGCTGTCAGCGAAAGAAGCCAATGCGTTGTATTAGGAGAAATTAAGAGGATTTTCGGAATATCAACATATATTTTAGATGACAAATCTCACCAGCGTCGTTCGCTTTTGCCTGCATGTCCATTATTTCTTGGAAGCAAAGTCAACATGAAAACGGTATATTAGAATTGCCGATTAGAGTTTACGTCCTCTGAAATGAAAAGAGAACATGAACGAAAAACTGAATATGTGTGGCAGCATCTATGGAGAAAGGAACTGAATTAACGTTTCGCGTTGTTCGACGCCTCAGAAGGACGCTTTGAAGAGCCGTAAGGGCACGAATCGTTAACTCTGTTTCTTTCTCCGTAGGTACTACCAAACCTGTTGACATTTTACTGCATTTTCTGTTCCTAAATCAAGCAAACGTTGTCGGTGTTTAGTGTTTTATGGAATATTGATTGATCTGTTGCTTTGATAAAATAATCAAGAAATATACATCCATTTAAAAAGTCCACACATCCACTTCAAATATATATTTTTGTTAATGGATGAACAATGGCAAATTCGGAAGATAATATGCTGACGGTCTTTTTAACAACATAACCAGATTCAGAAAAAAATCTAGTAATCTATTCTGCTGCTTGCCTCGTTCTTCATTTACAAAAGAACCAAAAAACGGACCACCATCATAATATTCGGATCAATTCTTGGTGGCTGGTTAATTTGAATATGTGGGGCACGATGTCTGCATCAGTCCCATTAATGATGTATATTTAAAGTGAAACGTCACAGATATTTTAATTTTCATGCTCTTCAATAGTACTGTTTGCCCTAAAGTTACACTCAGTGTTTAACGTGTTCAAGCAAGAGGAACACAATGTGTTCAAATTCCAATTTCTACCAGACGTAGTATTGCATTGCAATGCCCGTGAAGTTTAATTTCTTTCATGTTGTAATCAGATCAACTTCAATGAAATTGCATAACGGTTACAGTCTACGCTTGTGGTGGACAGGCAAAGGCTGTTGACATGTCCTACGTCATTATCGAAAGATCTTGCTAGAAACATATGAAGCCAGTTTACGCCAAGATGGAGTGTTAGAAATGTCAGGCGAATGTTATCGTTTATTGCAGGGGGAAATGCTGAAGTTGAGCAGAGGACATAAGGAGTCTACGGAAATGTCGACATCGGTTAATTTAATCGGACAATATCTGACAAAATGGGTTACATGGTGGAAAAATTTGAAATTATCTATTTTCCAGGATGAATAGGACACACGCACACTATCTAAATGGCGAGGGATTGCAGATCTCCGAGGTGCAGGGGGAAAAAAGATGCCCCAGAACATGACTCGCAAAAAATAATGTTTTTATTTATTACAAGTGCAATTGAATGCAAAAGTAGAGAGGTCATGCGCCAGTTGTACATGGCAACATTGAGACCACATTTGGACTAATGTGTACAGCATTGGTCACCTTATTCAAAAGGAATATAAATGCAATGGAAGCATTTAAACTGCACCAGTGTAATGCCAGCAATTGATCTCGTCTTTTCTGAGATAAATATTCCATTTAAGACCATACGACCAGAAGACAGAGGAGCGGAAGAAAGGCCTTCGTCCCATCGAGTCATCTCTACCATTTATTCACGGCTGATTTCATCTCCATTTACCCACACTCTCTCCATAGCCCTCAATTCCTCGAGAAATCAAGAATTGATCAACTTCTGTCATAAAGACACTCAACGTCCCGGCCTCCACCGCCCTCTGGGGCAATAAATTCCACAGACCACCACTCTCTGGCTGAAGAAATTTCTCCTCACCTCGGTTCTAAAGTGACTCCCTTTTACTCTAAGGCTGTGCCCCCGGGTCCTAGTCTCACCTGCTAATGGAAACAACTTCCCCACGTCCACCCTATCTAAGCCATTCATTATCTTGTAAGTTTCTATTAGATCTCCCCTCAACCACCTAAACTCCAATGAATATAATCCCAGGGTCCTTAGACTTTCAGCGTATGTTCGGCCAACCATTCCTGGGATCATCCGTGTGAATCTCCGCTGGACCCGCTCCAGTGCCAGTACGTCCTTCCTGAGGTGTGGGGCCCAAAATTGCTCACAGTATTCTAAATGGGGCCTAACTAGTGCTTTAAAAAGCTTCAGAAGTACATCCCTGCTTTTATATTCCAAGCCTCTTGAGATAAATGGCAACATTGCATTTGCGTTCTTAATTACGGACTCAACCTGCAAGTTTACCTTTAGAGAATCCTGAACTAGGACTCCCAAGTCCCGTTGCACTTCAGCATTATGAATTTTGTCACCGTTTAGAAAATAGTCCCTGCCTCTATTCTTTTTTCCAAAGTGCAAGACCTCGCACATACCCACGTTGAATTTCATCAGCCATTTATTGGACAACTCTCCTAAACTGTCTAAATATTTCTGCAGCCTCCCCACCTCCTCAATACTACCTGCCCCTCCAACCATCTTTGTATCATCGGTAAACTTAGCCAGAATGCCCCAAGTCCCGTCATCTAGATCGGTAATATATAAAGAGAACAGCTGTGGCCCCAACACTGAACCCTGCGGGACACCACTCGTCACTGGTTGCCATTCCGAAAAAGAACATTTCATCCCAACTCTCTGCCTTCTGCCTGACAGCCAATCGCCAATCCATGTTAGTACCTTCCCTTGAATACCTTGGGCCCTTATTTTACTCAGCAGTCTCCTGTGAGGCACCTTATCAAAGGCCTTTTGGAAGTCAAGATAGATCCATTGGCTCTCCTGGGTCTAACCTATTTGTTATCTCTTCAAAGAACACTAACAGGTTTGTCAGGCTCGACCTCCACTTACTAAATCCATGCTGAGTTGTCCTAATCCGACCCTGCACTTAGGCTAATTGGCCTATAACTTGCCATCTTTTTTCTTGTTCCCTTCTTGAACAGGGGGGTTACAACAGCGATTTTCCAATCCTCTGGGACTTTCTCTGACTCCAGTGACTTTTGAAAGATCATAACTAACGCCTCCACTATTTCTTCAGCTATCTCCTTTAGAACCTAGGATGTAGCCCATCTGGGCCCGGAGATTTATAAATTTTTAGACCTCTTAGTTTCTCTAGCACTTTCTCCTTTGTGATGGCTACCATATTCAACTCTGCCCCCTGACTCTCCTGAATTGTTGGTATATTACTCATGTCTTCTACTGTGAAGACTAACGCAAAGTATTTATTTAGTTGCTCAGCTATTTCCTTGTCTCCCATCACTAGATTACCAGCGTCATTTTGGAGCGGCCCAATGTCTACATTTGCCTCCCGTTTGTTTCTAATGCATTTAAAGAAACTTTTACTATCATTCCTAATGTTTCTGGATAGCCTACCTTCATATTTGATCATCTCCTTCCTTATTTCTCTCTTTGTTATCCTCTGTTTGTTTTTGTAGCCTTCCCAAACTTCTGACTTCCCACTACTCTTTGCCACATTATCGGCTTTCTCTTTTGCTTTGATGCATTCCCTGACTTCCTTTGTCAGCCATGGCTGCCTCATCCCCCCTCTGATAACCTTTCTTTTCTTTGGGATGAACCTCTTTACTGTGTCCTCAATTACTCCCAGAAACCCCTGGTGATAAAAACAGTAAGATACTTGATTGAACTGCATAAGATCCTGGAATTAACCAGGATGGAAGTGCAGAGGTGCTTTCTCTTGTGGGATGTTGATAATTAGGGTACACCATTTAAAAATAAGCAGGCGGCCATTTGAAACGGTGGTCGGGCTTTTTTTTTTACTTCTCGCACAGCGTGGTGAGTTTTTGCAGCTTTTCCTGAAAATGTGTTAGAATTGGAGACATTGATTTTTTTTTCAGTCGCGCGAGTAGTTTCTTGGTAAGAATGGTGGTGACAGATTCTTGAGGTTCGGTGTGATTCAGGTTTTGGGATAGGGTCAAATCAATATCGATGTTATTGGTGCTGCAGGTTCGAGGGGCTGTTTCACTGCTCCTGTACATTTTTCGAATGTTCGCATATTAGTTGGTTGGTAAGATTGATAATTATGAAGATAATACGGAGCCTGCAGCAGTGTGTTCAGTGGATATTAATAACGTTGTGCATTGAACACATTAGCATGTCACAATCTCAAAAAATAATGCTAACGTGAATGACGAGTTTACACAAATAATATTGTTGTTTAACTTATTTGTTCCCCAGAGATTTAAAGGAGGCAAAATATTCGGAATCACCAATCTACTATTTAATTACTTATTGGAATCTATGAAATTAGATAACTGCAATGGACCCGTATCCTTGCGGACTCCGATCGAAACAACATACCTGCATCTTTTTGCAGGAGCTGCCTCACTGTAAGGCAAGGGGACAATCCAAAAATGTTGTTATTTCCTGCACAATGAAATAGTATTTCATTTGAACGATTATTAATTAAAACTGTACTATTGAGAGGCAGCACGGTGGCGCAGTGGTTAGCACTGCTGCCTCATGGTCCCGGCTTGGGGTCCCTGTCCATGTGGAGTTTGCACATTCTTCCCCTGTTTTCGTGGATTTCGCCCCCACAAGCTAAAGATGTGCAGTGTAGGTGATTGGCCACACTAAATTTCACCTTAATTGGAAAAAAGGAATTCGGTAGTCTACATTTAAAAATAAACAGTCCCATTGATGTTCCGGGAAATCATTACCAAGCCAGTGCTCAATTTCCCAGAATAAAGCTCAAGTGCCTGTAACTAAACCACAGATTTTCCACCTCTGAACGTTCTCACGGTTGTTTTTTATTTACTTACATGACGTTGCTGTGAGTTCTTGGCCACGATTCATTGCCAATCCGTAATTACACTTGCACCGAGTGGTTTGATGGCTATTTTAAAGAACATACAAGAGTCAACCTCGCTGCTATCGGTCTGGAGTACAATATCGGGCCCATTAGTAAAGGTGGCAGAGTTCCGTCCCTAATTGGCATTACTGGAGATTAGTGTCTATGACAAATGAGAATGGTCAGCATAACATTTATGATTCCAGATTTTCTTTTCGTTACATTTACATTTCACCATTTGTCATTGTCGATTCGAGTACTTGGTCCTCCGGTGCATCACACTCGGTCTCAGAATTGCGAGTTCATGAATAGCTCGACGCTAGCCCCTCACCTATAGTGGTGTAAGACATAGTCCCAAATAATTATGGGGAACGACATCGACCGAATCGTTATTCTGATCACGCTTAACCGTGATTTCATTGAAATCTGCATTGAAATCAATACCGTTATACAATTCTGCGAATTATAATTCCACTCTGACTCAAAAAAAATTTCCGTGTTGGCCGTTCTGAATTATCGTGCTATTCTTCACAGACTTCCTTTTTAACAACACTATTTCATATGTGTTGTTTTGTATTGCTTACAGCCAAGATCAGAAATGCAACACACACAATACCGGTAATATGCAATCCCACTTCTCATTAACACGAGTTTTACTCGGGAGTTGCTTCGAAAGTAATTATGTTATGCGCAAGTTACTGAGCTGCACTAACATCCTTTGCTATGCATACAAAGTCTCCTCCTTCCATCAGCGATAAAGGGGTTCCCGAAGATCCTGCACGAGTGCTGATTTCCATTTATTGATACACTCACGCACTTCACAATCGTCGCTTGAGCTTTGTAAACGTAAAGACGTTCAAAAATCAATTAGCTCCTAATGACATCGTCACCGGCTGTTGCATAATTCACAGAATCCCAATATAGGAATGATTGTCCTCTCTGTTTGGGTTCTTACAACATTACAACTATGGCTTGTGAGATGCCCCATCCATCCAAAATTTATTGCAGTTAGTTTTAACCTTCCCTGACGTTTTCTTTAATGAACAAAGAACAAAAGAACAAAGAAATGTACAGCACAGGAACAGGCCCTTCGGCCCTCCATGCCCGTGCCGACCATGCTGCCCGACTAAACTACAATCTTCTACACTTCCTGGGTCTGGATCCCTCTATTCCCATCCTATTCATGTATTTGTCAAGATGCCCCTTAAATGTCACTATCTTCCCTGCTTCCACCACCTCCTCCGGTAGCGAGTTCCAGGCACCCACTACCCTCTGCGTAAAAAACTGGCCTCGTACATCTACTCTAAACCTTACCCCTCTCACCTTAAACCTATGCCCCCTAGTAATTGACCCCTCTACCCCGGGGAAAAGCCTCTGACTATCCACTTTCTCTATGCCCCTCATAATTGAGTAGACCTCTATCAGTTCGCTCCTCAACCTCCTTCGTTCCACTGAGAACAAACCGACTTTATTCAACCGCTCCTCAGAGCTAATGCCCTGCATACCAGGCAACATACTGGTAAATCTCTTCTGCACCCTCTCTAAAGTCTCCACATCCTTCTGGTAGTGTGGCGACCAGAATTGAACACTATACTCCAAGTGTGGCCTAACTAAGGTTCTACACAGCTGCAACATCACTTGCCAATTCTTATACTCAATGCCCCGGCCAATGAAGGCAAGCATGCCGTATGCCTTCTTGACTACCTTCTCCACCTGTGTTGCCCCTTTCAGTGACCTGTGGACCTGTACTCCTAGATCTCTATGACTTTCAATACTCTTGAGGGTTCTACCATTCACTGTATATTCCCGACCTGCATTAGACCTTCCAAAATCCATTACCTCACATTTGTCCGGATTAAACTCCATCTGCCATCTCTCCGCCCAAGTCTCCAAACAATCTAAATCCTGCTGTATCCTCTGACAGTCCTCATCGCTTTCCGAAATTCCACCTACCTTTGTGTCGTCTGCAAACTTACTAATCAGACCAGTTACATTTTCCTCCAAATCATTTATACAAACAGCAAAGGTCCCAGCACTGATCCCTGTGGAACACCACTGGTCACAGCCCTCCAATTAGAAAAGCATCCTTCCATTGCTACTCTCTGCCTTCTATGACCTAGCCAGTTCTGTATCCACCTTGCCAGCTCACCCCTGATCCCGTGTGACTTCACCTTTTGAACTAGTCTACCATGAGGGACCTTGTCAAAGGCCTTACTGAAGTCCATATAGACAACATCCACTGCCCTACCTGCATCAATCATCTTAGTGACCTCTTCGAAAAACTCTATCAAGTTAGTGGATCACGACCTCCCCTTCACAAAACCATGCTCCCTCTCACTAATACGTCCATTTGCTTCCAAATGGGAGTAGATCCTGTCTCGAAGAACTCTCTCCAGTAATTTTTGGAACTTGTTTTCTTTGCTGATGGACGTGTTAACAATTAAATCCATGTGCACATGTCACTAGCTTCCCTTGTGTCAGAGGCCATCTGCATAGTTTGTCAAATCTTAATTATGTCCTTGTGTTCATTATTTGGCTTAAGTCATCTTCACAAAGATTCAACATTCCAAACCACTTTCTGGTCAATTAAGTCAGCCGCGCAAGTCCTTTGAAATGGAGGATGACGAACGTTTGGCTTAGTAAGGCTTCCGAAGACAGAGGAGCCCAATTCTGAACTCTCAGGTTATTGCAAAGTGAGAGCATGCAATTATGCTAGATAGCGGACTTCGCAGCCCAAGGTTCGCTTTCCTCTCCTTCCTCCGCCACTGCCATTCTGCGTCCTTGATGGAACAGGTGGAGCTATGCTGAGAGTTCAGAAGTGTTCTGCTGTCAACCAACCATATTAATGCCGCGGAGCTTTCAAGCGTCCTTGAGCGTATTAAACATTTTCCTCAAAGTGCCCTTCGAGCCTTGGCCATCCAACAGATGGAAGAATAGATCGTACCGACGGTAACGATTTCTGGCCATTCGATGATCTTCCATATGTTCTCAAAGGTGCGAGGTAAGCACAGCTGATGGAAGTTTCTCAGGTACCTCAACGTGGCGTCGAGATACTGCCCAGGTATGGCACAGTATAGAAGGGTGGCTGACACACGGGCTTGCAAAACAGCATTCTTGTTGACGCCCGATTTTCACTGTGTCGTTCCACTTTGGTTGAGCTCAAATCATGGCATTCTGGCACAGTTGACTCAGTGGACATCCACATAGATGAAAGTTGCATGGAAGCGATGGACAGCGAGATATCAGAAGTCCTCCACTTATTTAGGAGCGGCACAGCAGTGCGCTGGTCAGCAGTGCTGCCTCACGGCCAGATTCGATCATGGCCCCGAGTCACTGTCTGTGAGGATTTTGTGGATTCTCCCCATGACTGCATGCGACCCAACCCACAACCCAAGGATGTTTACGGTAGGTCAATTGGCCACGCTACAAATTGCCCATTAACTGGAAGAAAGAGAATTGGCCCTTAAATTAAAAAAAATATGTACTACCCATATTCCTAAGCCATCACTTCTCTGTTTTAAAAAATGAAAAAAATAAATCATTTTTTCCAGCAAAGGGCAATTTACTATGGTCAATACACCTAACCTGCACATAAGAGCATGAGAATTGGGAGCAGGAGAAGGCCACCTGGCCCCTCGAGCCTGCTCCACCATCCAATGAGATCATGCCTGATCTTGTGTGGACTGAGCTCGACTTTCCGGCCCGAACACCACAACCCTTAATCCCTTTATTCTTCAAAAAACTATATATCTTTATCTTAAAAACATTGAATGAAGGAGCCTCTACTGCTTCACTGGGCAAGGAATTCCATAGATTCACAACCCTTTGGGTGAAGAAGTTCCTCCTAAATTCCGTCCTAAATCTACTTCCCCTTATTTTGAGGCTATGCCTCCTAGTTCTGCTTTCACCCGCCAGTGGAAACAACCTGCCCGCATCTATCCTATCTATTCCCTTCATAATCTTTCCCTTCATATATGTTTCTTTAAAATCCCCCCCTCATCCTTCTAAATTCCAAGAGTACAGTCCCAGTTTACTCAACCTCACCTCGTAATCCAACCCCTTCAGCTCTGGGATTAACCTAGTGAATCTCCTCTGCACACCCGCCAGTGCCAGTACGTCCTTTCTCAAGTAAGGAGACCAAAACTGAACAAAATACTCCAGGTGTGGCCTCACTAACACCTTATACAATTGCAGCATAACCTCCCTAGCCTTAAACTCCATCCCTATAGCAATGCAGGACAACATTCCATTTGCCTTCTTAATCACCTGTTGCACCTGTGAACCAACATTTTGCGACTCATGCACGAGCACACCCAGGTCTCCCTGCACGGCAGCATGTTTTAATATTTTATCATTTAAATAATAATCCCTTTTGCTGTTATTCCTACCAAAATGGATGATCTCACATTCGACAACATTGTATTCCATCTGCCAGACCCTAGCCCATTCACTTAGCCTATCCAAATCCCTCTGCAGACTTCCAGTATCCTCTGCACTTTTTGCTTTACCACTTATCTTAGTGTCGTCTGCAAACTTGGACACATTGCCCTTGGTCCCCAACTCCAAATCATCTATGTAAATTGTAACAGTTGTGGGCCCAACACTGATCCCTGAGGGACACCACGAGCTACTGATTGCCAACCAGAGAAACACCCATTCATCCCCATTCTTTGCTTTCTAATAATTAACCAATCCACTATCCATGCTACTACTTTCCCCTTAATGCCATGCATCTTTATCTTATGCAGTAACCTTTTGTGTGGCACCTTGTCAAAGGCTTTCTGGAAATCCAGAAATACCACATCCATTAGCTCCCCGTTATCTACCGCACTGTTAATGTCCTCAAAAAAGGCCACTAAATTAGTTATGCCCTGCCCTTTATGAACCCATGCTACGTTTGCCCATGGGACAATTTCCATCCAGATGCCTCGCTATTTCTTCCTTGATGATAGATTCCAGCATCTTCCCTCCTACCGAAGTTAAGCTCACTGGCCTACAATTACCCCCTTTCTGCCTACCTCCTTTTTTAAACAGTGGTGTCACGTTTGCTGATTTCCAATCCGCCGGGACCACCCCAGAGCCTAGTGAATTTTGGTAAATTATCACTAGTGCATTTGTAATTTCCCTAGCCACCTCTTTTAGCACTCTGGGATGCATCCAATCGGGTCCAGGAGACTTGTCTACCTTTAGCCCCATTAGCTTGCCCATTACTACCTCCTTGGTGATAACAATCATCTCAAGGTCCTCACCTGTCATAGTCTCATTTCCATCAGTCACTAGCATGTTATTTGTGTCTTCCACTGTGAAGACCGACCCAAAAAACCTGTTCAGTTCCTCAGCCATTTCCTCATCTCCCATTACTAAATCTCCCTTCTCATCCTCTAAAGGACCAATATTCTGAGCAACTTTACTCTCATAATCTATCTTACTCTTCTTTATAGCTTTTTTAGTAGCTTTCTGTTGCCCGCTAAAGTTTTCCCAGTCCTCCAGTCTCCCACTGATCTTTGCTACTTTGTATGTTTTTTCCTTCAATTTGATACTCTCCCTTATTTCCTTAGATATCCACGGTCGATTTTCCCTCTTTTTACCGTCCTTCCTCTTTGTTGGTATAAACCTTTGCTGAGCACTGTGAAAAATCACTTGGAAGGTTCTCCACTGGTCCTCAACTGTTCCACCATAAATTCTTTGCTCCCAGTCTACCTTAGCTAGTTCTTCTCTCATCACATTGTAATCTCCTTTGTTTCAGCACAAAACACTAGTGCTTGATTTTACCTTCTCACCCTCCATCTGTATTTTAAATTCCACCATATTGTGATCGCTCCTTCCGAGAGGATCCCTAACGATGAGATACTGAATCAATCCTGTCTCATTACACAGGACCTGATGTAGGACCGCTTGTTCCCTCTAGGTTCCATTACACACTGTTCTAGGAAACTATCGCGGATACATTCTATAAACTCCTCCTCAAGGCTGCCTTGACCGACCTGGTTAAACCAATCGACATGTAGATTTAAATCCTCCATGATAACTGCTGTTACCATTTCTACATGCATCAGTTATTGATTTGTTTATTGCCTGCCCCACCATAATGTTACTATTTGGTGGCCTATAGACTACTCCTATCAGTGACTTTTTCGCCTTACTATTCCTGATTTCCACCCAAATGGATTCAACCTTATCCTCCATAGATCCGATGTCATCCCTTACTGTTGCCCGGATGTCATCCTTAAATAACAGAGCTACACCACCTCCATTACCATCCACTCTGTCCTTTCAAATAGTTTGATACCCTCGGATATTTAACTCCTTGTCGTGACCATCCTTTAACCATGTTTCAGTAATGGCCACTAAATCATAGTCATTCACATCTTTTGCTTGTGCGTGCAAAACCCACCAAACACGGGGAGAATGTGCAAACTCCACATAGGCAGTGAACCAGAGCCGGGATCGAACCTGAGACGCCCCACACGTACCTGCTTCAGGATTCGGTGGACATATATTTTGGAGGACAGCATACAGTCTCAATTTTTCTATTGTAACCTCTGACCCTGCAGGGACTTGAGAGCTTCTGGCCAATTAGATTGTGCTGCGACTGCATGAGGCGAGGCGTCCTCCTGAGTGAGTGGAAGACGGAGGGCTCGGAATGTTTCTCCAACAAATTTTTTTTTTTTTTTTACATTTAAAGTGCTCAATTCATTTTTTCGTATTAAGCGGCCATTTTGCGTGACCAATCCACCTATTCTGCGCATATGTGGGTTCTGGGGCGAAACCCACGGAAACACGGGTTGGGGGGGGGGGGGGGGGGGGGGGATGTGAAAACTCCACACGGACAGTGACCCAGACCGGAATCGAACCTGCGACCTCGGCCCCGTGAGGCAATAAGGATAAACCACTGTGCCACTGTGCTACCCGAACAGATTGCACTCCATGAAGCAGTAAATGGCTGCAGCGAAAGCTGTAGCATCGCTGATGTGTTCTATTCTAGCTATTCAGATGGTGGGAAGGGGCACAGTCATCCCAAAAATCATGATGTATGTACACGTAATCTCCATATGTCGCAAGGGAATCACTGAAGTTGACAATTGCGAAAATAGTTACGTTTATTTCCGAATTTTAACAATTTCTTTCAAACTGTAGTTGCGAAGTGACCAGATTGTTTTATTGAAACTTACAGTAATCGTTGACATCTGAAAGTTGACGCCTTTGCACATTTGACATAATATTATTCTTATTTTATAAATTTAGAGTACCCAATTAATTTTTCCAATTAAAGGGCAATGTTAATGTGGCCAATCCACCTACCCTGCTCATCTTTGTGTTGTGAGGACGAAACCCACGCAAACACGGGGAGAATGTGCAAACTCCACAGGACAGTGACCCAGAGGCGTGATCGATCCTGGGACCCCGGCGCCGTGATGCAGCACTGCTGACCACTGCGCCACTGTGCTGCCGCTATTGATATACTATCATAAAGCTTTAATGTCAGATATGCCAAGATCAACATTGAATAAAAGCCTGTGCGACATATCTGTTTTTGGAGACGCTCAAAGGAATTTGTGGGGTCAGCCTTGTCAGACAAGAAACTGCAAAGTTGAATATATATCATGAGCTGATCGGCGTAATTCTGAGGTTAGCGTATTATACCGGAACCAGCGTGAATTCAATTTCTTGATTTTGGGTTTGCCGTTTTTATATCTTAAAGGAAGGCATATGTACACTGGCGCGTTGCTGCAAGTTGGTGTTACACAACATAATTTGCTGTTAACTTTACGAACATAATGCTTCATTACTTACTGGTCGATTGAAGAAGTCGTTTGCATTCTTATGGTACAAATAAATTTCAACAAATATTACAGTCAACAATTTAAAAATCCTGACGGATGAACGGATTGTATTATAATAGTCACAGATTAAGAACTGAAAACATAAAATGTGAGTAAGCGGCTTAATAAATTGCAACGAAATGTTGTCTGACATCACTGCTGTTTGCGATGACACACTTTCACATTTTAAAGTTGTTGAAGATTGCAAAGTGTCGAAAGTGCCCTTCATACGGCAGAACGTGACAATTCTGTAAACCGCTCAGATATTCTGCTCATCTCGACAGTTGCTCGACGGTGCAACGTGTGTGAAATTATTTGAACATTCGGAGGTTGATCCATAGATAGTAGAAGTGTCAGCATCATAGAAAAATAAACTGAAGGAAGAATGTCTCCATCTATTAAGTGCGTTCTGTTTTGTTGTGGAAGTATGGTTTATATTTCTGTGGTAGCCTGGAATTATCGATGGTGATGGCAGAGGTTCCAGTTTATTTCTATCACACGGCTGAACAAGAATATTTATCGTTACTACCCTCTGCCATTGGTGCATGATGGGACAGTTTGTAAATTGATACTGCGATGGGACTACAACACGGAGATGTCGGTTTACAGGCAATACTGGTACCCATGTCCAACAAGCCTTCCTCATCACAATAAAGGACTGCTCCTTTCACTTCGTTTAATAGAAATTGTGTTCCTGTGGATTATAATTTTAAATAAATGATTGACAACCTAATATTTAATGGCGAGTCCCTTTCAATAAGGGCATGATCCGGATACAGAATACACAAATTCCGATGACGAGCAAGAGACGAATCCAAATGTACTGTATTCAATATCAATAAATATATAAAAGTTAAAATCAGGTGGAAGATGGATGGCGCCATTCAGCAATGCAAACATATAATATACAGCAAACAACAAGACTCCAAAGACAAGGCAGTCGGTGGTAGTCCAAATTGTAGTAAACATGACGCTGTATAATTTTGAACCGAAGTTTGAACTGAACTGAATGTCAATGGGGATTTAATAAAGAGACATCGTGAGTGAATAGCTTCCACGAGGTTTTCTTATTTACACTGTCCCAGTACAGTAAACAGTTGACTTCCCCCAGTCTCGTGCTATGATTAAGCTCATCAGTCATTCTGAAATTGAACAAGTAATTAAGTAACTATTAAAGAAATTGAGAAAGATGCGGACCATACCCAGGATGGAGCTGAAATTATGACATTTTCCGTTAAATTATTGACTATGCTAAAATTTCCTCTCATGATATTTCAATATCGTTAGTGTGCACTTAACAATTGCACAAATTAAAAATAAACGCTGCAAATACATACCAACGAGCTGATTAGCTTGTTTGCCTGCAATGAGAAATGAAATATATCATGGCACGGATCGCATAATGCTATCTATAAGTTGTTTGGTGCAATAGTGGACACATAGAATTTGCCGAATACGTGAAAACGAAAAATGTTACTTCGTAACTATCATACATGCAGTTTTAGAATGGTTAACTGACAGACGTCAATGACAGACCACGGCTAACTCCTCCGTACTCTGCCTCGCCAAGGAACTCTGATCGACGTATGATCTCATAATTTGTATAGTTTGTAAATATTTTCCTGAAGTTAAGAAGAAAACTACGACCTTCACTATACCTGATGATGTGTTTTTCGCATCTATAGAGTCAAGACAAATGCACGGTGCAAAAAGAACACGTTGTTAAGAGTTGATCTCTGCTTAAAAATTTGTCTTCGAATGAAACTATCTGGCACAGACTCATATTTTTCATTGTCAAGGAAACAAATCAACACTAATTCGGGAACATCAGCACTTTACATTTTGCTATACAAGTGAAAGAACGAATGTTTTAAACGTTGCGAATAGTTTAATACGACGTTTCAGAAGTCTTAAGATGGAAAAATCAACCTTATCTTTTTGTTCAGGAGCAAAACACAACAAATAAAGTGCTTTTTTCCTTGATGTAAGGGTACAGAATGCATTCAAACAGAGAGACAATTACATACAACTTACGTGATACTGAAGGTTAAGCAGTATATGGAAGATAAATGTACATCGTGGCGAATTTAATAATTGAGTGCTGGAAACATCACGAAATATCAACAGAATTTTCGGATAAACAAAAGACATTTCGAATGATCAAACTCACCAGCTTCCTTCAACTTGTCCTGCAGGGCCATTATCTCTTTCAAGCAAAGTCAAGAGCAACACGGCATGTTAAAATTGCTGGTTGCTTCTCGCATATTCTTTAAACGTGCAAATACATAAAACCAAGGAATAACTGCGCTGATGATGAAATAAAATAATAGTTAAATTGAAATTTGCTGAGAAAGGGTTACAGCCGGTTGTTGACGGGTCTGGTCCGAAACGTATACTTGCATTGTTAATACCAACACATCTGAAGTATTGAAATTTATGGAACATCTAAAGAACCTGACGCGATTTATGGAATTTTTGTTTATTGGCATTATAGTTGCCAAGATAAATTCGGTTCACTGCGCAGAGATCACACCCACTGATCATTTACGTGCGGAAAATAGCAGCGAGACAACATATTGCCAGAGCTAGACAATTCGCTGCATAGTGGGAAGCATATGTCGATACACATGGGCATTTCCTGTATGGCAATATGTAACAGGTTTTGTGTAATCGGGAGTCTTCCTGGGACCGTAAATGTTTATAGTTTGCATACATCAATTTGATTGTGGGCAAAAAGCGATGGATGCCAAAGTTTCTGGCGGCGCATAGATGTGTTGGAAAGTTATGTGCACATGGAAAATAACCGGTCTGCAAAAAGACAGGGATCGGATATGCGAATGGGACAATATCTGAATAAAATAGATTACAATTTAGGAAAGTGTGAAGTTATGTACTTTGGAAAGAAAAATTAGAAAAAATGTGTCCATAATCTCTGGTGGGAGATTGCAGAGCTCCTATATGCTCAGGGTGCCCAAGTACATGAAACTGAAAAAAGCTAGGATGAAGGCCCAATAAGCTATTAAGAAAGTTAATACTGAGCTATAATATATTGTGTGTCTAACTGAATGAAAAAGGCACAGATCGTTTTCACGATCTCAAGGCATTCCAAATGACTTTATAGCGAAATAACTAACTGACTTACACCTTAACTGCTGTAGATGAGTGGCACAATATATTGTCACGGGTTTGATAATTCAGAGACCCAAGACAATGGTCTACAGATCCAGGTTCGAGTGCCACCTTAATAGGTGGTGAAATTTGAATTAAATAAAAATCTAGAAATAGAAATGTAGTGTTGACCACGAATTTGGTTGACGCAAAATGCCATCTGGTTCGCTAATGTACATTAGGGAAGAAAGCATGTGGCTCCCGACGCATAATAATAAGAATCTTCATATTGTCACAAGTAGGCTTACGTTAACATTGCAGTGAAGTTATTGTGAAAACCCGGCGCCTGTTTGGATACACGGAGGGAGAACTCAGAATGTTCAATTCACCTAACAACACTTCTTCAGGACTTGTGGGAGGAATCCGCAGCACCGAGACAAAACCTACACAGACACGTGGAGAATGTGCAGACGACGCATAGACAGTGACCCAAGCCACGAATCAAATCTGGTACGAGGCGCTCAAGTGTTAACCACTGTGGTACTGTGCCGCCCACATAGGCAATGTGGTTGATATTTAAATTCCCTGAGGACCTTCAGAAAACGTTTCTACCTGGAATTGGGTGTGCTTTGACCTGAGGTAAGTTTGTACAGGCTAGGCTTGTATCCGCTGCACATTAGAAAATTAAGAAGCAATTTCATTGAAACATATACGACGGAATTGGCAGTGTAGATGAACAGTGGATATTTTCTCTTGCATGATAAATTAGAACTGGGGTCATCGTTTTCAAATACGTGTTCCCTCACGGTATTAAGATATTGATACAAAAATATTTTGCATAGTTTTAAGGTTGAGGTGAATGGATTCTTTGGAAGCAAGATGTGGCCGCTTTTTCCCGTCAGGCAAGATTTGGATCTGAGTGCAGAATCTGATCTGCCGCGAGCTGTGCAAATGGTTCATCAGACGTGCGGGGCTGAATGACATCCACCTGGTCCTAATATGTTCGCGTGTTTCTGTAATTCAAAATTGTGCAGCGGAGACAGAGTACGCTGTGTGTAGTGGATATTAACAAGGTGTGTTAAATATGTGCATTCAGGAAGTTGACATTAAGAATGATATAGTGGAGAACATATTAGCTCAAAGAACAAATAACGTTGAGAATATTTTCTCACCAAGAGAACCGGATCCCGATAGTCATCACATACCTGCATCTTTTAGTAGGAGCTGTCTCACTGGAAGGAAATACGTAGAGTTTGCTTCCGAATACAATCTTACGCTTTGTAATTTGACTTAATTTTACCAACATCGCCCCATCAACACTTCCAGAAATGATTATCCAAGCATAACGCTATTGTTCAGAATGAAGCTCATGTTTGCTTGTGAAAAGGGATGCCTGTAACTCAGCTTGTTCTGTAAGACAAGGCTCCATATAATATTGCGAGAGGTTATCAAACAAACCATCACACTGATCATGATGAACTGAGATTAAGACTGAAATGTTTATTCAAGACAAACATATATATGATTCTACGATTTTCCATTGCACGCCTGGTCAAAGATGTAGCTATCCGGTGTCCCTCTGCTGAAATACTTTAACTTTCCATCCTAAACTGGGATCAGCACCATGCTGCCAATGGGCTCGCTTTGCGCTGCTTCCATGCAAGATCCAAAATATGTGGAAGACAATGCCAGTAATGTTACTCCCCAACCGCCCCACAACCAGGATTCCCAGTCAGCATTTGCCTCAAAATTAATTGATGCGATTATGCATTTTCGTTACCCACACTATAATTTTTGAAATGGGCTTGAATGCGTCTTTCCTCGATCAGTGAAATGCGGCAAGAGATCGCATTTCTAATGACTAACAGTTTCACGAACTCTCACATCATCACATGAACTTTTGTAAACAGAAAGTGACACAACATTTCCTTCGTCGTTTCTTCAATATTCCAGCCGTTCCACGAATGGCTACGTAATAATCTTCCTTTCATTTAGTTTTCACACGAGATTACAGCACTGGGTAGTGAGGTAACAATCTCTCCAATTAGTTATTGCAGTCTGTCCTGATTTACCTCCCTTTGTCTTCATTGCAGCTATTTTTTTACGAATTGACCTTTTGACTTTTTGGAACCATCGATCCCGTATGTCTGCTTTTCGGAAATTCTGCTTTGTTACCTTGATTATTTTTCGGCACAGATCGTTTTCACGATCTCAAGGCATTCCAAATGACTTTATAGCGAAATAAGTACTTTACAGAATCACAGAAAAATACAGTGCAGAAAAGGCCCTTTGGCCGATCGAGTTGCGCCGTCTCATGGATGGAACCTGACCTGCAAATCCGAATCCCATTTGCAAGCACTTCGTCCAAAGACTTGAATATTAAAACGTGTCAACTGCTCGTCCAAGTAATTTTTAAAGGATGTGATGCAACCCGCCTCCTCTACCCTCCCAGGCAGGACGTTTCAGACAGTCACCACACTCCTGGTAAAACGTTTTTCCTCAAATTCCCCCGGAACCATCCGCCCCGACTTGGAACTTTTGTCTCCTCGTAACTGACCCATCATAGAATCATATAATTCAAAGTGCAGAAGGTGGTCATTCAGCCCTTTGCGTCTGCACCAGCCCTTGAAAAGAGCTCCCTACATAAGCCCACACCGCCACTCTATCCGCAAACTAGGGGGAACAGCTGTTCTTTATCTCCCTGTCCGTGGCCCTCATAATCTTGTTTACCTCGAACACGTTGCCCCTCAGTATCCTCTGCTCCAGTGAAAATAACCCAAGCCTATCCATGGGAACGCGGTACCATAATGGTATTGTAACTGAACTAGTAATCCAGATATAGTTCAGTAATCTCCTTTAGCGAAGGAAATCTGCCATCTTAACCTGGTCTGTCCAATATGTGAATCCAGACCCACAGAAATGTGGTTGACTCTTAACTTCCCTCACAGGCAATTAGGGATGCGCAATAAATGCTGGCACAGCCTGCGACACCCACGTGCCACATACAAATAAAATTCCTCTCTCCATAATTTAAATGTACTATCGCAGAAACATCCTTCCTATAACATGGCGAACAGAACTGCACACAGACCTCCAGCTATGGTCTCACGAATGTTCTACGTAACTCCAACATGAATTCCTTTTGTAATCTATGTCATGTATGACAAGGCAAGTGTTTCCAAACATGCTGAGAACTGTTTGTTCTTCATGACTTACCAGCGTGGTGTCATTCACTGAATATATCCTTCTCAAATTGCTCACTCCAATGTATAACACCTCGCACTTTTCAGGATTAATTTCAATCTGCCACTTTTGTGCCCATTTGACTATCCCGTCTAGATGTTCTAGCAACCCAAGACTAAAAGCCTCACTGTTATCCATCCGGCCTATATTTGTGTCATCCGCAAACTACTCCCCACATGGTCATCTTAGTCATTATATAAATTACGAATAATAGCGAACCCAGCAGCATCCCGTGTTACGTCACTGGACACTGGCGTCTCGTCATTAAAGCAGCCGTCTGTCATCACCCTCTGTTTCCAACAGCTCAGCCTGCATTGTATCCACCTTAACCAGCTCCACTGTATCCCATGTGCACTTGCCTTATTTCTAAGTCTCCCATGTGGGACCTTGTCAAATGCTTTACTGAAATCCATGTAAACTGGATCAACTGTGCTACCCTCATCTGCACATTTAGTAACGTGGTGGAAAAATCTATTAATTTTTTTAGGCATGCCTTTCCTCTGACAAAGCCATGCTGACTATTCCTGATCAAACTCTGGCTCTTCCAGTACAGATAAATTCTCTCAAGTGTTTTCTCCATGTGTTTCCCCACAACTGACGTGAGACTCACTGGCATATAGTTCACTGGCTTATCCTTCCAGCATTCCTCAATTCGTGGGACCATATTCGCGATTTTCAGTCCTTTGGTACCTACCCCGTGGACAGAGAAGAACTAAAAAATTGGACTACGGCCTCTGTAATCACCTCCCTCGCCTCCCATAGCAACCTGGGACACAAATCCACCGGTTCTGGAGATTTTTCCACTTTTAAGCCTTTCCACGCCTCCAATACCTTGTCCCTCCCGATGACAAACTGCTCAATACCTGCCTCCTCATTCGGTTTGGTGAAGAGAGGTGCAACGCATTCAATTAGCACCCTACGAATGTCCTCTGGCTCCACCCATCAATTCTTTCCTTGGTCCCTAATGGACCCTACGTTTTTCCGGACAAATGTGAGGGAATGCATTTTGGAAGGTCCGGACAAATGTGAGGTAATGCATTTTGGAAGGTCAAATGCAGGTAGGGAATATACAGTCAATGGTAGAACCCTCAAGAGTATTGAAAGTCAGAGAGATCTAGGTGTACAGGTCCACAGCTCACTGAAAGGGGCAACACATGTGGAGAAGGTAGTCAAGGGCGCATGCGGCATGCTTGGCTTCATTGTCCGGGACATTGAGTATAAGAAGTGGCAAGTCATGTAGGCTGTGTAGAACCTTAGTTAAACCACACTTGGGGTATAGTGTTCAATTCTGGTCGCCACACTACCAGGATGATGTGAAGGCTTTGAGTGGGTGCAGAAGAGATTTACCAGAATGTTGCCTGGTTATGGAGGGCATTAACTATGAGGAGCGGTTGAATAAACTCGGCTTGATCTCACGGGAACGACGGAGGTTGAGGGGCGACCTGACAGAGGTCTACAAAATTATGAGGGGCATAGACAGAGTGGATAGTCAGAGGCTTTTACCCAGGGTAGAGGGGTCAATTACTAGGGGCCATAGGTTTAAGGTGCGAGGGACAAGGTTTAGAGTAGATGTACGAGGCACGTTTTTTACACAGAGGGTAGTGGGTGCTTGGAACTCGCTACCGGAGGAGGTGGTGGAAGCAGGGACGATAGTGACAATTAAGGGGCACCTTGACAAATACATGAATAGGATGGGAATAGAGGGATACGGGCGCAGGAAGTTTAGAAGATTGTAGTTTAGTCGGGCAGCATGGCCGGCACGGGCTTGGAGGCCGAAGGGCCTGTTCCTGTGCTTTACTTTTCTTTGTTCTTTGTTCTTTCCAGAGTTATCCCCTTCCCATTCAGAGGCATAGAGAATATCTTGGCATTTTCCCTACTTTTACAAGCTAGGAATTTCTGATATCCCCACTTTGCTCTCCTAATTACTTTCTTAACCTCCATCCTGAACTTTCTGTACTCCAATAGTACCTCCGGTCATCTGCTCCCCGTGTTCTTATTAACAGCCTGTCTCTTCCTTCTCATTGCGTCATGAATATATCTAGTCAGACATAGTTGTTGAGTATTGTAGCTCCTTCCTATTACCCTAGAGGGAGCATGTTGGGTCTGTGTCATCTCCATTCCTTATTTTAACACACTTCACTGTTCTTCTGTAGAACACGCCAACAGTAACTTCTTCCATCTAACTTGGCCAGATCCTGCAGCATTATACTAAAGTTTGCTCTCCCCCAATCCAAGACCTTGTCCTGCAATTTGTCTATTTCCATGTTGTGGTCGCTATCACTCTAGTGCTCGCCCACCATCACATCAACCATTTGTCCGGCTCATTCCCAGAATTAGATCCCGCACTGCACCATCACTTTTTGGACCATCCACATATTGAGCTAAAATGTTCCCTGTGTATATTGTAAGAACTCAGCTCAATCTAAACCGCCCCCCCCCCCCCGAAACACTGATTATCCAAGTTAATGTTGGGATTGTTTAAATCAGTATAATTACCAGATTATTATTTTTACACAATTCTGCAAATTCAGCACATAGTTGCTCCTCAATTTGCCACTGAATGTCTGGGAGTCTATAATAAACAACTATAAATGTGGCTGTCCCTCTTGTTCCTAATCACTACCCACAAAGCTTCATTTAACGCCACCCTCAATATATCATCTCACCTTAATGCAGTGACTGACTCCTTAACTAATAGTGCAATGCCTCCCCCTCTTTTGTCCCCTCCACTGTCCCTCCTTAAGATTCTGAATTGCGGGATGTTAAGCTGCCAATCGTGCCCCTTCCTCAACTACGTTTCCGTGATCGGTACTATCATAATTCCACGTGTCCAACCTCACCCTGAACTCATTCATTTTCCCTGTAGTGCTCCCGGGATGAAAGTAGGGACCATTCAGTCTTGTTTTAATTTCGCGAAACGTACTACCGCTGTATTCACTGCAACATGATTGCTTTCCTGTGTAACACTGTGTCTCGATCCTGCGAACAGTCTGTGACCACCACCCCCCCCCCCTCCCCCAGCGAAATGTCTTTAAACTCCTCCAAACAGGACGGGCAAACACACGAGCAAAGGTATTGGTCCCGCATTGGTTCAGACGTAGACCGTCCCGTTTGCACAGGACCCACCTTCCCCTGAAACGGTCCCAGTGGTCCAGGAATCTAACCCCCCCCCCCCCCCCCCCGCTGCACCAACTCTTAAGTCACGTATTCATCTGCACTGTTCACCAATTTATATACTCGCTAGCGCGTGCCACTGGCAGCAATCCAGAAATTACAACCGAAGCGTTCCTACTTGTTAGTTTACAGCCTAACTCCCTGAATTTCTGATTTCGCATCGAAATGTATCCAACTTATGATAATGTATGTAACGCAACACCCAATTTTCAAATATGTGGGTCCTACAAATAGTTACGTCAAAATGACCAGATAATTTGTTTGCGATATTCGCTGATCAATTAGTATGGACAAATGATGAGGCAAATGCTGCTTTGTCTTCCTGCACATAGTCCTGAGAGAACAGACGAACTGTCACAATTGCAGGTTTTCTGATTCTTTTTCAGTTCAGAACACTGTTGTTTTGCTGGAACAACATTGCATGCAATCATGATACATGTAGACCCCGGTGTGCGTGTGCATGTGATGTGGCGTTGTTCTGGGGGAGAAAATTAATGCAATATTTGTTGGATGACGTTCCCGACCATAATTGATCGTTGCTCTTTTCCTGATCACTTAATGTCTGGGTTCCGTCGAATATCAAGTTGAAAACTATGGGAACAGTTCTTTTTGCATCGTGTCCCAGCCCCCTCAAGCAATTCAAGTCCCTGTTGCTTCTCCTTCCCTTCCCCAACCCCCCCCCCCCTTCCAAGTCACCACGTTTGTCTATTCCGTTGGGCCACACAACTCTTCCCGATCTTAGAGGCAACACTGCAGGGACGAGACAACTGCTGGCCAGTTAGATTGGCGCGCAGTTTTCTGAGGTGGGATGTCCTCTCGACTGAAGGCAGAAAACTGAGGACGTTGCTCCCGCCTCCATTGAATTAATGTTCGACGTAGGGTCCAATGGATAAGGTACAGAGAATAACTCCGACCACTCTTCAGATTCCAGGATGGGCCGTCCCGCCACCCCATAATTCCTGAATAGTGTAATATAATATGCAAAAGTCCGCACTGAATCTCTCGCCTTGACATCTGGAGATGCGAATTGCTGGAAAGTTGAATTTAGTTACGAGTTATTAAGATGTCTTTCAAAGTGCACTTGGAAAGTGACCACGCTTTTCAATTGAAATAGTGTAACATTTTATTACATGTGAACGATATTCCGTTTCGAAAATTGTATTTGAATAGTGTTACTCTTGAAAGTGAAAGATGTAGATGCAAATATTGGAACTGTCCAATGCGACTTACTTGTTTTTTGGAGAAGTGCTTTACATTCTTTTGAAAAGTAATGCATAAATAGGGATTAATGCAAAATATAGGGTTTGCTATATAATTGTCACAGTGAAACATACACCTGCGTCGCTCTCATTTCCATCCAGTTTAATTGTTTTCCGTTTCTGACTCAGCTTTTGCGAATGTGATCGTAATAGAAGACATTCCATTTGGTTGGAAACGCGTGTCATGGGTGACGCACCATTTGTTATGGGCCAGCTAAAGTTAATATTAAAGTGCAATCAATCCAAAATTTAATGATGGGAAGAAACCGTTGTTCCAAAATGTAAGCTGCAACTCAATCGGGACTCAATTGATACATTTTCTGTTTTATGAAAAAAAAGTAGCATTCTGTTCCTAAATATCAGCAACTGAGGTGATGCAGTTCGAGGTAAAGTTTACGATACGAAAATCGCAGTCATTAATGGAAAGTAAAAACGTTGTTGCAACTCAAGTGAATGTGTTATTCTTTAATCTCATCTCCCCACTTTTCATTGTACGTATTAATTGTTATATGGAAGAGTTCTTACTTAATCTAGTTTATTGTTGACATATGTACCTAACGTGTTTTCAGTCACACGTGAAATTAGCGCATTATTTAACATTGCCGACGATGACTACATAATTGAAACATGTGCTATCTGTGCTGCTTTCGCATGTAGTCTGCTTTTTTTCTCGGAAGCTTCCAAAATGCATCTTCTTGATCCCTTGCTTAAAATAACACGGGCACAATTTGAATAGGGCTCCATAAGATGCACACCACCAATGTCAACACAGTATATTTGTTTCTGCGAGTAGAACAGGATTCCCGTAATGGAACTCTAAACAGCATAAGATGTGATGCAAAATACATGTACCAGTTGGGTATAAATCACTTTATTTAAATCTCTCTCGCCTTGTTTGCCCTTTTTCGACTGAATATGCCTGGGCTGTATTGATATTCCTGACGGAATCGAGCGAATACACTACACGGGCGTCCATCCTTTTTCAGATTTTTTTTAGTAAAGGCATTTTGAGTATGTACATAAAATTATGAGAAAACCAGAAAACCACAGATACAAAAACACAAGCCATCCGCGGCCACAACTCAACCCCTTAGTTTTCCTCCCTTAATTTCCCACCCCACCCCCGACGCAATGAAAATACAAAAATAAAAGTCATAAATCACCTCGTCGCCTCCAACCATGCCTTAATTTACTTTAAAGAAGTCGATAAACGGCTTCCACCTCCTCCTCCACTCCCCGTAAGTCTACTTAAAATTTTCGAAGTGCTGGAGTTCTGTCAGATCGCACACACACACCTCACGTTTGGCAGGACCAAGTCCCCAAAACTCAACGGGAATGGTCTTCAGGCTGGCAGTGGGGCAAAGGCCAGGACATAGACATTTCTCCCCACCGTACTCCGGCTCTTCCGATACTTCGGAAAGCGACACCTCCGGAGTCTGGCCACCCCGAAACTCCGAACCTCTGATATCAATTCGGGAATCACTGCCAGAACACCCGCAACTTTGGATACGCCCAGAACATGCGGACGTGATTTGTAACCCGCCCGCCCCCCACACACAAACACCGCCCATACCTTTCCTCCACCCCTGCAAGGAGCCCGTCGACCCTTTCAAACGTGGGCCCTCTGCACCAACACCTTAGATTGGATGAGGGTTAATTTAGCACACGATGAGGTTGCCTTTACCCTCTCCAGGGCTTTCTTCCCCAACCCGGCCCTCAGCTCCCCACCGAACTCCTCCTCCCATTTGCCCTCCCTCTCCCACCAGCTCTCCATAAATGTCTGCCACTGTCCCCTCCCAAATGCCATCTTCGGGCAACAACATATATCGTAGCACCGGAGGTAAACGCCCTGGGACGACGGAACCTCTTTCCTCACAAAAGTACTGAACTGCAAGTGCCGGAACCCATTTCCTTCAGGCAACTAATATGTTTTCTCAAATTCATCCAGGTAAATTATTTATTCCATAGAAGCAGGTCCATGAGGTACTCTGAGCCACCTGCTGCTTGCCTGGGAACCTCGCATCCAGACATGCGGCCGGAAACCTATGATTATCGCAACGGCGCGAATGTAGACATGCATTTCAACCCAAAATGTTGCCTGCGTTCCACACTGGTTCCACACGCGCAAAGCTGAGACGACCAACAGGGTTAGTCAATACCACGATGGCGATAACGGAACGGATGCCAGCAACTGTGTGCTCAGACCCATTCCCAGATACGATGCTGTCTCCATCGACTCCCAAACCAACCTCTCGTGCAGTGCCCAGTTCCTGATTATTGTGATGTTTGCGGCCCAGTAATAATTCAGCAAACTCGGCAATGCCAGCTCCCCGACTCACCCCATCTCAAAAAACATCCTCCTCACAAACGGTGTCTTCCTCGCCCACACGAACGATAGTGCGGTTCTGGAATACGAGGAGGGACGTGGGTAGCACCGTCATTTTAATCATCTGCATGCGCCCAGCCAGTGGCAAGGGAAACACATTCCACGATTTAATGTTCGGTTAAATACACTTCAGCAGTCGTGCCAAATTCAATTCATGCAGCTGGGCCCAGGTAGCCCCCCTCCCCCCGCCCCGTGTGCCGAGGTACCGGATACCCAAGCCACAAACCGTAACGGCAACTCCCCCAACCTCCTCTCCTGCCCTATGACACAAATTCGGAACACGTCAATTTCGCTATTTTCAACGTATACCCTGAAAAATGGCCTGATTCCCGAAAGAACTTGGTGAAACTTTGAAAGTTCAGCACCAGGGCCGAGATAAACAGCAGCAGATAATCAGCATTTAGCGACACTCAGTGCTCGATCCCGACTCACTCAATCCCTCCACAAAAACTCAACATCCTAACCGCCATGACCAATGGCTTTAACGCAGGGCAAAACACAGCAGTGAGGGCGGGCACCCTTACCTCGTCTTCCAAGGCAGCCTGAAGTATCCCAAGCTCGTCCCGTTCGTCCGTATATTAGGCATTAGCGCCCTATCCAAAAGCTGCGCACTATCCACAAAACCCTGGCAAAACGCGAAACAGTCCAGCTCTTCCTCCACATACGCCCATTCAATCATATATAACGCCTTAACCGCATCTATTGCACACACCACTTCTACCTCCTTCCACTCCAAGGACATCATGACGAACTTGAGCAACCAGCACACATTTGACAACAGGTGCCGCTCCTTCACAAGCCCCGTCTGAGCTTCACATTTCACAACTGGTACACAGTCCTATATCCGAGAAACTAGCATATGTTCGCGCACCTTTGCATACACATTTAACAGCGAAATCGGGCGGTATGGTGCATACTGCTCCGTGTCCTTACCCTTCTTTAAAATCAACAAAATGGACTCCTTCGACAATGTCAGTGATGGGGATCACTCCCTTTAAGATAGACTTATTATATATCCCCACGATCATGGAGCCCAACGATGGTTGTTCGGATGGATCGCTGTTTCGATAAGGAAAATATCTTGCGAAGGCTAGGCAAACCAAGATCTCTGCGTGGGAAGCAAGTGAGCTGCGGTTCTACCAAGACCTGGGTGCGGAATTGACATGGAGATGGGCCATGTTCAACCGGATAGAACTGCTCGTCATTGCGAAGGGGGTGGACTTTGGGGTATTATACTTGAAGAGTCTATGGGTGAGTTGCCAGAAAGAAGAGCGGTGGTTTGATGCGCCAGAGGAGGCGAGGGGCTTGAGGAAGGACTATGGACTGGGAAACTGTGAGTACATTCTACTCTGGAGAAGTTTTGAGTGAAATAACTGTTGATGTTTATCTTTCCTGATATCAGTCTGTGGGTCTGGAATTCTATGATCCCGGTGCAGATGGACGAGCCGGGAACCAGATTTTGCAGCTTGGATATGAGCTTGGCTGGGATTATGGAGCTGCAGTCAACTAACAGACCCCTGAAATTGGTGTCGTTGTCGTCGAGATATTCAGTGTTCATTGCAGGGCCAGGGAGATAGCATCTTCAATGGACCTGTGTGGCGGTATTGTTGAGGACGTAAATGGAATACTGTCTCCTTTCCTTGCTCTGGAGGGAGTACCCGAAGGATTACCTGGCGGATTCCAAGGATGGAAGGACGGGCGGATGAGCAGAGATTGGGTAGGTTAGGATTGCATTCGCTGGATTTTAGCAGAAGGAGGAGAAATATCACAGCAACTTATAACATTCGAACAGGATTAGACAGGGTACATGCAATGACAATGTTCCCGATAGCGGGCTCCTCAGAACCAGTGGTCACAGTCTGATGATACGGGGTAGACAATTGACGACAGAGATTAGGATAACTTTCTTGACCCAGAGAATGGCCGGCCTGCAGAATTCATTAGCATCGGAAGTAGTTGAAGCCAAATGTTTTAAAGAAGCATTTTGATTATAGCACTTGGGGCGAAGACGATCAAAGGATATTGGGGAAAGAGCGATCAGGCTATTGAGATCAATGATCAGCTATGATCAAAATGGACTTGAAAGCATGCGCGAAGTGCCGAATGCCCTCTTCCTATTTGTTTTATAAATTTAGAGTAGCCAATTATTTTTTATTACAATTTCGGAACAATTTAGCTTGGCCAATCCACCTAACCCACACATCTTTGGGTTGTGTGGGTGAAACCCATGCAGACTCGGGGAGAATGTGCAAACTCCACACGGACTGTGACCCAGGGCCAGGATTCGAACTCGGGTCGTCAGCGCCGCAGCCCCAGTGCCAACCACTGCACCACGCGCCACCCTATTAAAGCTCCTATTTTGTATGTTTCTATATTTCTACTAAATGAACAGTTTTCGATGAGTTCCAAATCATATATGTTCAGACACTGGCTAGTGACTGTCACAGAACCAATATTCATCATAAACATATAATAATATGATTTCTCTCTGATCAAGCTTTTTGACTTGCCATTCCAAACTACTTATTATACAAAACTGTATATTCCATCAAATCCCGTGCTGAATGAAGGGGTGTTTTTCTCGCGGGATTGATGCCAACACAGTGTACAAATCTAACAATGCTAAAAAGACAGCAACAAATATCCGTGCAGGCAAACTCCAGCAAATAAATATCATGTCAGATCCAAGATGTACGCATCAAAGCAATGGATGAAATATAAATGGAATTACGAATGTAACAAGCCCAATCTCCACTGTTAAAATCACTACCCAGATCGGAACTTGGAACGTCACAAATTCTTCATTGTATAAAGATTTCTCAGGTGCTCTGATAGATGACAATCCATCAACTGGACATATCAGGGAAGGCAGACCAAGGACAGATGAGCAACAAGGACACAACGGAGCTGTTTCAGATGAAAATGAAAATCGTTTATTGTTACAACTAGGCTTCAAATGAAGTAACTGTGAGAAGCCCCTAGTCGCCACATTCCATCGCCTCTTCGGGAAGGTTGGTACGGGAATTGAACCGTGCTGCTGGCCTGCTTTGGTCAGCTTTCAAAGCCAGCGATTTAGCCCTCTGCTAAACAGCCCCTGAAGGATGAGCACCACGCCCATAGTGTTAGCACCGTCCTCACAGTTGGTCAGTACAATTATTAATTCGGTGGAAGTCGGTTGATTTTCGCACCATCACCATCAGGTTCCACTTAGCCGATGGCAAAATCACTGTCATTATCTGTACATCCTGGAGAATCCAACATCAAGGATACGAAAGGTGATTTGTACCAAACATTGTTCCGAGGCAGCAAATTATGTTTTGAAGTTCGGATTTACAGACATCAATACTAAGCTCGTTGACAACGGGCTATGGCTTAAGAGTTCAATCGGGCCCAATATGTCCACGGGTATGCTGAATGTACAGGGCAAGCATCTGCTAATCGCCTTGTAAGCAATGGATTCGACATAATGAATACATATAGCAAGTCCAACGACATTGACAACAAGGCATGTTCGTCTCCTGGTGGTAACATGCTGATGAGTTGACTATATATGCATCAGCAGCAGAACGCGGAATCCCAATGATTGACTTAAACTTGCCGAGGTTCTCATCTATCGCAGTTGTTACGCTGCAAGTGTTTAAGGTTTCAAGTTCCAAATCAGGTAATGATTTAGGGAGAGCTATTTACGCTTGTCAATGGTCTGATTTCCATTAAGCTTTCAGCCATTGCCATGTATATATTTCCCGATTCTGATATCCCCTCTCTACCGGAGTTTAGCAGCATGGCTACTTCTTGCAGCCTTTGTAGCATTGGTTACTTTTTATCAAGTCACTTTATGAGCCCTACTCCTCCTTTACTCATTTTATTTTTGGAGATAATTTCAGACCAATGCCGAGAATCACATTTTCTTGCTTTCTCCAAATTGCCGTGAATGCAATTGAAGAAACATTCAATTACTTGGTCTCCACAGCCTTCTGTGGTAAAGCATTTCATCGGTTCAAATCCTTGGAGTGAAGACATGTTTCCTCATTTCTGTCGTAAGTGGTCTACCCCGTACCCTGAGACTGGGCACCATGATTCTAGATGCCCAAACAGGGAAAACATCCTTCTTGCATTTAATCCGCACATCACTTTTCGGATTCGCTACATTTCAATTCGATCTTCGCTTATTGTTCTGTATTCCAGTGAACACAAGGCCATTAGAACCGATCTCTCCTTATTGGATAATCCCGTGGACTCCAGTATCAACATAATGTCCCGCTGCTGCACAACGTGGAAAGCAAGTATATCCTTTCCTATGCAGGGAGATAGACTGCACTCAATTCTCCAGATGTTGTCTCACCGAGGCCCTAAAAAACTGCAGTGAGACATCCCCTTGTCTGAACACAGATCATCTTACAATAAAGGCCAACATATCAGGTGGTGCCAAAGCAGATTGCTGCGTTACCCACCAAGCACTGCCCTCCACTCACAAAATTACCAATTAATTGCCAGTTGCAATTTATTGTCTGTCAATCAATGTTCTATCGAAGTAAATACATTACCCCTGCCTCGACTGTTTTAAGTGTGCAAATCAACCACTTATAAAATGCCATCTGCAAGTCCAAATATACCACATCCATTGTAGTGCCTTGTGTATGCCATTAGTTATTTCCTGAAAACAAAAACTCCCGTAGAGTTAAGCATGATGTGGTTTTCATAAAACAATTCTGTCTTTGTCCAATCCCATTAATGCCTTCCAAATGTTCAATTTCAACTATTTTATAACAGACTAGCATATCCCCCACGACTGATGTCAATGTAACTGATCTGTAATGTTTCCCTTTTTCCTCTCCCTCCCCATTTAACAAGCGGGATTACATTTAACACCAACCAATCTGTTGGTACTTCGCCAGAATCTATAGTATTTTAGACGTTGACCCCCATTACATCCAGTACTTCCACGGTCACATCAGTTACTACTACCGGATGTAGGTTATCAGACCTTGTTGAGTTTTCAGCCTTCAACCCCGTTCATTTTCCCAGCACCATTTGCTTGTTAATACTGATGACCTCCAATTACTCCCTCTCACTATATCATTGGTTCCCTAACATCTCTGGGATGTTATTCTAGCCTTTTTTATAGAACATAGAACATAGAACAATACAGCGCAGTACAGGCCCTTCGGCCCACGATGTTGCACCGAAACAAAAGCCATCTAACCTACACTATGCCATTATCATCCATATGTTTATCCAATAAACTTTTAAATGCCCTCAATGTTGGCGAGTTCACTACTGTAGCAGGTAGGGCATTCCACGGCCTCACTACTCTTTGCGTAAAGAACCTACCTCTGACCGCTGTCCTATATCTATTACCCCTCAGTATAAAGTTATGTCCCCTCGTGCCAGCCATTTCCATCCGCGGGAGAAGGCTCTCACTGTCCACCCTATCCAACCCCCTGATCATTTTGTATGCCTCAATTAAGTCTTCTCTTAACCTTCTTCTCCCCAACGAAAACAACCTCAAGTCCATCAGCCTTTCCTCATAAGATTTTCCCTCCATACCAGGCAACATCCTGGCAAATCTCCTCTGCACCCGCTCCAAAGCCTCCACATCCTTCCTGTAATGCGGTGACCAGAACTGTACGCAATACTCCAAATGCGGCCGTACCAGAGTCCTGTACAGCTGCAACATGACCTCCCGACTCCGGAACTCAATCCCTCTACCAATAAAGGCCAACACTCCATAGGCCTTCTTCACAACCCTATCAACCTGGGTGGCAACTTTCAGGGATCTATATACATGGACACCTAGATCCCTCTGCTCATCCACACTTTCAAGAACTTTACCATGAGCCAAGTATTCTGCATTCCTGTTATTCCTTCCAAAGTGAATCACCTCACACTTGTCTACATTAAACTCCATTTGCCACCTCTCAGTCCAGCTCTGCAGCTTTACTATATCCCTCTGTAACCTGCTACATCCTTCCACACTATCGACAACACCACCGACTTTAGTATCGTCTGCAAATTTACTCACCCACCCTTCTGCGCCTTCCTCTAGGTCATTGATAAAAATGACAAACAGCAACGGCCCCAGAACAGATCCTTGTGGTACTCCACTTGTGACTGTACTCCATTCTGAACATTTCCCATCAACCACCACCCTCTGTCTTCTTTCAGCTAGCCAATTTCTGATCCACATCTCTAAATCACCCTCAATCCCCAGCCTCTGTATTTTCTGCAATAGCCTACCGTGGGGAACCTTATCAAACGCTTTGCTGAAATCCATATATACCACATCAACTGCTCTACCCTCATCTACCTGTTCAGTCACCTTCTCAAAGAACTCAATAAGGTTTGTGAGGCATGACCTACCCTTCACAAAGCTATGCTGACTATTCCTGATAATATTATTCCTATTTAGATGATTATAAATCTTGTCTCTTATAATCCCCTCCAAGACTTTACCCACTACAGACGTGAGGCTCACCGGTCTATAGTTGCCGGGGTTGTCTCTGCTCCCCTTTTTGAACAAAGGGACCACATTTGCTGTCCTCCAGTCCTCTGGCACTATTCCTGTAGCCAATGATGACATAAAAATCAAAGCCAAAGGTCCAGAAATCTCTTCCCTGGCTTCCCAGAGAATCCTAGGATAAATCCCATCAGGTCCCGGGGCCTTATCTATTTTCAGCCTGTCGAGAATTGCCAACACCTCTTCCCGACGTACCTCAATGCCATCTATTCTATTAGCCTGGGGCTCAGCATTCTCCTGCACAACATTATCTTTTTCCTGAGTGAATACTGACGAAAAATATTCATTTAGTATCTCGCCTATCTCTTCAGACTCCACACACAATTTCCCATCCCTGTCCTTGACTGGTCCTACTCTTTCCCTAGTCATTCGCTTATTCCTGACATACCTATAGAAAGCTTTTGTGAGGAGAGAACCAAAGTAATTGTACTCTCAGACTCTCTTTACCCCCTTGATCAAATTTCTTGCTTTCTTTGCCCATATCTAATATGTTCCGAATTCCATGGCTTGCTGCTTTTCCTGCCAATGTAACATGCCTCTTTTTTAGATTTAATATTATTCCTAAATAATTTTGCAAATCGTAAAGAGCCACCTGTGCTCTTTATATTATCAGCAGACGGCAATTAATAATTGTTGTTTTTCATGCAGACGGTTACTAAATATGAACCATTACCTATGGTCCTGACCTCCTTTCGTAGAGAACCCAATCTAATCTTGCCTATTCGGACCTTCTTTAGTTTAAGGACCAAAATTTCTGATTAGGCGTCTTTATTCTGCATCTTTTTGAGGAATTCGACATATGATGGTTGCTCTTCTCCAAGGGACTCCATACGTAAAGATTTTTAAATTAATCCTTTCCAATTGTACAATACACTGCCGAGAATAGAAAGTTCAACGATTGGTTCCACAAGGAATTGTTTTACACGAAACGTGCACACTACATCAACTTATCCGCCAGTACGCCATTTCCAGTTTAGTTTGTCCAATCGAAGTGTAAACTATTCACATATGGTCTCCCTTGTACGCCTGCTTATACATCTCTGATTTCTTGTTTTGTCCCTTCCTTTATATCTCCACTGCTGTTTGCGGTCCTACAGAGAACCCCCAATAACGTTTTCTGCCCTTGGTCTTTCTTATATCCCCCTATACAGATTCCACACCATAAATTTCCGCCAATATCCTTCCACACTTGCATTGATTTGGCCGTTTGCAATTGAGAACAATAAACGCACGACCTTTTTGCACAGCTGTCACCTGATTGTCTTCGAGAGATTCGGAGTACTCATGTGGTTAGTCATCATCGAAGTGCAGCAGGAATTCTTCAAAACAGTAATTACACAGAGTGCAGATGTCCTAAAAGAACCGAGAAAGGAACACACACAAAGAATGGCTCACTAACCTACCTGGAATTTGATTCATGAAAAGCTGCTGGCGAAGATCAACTGGATCCGCTAGCAGAGGCGGCAAAAGAGAATTCTGGGAGAAGTTAACTTAGTTACCAAGACTGTATGGTAGGTAGTCTAAAACTCCAGTGAAAATATGAGGAAGGTCATCCAGCAGAGGCGGCGGAAGAGGATTCTGGGAGATGTCAACCCAGTCATCTCTACTGTACTGTTGGTAGCCGAAGAAATGGAGTCAAGGAGCGGTTACGCCTGAAACACTGTATTAATGTCTCCACTTCCCTCCTCCTGTACCTAATACATTCATTATGTGAAGGTCACGCAAGGTTATATTCTTATTCTTATGTGTTTCTTCAGTCTACGTGGGTAGAGCTGGCAGTGATGGCTCTGCTATGCTCCTTCGGCAGATTTGGGAGATCAGGGAGCGTTCTAGTGCCCCTGACAACTGTAACTGTGGGATGTGTGACCAACTGCATCTGCTCATAGACCGCATAGTTCGGTTCGAGCAACAGGTGGACAGATGTCGGGGCATACAAGGGGTGGAGAGTGTGATAGACGCCAGCTTCACGGAGATGGACACAACGGAGGTTCAGAAAGGTGGATGGGTGATCGCGAGGAAAGGCAGGCAGGTAAGACATGAGCCTCATTTGCTATTCCCGTCTAAAACAGGTGTACCGTTTTAGATACAGTTGGGGGGCATAGCCTCTCAACGGAAGATGCCAGCAATGTAGCCATGTGGGTTGGCCAACTCCCGACGTAAAATGGAGAACAGCAAAGGCTGAAGGGAAATTCAGCCAACAGAGGCAGAAACTAGCAGGTGCAAGTATACTGTGTATTAAACTCTGCAAAAGCCCAGACAGCAGCAATACAAGCAGCCATCTGCATAATAATGTCGCAGCCATCTACATACTAATGAGCCATCCCCGGGAACAATTGAAACATTTGGGACAAACAAGGCCAAGCCAGACTCTTCGGCACCAGCAAGAGCCAACACAAAAGAGGTTAACGGACACCTCAAGACCGCCCATCGATCAGGGAACCGCTCCAGTATTGGAGAAATCGAACCAAGCGATTGGAACGAAGTCCAATCACTTGGAACCAGGTACAGGGTCCGCCCCGAAAGGCGGGAAGCCCCTGGGGACTATAAAGTTAAGCCCCCAAGTTCAAATCGTCCTTCTTGACAGGGTCACTCAGCAACGTAAAGCAACCCTTGAGAGTGACCTGTCCAGATGCCGCTCCAACGAAGTAAGTCTTAAGTCAACGCTCGCTACGAGATAGGCGCTCCTATTTACCAGTCCATACCAGCTTTTGAATCCCGCAGACTCAGAACCCGAACGAAAGGCCATTTATTCCACTGACCTGGTGGGCCAGTCCGAAGCTAAGTATAGTCATGTTCGTTGTAGAAATAGCTTAGATGTAGAATCTATGCATGAGTAGCGATTTACTGTGTATAATAAATGTGTATTGATTTGAATCTTACTAATTGGTGTATTGAGTTATTGATCATTACGTGAACTTGAACCTCGTCGCGGTATCATAAAGATACCTGGCGACTCGAGAGCAAAGGTTATAAAACAGAGCCAATTGAACCAACCAAAAGTTAGCAACAGCAGCAGCCAGACCTGTTGCAGCATAACTCGTTCTGCTGTAAAGCACGGTCAGGCAGAGTCCAAGCGAGTGTTAGTTTATAGGTGACTCGATATTCAGGAGCACAGACATGCGTTTCTGTGGCCGCAAAATCGACTCGAGGACAGTGTGTTCCCTCCCTTGTGTCAACGCCCTGGAGTCTCTAAACTGCTGCAGTGCAACCTTAAACAGGAGGGTAAAGAGACATGTGTCATTGTCAACATTGGTACGAATGATGTAAGCAAGACGAGACAAGAAGTCCTTCAAAAACATTCCTGGGAGTTAGGTTGGAGCTAAAATACAGGACCTCGAGAGCAGTAATCTCAGCATTACTCCCCGTGCCACGTGCTAGGGAGGCTTGGAACAGGGAGATAGTAAAGTTGAAGACGTGGCTAAACAGCTGGTGTCGGAGCAAGGGGTTTTCATATATGGATCACATGGATGTCTGCTGGGGAAGGTGCGACCAGTGTAGGAATGACGGGTTGCATGAGAACCGGAGGCGCACCAATAACCTGGGCGGGAGGTTTGTTCGGCTGGTGCTCTTTTTGAGGATTGAACGAGTGTGGCAGGAGGCTGAGAACCATGCCAGAAAGCCAGTAAGTGAGGGACAAGCAAAAATAGTGAGATTTAAATCAACAGAATGCAGTGTAAAAGGAGGCAGCGGGATGCCGCAGGGCTCAGCGGCACTGTTTTTCTAAAGTGCCTTTCGTTCAATGCAAGAAGTATAACAGGGAACACAGATGAACTGAGAGCCTGGGCTATTGCATGGAACTTTGATGCACTTGCAATTACACGATTAAAGGATGGACAGGACTGACAGCGTAATATTCCGGGATATTATCATTTTAGATAGGTCACAAGGGGAAACAAATGAAGTGGGGACGTTTCATTGCTGATTAGCGAGCAGATCACAGCTGTGCTGAGGGAAGATATATTGGAGGGATTTGCAGTGAGGCATTATGGGTGGCGCTCAGGATTGATAAGGGTGTAATCATTATGGTGGGCGTGTACTCTCGACTGCCAAGCAGCTCGCTGAAGGCAGTGGAGCAGTTGTGCATACAGATATTGAAAAGTTGTGAAACAAATAAGGGTAATTGACTGGGAATCCATTACAGCCAGGGGCTCGGATGGAGAGCAATTGTTTCATGTGTCCAGGAGGGCTTTTTGATATAGTATGTTGACGATCCAACTAGGGTCGGGCAATACTAGACTTGCTATTGGAGACTGTGCCAGGCCAGTTATTGTTATTTCAGTGGGGAAGCATTTTGGGCTGGGCGAACATTATTACATATGATTTCGGGTGGTCATTGTGTGGTATCGCGTGTGAGTGTGCTTAATTGGGCGAGGGGGAATTGCCTCTAAATTAGTCAGAAACTGGGGAATGTGAACTGTCAGCGGCTATTTGAGAGCAAATCTACAATTGACATGTTGGAGACTTTTAAAGGCCAGTTGATTAATACGCAGGACAGGCAAATGTGAAGATAGAAATGGCAGGATTCGCAAACATCGATGACACTGGAAATTGTAAGCTTGGTCCAAATGAAAAAGGAAGCATACGATAGGTCTCGGGATTTAAAAGCTGACAAAGCCCTTCAGGAGCAGAGTGAAAGTAGGAAGAAATTTAAACTTAAAATTAGGAGGCTAAAAGGGGACATGAAGTGTCTTCAGCAAACATGGTCAAGGAGAATCCTAAGGGTTTTTATGCATATATTAGGAGCAAGATGGTAGCAAGAGAAGTAGTAGACCCACACAAGGGCAATGGGGGGGGGGGGGGAGTTATATGTGAACCCACAGGAAGTGGGTGAAATCCTTAATGAGTAATTTGTATCGGAATTCAACAGTGAGAAGAACATGATGGATTTTTAGGTTAGGGATGGGTGCGTGAACGCTCTTGAGAATGTCAATATATAAAAGGAGGAACTGTTGAGGGTCCCACATTGCCTTAAGGTAGACAGGTCGCCGGTGGCGGATGGAATCGCTGCCACATTGCTGTGGCAGGCAACGGGAGAAATATTTGGGTCCTTAACAGGTATCTTCACATTCTCGTTGACAGCTGGCGTGGTTCCAGAGGCCTGGCGAATAGCCAATGTTGTTCTTTCGTTTCTGAAAGGAAGCAGGGATACTGCAGCAAATTATAGGCCAGTGAGCCTGACATCAGTGGTGGGAACGCTTTAGGAAATGATACTGAGGGTCAGGATATATGCACATTTGGAGGAAAATCAACTAGTTCGTGACAGGCAGCATGGTTTTGTACGGGGAAGGTCATGTCTCACCAACGTAATTGATTTCTTTGGAGAGGTGACAAAGAAAGTTGATGACGGAAGAGCTATGGTTTTCGTTTATATGGACTTTAGTAAGGTGCTTCAAAATGTCTCGCATGGCAGTCTGGTACAACAACTAAAATCACATGAGATTCGGGATGGGCTGGCTGGATGGATCCAGAACTGACTTGTTTCTCGAAGACAGACAGTAGCAGTCGAAGGGTATTTTTCAGGATGGAGGTCTGTCGCGAATGGTGTTCTGCAGGAATCTGCGCTGGGATCTCTGTTGTTTGTAATATCTATAAATGATCTGGAGTAAATTATTAGTGGGTGGTCTGAATAGTAACTGCGGATAACGTGAAGATTATCGGAGTTGTTGATTGTTCCGTGCATTGTCAGAGGATACAAAAATATATAAAGATAGACTGGAAACTGGGGCAAAGAAATGGCAGATGGAGTTTAAACCGGACAAATGACATGTGATGCATTTTGGAGGATCACATCTATATATGAACTCTACTGTACAAGGCAGAACTCTAATGAACATTAACATGTGGAGGGATCAGGGCGAACAGTTCAGCAGTTCACTAAAAGTTTCAAGACAGGTGCCAAGGTGATTAAGAAGGCTTATGGCACGACTACCTGCATCAGCAGGGCATTTAGTGCATTATTTGCGAAATCATGTTTCAGTTATAAAACACCTTGGCTAGGCCCCACATGACGTATTGCGCACAGTCCGTGTCACTACTTTCTCAGAACGACTTCGGCACTTTAGTGAGAGTGCAAAGAAGGTTCACCAGAATGTTACGTGGTCTCGAGGGTTTTGGCTATGAGATGTTGAATACACTATGATTCTTTTCACTAGAAAGACAGAGGCTGAGGGGAGACCTGATAGAGGTCTACAAAATTATTGGAGGCATTGACAGGGAGGATAGTCAGAGGCTATTTCCAAGTGTTGAAGTGTCAATTACAAAGGGGCGCCCGTTGAAGGTGAGAGGGGGAAAGTTTAAAGTAAGTATTACACACAGAGAGTGCGGGTGCCTGGAACGCGTATCCAGAGGATGTGGTGGAAGAAACAACCTGAACAACATTTAAGAGACATTTGGATGGGTACATGAATAGGGAGGAAATAGAGGGAAACGGACCGAGTACGGGCAGAGCTTTGGTTTTTTAGTTACGGGATCATGATCGGCATAAGCTTGCCTTTACCTGGGCAGTACTGTTTTTGTTCTGTGTTCTTTGATCTGAAGAAGAACATTAAGGAACTGCAAGAAGCTGTCGAGTTGTCAGGAAGACTGGATAAAGCCGTCCAGGAAAGGCACAAGAAAGATAAATGGGAATGGTAGATGTAAATGGAAAGGAGGCACGAGAATCAAAACACATTGGAATTACTTCAATTTGGTCACAAAGATTGTAGGGAAACTGACGGTTGCAAAAATCAGCAACAACGTGAAAATCAACGGCAGCGATGGCTATGCGCTATTGCCAGATGAAGATCAGAGAGCGAGCTCGGTGATCAAAGTTTAGGAGACCCTCAACCAGCAGAATCTAGCTCCGTATTCCAGTTCGATGGCAGCATAGTAACTCAGATAATTAACGGCTACCTCGAAGAATCTGAGAAACACGTCCAAATACCCTGAACACTAACACGTCCTTGAAGAGCGCTAACATCCAAGCAGTATTGTTCAAACTTTGGAAGAACTCACTCATCGCAGATGATGCGGCCAGTTCACCAAACTCTGGACTGCAAAGGATGACCAGGTTTACAGGGGCATGAAGGAGGAACTGACGAAAATCGACTGGGAGCAGAGCCTAGTGGGAAAGACAGTAGAACAGCAATGGCAGGAGTTTATGGGAGTAATTGAGGACACAGTACAGAGGTTCATCTGAAAGAAAAGAAAGCTTATCAGAGGGGGGGATTAGGCAGCCATGGCTGACAAAGGAAGTCAGGGAATGCATCAAAGCAAAAGAGAAAGCCTATAATGTGGCAAAGAGTAGTGGGAAGTCAGAAGATTGGGAAGGCTACAAAAACAAACAGAGGATAATAAAGAGAGAAATAAGGAAAGAGAGGATCAGATATGAAGGTCGGTTAGCCAGTAACACTAGGAAAGATGTTAAACGTTTCTTTAAATACATTAAAAACAAACGGGAGGCAAAAGTAGACAAAAGTAGACGCTGGTAACCGAGTGATGGGAGACAAGGAAATAGCTGAGGAACTAAATAAGTACTTTGCATCAGTTTTCACAGTAGAAGACATGAGTAATATCCAAACAATTCAGGAGAGTCAGGGAGCAGAGTTGAATATGGTAGCCATCACAAAGGAGAAAGTGCTAGAGAAACTAAGAGGTCTAAAAATTGATATATCTCCGGGCCCAGATGGGCTACATCCTAGTGTTCGAAAGGAGATAGCTGAAGAAATAGTGTAGGCGTTGGTTATGATCTTTCAAAAGTCACTGGAGTCAGGGAAAGTCCCAGAGGATTGGAAAATCGCTGTTGTAACCGCCCTGTTCAAGTATGGAATAAGAAAAAAGATGGAAAGTTATAGGCCAATTAGCCTAACCTCGTTTGTTGGCAAGATTCTAGAATCCATCGTTAAGGATGAGATTTCTAAATTCTTAGAAGTGCAGTGTCGGATTAGGACAAGTCAGCATGGATCTAGTATGGGGAGGTCGTGCCTGACAAACCTGTTAGAGTTCTTTGAAGAGATAACAAATAGGTTAGACCAAGGAGAGCAAATTGATGTTATCTATCTTGACTTCCAAAAGACCTTTGATAAAGTGCCTCACGGGAGACTGCTGAGTAAAATAAGGGCCCCTGGTATTCGAGGCAAGATACTAACATGGATTGACGATTGGCTGTCAGGCAGAAGGCAGAGAGTTGGGATAAAAGGTTATTTTTCGGAATGGCAACCGGTGACGAGTGGTGTCCCGCAGGGTTCAGTGTTGGGGCCACAGCTATTCTCTTTATATATTAAAGATCTAGATGACGGGACTGGGGGCATTCTGGCTAGGGTTGCCGATGATACAAAGATAGTTGGAGGGACAGGTAGTATTGAGGAGGTGGGGAGGCTGCAGAAAGATTAAGTCAGTTTAGGAGATTGGTCCAAGAAATGGCTGATGAAATTCAACATGGGCAAGTCGAGGTCTTGCACTTTGGAAAAAAAGAATAGAGGCATGGACTATTTTCTAAACGGTGACAAAAGTCATAATGCTGAAGTGCAAAGGGACTTGGGAGTCCTAGTCCAGGATTCTCTAAAGGTAAACTTGCAGGTAGAGTCCGTAATTAAGAAAGCAAATGCAATGTTGTCATTTATCTCAAGAGGCTTGGAATATAAAAGCAGGGATGTACTTCTGAAGCTTTATAAAGCACTAGTTAGGCCCCATTTAGAATACTGTGAGCAATTTTGGGCACCACACCCCAGGAAGGACATACTGGCACTGGAGCGGGTCCAGCGGAGATGCACACGGATGATCCCAGGAATGGGAAGCCTAACATACGATGAACGTCGGAGGATCCTGGGATTATATTTATTGGTGTTTAGGAGGTTGAGGGGAGATCTAATAGAACTTACAAGATAATGAATGGCTTAGATAGGGTGGACGGAGGGAAGTTGTTTCCATTAGCAGGGGAGACTAGGACCCGGGGGCACAGCCTTAGAATAAAAGGGAGTCACTTTAGAACAGAGATGAGGAGAAATTTATTTAGCCAGAGAATGGTGGGTCTGTGGAACTCATTGCCACAGAGGTAGGTGGAGGCCGGGACGTTGAGTGCCTTTTTTACACAGAAGTTGATGAATTCTTGATTTCTCGAGGAATTAAGGGCTATGGAGAGACAGCGAGTAAATGGAGTTGAAATCAGCCATGACTGAATGGTGGAGTGGACTCGATGGACTGAATGGCCTTACTTCCGCTCCAATGTCTTATGCTTGATTTCAGGCAGGCGCTTGATAGCTTCTAACGTTGGTATATTTCAAAAGAGCATGGCTTCGAGGAGTGGTACATTATTAACTTCAAAGATATACACGTTAATTCCATCTGCTGGCTGGAATATAATATTAATCTTTATTGTCACATCTAGACTTACGTTAACACTGCAATGATGTTACTGTGAAAAAGCCCCTAGTCGCCACATTCCGCCGACTATTAGGGTACACTTGGGAGAATTCAGAATGTCCAAATTACCTAATAGCACGTCGTTCGGGATATGTGGGACGGAAACCGAGCACGCCGAGGAAACCCATACAGACACAGAGAGAACGTGCAGGCTTCACACAGACAGTGTCCCAAGCCGGGAATCGAACCTAAGATCCTGGAGCTGTGCAGCAACAGCGCAGCCACACTGAGCTACCATGCTGCCCAAATATTGCGTGCACTAAGTGGCCGCGCCGTCGTGAATGCCGTCAAAGTTCACGACGGCGCGGAATGGGCCTGGTCCCGACCAATTCCGGCCCTGACAATGGGCCAGTATCGGGGCCACGTCATCTACCCGCGCCAGGCATTGTCACCCGCGTAAAAGCGGCGCCGCATAGATGACGCAGCCGGCGCCGCATAACGGACGTAATCCGCGCATGCGTGGTTGCCGTCCTATCCAAATCTTCCCCGCAAGAAGATGGGGGACGGATCTTGCGGGGCCGCGGAAGCAAGGAGGTCCTCCTTCAGAGAGGACGGCCCGACGATCGGTGGGCACCGATCGCGGGCCACCCCACATTCAAGGTGAAGCGCATTCCCCCCCCCCAGCGTTCACGCACCGCCCACGACTGTAGCGACCAGGTGTGGACGGCGCTGGGGGAAACCCGCCGTTTTGGCCTGGCCGCTCGGCCCATCCGGGCCTCAGAATAACGGGGGTGCCGGAGAATCGCCATTTTGGGTATCTGCGGCGATTCCCCTGCATGCGGCCCGCGAAACACGACCGGCCCGTTCCCGCCGCTTGGGAGAATCGCGGGAGGGCGTCGGACCGGCGTCCCCGGAAATTTCGGCAGCCCAGGCGATTCTCCCAACCGGCGCGGGAGTGGAGAATCGCACCCTGAGTCAAGGTTCATCTACAAGCTAGTGAGTTCAATACGATGATTGTTAGGGATAAATGTGCCTACTGTACCACTACCACGCCCTCCACCCCACGCCCAACAGTCATTCTCCCAGGCTTTCCGTGGACAGCAGATCAGGCACAATGTAAATCGACAACTTCCCCTTAATAGCAAGTAATGTCTGGAGGTAGAGTCATCGAAGGGTCCGCATATGAGAATATATTCCGCAAAGAATTTGAAACAAACAGCGAAATTTCCCGCAAATTGGACTTTGAAACAAATGAAAGAAATAGTTCTCATGTTGCCCTCAATCTTGTTCAATTTGTGTCAGCAGTGTTGTGTTCACTTCTTTTTAACATTAACTTCAATGTAGACAGCCGAATTACTGGAACAGATAACATCCCGGTCGGTCACGATTGTTTTCTTCCAAACCAAACTGTACCGGTTTCTGAGACAGCAGCCCATCGCTTGGCTGTACATTGAATAATCGCACAGATTCGCCAAAATGAAGAAATAAAGAGAAAATACGAAATGGCAAGCGGCATCTGCGTGAGTAAGCATACTGCATTATCAGATCAGCGATTCCTCTCGCTTTCTCTCCGCATATATTGCTGACCTGGCCATCTGCGGCACGCTCTATATTAATGTAAGTAATTCTGTCTTGTAATGTCTGCCGCGTTTTGCGTCCACTCATTAGAAAGGGCTAATAATCGTAAATTTAGAAATCTGGGTGCGTGCATTTGAGCTGAGAATGGTGAGAAAACTGACTTTCTAGAATCATAGACCTTACATTATACCGGCCATTAGAAAGAACACCCAAGTAAGTCACGCCTCCACCGTATCCCCGTAATCCCACCGAACCTCTTGGACACGATGGGTTAATTTAGAATGACCAAAACACCTATCCTGCACATCTCTGCACTGTGGGGGGAAGGCTGAGCGCCCTGCGAAAATCCACGCAGAGGAAGTGCGAACTGCAGACAGTCACCCGAAACCGGAATTCAACCCGGGTACCTGGGGCTGTGAGGCATCAGTGGTAACCATTGTGCACCGCGCCGCCCACTACTCCAGTTGTTCAATACAAGCGATAATAGAATTTATCATCGAATTTACAGTGCAGAAGGAGGCCATTCTGCCCATCGATACTACAGCGGCTCTTGGAAAGAGCACCCTATTATGCCCACACCTCCACCCTATCCCTGTAACCCAACAACCCCATATAATCTAAGGGCGAATTAACATGGCCAACTCACCTAACCTGCACATATTTGAAATGTGGTAGGGAACCGGAAACCCGGAGGAAACCAAAACAGACACGGTGAGAACGTGCAGACTCCACACAGACAGTGACCCAAGCGGGATTCAAACTGGGACCCTGGCTCTTCGAAGCCATAGTACTAACCGCTATGCTACCGTGCTGCCTGATGTTCGAAATAGGGTGAGCGCAGTAAATCAATCCTATCTGTCTGGCCTATTTATATAATTTTGAAATTACGGCAAGCATCACAGAACAATGGCATTTAAATATTTTCAGTATGCTGGACTGAGTCTCCAGATTGTGTTGCTTTGTTCCATTTTTATCCTCCACGCAATCCTGTATCAATAATAACTCCATCATTAATTTCGGTTTCATTCTCAACGTTTTGTCGCAAATCGTACAAATGACGTTTCAGCCTCTGTTGACTTGATGTGCGAAAGTTTGCTGCATAAGTACGCTGTGGCCGAACGCCTATTATTTCTTTCCGACTTTGGATCATTGGAAAATGAGTAGTGGTGGAAGTTCAACTGAAGGAAATCGCGCGAAGTGCACAAATGAATGCCAATGCGCCAAATTGAGTTATGCCACTGCCAAGGTTCAGTTTCACTACCGATTTATTTTTCTTTCAATCTACTCAATTTATATTTTAATGCCAACGTTTGTTTCTCTGATACTTTGTCTGCGTAGTCAGTATCCACCCCATTCGTACTGGGTGCGACTCTGTGAGTCTAGTTTAATGATCAATGGAGGTGCAAAAGGGACTATATTGAATCACCCGCCCAGCATATGAAGTGAACTCAGAAACGTGTTCAGCTTTACAAACGAAGCGTGGTCTCACTTTTAAGCGAATGCCAACATTTGAAGATTCTCCAAAGTATACCTTGGAATCGATGTTCCTGAATGTTCAGTGGTGTCTTTGGTACTTTAACAGAATATGCTTCATTGCCAAGTACTGAGTTTTACTTCCCATATTAGGAACAGCGTGCACTTTCTAAATAATTCCTCTGCTTCCCACTTTGAGTAATTTACTCGTCAGCAGGATAAAGTCCGGCACAGAGACTGACTGTTGTCTGCTGCGCACCAATCGCGACCATCAATGTCTGTATTTAATGGTATGATTAATATCCCCGGGCGCAGAAAAAATAAATTATGCTGCTTACCCGAAGCAGTTTGCGCACTTGTTTCACCTGGAATTAAAGACAATAATGCATCATGAATTATTTATTCTTCTGGAGAATTCGGCGTTGTAGGGGGGCATGACAGAAAGCGCAAAACACAGAGTTTCAGGTTCAAAAATTGTCGAGCTAAAATGCAGTTAATAATACGAAAACTACGCCCATCATAAAAAGGATGAATCAAGATTTTGTTTTTTTGAAAGAAAATTTAACGTCCTTCCTTTGTCGGGTCAAGGGTGACTGTAGGCGCAAATATTTTTATTTTCCCGGCACTGGCATTCTGACATTGTAATTAACTCCGCAAAGAGGTCTAACATCAGGGAAACGGGATGTGGACCACATTGCATCATTCAAACCATGGCTTGTGGAACTTGAATTCCTCCTTGTTGAAGTGTATGGGTCATCCCAAAAGTGAAAGCGTTTCCCACAAACTAGTCAAGAAACAGCATGGCTTTGTCATACACATGTAATTATGCGTTGTACGCAAAGCACCAGATATATCCATCAGCAGTGTAGTGGTCGTAGTGGAAAACAGTTGGAAGGCACTTGACTCAGGAGTTCGCAATTTTGAAAATAGGACCCATCATATCCCTTGGCAGAGGGAATAACAGAGGCAAAGTATCCCTCTGCTGATTAACCGTACCGTGACATCGTAGCTAAATAATTATTGCTCATAGTGAGAGAATACCAACTTCAAAATGTAGGAATAGAGATAATGTTACAGCATGTACTCCGGTTGGCACACTTCAAAGAACCTCAACCATTTTGGCTCGGTAGCACCACGACGTATCTGTCCGGCCAGGTCCTATAGTGCCTAGCTGCCTTGCTGGGTCAGCAACAGGTGGTGCAGAAACGAATGCGATGAAGAATGCTTGAACTCGTCCTCACCTATCTACCTGCCACCAATACATATATCAATACCAGTATTGGAAGTAATTTTAATAGCTCATTACTTGCGAAAACGGTTTTCACCTTAAATTAGAGGCTCAATTCCACTGTGTTGCGTTGGTCTACCACTAAGTTACAGTGGGATAGGTTGTGAAGAATAGCTTCAATCTAGGCATGCATAGGTCGCTTCCGACTGCCAGTAACAGAATTGCACTGAAGCACAATCTGTCAACTCATATTGTAGTGGATCCTCCATTCAATTGTTCGTCTACAAACGGAATATAAACAATTGATCAATGAAGCGTGCATAACCTCATACCAGTAGCGACAACTGTCACACATCGAATGTTAAATAGTTAGTCAGCTCAAGTTACGTAACGAAATTCGTTTCAGCCATCTTCAGCCAGAGGTTGCCGTTCCAGAATCCCATACAAACCCCAACAGAGCCATCCCCATTAGTGATTTGTTTATTTCGTCGACTCGATTCATGCAGGAAGAAATAAACTGGTGCAGCGAATACTTCGTTCCCCAACAATAGTATTGAGAACATATGTACTAGTTTCACGTGCCAGTACCTTTAAGAAATGGGTGTTTCTAAATGGCTGTGTACATAAGTAGCTGTAGTGAGAGTACCTTTAAGAAATGGGTGATCATTGCTGCAGTGATATCAGAGAGTGGGTGGAGCTGGGCTGTCTGTCAGCTATTTACTTTAGTTTTAGGCTGTTTGCTGCAGGGTGTGATTTAGTTTCGTTTTCAGAGCTGGATAGCTGCAGTCACAGCCAGAAGGTGTATTACAGTCTCTCTTTGTAATCTAAAGAATGTAAATCGATCCGTTTGTGATTTAAAACTAATAACTGCTCTCAGTAGTGATTTAAACCTGATGTGCTTCTGTTAAAAGTTTTGTTTTAAGTTTATGGATGTTAAGAGGACAGCTTACGGATTACTTAGTGTTATATTCTTTGGGGGTTATATTAGCATTGGTGGTTGCTACGACGTCCACTGTATATTTTAAAAGGTTTAACTTGAGTTCATAGAATAAACATTGTTTTTCTTGTAAAAAAAAATACTTTTCCATTTCTGCTATACCACTCCTGTACAGTGGGCCGTGTGCTCCCCATACCACAATCTATTAAAATTTGTGGGTCAGGTGAATTCCATGATACAGTTTGGGGTTTTCTAAAGCCTGGCCCATAAAAAATTGGGGGCTCGAGGAAGATAAAAATCTATCTATTGGTTTGGCTTTGTCAACTGAAAGACAGTGAGGGGCGAGCATATTGTGGGTGTTTTTCAGGTGTTGCATTTCAGTTTAAGTAGGGAGTGCGTTATGCACAATGGCTTTTTCACAGGCTCAGGGGTTTTTGGGGGTGTAGACGGTCACACGCAGTACCTTACGGACCCAGACTAAAAGCAGACTGTTAGATTTTACAAAAACATTGCAGTTAACATTACATGACAAAATGCAAAAAGATGAGGTAATTATGGCGATGGGTAAGCATTTAAAGTTGCCTGAGATACAGTTTGACTCATTGGCAATGGCAAAAATTAAGTTACAAATTAAACAAATGGAAAATGAGAAAGCATTAAAGCAGCTTGAATATGAAAGAGAGAGAGAGGAAAAAGAAAGAGAAAGAGAAAGAGAGAGAGGGGAAAAAGAGAGAGAAGAAAGGAAAACAGAAATAAAAGCCCTTGCAGAACAACAAGAAAGAGAAATGGAGATGCAGATCAGGGAAAGGTTACAGAGATAGAGTTTGAACTTCAGAAAATGGCCATGAAATATGACAGTCAGTTAAAATTGGCAGACATAAAGAGAAAGGTACATTTGGTCGATAGTGATGAGGATAGTGAGAAAGAGCGTCATGGTCGAAGACTTGGTGGGGATCTATATAAATATGCCCAAGCACTGCCAAGATTTGGGGAGAAGGAGGTGGAAGCCGTTTTCATTTCATTTGAGAAGGTGGCTAAACCAATTAAATGGCCATAGGACATGTGGGTATTACTGATTCAAACAAAGCTGGTAGGCAGGGCTAGTGAAGTGTTTGCATCACTACCGGAGAAGGTATCTGGGTCGTATGAGGAGGTGGAAAAAATCCATCTTAGGTGCATATGAACTAGTGCCTGAAGCCGCCAGACAAAGATTTAGAAATTTAAGGAAAGAACCTGGTCAAACATACATGGAGTTTGAAACGATCAAACAGAGTAATTTTGATAGGTGGATAAGGGCTTTGAAAATAGAGCAAACGTATGAACCTCTCAGAGGAATTATACTTTTGGAGGAGTTTAAAATTTAAATTCCTGATGTAGTGCAAACTCATATGGAAGAGCAGAGGGTTAAAACTGCGAGGTTAGCAGCAGAAATGGCAGATGATCATGAATTAGTTCATAAATTAAAGTTTGGTTTCCGACATCAGTTTCAGCCTGTGAGGGACAGAAACTGGGGACATGAGAAATACTCGTGTGGTGAAGTTAAAGGTGATCTGATGGGAAATAATAAAGAGAGTGCACCTCTGATTAAAAAAAGAAATCCAGGAGGGTGGAAAGAAACGAACATTTTCAACAGTTTTCACTGTAATAAACTAGGCCATGTAAAGTCACATTGTTGGCGGTTGAAGAAATGCACTGGGAAGGCTGATGTGGTAAAACAGGATAGGACAGTAGGGTTTGTTAAAGTGGTAAAGGAAAGGCCAAGTGAAGCGAAGGAGGTGCAAAAGATTGTACAGCCTGATCAAGAGGTGATTGATCAGAAGGTGCCAGATCTCTTTAAATAATTGACTTGTGTGGGTAAAGTTTACTCATGTGTATAAGAAGCAGTAGGCAAAGAAGTCACAATTTTAAGAGATACAGGGGCTAGTCAATCTTTAATGGTAAGAGATGAGGAATTATGTAGTTTGGGAAGAATGTTGCCAGAAAAGATGGTGACATGTGGAATTCAGAGTGAGAGGTGTAGCGTTCCATTATATAAGGTAAAGTTGGAAAATCAACTGAAGAGTGGTGAAGTTGTAGTAGGAGTAAGTGAGAAACTATTTTGTTCAGTAATCCAGTTTATCTTGGGTAATGATATAGCTGGATCTCAGGTGGGGGTGATGCCTACTGTAATTGATAAGTCAGTGGAAAATGAGACAACTGAACTGTTGACGGACGAATATTCTGTTTTTTTCCGGATTGTGTAGGAACAAGGTCGCAAGGTCACAGGTTAAGACAAGAAGAGAAATCAGAGTGAAGATGAAGTTAAGTGCAATTATCAGAAACGATTTTTGAACATATGGTTGGAAAGGTACAAGAACAGGTTGAAGATGAGGTGGATATTTTTAGTTCAGGAAAATTGGCGGAGTTACAACAGAAAGATATAGAAATAAACCAGATGTATCAGAAAGCATCTACGGAAGGGTAATCTGAGTGTATACCAGAGTGTTATTACCGTAAAAGCGATGTCTTGATGAGAAAATGGAGGCCTTTACATATGCAGGCGGATGAAAAGTGGGCAGATGTTCATCAAGTAGTATTGCCGGTAGGATATAGAAAGGAGGTGTTGCGAGTTGCACATGGGTTATCAGTGGGAGGTAATTTGGAAATAAGGAAAACTCAAGCTGAAATCCAAAATCGTTTTTCTTGGCCTGGACTACATAAAGATGTAGTTAAATTTTGTCAATCATGTCACACATGTCAAGTGATAGGGAAACCTCAAGCAGTGATAAAAACAGTGCCCTTAATACCCATTCCAGCAAATGAGGACAATTTTACAAAGGTCCTAATTGATTGCGTAGGACCGCTTCCTGAAATGAAAAGTGCGAATCAATATCTTTTGACTATAATGGATGTGTCTACTAGGTTTCCAGAGGCCATTCCAGTACGTAATATTGCTGCTAAAAAGATTGTGGAGGAGTCGCTTAATTCTTTACGAGATATGGACTACCCACAGAAATACAATCCGATCAAGGATCGAATTTTACCTAAAGGTTATTCAAAGAAGTTATTGATAACTCAGGAATAAAACAATTTAATTCAACTGCAGACCATCCAGAATCGCAGGGAGCATTAGAAAGGTGGCATCAGACATTAAAGACAATGTTGAGGGCTTATTGTGACGATTATCCAGAGTATTGGGATAAAGGAATTTTATTTGCACGGTTTGCAATTAAGGATGCACCTAATGAGTCAACCAAATTTTTGTCCTTTTGAACTAATTTTTGGTCATGCGTTAAGAGGACCACTTAAATTGATTAAGGAAAGATTGATGAGTGAGACATAGGAAATTGCATTATTGGATTATGTGTCAAATTTTATGGAACGATTAAAAAGAGCAGGTGAATTGGCTGGATAACATTTGAAAGTTGCACATAATGTTATGAAACGGGCCGCGGACAAGGAATCCAAAGTTCGTAATTTTGCGAGTGGAGATAAAGTTTTAGTGTTGTTACCAGTGGTAGGTGAGTCTATAAAAGCTAGGTTTTGTGGACGTTATCAGATTGAAAGGAAATTATGTGAGGTTAATTATATGGTAAAAACACCAGATAGAAGGAAGACTCACCGAGTGTGTCATGTGAATATGCTTAAAACGTACTTTGAAAGGGAAGGAGAGAAAAATGAAGAGGTGTGAATGATTCTAACTCAAAGTGAAAAACCAAATCCAGATGACTAAATTTGACATACCTCAAATTAATTTGGAAAATGAGGAAGTTCTTAAAAATTGGGACAAATTATTGAGTTACCTTCCAGAGGAAAAAGCGACTGCCCTGACTTAGTTATTGCTATCACATGGACATATTTGTGGAGATCAATTGGGAAGTACTAAAATGGCTATACATGATTTAGATGTGGGAAATGCTGTTCCGATCAAACAACATCCATACAGACTTAACACCTTAAAATTGGCAAAGGTTAACAAAGAGATTGAGAGGATGCTTAAAAATAGCATAATTGAAGTGGGTTGCAGTCAATGGAGCTCACCCATAGTGATGGTACCTAAACCAGACGGTACCCAATGGTTGTGTATCGACTAAAGAAAGGTTAATGCAGTTACAAGAACGGACTCTTATCCTATCCCACTTCTTCAGGTTTTCATTGAGAAAGTGGAAGAATCAGCTTTTATTTCCAAACTTGATTTATTTAAAGGTTACTGGCGGGTACCTTTAGGTGAAGGGGCGAAGGAGATTTCAGCTTTTGTGACTCCAGATGGTATATACATATTCAAAGTTATGTCATTTGGCATGATAAACGCCCCAGCCACATTTCAACGGTTAACTAACAATGTCGCTTCAGGATTACCTAATTGTGCGGTATACATCGACGATCTGGTAATTTTCAGCCAGACATGGAAAGAATATTAAAAACATCTGATGGAGTTATTCGATCGACTTCAGGAGGCTGTTTTGGTGATAAACCTGGCCAAAAGTGAATTGGGAAAAGCCCAAGTCACTTTCCTTGCCCATTCAATTGGACAGGGTCGAATGATCCCATGGGATGTGAAGACAAAAGTTATTCGTGAGTTTCCGATACCCTCGACACGACGGGAAAAAATGCGATTTCTTGGTATGAGTGTGTTTTACCGGAAATTTGTACCGAATTTCAGTGTGTTCGCTCCACTGGCGGACTTGGTCAAGAAGCCTTACACATTCCAGTGGACAGCGGAGTGTCAACACGCATTTGACAGCCTGAAGGCTGTGTTAACCACTGCTCCTGTGTTAGCCATCCCAAATTATACGAAACCATTCAAAATGGCAGTTGATGCGAATGATGTGGGTGTAGATGCGGTGCTTCAACAAGACGTCAACGAAGGGCTAGAGCGGTCTATTGATTATTTTACAAAGAAATTGAATTCTCACCAGAAAAGGTGTTCAACGATTGACAAGGAGAAGTGAGTTTGGTGCTAGCTTTGCAACATTTTCACATTCATGTGACCAACAATCCGTCAGACACCATTATATGTCCTGATCATAATCCGTTGACGTTTTTACAGTGATTCCGGATTAACAATGCAAGGCTGTTTCGCTGGAGTTTATTGTTACAGCCATTTCATTTTAAAATAGTACATGTGGCAGGATTAGAAGACGTGATAGCCGATGCTTTGTCACGAATGTGATGAACGGAAAGATTTTCAGTTGGAGGAAGGAGAAAAAAATAGAAAAGGACTAGATTATTATACCTGTTTGTGTGTGCTGTTTTTGAAACGAAAATGTATATTTACTGTGTGCATTTCTTAAAGGATAGTGAAAAGGAGAAAAATGAAACCATCTTGAAATTGAAGCTATTTTTTAAAAAATGGTATGTATATAAGTATCTGTAGTGAGAGTACCTTTAAGAAATGGGTGTTTATTACTGCAGTGATGTCAGAGAGTGGGTGGAGCTGGGCTGTCTGTCAGCTTTTTACTTTCGTTATAGGCTGTTTGCTGCAGGGTGTGTTTTAATTCCATTTTCAGAGCAGGATAGCTGTAGTCACAGCCGGAAGATGTATTAGAGTCTCTCTGTAATCTAAAAGAATGTAAATCGATTCTTTGGTGAGTTAAAACTAATAACTGCTCTCAGTAGTCACTTTAACCTGATGTGCTTTTGATAAAAGTTTTGTTGTAAGTCTTATGGATGTTAAAAGGTCAGCTTGAGGACAACCTAGTGTTGCATTCTTTGGGGACGGGGGGGGGGGGGGGGGTTATTTGCATTGATGGTTGCTAAGATGTTCACTGTATGTTTTAAAAAGGTTAACTTGAGTTCATAGAATAAACATTATTTTGCTTTAAAAAAATAATTTTCCATTTCTGCTGTACCACACCTGTAGAATGGGCCGTGTACTCCCCATTCCACAATCTAGTAAACGTTGTGGGTCAGGTGAACTCCATGATACACTTTCGGTTTCTCTAAACCCTGGCGCATAACACTAGCTTTAGCCGTGCTCTTAGCCGAGCTATTCCACTACAGTGGGGCGAGTGGCATCAATCTGCCATCCTGATATTATCTGTCGAGCTGAATAACAAGGACTGTGAAGAGAGTTATACGCAGCATAGAAGGCGAATGGAATCAAATCGGGAAGTTGAGATATGTCAAAACAAGAGAGAAGACAAAAGAGTAAAGTCCTCATATGGGTTTCGATATACAGACCATGATAGAAAGGGTCAGGGATTACAAATCTAACAGTAAATCAGCAGTCAGTGGTCGATGCTGAACAGGAACAAAGGGATAATAGACTCTGTATTTAAACGCATGGACAAACCGGAAGATAATTGATCACGAAGCACAAATTAATAAGAGCGATGCTGTTTTATATTTAAAGAACCTAGATTTTTTTCCATGAAGGGGCAATTTAACGTGGACAATCCCCCTGCTCTACACATCGTTTCGTTGTGGTGATGAGACTCAAATAGACACGGGTGAAATTTCAATATCACATTAACAGCTATCCAGGGCTGGCATAGAACCCGGGTCCTCGATATAGGGAGGCAGTGACGCTAATCACTGCGCCAGTCAATGAGCACGTTCGGTTGATAGCCATTGCGGAGTCTCAGCTGCATGTCGAAATTACATTGCACTCGAATATTCTTGGGGTGAGACATTTTGGAAGGAAAGGGCGCTCGGGCAATGTGTGTGTGTGTGTGGGGGGGGGGGGGAGGGGAGGGGAGGGGGGGGGGCTGGTGGTGGCGCTGCTCAGCCTCTGTTTCGGAGTGATGTAACTGGCATATCAAGGGGGTTAACCTAACTTCTGGAGACAAGAATGTGGTAGCTGCTTGCTTTGAAGTGAGAAATGATAAAGGGAAGAAGACACTTTTTGGAATAGTGCACAGCAGCATTAATTGTAAGTGAACAGTAATAGTAAGCGCCTTTCGGATAGATACAGCAATGACAAAAAGCGGTTTGTGATTCTAAAATTGCAATCGGAAAAGCTAACGTAGATTAAAGGGTTGTTTTAGGGATCGCTCATTAGAACAACCCGTTCCAGATGCAACCAGTCAGTAGGCTATGCTAAACAAGATATGGAGCAATCCATAATATGGAAAAATTATGTGACAACATCCTCCAAAGGCACCCCCGGGTACTTCGGTCATAACATGATTAATTGCCACATTCAGTTTGACAGAAAAAAATGCATCCAGGAAAAATATTTTAAAATAAAGTAGGAACACTTATGAGAGCATGAAAATGGAGTTGGCCAGAATGAATTGGTAAATACGATGAAGGGATAGGTTAATAGATATTCAATTGAAGACATTTCATTGGATACTTCATGATGCATTGAACAGTCACGGACCATGAGAAAGCAAAGATCCAATTGAAAGGTCAGTGATTGTGAATATCCACAAAAGTAAAAGACAGTATCAAAATGGTAGAAAAAGGATGCATTTGCGCAAAGCAGAATAGCGAGTCACAAAATTGAAACGGGTAATAAGTACATCAAAGACTGAGAAAAAGATTCAACAGGAGGGTAAATCTAGAGTCCGAGTGAAAGCTGGTTGAAAACAGAAAGACCCATAGTCAGAATTTATACAGATTTATACATCAGAAAATAGTTCATAATGTGAGAGTTCTTTCTGCAGAAAATACGCAATGAAATTGATAATGGAAATCAGAGCGGTGGCAATAATTAAACATGTATTTTGTGTCAGGAATTTCACAATCACCAGGAAGGTGAAGGCAGGTGATAATGAGCGACGTTTTCGGTCTATTGTACTAATAAATTATTGGGTTCAGCTCAACTTCATCTCAAGACTTGAAAGGAGTTGCTAATGTGAATTTTATTCATTGGTTATCATTTTTTAAAATTCCCTCGATTCAGGGAATGTTGTATTCGATTGTAGATAACAAATTTAACTCCTTTATTCAAAAAGAGAAGGAAACAGAAAGCCTGAAACAACATGCCAATATGCCTTTCATCTGTCCTCAGGAAACTGCTCAAAGCCATTTTTAAAGATGTTATAACAAGTCACTTGGAAAAATGTATTACAATGAGGCAGAGTCAATATGGTTCGGAAAAGGCGAAGTGGTGCTTAATCCATCTATTTAAGTCATTTTATGGATTCGCCTGTGCTTTGTATAAAGCTGAAACGGTGGACATACTTTCTGGCATTTCTATGTATTTCATAAAGTGTGAAATGGAAGTTTCCTGCAAAAAACAAGAGCACATGCTGTACGGGGTAATACATTGGCATGGATTTAAGGATGCCGAGTAAAAAAGGAAACAGAGAGTTGGCATCATTGGGTGTTTCTTTGGTTGATAGGATGTGACCAGTTGTGGCCTCCATGAACGGTCTGATGGCACGTTTGCTAAAAATGCTGAAGATACAATAATAGTCGGAAAGTAAATTGTGAAGAAGGCAGAAAGAGACGCGGTTACGTTCGCTACGTGGGGAAATATCTCGCGAATGGAGTATAATGTGGGCAAATATAAAAATGATCATTTTGAAAGAGAGACTAACGAAAGCTCATTCTTTCAGTGGTGTGAAATTGCCGACTTGTGAGGTCCAAAGGATCTGGGTGTCCCAACGCATGAATCACAGATTCTAGGGCACAGGTTCAGCAAACAATACGGAATGATAATAGATTGTTATCATTTATGGGAAAGGGTGTGTAATTGATTGGAAATGTAGGGAGGGTATGGGTCAGTTGTACTGGGCATTGGAAAATTATATCTGGAATATTATGCGCACTGCTGGTATCCTTATTTAAGAACATATATAAATCTGTTACCAACAGCTCAGAGAGGTTTACTTTACGAATACCTGGAATGGGTGAGGTGTCTCAAAAGAACAGGGAAGAGAATTTAGTTTTGTAATTATTAGAGTTTAGAAGCGTATTAGACGACATATTTAAATTCCTGAAGAGCATTGACCGGGTAAATGTAAGATGAATGTTATCTGTTGCCAGATATTCTAGGACACTGTGTTACGTGTTTATAATAATAAGTGGTCATCAATTTGAGAAGAAGAAGACGGGCGTGGGTCTCTAAAACCCTTCCATATAAACAAGTGGAAGCAGAATACTTGAATACATTTTCAAGTTAGTACTCGGTTGATTATTGATGAACAAGAAAGTAAAATTTGAATCGGGGATGACAGAGAGCGAGGTTGAGGTCAAAATCAGATCAACCATTTTACAATTGGATGGCGGAGTAGGCTCGATGAGAATGGTCGACTCCTGCTCTAATTTATCAGCTCGCAGAAGCATCACAAACTAAACTGGAAAAATATCGTACAATCAATCTGCACTCCATTATCAACAAAGTGGTGATGGAGACGCTAAAGAAACTATGTGGCGCTATCTATTCAGCAATGAATTGAGTAACCTTGGACGGCACGCTGACGTAGTGGATAGCGCCGCTGCCCCACAGCGCCAGAGATACGGGTTTGATTCTGACCTTGAGTGACACTGCGGAGTTTGCACATTCTGCCCGTGTCTACCTGGATTTTCTCCTGGTGCTCCTATTTCCTCCCACAATCGAATGATGTGGGAAAAGATGTGTAGTTCAAGTGTATTGGCCACACTAAATTGCCCTTCATTGTCCAAAGATGGGTCGCTAAGGTTGCAGAGATGGAGCAGGGGGATGGACGGGGGGGGGGGGGGGGCGGGGGTAAGGGGGGGGATGCTAATGATCTTCGGGAGGGTTTAAAAGAGTTCAGCAGGGGCTTGGGAACCTAAATTGTAGCTCCAGTATACAGGAGGTTGAGAGTAGCGAGGTCATGAGTAAGGTTTCAAAGTTGCAGGAGTGTACCGGCAGGCAGGAAGGTGGTTTAAATTGTGTCTTCTTCAATGCCAGGAGCATCCGGAATAAGGTGGGTAAACTTGCGGCATGGGTTGGTACCAGGGACTTCGACGTTGTGGCCATTTCGGAGACATGGGTAGAGCAGGGACAGGAATGGTTGTTGCAGGTGCCGGGGTTTAGATATTTCAGCATGCTCGGGAAAAGTGGTAAAAGAGGGGGAGGGGTGGCATTGTTAGTCAAGGACAGTATTACGGTGGCAGAAGGGACGTTTGATGAGGACTCGTATGCTGAAGTAGTATGGGCTGAGATTAGAAACAGGAAAGGAGAGGTTACTATGTTAGTTTTCTATAGGCCTCCGAAAAGTTCCAGAGATGTAGAGGAAAGGATTGCAAAGATGATTATGGATAGGAGCGAAAGCAACAGGGTAGTTGTAATTGTGGACTTTAACTTTCCAAATATTGACTGGAAACGCTATAGTGCGAGTACTTTAGATGGGTCCGTTTTTGTCCAATGTGTGCTCGAGGGTTTCCTGATACAGTAGGTAGATAGGCCAACGAGAGGCGAGGCCATATTGGATTTGGTACTGGGTAATGAACCAGGACAGGTGTTAGATTTGGTGGTAGGTGAGCACTTTGGTGAAAGTGACCACAATTCGATTACGTTTACTTTAGTGGTGGAAAGGGATAGGTATATACCGCAGGGCAAGAGTTATATCTGGGGGAAAGGCAATTTTGATGCGATGAGGCAAGACGTGGGATACATCGGATGGAGAGGAAACCCGCAGGGGCTGGGCACATTGGAAATGTGGAGCTTGTTCAAGGTACAGCTACTGCGTGTCTTTGATCAGTATGTACCTGTCAGACAGGGAGGAAGTGGTCGAGCAAGGGAACCGTGGTTAACTAAAGCAGTCGAAACACTTGTCAAGAGGAAGAGGGAGGCTTTTGTAAAGAGGAGACATGAAGGTTCAGTTTGGGCGCTCAAGAGTTACAAGTTAACTAGGAAGGACCTGAAGAGAGAGCTAAGAAGAGCCAGGAGGGGACAGAAGAAGACTTTGGAAGGTAGGATCAAGGATAACCCTAAAGCTTTCTATAGACATGTCAGGGATAAACGAATGACTAGGTAAGAGTAGGACCAGTCAAGGACAGGAGTGGGAAGTTGTGCTTGGAGTTGGAGGTGATAAGAGAGCTGCTCAATGAATATTTTTCGTCAGTATTCATACAGGAAAAAGACAATGTTGTCGAGGAGAATACTGAGATTCAGGCTACTGGACTTGAAGGGATTGAGGTTCATAAGGAGGAGGTGTTAGCAATTCTGTAAAGTGTGAAAATAGATAAGTCCCCTGGGCCGGATGGGATTTATCCTAGGATTTTCTGGGAAGCTAGGGAGGAGAGTGCTCAGCCTTTGGCTTTGATCTTTAAGTCATCTTTGCCTACAGGAATAGTGCCAGAAGACTGGAGGATAGCAAATGTTGTCCCCTTGTTCAAGAAGGGGAGTAGAGACTACCCAGGGAACTATACACCAGTGAGCCTTACTTCTGTTGTGGACAAAATCTTGGAAAGGTTTACAAGAGCAAGGATATATAATCATCTGGAAAAGATTAATTTGATTTGAGATAATCAACACTATTTTGTCAAGGGTAGGTCGTGCCACACAAACCTTATTGAGTTATTTGAGCATGTGACCAAATCGGTGTATGAGGGTAAAGCAGTTAATGTGGTGTATATGGATTTCTGTAAAGCGTTAGATAAGGTTCCCCACGGTAGGCTTCTGCAGAAAATACGGGGGCATGGGATTCAGGATGATTCAGCAGTTTGGCTCGCAAATTGGCTAGCTGGAAGAAGACAAAGTGTGGTGGTTGATGGGAAATGTTCAGACTGGAGTCCAGTTACTTGTGGTGTACAACAAGGATCTGTTTTAGGGCCACTGCTGTTTGTCATTTTTATAAATGACCTGGAGGAGGGCGTAGAAGGATGGGTGAGTAAATTTGCAGATGACACTAAAGTCGGTGGAGTTGTGGACAGTGCGGAAGGATGGTACGAGTTACAGAGGCACATAGATAAGCTGCAGCGCTGGGCTGAGAGGTGGCAAATGGAGTTTAATGCAGAAAAATGTGAGGTGATTCATTTTGGAAGGAATAACATGAAGACAGAGGAGTACTGGGCAAATGGTAAGATTTTTGGCAGTGTGGATGAGCAGAGGCATCTCGGTGTCCAAGTATATAGATCCCTGAAAGTTGCCACCCAGGTTGAGAGGGTTGTTAAGAAGGCGTACAGTGTGTTAGCTTTTATTGGTTGAGGGATTGATTTTCGGAGCCATGCGGTCATGTTGCAGCTTTACAAAACTCTGGTGCGGCCGCATTTGGAGTATTGCGTGCAATTCTGGTCGCCGCATTATAGGAAGGAGGTGGAAGCATTGGAAATGGTGCAGAGGAGATTTACCAGAATGTTACCTGGTATGGAGGGAAGACCTTATTAGGAAAGGCTGAGGGACTTGAGCCTGTTTTTGTTAGAGAGAAGAAGGCTAAGAGGTGACTTAATTGAGGCATACAAGATGATCAGAGGATTGCATCGGGTGGACAGTGAGAGCCTTTTTCCTCGGATGGTGATGTCTAGCACGGGGGGGGGGGGGGGGACATAGCTTTAAATTGAGGGGAGATATATATAAGACAGATGTCAGAGGTAGGTTCTTTACTCAGAGAGTAGTAAGGGCGTGGAACGCCCTGCCTGCAACAGTACTCGACTCGCCAACACTAAGGACATTCAAATGATCATTGGATAGACATATGGACGATAATGGAATAGTGTAGTTGGGTTTCAGAGTGGTTTCACAGGTCGGCGCAACATCGAGGGCCGAAGGGTCTGTTCTGCGCTGTAATGCTATATGTTCTATCTTCTAAAGTGCTCTTTCCGAGGGCTAGTTCTGATGCAATCAACGATGCCTCACAGCGCCAAGGTCCCGGATTTGAGTACAGCATTGGTTGACTGGGGTTTGCACGTGCTGATTGTGTCTGCTTGGATTTCCACCGGGTGGTCCAGATTCATCCCACTGTCGAACGATGTCAGGTTAGGTTGATTGATCATACTAAATTACTCCACAGTGCCCACAGTTTATGTGGGTTTACGATGTTCCAGAGATGTGGCGAAATATACATGGCCCCCCCTACAGTGCTTACGATTCGTAAGGTGGGTGGAGAGTCGATAGGTCGAACGGCCGTATTTTGCACTATACGTATTCGACCATTTTATGGTTTTATGAAAGTTCTCATCCCTACTGCGTTTTGGTTCAGTCACGGTCATTAATCCATCGAAACTATTTCAGCTTTGGATCAAACACGGTCCAATCACGACACATCAATTGGGAACACGTTTCCCCATGTTCACTTTATACGCTGGAAAACGGCCACATTCCTTCAGGCACTGCAAAATGTTATCATAACTCTCCACCAGGTCGAGACATATAGCAGAAGAACATTTTGATTCAACGGGACTCTGTGCTCGATAATTCCCCTCTCAATCCCTCGCCAACCCGTCAATGCCCTAAGTGTCATTGCTAATGGCACTATCGCGAGAGCAAAATAGTGGGAAAGCCCTCAGTGCACTAAACAACAACCAAACCAATCCAGTAAACTCTATCAAAGCCCAATCCGGCCCAGCACTTCGTACAAATACGCCCAGTTAACCTGACCTAAAGCTTTATTTTATTCCATAGCCACCTCCAGTTCTACCTGCTAACCCCAAGAGGGCATCATAATGCCATTGAACAACCGGCACACGTTTGACGAAGAGCTGCTGCCCCTTTACAAACACTGTCTTGTCATCTCATGTCACCCCCTCCTCACAGTCTATTATCTGCGACACTAACACATTTGCTCACATCTTTGCATCGACATTTAACAGGTTTGACACGCCAGATGGCTTTGCGAGGGACAATGGACAGGGAGGAGTTTGAAGTTCTGGAGGGGGTAGAGCGCTTCTAAAAATGTCTGGCCGGTGGCTATTTCGGGGGGTTTGTTCTGGCGGGGCAGAAATAATGGTGAGTGGATCTTTAGTTAATTTTTGGGTATTGGCAGTTGGGATGGTTGGGGAGAGAAGGAACTGGTGGGTAGAGGAGGATTTGTAGGACTTGGGCGGGGGTCACTGGCTACCTGGACGGGGTAGTTACTGGAGTGAAGTGGGGTGTTTCCAGGAGGAAGGTGTGTGCGAGTTTGCGGGGGGGGGGGGGGGCTGTTGTTGTTTCTTTGTTTGCGGTTGGGGGAGGTGTGGGGGGCAGGATGGCCGACATGGGTGCGGTGCAATTGGGATGGGATCCATTAAAAAAAAGACCACACAGTAAATAAACGATATACGCAATGTATCTTCAATCTTCATAAACAGATATCGGAAGTAGTATACGGAGATTATTGCTGCCATTTTAGAGAAGATTTTAGCCTGGTTACAGCGGAAAAGAAGTTGTTTGTGAATCGATTGGTGCATGTTCTCGGACATTTATGTCGTCTGACGGACAGAACAAATTGGAAGAGAGAATAACACGGGTGGGAGGAGTCTTTGATTATGCTGCCCACGTTCTTGTGGCAACAGGAGGTTTAGACACAGTCAGTGGATGATATGCAGGCTAGCGCGATGGACTCTGCTGTGCTTGTGACTCTCTGTAATTTATAAAGGTTTTGGGTCATAACACGCTGCGATGAAGCTAAATAGATGCTTCCTGTGGTCATCTACAAAAAGTGCGAAGAGTCAATGTGGACATGCCGAATATCCTGAAGAATTAAACGCGCTGTTGTGCTTTCTTGTTGCAGCTTCGACGTAGTTGGATAAGTATATATTGTTGGTGATGTAACCCCGAGGAATTTGAAGCTGCCAACCATCTCCACCGCACCACCTTGATACAGATGTGGGTGTGTACAGTACTTCACTGGTGGAAATCGATGACCAGCACCTTAGTTTTGTTGACATTGAGGGAGAGATCGTTGTCATTGCACCATGCCACTAAGTTATCTGTCTCCCTCCTTACTCTGACTCATCGCTCTTTGAGATGCGACCCATTACGGTCGTGTCATCAACAACCTTGTAGATGGAGTTGGAGCCGAATTTTACCACACAGTCATTTGTCTCAGGAGTATAGTATGGGACTAATTATGCAGGCGTGCAGGTCTAGGTAGTGAGAACTATCATTGAAGTGGTGTGGTTGTTTGTCTTTCCTGATTGCGGTCAGTGGGTTATGATGTAGAGAATCTATGCCGAGGGAAGAGCCGAGTGCGAGAATTTCGAGTTTGGATACATATGCTTGGCTGGGATTATGGTGTTTAAGACAGAGCCACAGTCAATGAAGAGACGCCTGATGTTAGGTGTCCTTGTAGTCGAGATGCTGCAGGGATGAGCGTTGGGCCTGAGGATATCATATACTTTGGACAGGTTGCAGCGGTCTTGGTGACGCTGCAATTTGAATACAGTTGAAATCAGGAATATTAAGGAGAAAAAGTCACTGATAGGAGCAGTCTATAGGCCACCAAATAGTAACATTATGGTGGGGCATTCAATAAACAAAGACATAACGGATGCATGTAGACATTGTACAGCAGTTATCATGGGGGATTTTAATCTACATGTCGATTGGTTTAACCTGGTCGGTCAAGGCAGCTTGGAGGAGGAGTTTATAGAATGTATCCGCGGTTGTTTCCTAGAATAGTATGTAATAGAACCTACGAGGGAACACGCTGTCCTAGATCAGGTCCTGTGTAATGAGACAGGATTGATTCATGATGTCATAGTTAGGGATCCTCTCGGAAGGAGCGATCACAATATGGTGGAATTGAAAATACAGATCGAGGGTGAGAAGATAAAATCAAACACTAGTGTTTCGTGCTTTCAACAACGGGGATTACAATGGGATGAGAGAAGAACTAGCTAAGGTAGACTGGGAGCAAACACTTTATTGTGAAACAGTGGCGGAACAGTGGAGAACCATCCAAGCGATTTTTCACAGTTGAAGGAAAAAGCATACAAAGTGGCAAAGTTAGTCGGAGACTATAGGATTGGGAAATCTTTAGCAGGCAACAGAAAGCTACTAAAAAAAGCTATAAAGAAGAGTACGATAGATTATGACAGTAAACTTGCTCAGAATATAAAAATAGATCGTAAAAGTTTCTACAAATATATAAAACAACGAAGAGTAGCTAAGTTCAATATTGGTCCTTTAGAGGATGACAAGGGAGATTTAATAATGGGAGATGAGGAAATGGCTGAGGAGCTGACCAGTTTTCTTTGGTCGATCTTCACATTGGAAGACACAAATAGCATGCCAGTGACTGATAGAAATGACGCTATGACAGCCAAGGACCTTGAGAGGCTTGTTATCATTAAGGAGGTAGTGATGGGCAAGCCAATGGGGCTAAAGGTAGGCAAGTCTCCTAGCCCCGATAGAATGCATCCCAGAGTACTAAAAGAGATGGCTAGTGAAATTGCAGATGCACTAGTGATAATTTACCAAAATTAACTGGACTCTACGGTGGTCCAGGCGGATTGGAAATTAGCAAACGTGACACCACTGTTTAAAAAAGGAGGTAGGCAGAAAGCGGGTAATTATAGGCCAGTGAGCTTAACTTTGGTAGTGGGGAAGATGCTGGAATATATCATCCAGGAAGAAATAGCGAGGGATGTGGATGGAAATTGTCCCATTGGGCAGACGCAGGAAAGGTTCATAAGGGGCAGGTCGTGCCTAACTAATTTAGTGGATTTGTGTGAGGACATTACCAGTGCGGTAGATAACGGGGAGCCAATGGATGTGGCCGGGGCAGCGAAAACAGCGCCGGAGGAGAGAGCCGGGAGATTTAAAAACCGCGGGAGGAGAGAGCCGAGACAGCGAAAACAGCGCCGATGGAGAGAGCCGGGAGATTTAAAAAGCGCGGGAGGAGAGAGCCGGGATAGCGAAAACAGCGCCGGAGCAGAGAGAGCCGGGACAGCGAAAACAGCGCCGGAGGAGGGAGCCGGGATAATTAAAAAAGCGCGGGAGGAGAGAGCCGGGATAGCGAAAACAGCGCCGGAGCAGAGAGAGCCGGGACAGCGAAAACAGCGCCGGAGGAGGGAGCCGGGATATTTAAAAAAGGGCGAGAGGAGAGAGCCGGGACAGCGAAAACAGCGCGAGAGCAGAGAGAGACTGGACAGCGAAAAGAGCGCCGGAGGAGAGAGCCGGGAGATTTAAAAAGCGCGGAAGGAGAGAGCCGGGGCAGCGAAAACAGCGCGGGAGCAGAGAGAGCCGGGACAGCGAAAACAGCGCCGGAGGAGAGAGCCGGGAGATTTGAAAAGCGGGGGAGTAGAGAGCCGGGACTGCGAAAACAGCGCCGGAGGAGAGAGCCGAGAGATTTAAAAAGCGCGGGAGGAGAGAGCCGGGACAGCGAAAACAGCGCGGGAGCAGAGAGAGCCGGGACAGCGAAAACAGCGCCGGAGGAGAGAGCCGGGAGATTTAGAAAGCGCGGGAGGAGAGAGCCGGGACAGTGCTGGGAGAGGTGAGTGCACTAAAGGTGTGGCAGGAGTGCCTTTAGTTACGGAGTGCTGATTGGAACAGAGTTTAGGTGAGTGACTGAGTTCGGGTGAGTGGCCAGAGAGTGCTGTGTTTTTGTTGGTGTTCGGGTTTATCCTCGAGGTTATATTTTTAAAAAATTTTTTTTTAAATATTTAAATTAATTAACTAGTTGAATATGGCTGGACAGGTGATGTGCTGTTGCTGTATGATGATGGAACTGGTGGATCCCATTGAGACCGTCAGTGACCACTTCTGCAGCAAGTGTTGGCTGCTCGAGGAATTTCGGCTCAGAATTGATGAGCTGCAGACCGAGCTGCACACACTGCGGCACATCAGGGAGGGGGAACATTACCTGGTCGCTTTGTTTCAGGAGGCTGGTAGAATAAGTTCTGTTAATTCGGACAGTGGTCAGGGACAGAGTGGTGTGACTGCAAGGGAGGCAGGTAGGGGGTTCCTGAGTTTAGGAGTTGAGGAGCCACAGCCCTTGACCTTGTCCAACAGGTATGAGGTACTTGCTCCTTGTGTGGATGAGGACGAGGGCTGTAGGGAGGGTGCATTGACTGACCACTGCACCGTGACCACTGGAAGCCATTCAAGAGGGGGAGCAAAAGGACAAGTGGTAGTTGCAGGGGATTCTATAATTAGGGGGATTGATGGCATCCTTTGTAAACCAGGTCGAGAGTTCCGCATGGTATGTTGCCTGCCCGGTGCCAGGGTGAGGGACATCTCTGATCAGCTTGAAAGAATTTTGGAGAGGGAGGATCCAGTTGTTGTGGTCCACGTTGGGACTAACAACATAGGTAAGACTAGGAAAGAGGACCTGTTTGGGGATTATCAAACACTAGGGACTAAATTAAAGAGCATGTCCTCCAGGGTTATATTCTCTGGATTACTACCCGAGCCACGTGCCAATTGGCATGGGGTTGAGAAAGTTAGAGAAGTTAACACGTGGCTAAAGGAGTGGTGCGGGTAAGAGGGATTCCATTTCATGGGACATTGGCATCAGTACTGGGGAAGAAGGGACCTGTACCGTTGTGATGGTCTTCACCTGAACCATTCTGGGACCAGTGTTCTACGAATAGGATAAATAGGTTGGTCACAAGGACTTTAAACTAGCAAGTTGGGCGGTGGGGAGGGGGGGGGGGAGGGGAGATTGAAGGGTAAAGCTATGGACAGTATAATGGTTAATGGAGATCAAGGCAGCAGGTCACGTGACAGGTTATTATGTAGAGATATGGGTTCAAAGACAAGGAAAATTAGGAGAAAGGGAAAGAGGAAAATAAATTGCGAAAAGTTAATGATCAAGGTGTTAGGATTCATAACAAAGACATAAAAAACAGCATAAGTGTACTTTACCTGAATGCTCGTAGTATACGAAATAAGGTAAATGAGTTGATGGCGCAAATCATCGTGAATGACTATGATTTAGTGGCCATTACTGAAACATGGTTAAAAGATGGTCACGACTGGGAGTTAAATATCCACGGGTATCAGACTATTCGAAAGGATAGAATGGACGGTAAGGGCGGTGGTGTAGCTTTGTTGTTTAAGGATGGCATCCGGGCAATAGTAAGGGATGATATTGGTGCTATGGAGGACAAGGTGGAATCAATTTGGGTGGAAATCAGGAATAGTAAGGCGAAAAGGTCACTGATAGGAGTAGTCTATAGGCCACCAAATAGCAACAGGATGGTAGGGCAGGCAATAACCAAAGAAATAACGGATGCATGTAGAAATGGTACAGCGGTTATCATGGGAGATCTTAATCTGCATATCGATTGGTTTAACCAGGTTGGTAAAGGCAGCCTTGAGGAGGAGTTTATAGAATGTGCCCGGGATAATTTCCTGGAACAGTACGTAATGGAACCTACAAGGGAACAAGCGGTCCTAGATCTGGTCCTGTGTAATGTGGCGGGATTGGTTAATGATCTCATAGTTCGTGATCTGCTTGGAAGGAGCGACCACAATATGGTGGAATTTAAAATACAATTGGAGGATGACAAGGTAAAATCAAACACTAGTGCTTTGTGCTTAAACAAAGGTGATTACAATGGGATGAGAGAAGAACTAGCTAAGGTAGACTGGGAGCAAAGACTTCAGGTGAAGCAGTTGAGGAACAGTGGAGAACCTTCCGAGCGATCTTTGACAGTGTTCAGAAAAGGTTCATACCGAGAAAAAAGAAAGACGGTAGAAAGGGGAAAAATCGACCGTGGATATCGAAGGAGGTGAGGGAGAGTATCAAATTGAAGGAAAAAACATACAAAGTGGCAAAAATTAGTGGGAGACGAGAGGACTGGGAAGTCTTTAGGGGACAAAAGAAAGCTACTAAAAAGCCATAAAGAAGAGTAAGGTAGACTATGAAAGTAAACTGGCTCAGAACATAAAAGCACATAGTAAAGGCTTCTACAAATACATAAGACAAAAAAGAGTGGCTAAGGTAAATATTGGTCCTTTGGAAGATGAGAAGGGAGATTTAATAATAGGAGACGGGGAAATGGCTGAGGAGTTGAACAGGTTTTTTGGGTCAGTGTTCACAGTGGAGGACACAAATAACATGCCAGTGACTGATGGAAATAAGGATAGGATAGGTGAGGAACTTGAGATGATTGTAATCACTAAGGAGGCAGTATTGGGCAAGCTAATGGGGCTAAAGGTAGACAAGTCTCCTGGCCCTGATGGGATGCATCCCAGAGTGTTAAAAGAGATGGCGAGGGAAATTGTAAACGCACTAGTGATAATTTATCAAAATTCACTCGACTCTGGGGTGGTCCCAGAGGATTGGAAAGTAGCAAACGTGACACCACTGTTTAAAAAAGGAGGTCGGCAGAAAGCGGGTAATTATAGGCTGGTAAGCTTAACTTCGGTTGTAGGGAAAGTGCTGGAATCTATCATTAAGGAGGAAACAGCGGGGCAACTGGAGGGAAATTGCCCCTTTGGGCAGACGCAGCATGGGTTCACAAAGGGTAGGTCGTGTCTGACTAATTTGGTAGAATTTTTTGAGGACGTTACCAGTGCAGTAGATAACGGGGAGCCAATGGATGTGGTATATCTGGATTTCCAGAATGCCTTTGACAAGGTGCCACACAAAAGGTTGTTGCATAAACTAAAGATGCATGGCATTAAGTGTAAAGTGGTAGCATGGGGTGAGGATTGGTTAGCTAACAGAAAGCAGAGATTGGGGATAAATGAGTGTTTCTCTGATTGGCAACCTGTAACTAGTGGGGTCCCTCAAGGATCAGTGTTGGGCCCGCAGTTGTTCACAATTAACATAGACAATTTGGAGTTGGGGACCAAGTGCAATGTGTCAAACTTTGCAGACGACACTAAGATGAGTGGTAAAGCAAAAAGTGCAGAGGATACCGGAAGTCTGCAGAAGGATTTGGATAGGTTAGGTGAATGGGCTAGGGTCTGGCAGATGGAATTCAATGTTGCCAAGTGTGAGGCTATCCGTTTTGGGAGGAATAACAGCAGAATGGATTATTATTTAAACGGTAAGATGTTAAAACATGGTGCTGTGCATCGGGACCTGGGTGTGCTGGTGCACGAGTCTCAAAAAGTTGGTGTGCAGGTGCAACAGGTGATTTAGAAGGCTCATCGAGTTTTGTCTTTCATTGCTAGAGGGATGGAGTTCAAGACTAGTGAGGTTATGCTGCAATTGTATAGGGTGTTGGTGAGGCCGCATCTGGAGTATTGTGTTGAGTCTTGGTCTCCTTTCCTGAGAAAGGACATATTGGCACTGGAGGGAGTGCAGAGGAGATTCACTCGGTTGATCCCAGAGTTGAGGGGATTTGATTATGATGGCAGGTTGAGTAGACTGGGACTGTACTCATTGGAGTTGAGAAGGATGCGGGGGTGGGGGGTGGGGGTGGGGGGGGGGGTATTATTGAGACATATAACATAATGAAGGGAATAGATAGGATAGATCCGGGCAGGTTGTTTCCACTGGTCGGGGAAAGCAGAACTAGGGGCATAGCCTCAAAATAAGCGGAGGTAAATTCAAGACGGAGTGTAGGAGGAACTTCTTCACCCAAAGGGTTGTGAATCTCTGGAATTCCTTGCCCAGTGAAGCAGTTGAGGCTCCTTCTTTAAACGTTTTTAAGAAAAAGATAGATTCCTTTCTAAAGAATAAAGGGATTCGGGGATATGGTGTACCGGCTGGAGAGTGGAGCTGAGTGCACAAAGATCAGCCATGAACTCATTAAATGGTGGAGCAGGCTCGAGGGGCCAGACGGCCTACTCCTGTTCCTAGTTCTTATGTTCTTATGTATATCTGGATTTCCAGAAAGCCTTTGACAAGTTGCCACACAAAAGGTTGCTGCATCAGATAAAGATGCATGGCATTAAGGGGAAAGTAGTTGCATGGATAGAGGATTGATTAATTTATAGAAAGCAAAGAGTGGGGATCAATGGGTGTTTCTCTGGTTGGCAATCAGTCGCTAGTGGTGTCCCTCAGGGATCAGTGTTGGGCCCACAATTGTTCCCAATTTACATAGATGATTTCGAGTTGGGGACCAAGGGCAATGTGTCCAAGTTTGCAGACGACACTAAAATGAGTGGTAAAGCAAAAAGTGCAGAGGATACTGGAAGTCTGCAGTGGGATTTGGAGAGGCTAAGTGATAGTGATGCCACGGTTGGAGTATTGTGTTCAGTTTTGGTCTCCTTAATTGAGAAAGGACTTACTGGTACTGGAGGGTGTGCAGAGGAGATTCGCTAGGTTAATCCCAGAGCTGAAGGGGTTGAATTACGAGGAGAGGTTGAGTAGACTGGCACTGTACTCGTTGTTATTCTGGGGGCCCCAGAACAGTCTGATGATACGGGGTAGACCATTTAGGACAGAGATGAGGATACATTTCTTCAGCCACGGAATAGTCGTCTGGTCGAATTTATTAGCATAGGAAGTTGCTGAAGCCAAAATGTTGTACAATTTCAAGAAGCAGTGAGATTTCAGCAGTTGGGACGAAGGGGATCACAGGATTTGGGGGAAAGGGGACAATCAGGCTATTGAGGCGGACAATCAGCTATGATAATAATGATTGTTAGAGCAGGAGCGAAGGGCCAAATGGCTTCTATCTACTCCTGTTGTGTATGTTTCTATGGTTCTACGTTTTGCAAATGAACTTGCCTCGATAACTTCCCAATCCTGTACGTTCAAACAAATGCTATTTCATTTAACAGAAACACATGCTCAGAATTAATATGAAGTAATAATATAGTTCCTCTCTGATAAAGCTCTTTGACTGGTATTTCCAGTTTATACGTAGATTAAAGTCCCCCATGATTATCACTGCAGCTTTCTGACAAGCTGGCATTATCTCTTTTATACTCTGTCCTACTATGTAGTTACAATTAGGGAGCCTGTACACCATTACCACAGTGACTTCTTTTGCCTTTATCATTTCTCACCTCTTGTCTACACGACTTCTACATCCTGGTTTCTTAAACTTGGGTTATCCCTTGCTAATGCCATCATTAATGAACAGAGCCGCTCCGCCATCTTTTCCTAGTTTCCTGTCCGTCCCAAATGTCACATATCGTTCAATAGTCAGGTCCCAATCTGCCATCCTGCAACCGTGTCTCTCTAATGGCAATCAGATTGCACTTGTTTATTTTGATTTTCTCTGTCAGTTCAACTGTTTTGTTTTAAATGCTATGTGCGTTCAGACACAGTGCCTGTAATGTGGTCAGGTGGATTGGCCATGCTAAATTACCCTCAGTGTCCAAAAAAAGTTAGGTGGGGTTACTGGGTTACGGGATACAGTGGCGATGTAGGCTTATGTAGGGTGCTCATTCTAAGAGCCGATGCAGACTCGGTGGCCCGCACGGCCTCCTCCTGCACTATAAATACATTCTATGATATTTTTATTACCTGTAGTCTTGCCTGATTGAATGATGGGGGGAGTTTTGCATGGGGCTCATACCACCACGCAGTATAATGCTACAAATATTGCAAAGTATCCATACCGGCAAACTCCAGCGAAAAAAAAAGTAATGCCAGATCCGAGGACAGCCACATGATAGCAATAAATGAAATATGAATGAGAATCAGAATTTAAGAGGCCCAATTTACATTGTCAAAAATATTACCCACATCGGCACTTGGAACGTCACAATTTCTTCCATTTTATAAAGATTTCTCATGTGCTCCGTGAGATGACAATTATCGACAGTGCATCGTATATATTCGAAGGACATAGAAAGCAGACGAAGGGCAGGTGAGCAGCAAGGACACAACGAAGTTGTATCGGAGGAAAATGAGAAAAATCCAGATTACGTTATCACCATCCTCACGCCTGGTCAATGCAAGTATAAATTGGCTTGAAGCCTTTAGGTCTTCGCGTCATGACCAACAGATTGCAAGAAACCACAACAAAATCACTGTCGTAATCTGTACATCCTGGAGAATCCGACAGTAAAGATGCGAAAGATGACTTGTGCTGTTCATTGTAAGACATTCTTAACGAAGCACCAAGCTATGATATCAAGTTCGTAATCGCAGACCTCAATGCTAAACGCGTTGGCAACCAGCGGTACCCGAACCGTACAATCGAGTCCCATGGGTCCACAGGTATGCTGAATAGAATCGGCAAGCGCATGCTAACCGCCTGACAAGCAATGTCTCGACATAATGAAGACATTCTGCTAGCGCAGCAACATTGCCAACAAGGCATGGTGGCCTCCTGATGGTAGCATGCTAAACCAGATGATCATATATGCCTCAACAGCAGATGCACACTCCCAATAAGTGACTGACTCTTCTCGAGGTTCTCTTCTCTCGCATTATTTACGCTGGAAGCCTTTGATGTTTCAAGTACCGAATCAGGTCATGATTTAGGCAATGGCAATTCGCTTTGTAACGTTCTGATTTCCATTAAGAATTCAACCATACCCCGTGCCTGCGTGGGGTTCACCCCCACAACCCAACGATGTTGAGGTTAGGTGGATTGGCCACGCTAAATTGCCCCTTAATTGGAACAAATTAATTGGGCACGCTAAATTTATTTCAAAAAAGTATTTCAACCATTGCCACGTACGTATTCTGTGCTTCTGATATCATTTCTATGCCGGCGTTTACCAGTATGGCTACTTCATGCAACCTGTGTAGCACTGGTTACGTTTTAACAAGGTGACCGCACCAGCCCAACTCCCAACCCTGCTCCTTATTCATTTCATTCATTGAGATAAAGTCAGCCCGATACCGAAAATTATATCAGCAACAAAATCAAAATAACATAAAAACATGGAAACTTTAAGCAGGGGAAGAGTATTCGGTCCTCCCATCCTCCTCCACCATTCAATAAGATCATGACTGATTCACTGTCTCAATACCATCTTCCTGCTTTCTCCACATTAATACAATTGAAGAAACATTGAATGACTTGCTCTCCACACCATTCTGTAGTAAAGAATTCAATAGGTTCCAAGCCGTTGGAGTGAAAAATGTTTCCTCATTTCTGTCCCATATAGTCTACACCGTACTCGTAGACTGGGCCCATGATTCTAGATTCCCCAAACATGGAAACATCCTTCTTGCATTTAATCTGTCCAGCCCTTTACGGATTTTCTATATCCCAATTCGACCTGGTCTCATACTTCTGTATTTGAGTAAACACTAGCCCGTTCGAATCGATATCTCCTCGTTGGATAGTCCCGATAATCTCAGTATCAACGTAATGAACGCCGACACTGCCTGCATGGCAAGTATTTCCTTTCCAATGCAGAGAGATCAAAACTGCACTCAATACTCCAAATATGGTCCCAACGAGGCCCTATATAACAAAGTAATACTACTTCTGGACCCTAATCATATTGTAATGAAGGCTCACATAACAGCTGGGTCCAAAGCACTGATCACTGCTTTATCCAGCAATCAATGCTTGTCACTCAGAAGAATAATGTTCAGCTAATTCTCGCCGTTTACTCTCTGCCAAACGATGTTGTATCCGAATAAATGCATTACCCCGTGGCCCAACTGTATTTATTTTGCACACTTACCTCTGAAAAGGGAGCTGATCAAATGCCTTCTGAAAGTCCAAATACACTACATCCACTGTCGTCCCTTATGCATGCCACTAGTTACTTTCGTTAATAACTAGTCAGAAAATCCTGTAGAGCTAATCATGATGCGCCTTTAACTAAAAAAATGATTTTGTCCAGTCATGTTAATGTGTTCAATGTGTTCTGTTATCATGTATTTCATAATAGACCAGCATTACCGCCACTACTGATGTCAAGCTAAATTACCTGTAATTTCACCTTTTTTCTCTCCCACCCCTGTTCAGAGCAAAGAACAAAGAACAAAGAAAACTACTGCACAGGAACAGGCCCTTTGGCCCTCCAAGCCTGCGCCGACCAAGCTGCCCGTCTAAACTAAAATATTCTACACTTCCGGGATCCGTATCCCACTATTCCCATCCTATTCATGTATTTGTCAAGATGCCCCTAAAACATCACTATCGTCCCTGGTTCCACCGCCGCCTCCGGCAGCGAGTTCCAGGCACCTACAACCCTTTATGTAGAAAACGTGCCTTGTACATCGCTCTAAACCTTGCGCCCCGCACCTTAAACCTATGCCCCCTAGTACTTGAGCCCTCTACCCTGAGAAAATGTATCTGACTATCAACTCTGTCTATGTCCCTCATTATTCTGTAGACCTCTATCAGGTCGCCCCTCAACCTCCTTCGTTCCATATAAGAACAGAAGAACTAGGAGGAGGAGTTGGTCATCTGGCCCCCCGAGCCTGCTCCGCCATTCAATGAGATCATGGCTAATAGTTTGTGGACTCAGCTTCACTTTCCCGCCCGAAATACATAACCCTTTATTCTTTTATTTCTTAACCCTCGGAAGGCGACGGGTCAGGACTGGATCCATGGTACTGCACACAGAGCCTGCGCGGACCAGCTGGCAGATGTGTTCGTGGACATCTTTAACCTGTCCTTGCTCCGCTCCGAGGTGCCCACCTGCTTCAAGTAGACCACGAAGAAACAGGCAACGTGCCTCAATGACTAATGTCCAGTAGCCTTGACGTCAGTCGTAAATAAGTGTTTCGAGAGGTTGGTCATGATTCGCATCACATCCAGACTCCCTGAACACATTGAGCCACTGAAATTCGCATACCACCGCAATTGGTCCATAGTAGATGCTATCTCCCTGGTCCTACACTCATCCCTCGAGCATTTCGATAACAAGGCCTCCTCCATTAGGCTCCTATTATTTGACTACAGTTCCGCCTTCAACACCGTAATACCAGCCAAGCTCATATCAAAGCTCCAAAACCGAGGACTTGGCTCCTCACTCTGCAACTGGATCTTGGACTTTCTGACCCACAGACCACAAACAGTAAGAATAAACAACAACACCTCCTCCACAATAGTCCTCAATACCGGAGCCTCGCAAGGTTGCGTACTTAGCCCCCTACTATTATCCCTGTACACACACGACTGCGTGGCAAAATTTGGTCCCAACTCCATCTACAAGTGTGCTGACGATACGACCATAGTGGGCCGGATCTCGATTCACGATGAGTCAGAATACAGGAGGGAGATAGAGAACCCAGTGGAGTGGGCCGACAATAATCTATCCCTTAATTCCAGCAAAAGTAAAGAGCTGGTCACTGACTTCAGGAAGCAAAGTATTGTACACAACCCTGTCAGCTTCAACGGGGTCGAGGTGGAGATGATTAGCAGTTTCACATTCCTAGGGGTACACATCTCCAAAAATCTGTCCTTGTCCACACACGTCGACTCTACTACCAAAAACGCACAACAGCGCCCATACGTCCTCAGGAAACTAAGGAAATTCTGCATGTCCACATAAATTCTTACCAACTTTTACAAACGCACCATAGAAGGGATCCTAACTGGCTGCATCACAGCCTGGTATGGCAACTGCTCTGCCCAAGACTGCTAGAAAAGGTAAGAGAGCAGTGAACACAGCCCAGTCGATCACGGGAACCGAACTCCTATCCATTGACTCAATCTACACCTCCCGCTGCCTGGGGAAAGCGGGAAGCATAATGAAAGACCCCTCCCACCCGCCTTCCTCACTCTTCTAATGAAATGAAAATCGCTTATTGTCACAAGTAGGCTTCAAATGATGTTACTGTGAAACGCCCCTAGTCGCCACATTCCGGCGCCTGTTCGGGGAGGCTGGGACGGGAACTTCTTCCATCGGGCGAGAGATACAAAAGTCTGAGAACACATGAGCAGACTATAAAACAACCAATTCCCCGATGTTAACAGACTCCTCAACGACCCTCTTACGGACTGACCTCATTAACACTACACCCCTGTATGCTTGACCCGATGCCGGTGTTATGTAGTTACGTTGTGTACCTTGTGTTGCCCTATTATGTAATTGCTGTTATGTCCTTTTCTTTTCATGTACTTAATGATCGGATGAGCTGCTTGCGTGAAAATTATTTTCACTGTACCTTGGTACACGTGACAATAAACAAAACCAAATCCAATCCAACATACCCGTGACCCTGCACCCACTAACACAGAAGGGGACCGAATCCCCAGCCTGCACGACATGCCAGCACCCAGAACGGCTGCCATGGCCAGGTGCACTGGCCACTAAGACCACCAACTACCTAGTCCCTGGGCTACATGCGTCGGACTGTCTAAAACTATTATTTTTCGTTTCCCCCTCCTCCCAGGAGAACGCCGTCCATAACCGCCGGAAAGGGAGAAGACTGGAGTGGTACCGTCGGACATACGACCATTCACTATGGTATCGCAGAGGGCTCTGTTCGTATTTGCAGATGCCGGTGACACGTGTGTCAATCCCCTCCTCAATACCACCTTCACAGCACACTCACTACCATACCCCCCTTACCCCCACCCTCACCCGACATCGTCGCCAACCTCACCACCCATCTTAGACTGGATACTGTGCAATGTGAAGGGAATCGTTGTCAATATGACTTTACGAGACCCCTTGGGGATGAGCGACCATAACATGTAGGAATTTTTTATCAAGATGGAGAGTGAAGTAGTTGATTCGGAGACTAGGGTGCTGAATCATAATAAAGGGATTTATGAATATATGAGGCGTGAGTTGGCCTTGAAAGATTGGGGATAATTACTTAAAGAGATGACAGTGGATAGACAATGGAAAATGTTCCAGGAATGCATGGGAGAACTGCAGCAACTGTTCATTCAAGTGTGGCAGAAATGCAAAGCGGGCAAGAGGGCCAATCAATGGCTTACAAAGGAAATTAGGAAGAGTATCCGATCCAAGGAAGAATCATACAGATTGGCCAATAATAATAATAGGTCTGAGGATTGGGCGCAGTTTAGAATTCATCACAGAATGACGAAGGGATTGATGAAGAAGGAGAACGTACAGGATGAAAGGAAGCTTGCAGGAAACAGAAAGGCTGCCACTGAGAGTATCTCTAGATGTGTGAAGAGAAAGAGATTGATAAGAGAAAGGCAGGCCCTATCCAGACAGAAACAGGAGAATCCCTCATAAGGGACAAAGAGATGGCTGACAAATTGAATACATACTTTGCTTCTGTCTTCACAAAGGAGGGCACAAATCAGATACCAGAAAAGCTGGAAAATGGAAGGTTTAGTGAGATGGAATAACTGAGCGAGATCAACATTAGTAGAGAAATTGTGCTGGGAAAATTGATGAGATTGAAGGCGGATAAATCCCCAGGGCGTGCGAATCTGCATCCCAGAATGCTGAAGGAGGAGGCTCTGGAAATAGTGAACGAATTGGTGATCATCTTCTGGGATTCTATAGACTCTGGAACCGACCCTGCAGATTGGAGTGTAGCTCACGTCAATCCGGTATCCAAAAAGGGAGGTAGAGTTAAAGCAGGAAATTGTAGATCAGTAAGCCTAACATCGGTCGTGGGGAAAATGCTTGACTCTATTATCAAAGACTTTATAGCGGAACATTTAGAAAGTAGTGGCAGGATCAGTCTGATTCAGCATGGGTTTGTGAAGGGGAAATCATGATTGACAAATCTGTCGGAATTCTTTGAAGATATAACCAGTATAGTTTACAAGAGGGAGACATTCGATGTATTGTATTTTGACATTAAAAGGCGTTTGACAAAGTCCCGCTTAAGAGATTATTGTGTAAAATGAAAGCGCATTGGATTGGGGAAACGTATTGAGGTGGATAGAAAACTGGTTGGCAGAGAGAAAACAAAGAGTAGGGATTAATGGGTCCATTTCTAATTATTAGGCAGTAGCCAATGGGGTACCACATGGATCGGTGCTGGGGCTCAAGCTGTTCACAACATATATTAATGATTTCGATGAATGAACAACATGTAACATCTTAAAATTTGCAGTTGGAGGTTGGAACTCCTTCGGTGGCGGACAGTCGGAGGGCCAGCTGACGCCAGGAACCAGCTGCGGACCGGACAGGTTTAGGGCTTCTGGAACGTACAGTCCCATCGATTGTACAGATGTAGTTGCAGAGTCAAAATCTCCATGATTCTTTGTCCGGGAACATCCACCACCTGCAGATGCAGTTGGATGAGTCGAAACACGTGCAGCTGCACGAGGTGGTACGGACCATATGTGTCAACCAGTCCATGACCTCATGGATGGCATCCACGGTGGCGTCTTTGGGGCCATGTGTTTTCTTTCGATCAGCATGTCGAAAGGCATGCAATCTGTACAATCGCTATCCCAGTCCCAGCAAACGTTTGCCGCCTCAGAGGCAACCATGTTCCAAAGCTACCTGGACATTTCAGCAGCGCCTCTGAGAGTGGTACAGTCACAACATCCCTTGGCTGAGAACGTCGGGGTGGCATTGTCCAAGCGCTGGATGAAATGGCACAGAAGAGAGAGATGTGCTTCAGTCCAGGAGGGAGATGACGCAGTCACTGCTTCGTACAGCAGAAACTCAGAAGGTGGTGGCAGAGTCAATAGGTGACCTGGCGCCGTCTCAGATGGAAATGGTCCACTCCCAGTGCTCCATGGCCGCAAGCATTCAGACCCTGATCGACACCAGAACGGGCCCCAAGGCCTGGCCTCACCAGGTGGCGGGGTTACTTCATCGATTAGCTCTGCTCGCAACTTCCTCCCATGCAGAAGCTCGGGGCGATTGGGTCCCCAAGGATTGAGGAGGAGATAGGACCCTGCCGGTGGCTCCTGCAGTGAACGTGGCGCGATACCGCAGCATCTCAGACACTTCCCAATTCCTATTCCTGTTGCATTTGGTGGGAAGCTTGCAGAACATGGCTGCACCACTCCACCTGGGATACAGGAGCAGCAAGTGGGACGACCCAGGCCCTGTCAACATATAAGATGCCTGCCAACGGTGACTAGAACGCAGGGTGGGAATCAAAGCAGGCTTCCTGCACACCTGCAATACCATGTTGGGATCCACGATACGAAGCGTCCTGGTCCGGTCGGCCAGAAAGTTAGACACGAGTCACGTTGGTACGGGTGCAGGGCACCGTTTAGATACAGGGGCTCGGCATATATCTGCATATACGTTGTCACATTAAACGCCTGTTAAAACCTGACTTTGTTCTCTGCCAGATGGGTCTGAGGGATGGACTAATACAGGCTGGCCAGAGAGAGGGGCGCGAATGGGCGAACCTTGTGGGTGGTGTGGGCTTCCTACCCTCCGCCCTCCCAACGGTCCCCAGCAGAAGGGGTTCACTGGAACCATGTGATTAAATGGCCGGCTCACATGCAGGGATCGCCGAGGTGGACGGCGCAAGTGTAGGAAGGATTCAGACATTGCCAAGAACAATGGAGAATCAGAGCTCATCGTAGAGCAGGTTTTCATCATCATTCATCACTTGGACCAGTCCCAGTGATACTGGTATCCGAATGTCCACACCAATAATGTGGCAGATATATTTATTAGAGGGGGGTATCAGGTGAGATGGTGACCAGATTGAGGGGAGGGGGGCGGGATGGGGAGGGGGGATGCGATGCGGTGTCCATGCACCTAGCCAGTCCCCCGCCCACCTCCAGTTGATGAACCCGGAAGCGATCATAGGTCACGTATGCATTGGCCCGTTGTCGGGCCGCTCCTGGATCCTTTGGCTCCATGCCCTGTCCATCCTTCCCTTACCCCGCAAGCTTGTCGTCCAACAAAGATTGACATTCCTCCTTATCTTACCAGCGCGTGGCCCCTCTGCGCAATGTCGTGGAGGACTTATCAAGCTGCCAGGATGCGGGCGATCCCCTCAGCTTGATATTGGAGGGACCCTTGAGAGCGGTGCAGGCACGTGAACTGCATCTTCAAGAGGCCGAAGCACCATTCAATCACGCTCCTGGATGCTGTATGGGCGTTGTTCTAGTGGGTCTCTGCGGCGGTCTGTGGCCTCTGGATAAGCGTCAACAGCCACGACCACTGTAGGTAAACCCTGTCGCCCAGGTGCCAACCCATTAGCCGACGGCGGGGACACCTTCAGCATGTGAGGAATCGTCGTGGGCCGGGATAAGGGATTCGTGCACACTGCCTGGGTATCGGGCACAGACATGAGTGACGCACTCCTGATGGTCACATATCAGCTGCACGTTCATCGAGTGGAACCCATATCGGTTTGTGTGAAGTGGCCTGTTATCTACAGGTGCTCGTACAGCGTCATGCATCCGCCTGGACACGGGCATCACGTTGTTGGCGATGATCATTGTTGCTCGATCATCCTGGTCGCCTCTGATCACGACGTAGATGTACTGAGCTGCCTGGGCACATGGGGCCTCCGTGAGGGCACAGATGCACCTGTGCACCGAGGTCTGTAAGATTCCAGATAGGTCACTACATGGTGCGTGGAACGACCCCGTCGCATGGAATTTCAGCACGGCTGTCATCTTGACGTCCGTCGGAAGCCGGTGTGCTCCCCCATACACCTGCAGTTTCAGGAGTGCCGTAATCTGGCATATGTGTCTCATTGTCTCCCTGCTCAGCTTGAGTCAATAACGACATGCCCTGTCCGGCAGGTCCTTGATTGACATGTGCTGCTGGTCCACACGACACCTCATGTGGCGTATCCTTGACAAATGCTCTGACTTAGCCTGTTGGGAAGCCGGGTCTCCATCTTGGATGGATGCCTTCTGTTACTCTGTGGCACGCGCCACTGCTGCACGATCTGCTGCTGTGCGTTCCACTGCTGCAGCGTCTTCGTCCGCGTGCAGCTGTAGCTCGTACCGCTGCAGGGCAACCCCAAGGGCTGCGACAACCAGCAGGAATGCCACTGTTCTTTTTCTCATTTTAATATCCATTGTTTGCTGGCGGTGAAAGGCTTAAATGTTAGCATGGTGCATACCCCTGTGTCCAACCACGTCCACCGGATTAAACAGTGGCTCTGGTTGCCACTGCCGCCTCCGGCTGTGAATGCACGCCACATTTCTGCATCCCTGGCCCCCACGGTGGCCGGTACCATGGAGGCGCTTGGCCTTGACGCCTGTCTCTGATGCCACGGCACCGGAGACTGATACTGCCTTTGATAGCGGTACGCTCTGCAGTCCATACCTGATGCCCCTATAGTTTGTAAAGTGCTTTTTGCCATTGGGTGGGCCGCCTGATGCCCCGCGTCGTGGCTGCTTTTGTGGTGGAGACATGGCACGATGAAGGGGTGTGGTGTATGGGCAGCCAAAAGGCTGGTGTCAATCTGCTGAACCAGGGGCAAAGGTGTGTGGTCAGTGGGGTGCGAACAACATGGCTGCATTTCAGGTCACGATAATGGTGGTCCGTGCCTGGACACTGCCCCAGTCCCGTGGAGGGTCACCCCGGCCTAATGGCCAATTCCCTCATCAACCCCCATCCGCCGGCCCTGGCAGAGGACACATCCCCTCCCCACAGCACCGTGCTTGGCCAGGCTCTCGCCTCACTGTCCAAAGTCGCGCCTGTCTGTATCCTACCTCCTCTCGCTCCCTCACCTCCCACAATGCCGGCTTCACGATTTGTCAAGGGAAAAATGAACTATGCTGGTGGTAACTCAGCCCATCAGAGTTGTAGAATCACGGAGACCCTGAAGAATATCGTGTCATGCCGGCTAATAACTTGCAAATGAATTTCGGACCACATTAAGAGCGTGGTCGAGCTGTTTGGGAGTTGCGATTTGGCGTCAAATAAGAATAATATATTCATAAAAATATAATAACAATAATAATCGCTTATCGTCACAAACAGGCTTCAATGAAGTTACTGTGAAAAGCCCCTGTGAAATTCGTGGCCATCGCGACTTTGGCATCAGAACCTATTCTCTGAAAAATCACGTTGCGTATCAGCCAACCTAGCTCCCACCATCAATTTCCAAGGAGCCTAAAGAGAAACACATCATTCAAGAGCGTCAGCGTCCCATTAGTATTGTTCAATAGTTGGAAGAACACACTCTGCGCTGATGCTGCAGTCTGTTCTCCAAATTGTGGACTGCAAAGGACGGTGAGAACGACTGGATGCGGGGAATAAATATCAAGCAAACAGAGAAGGTGAAACTCGGCGATTGCAACTCGAGGGGAATAAAACTATGCTAAGTACACGTCCTTGTACAGGAAGTTCCTCGACAAAATGCATGCAGGAGCATTCGGTAAATTGTTCCAAAAACCATAGTATCAGAAGACATTTTCTTGACTTCAAGCAGGCTTTAGTGGCCTCGAATAGAAGTACTTTGGTAAAATTCAAAACAGTAAGGAATCGAGGAATGGTATATTACTCACTTCAAGGACCTACACGTAGGGAGAGAACTGTGATTCAGTGGTTAGCACTGCAGTATCACGGCGCCGAGTTCCCAAGTTGGATCCCGGCTCTGGTCACTGTCCGTCTGGAGTTTGCATATTCTCTCTGTGTTTGTGTGGGTTTCGCGCCCACAACCCAAAGATGTGAAAAGTAGGTGGATTGAACACGTTAGATTTCCTATCATTTGGAAAATAATGAATTGGGTACTCCAAATTTAATTTTTAAAAGTCCCACACGTCGATTGCGCCTGTTGGGTAGAATATTGTGGTTAATTTAAATTATATTGAGTGTAACCGAGTCAAGGTTCATCTACGAGCTGTGAGAAGACTAGTGCAATGACTGCTAAGCGGGGGGGGGGGGGGGGGGTGGGGGGCGGAGGGGAATAACACTTCCGAACCGCCATCCTCCCCATGACCTACAGTCACTCTCCCAGCCTTTGCGTTAGACAGTAGATCAGACGTTATGTAAATCGAAAACTTCCCCTGAATAGGTGGTAACATCCGCAGGTAGAGTGATCTTAGGGTTGACAGATGAGAACCAACAGCATAGCTGCCTTGATATTCCAGTGCTGCCATACCATGCGGACATGTTTGCACGATCAACACGATCACACGTTGTAAAAATGACGTTTAAGCCTATATTGACTCGATATGTGAAAGGTTTCTGCAAATACATCTTGCGGCTTATTTCCTTCTTTGCAACTTGTTTTTCTTTCAAATCTCTTCAATTTATATTTAATGCCAACATTTAGTTCTCTGATACTTTGTCTACTTGTTACTCAGTAGCCATGCGCTCGTACTGGTCCATGTCTATGGCTGGTTTAATGATCTGTGTGGAGGTGCACAAGGCACTATATTGGATCGATCGCCAGCTATGTGAAGATAATTCAGACACGTGGTAAGCTTTGCAAAGGTATCAGTTTTGAACGAAGGCCAACATTTGAAATTGCTGCAAAGGATAAGTTGGAGTCTGTGTTCCTGAAGGTTAAGTGGTGTCTTCAACACTTTAAGGGGATACGCTTTATTCACCTCTTTCACATCCCATAATAGGAAGAGCGACGACTTTTGGAATGGCTCATCTGCTTTGCACCTTGAGAAATTTCCACGGCCTCGGGAAGAAGTCCGACAGACTGTTACGTGCACAACATCAATAGTTACAGTCAATGCATCAATTTCATAGTATGTTAAATATTCCCGGGCGGAGAAAGAATACATCATTATTCTTACTCGAAGGAGGCGGAGGGCTTGTTCCATCTGGAATGAAAGATAATAATGCACTCTGAATAATTTATTCTTTTGGTTAATTCAGTGTTCTGTAGGAATTTCACAATGCGAAAAATACAGAGCTTTAGGTTTAAACTGGTCGAATTTAAATACAATTAATAACGGACAAACTCAGTCAGTATACGTTAATCTAAAAAATAAGGATCACGATTTGATTGCTTGGATGGAAATTAACAGTCTTTACATTGTCGGGTCAGACTGACTGCAGGCTGAAATATATTTATTTTCACAACTGGCGTTCTGAAATGACCTTGCAAGTACCTCCGTTAGGAAGTCTAACATTTATTAAACTGGAGGCTGATTAATCGAACCGTGACTTGGCGAACTTGAATTCCTCGTTGCTAACCTCCGCAGGTCATCCCCAAATTGAAAGCGCTTTCATACAGATCCTCTTGGACGTACTGGAGGAGAGGTGAATGGCTCGAGATCCCGGAGCGGGCAGAAGGCTGTCCCTCCTCCGCCATTCGCCGTCCCTGGGAGCAGGTATCACAGGTGGTGAGCGCCGTGGGTACTCTACCCTGATCGTCCAAAGGTGTCGGAAAAAATGGGCAATCTCCTCAGGGCGGGTAGGAAGAGGAGACAGCGCTGTCCCCTTGGCACCAGTCCCCATCCCACATACCCGTAACCCGACCCCAACAGCCCGAAGGCGGTCGAACGCCCACACTGCACGACATGCCAGCACCCACAGCGGTTGCTATGGCCGTGTGCCCTGGCCACTGAGCCAACAGCTACCCAGCCACTGGGCTGCATGCGTCGGACTGTCCAACACTGTCGTTTTCTGTCGTCGTCGTCCCCCCCCCCCCGCCCCCACCCCGATGAAGGTAGTCCATGAACGCCAGGAGAGGGAGAAGACTCGAGCTTTACCGCCGGACAGAGAGCCATTCACTACGGCAGAGCAGGAGGCAGTGGTCGTAGTTACCTTTCCCCGTGACACGTGTGGCAACCCCTCCCCTCTAGAACATTACCCCCACACCACACTCACCACCGTACATCCTTCACCCCCACCCTCACACTACGTCGCCCCCACGCTCAATACCCACTCACCCCCACACACACACGCTCACACCCAGCGCCCCCATTCCACCACAGCCCACCGTCCAATCATGAGCCTTGACGTGTGTCTTGAAGGGCCTGATGGCAATGAGGCCGGCCGAACTAGTAGTTAGCATGTGCCAGGTCCACCTAGAAATTGCAGCAGGGCTTCTGAGCGTGGTCCTGCCACAGCAGGCCTTGGCTGAGAACTTATGTGCTGTTGACCAGCCGCTGGCTGACGTGGGTCCAGGCAGGGATGGCCCACTCCCTCTCGTTCCTGGCGGCAATCATGCAGATACTGGTCGAGACCAGAGTGAACACAAGGTCTCGCAGCGCCAGGTTGCGAGATAGCATCCATGGGTTACCTCTGCTCGCACGCCAGTCCCATGTAGAGACTCGAGGGGCCTACGGTTTCAGGACGTGATGGGGCCCTGCTGGTGACTCCTGCGCTGTAGGTGCCCTAACACAGCAGCATCTGAGACACTCCCCTCCCCTCCTATTCCTGATTTGGTGGGCATTGGCCAGATCAGGGCGGCACCACGCCACCTGGGACACACGAGCAGCAGGCGGGCCCATCGAGGCCGCGTGGTACCAGAAGAAGTCCGCCAAGCGGAATAGGCCACTGGGCGAGAATCAAAGCAGGTGGCCTCCACTCCTGATATACCGCATGCTGATCCACAACGGCGTAGCGTTCGGGCCCTGACGGCCCGACAGTTAGACACGAGGTGCATTTGCAGGGATGCAGGGCACCGTTTATTTCTAGCAGTTAGGGCATGAATCTGTATATACGTTCTCACATTAAATACCTCTTCACACTGTTACAACCTGTCTTTGTGCTCTGTCAGATGGGTCTCAGAGGTGGGCTGGCCGAGGTTGGCCAGATAAGAGGCAGGAACGGGTGGACCTTGTGGGTGGCGTGGGCCCACCATCCTCTGCACCCCCGTCCCCGATCCCGTCCCCACCAGGAGGGATTTGCTGCGACCATGAGGCGAATGGCCAGCTCGCCTGCAGGGATCACCCAGGTGGACGGCAGAACGTACTGACGTAACGTCAGACATTGTGTTAACGATGTAGCGCACCAGAGTTCATTGCGGACTGGGTTGTCATCACCCTCGATAGTTTGGACCAGACCCAGTGTTACTGCCCACTCACGGCCCATACCCCCTAAGGCGGCATGTGTGTTTAGTAGACAGGGTTTCAGGCGAGGGCCTGGCCGGTTATGGGGGAGGGGGGTGCGTGTGGGGTTGGGATGCTGTATCCGTGCACCTGGCAAGTCCCACTCCCACCTCAGGTGATGAACTTGGAGGCGATCAGATGTCACAAGTGCATTGGTCCTGGCGCACACTTTGTGAGGACGCTCAATGCTTCCTTGGCTCCATGTTCTGACAATTCTCTCCCTCCCCTACAACCTTCTCGGTGAACAATGACTGGCGTTCCTCCACCTCTTCTCGTACGACGCGCCTCTGCAGAACGATGTCGTGGAGTACGCTTGAAGCCGCCACGAGGCAGTCTCTGAATAATTCTCTGGCCTCCGGATAGGCGTCATCAGCCACTACCGCTGTTGGTATTGCCTGTCGCCGAGGAGCCAACCCTTCCAGCTGTGGGCGGGAGCGTCTTCAACTTGTCATGATTCGACGTGCGTGTCGGGATTAAGACGCCGTGCACACTGCCCGGATATCGGGGAAGACGTGTGTGATGCACTGCTGATTATCACATATCAGCTGGATGTTCATTGATTGGAAATCCTTTCGGTGTATCTGGAGGGGCTAGTCATCTGCAGTTGGTCGTAGGGCGCCATGCATCCCGCCAGAACTAAGTGGATGTATTGAGCAGCCTGGGCAGATGGGGCCTCCGTGAGGGCACAGATGCACCTGTGAACCGAGGTCTGGCAGATCCCGGACACGTCTCCATTGACATAGAACATAGAACAGAGAAAAATACAGCACAGAACAGGCCCTTTAGCCCACGATGTTGTGCCGAAACTTTGTCCTTCATTAATCATAGATTATGATTGAATTTATAGTGCAGAAGGAGGCCATTCGGTCCATTGAGTCTGCACCGGCTCTTGGAAAGAGCACCCAACTCAAAGTCAACACCTCCACCCAACACTAAGGGCAATTTTGGACACTAAGGTCAATTTATCATGGCCAATCCACCTAACCTGCACATATTTGGACTGTGGGAGGAAACAGGAGCACCCGGAGGAAACCCACGCAGACACGGGGAGGATGTGCAGACTCCGCACAGACAGTGACCCAAGCCGGAATCTAACCTGGGACCCTGGAGCTGTGAAGCAATTGTGCTATCCACAATGCTACCGTGCTGCCCTTAAGAACAAATTAATCTACACTATATCATTTTACCATAATCCATGTACCTATCCTATCTTGAAGGTCCCTAATGTTTCCGACTCAACTACTTCCACAGGCAGTGCATTTCATGCCCCCCACTACTCTCTGGGTAAAGAACCTACCTCTGACATCCCCCCGATATATTCCACCATTCACCTTAAATTTATGTCGCCTTGTAATGGTTTGTTCCACCCGATGAAAAAGTCTCTGGCTGTCTACTCTATCTATTCCCCTGATCATCTTATAAACCTCTATCAAGTCGCCCCTCATCCTTCTCCGTTTTAATGAGAAAAGGCCTATCACCCTCAACCTTTCCTCGTAAGACCTACTCTCCATTTCAGGCAACATCCTGGTATATCTGCTTTGCACCTTTTCCAAAGCTTCCACATCCTTCCTAAAATGAGGCGACCAGAACTGTACGCAGTACTCCAAATGTGGCCTTACCAATGTTTTGTACAGCTGCATCATCACCTCACGGCTCTTAAATTCAATCCCTCTGTTAATGAACTCTAGCACACCATAGGCCTTCGTCACAGCTCTATCCACTTGAGTGGCAACTTTCAAAGATGTATGAACATAGACCCTAAGATCTCTCTGCTCCTCCACATTGCCAAGAATTCTACCGTTAACCCTGCATTCCGCATTCATATTTGTCCTTCCGAAATTGACAACCTCACACTTCTCAGGGTTAAACTCCATCTGCCACTACTCAGCCCAGTTCTGCATCCTATCTATGTCTCTTTGCAGCCGAAAACAGCCCTCCTCACTATCCACAACTCCACCAATCTTCGTATTGTCTGCAAATTTACTGACCCACCCTTCGACTCCCTCATCCAAGTCATTAAATAAAATCACAAACAGCAGAGGACCCAGAACTGATCCCTGTGGTATGCCACTTGTAACTGGGACCCAGGCTGAATATTTGCCATCCATCACCACTCTCTGACTTCTATCGGTTAGCTAGTTCGTTATCCAACTGGCCAAATTTCCCACTATCCCATGCCTCCTTACTTTCTGCAGAAGCCTACCATGGGGAACCTTCTGAATTTACTTACTAAAATCCATGTACACTACATCCACTGCTATACCTTCATCCACATGCTTGGTCACCTCCTCAAAGAATTCAATAATACTTGTAAGGCAAGACCTACCCCTCACAAATCCGTGCTGACTATCCCTAATCAAGCAGTGTATTTCCAGATGCTCAGAAATCCTATCGTTCAGTACCCTTTCCATGACTTTGCCTACCACCGAAGTAAGACTAACTGGCCTGTAATTCCCAGGGTTATCCCTATTCCCTTTTTTGAACAGGGGCACGATATTCGCCACTCTCCAATCCCCTGGTACCACCCCTGTTGAAGGTGAGGACGAAAAGATCATTGCCAACGGCTCTGCAATTTCATCTCTTGCTTCCCATAGAATCCTTGGATATATCCCGTCTGGCCCAAGGGACTTGTCTCTCCTCAAGTTTTTCAAAATGCCCAACACATCTTCCTTCCTAACAAGTATTTCCACGAGCTTACCAGTCTGTTTCACACTGTCCTCTCCAACAATATGGCCCCTCTCATTTGTAAATACAGACGAAAAGTACACGTTCAAGACCTCTCCTATCTCTTCAGACTCAATATACAATCTCCCGCTACTGTCCTTGATCGGACCTACCCTCGCTCTAGTCATTCTCATATTTCTCACACATGTGCAAAAGGCCTTGGGGTTTTCCTTGATCCTACCCGCCAAAGATTGTTCATGCCCTCTCTTAGCTCTCCTAATCCCTTTCTTCAGTTCCTTCCTGGCTATCTTGTATCCCTCCAACGCCCTGCCTGAACCTTGTTTCCTCAGCCTTACATAAGTCTCCTTTTTCCTCTTAACAAGACATTCAACCTCTCTTGTCAACCATGGTTCCCTCACTCGACCATCTCTTCCCTGCCTGACAGGGACATACATATCAAGGACACGTAGTACCTGTTCCTTGAACACGTTCCACATTTCACTTGTGTCCTTCCCTGACAGCCTATGTTCCCAACTTGTGCACTTCAATTCTTGTCTGACAACATCGTATTTACCCTTCCCACAATTGTAAACCTTGCCTTGTTGCACGCACCTATCCCTCTCCATTACTAAAGTGAAAGTCACAGAATTGTGGTCGCTATCTCCAAAATGCTCCCCCACTAACAAATCTACCACTTGCCCTGGTTCATTACCAAGTACTAAATCCAATATTGCCCCTCCTCTGGTCGGACAATCTACATACTGTGTTTGAAAAGCTTCCTGGACACACTGCACAAACACCACCCCATCCAAACTATTTGATCTAAAGAGTTTCCACTCAATGTTTGGGAAGTTAAAGTCACCCATGACTACTACCCTGTGACTTCTGCATTTTTCCAAAATCTGTTTCCCAATCTGTTCCTCAACATCTCTAATACTATTGGGGGGCCTATAGAAAACTCCTAACAAGGTGACTGCTCCTTTCCTATTTCTGACTTCAAACCATACTACCTCAGTAGGCTGATACTCCTCGAACTGCCTTTCTGCAGCTGTTATACTATCTCTAATTAACAATGACACTCCCCCCCCCCCCCACACCTCTTTTACCACCGTCCCTAATCTTATTGAAACATCTATAACCAGTGACCTCCATCAACCATTTCTGGCCCTCTTCTATTCACGTTTCCTTGATGGCCACCACATCGTAGTCCCAAGTACCGATCCATGCCTTAAGTTCACCCACCTTATTCCTGATGCTTCTTGCGTTGAAGTATACACACTTCAACCAACCCATCTTCGTGCCTGCAAGTACTCTCCTTTGTCAGTGTTCCCTTCCCCACTGCCTCATTACACGCTTTGGCGTCCTGAATATCGGCTACCTTAGTTGCTGGACTACAAATCCAGTTCCCATTCGCCTGCCAAATTAGTTTAAACCCTCCTGAAGAGTACTAGGAAATCTTCCTCCCAGGATATTGGTGCCCCTTTGGTTCAGATGCAACCCGTCCTGCTTGTACAGGTCTCACCTTCCCCAGAATGCGCTCCAATTATCCAAATACATGACGCCCTCCCTCCTACACCATTCCTGCAGCCACGTGTTCAGCTGCAATCTCTCCCTATTCCTAGCCTCGCTATCACGTGGCACCGGCAACAAACCAGAGATGCCAACTCTGTCTGTCCTGGCTTTTAACTTCCAGCCTATCTCCCTAAACTCATATATTACCTCCACACCCCTTTTGCTACCTATGTCGTTGGTACCAATGTGCATCACGGTTTCTGGCCGCTCCCCCTCCCCCTTAAGTATCCTGAAGACACGATCCGAGACATCCCTGGCTCTGTCACCCGGGAGGCAACATACCTTCCGGGAGTCTCGCTCGCGACCTCAGAATCTCCTATCTATTCCCCTAACCATTGAATCTCCTACAACTATTGCTGTTCTATTTTCCCCCCTTCCTTACTGAGCCCCAGAGCCAGACTCAGTGCCAGAGACCTGGCCGCTAAGGCCTTCCCTCGGTAGGGCATTCACCCCCCCCCCCCCTCAACAACATCCAAAACGGTATACTTGTTTTGAAGGGGAACGGCCACAAGGGATCCCTGCACTGTCTGGCTGTTTTTCTTTTTCTCTGTTTGTAACCCAGCTATTCTTGTCCTGTACCTTGGTTGTGGTCACCTCCCTGTAACTCTTCTCTATCACCCCCTCTGCCACCCGGATGATCCAAAGTTCATCCTGCTTCAGCTCCTGTTCCCTAACACGGTCTTTGAGGAGTTGGAGTTGGGTGCACTTCCCGCAGGTATAGTCATCTGGGACACCGGTGGTATCCCTCACCACCCACATCCTACAGGAGGAGCATGCAACTGGCCTAGCCTCCATCCCCTCTTACCTTACAGAATATAGCTGCCCTGTGGACCAACTGAATCTCCGCCCTCCGACTCTGCTCCCAGTCAGCTGCACTCTCGGTAAACTCCTGGCTCTCTTCTCATTTTTTGCGGAAATATAGGAAACAAAATGAAAGAGCACCTTAGTCCCTCCTCACCTAACTCCCTTAGTCACCAAACTCTCACTATAGCACTCGAATGCACCAAATTCAGCACTCCCTCAGTCACCAAACTCTCACTATCGCACTCAAATGCACCAAATCCAGCACTCCCTCAGTCACCAAACTCTCACTGTAGCATTCAAATGCACCAAATTCAGGACTCAGTACAAACAAAGTCTGCACTGTAGGGGATCACTTTTATACTGCGAATCTAGCCTCTGAAAACTGGCCTAATCCAATTAACTAATTCACAAGCTCCAGCTGCAAGTGCCTACAAGTAGAAGCTTTGTTTAAAGCTGATTGAAAATTCACTTTCTTCTAAACCAAGCAGCAACTTTTAAGTTAATTAACTAAATAAATGTAAGTATAGACTTTAGATAAAAATGAAGCCTTATACTCCCTCAGTCACCAAACTCTCACTATAACACTCAAATGCACCAAATTCAGTACTCCCTCAGTCACCAAACTCTCCATATAGCACTCAAATGCACCAAATTCAGCACTCCCTCAGTCACCAAACACTCACTGTAGCACTCAAATGCACCAAATTCAGCACTCAGTGCAAACAAAGTCTACACTGTAGGGGATCACTTTTATACTGTCAATCTAGCCTCTGAAAACTGGCCTAATCCAATTAATTAACTAACAAGCTCCAGCTGCAAGTGCCTACAAGTAGAAGCTTTGTTTAAAGCTGATTGAAAATTCACCTTCTTCTAAACCAAACAGCAACTTTTAAGTTCATTAACTAGATAAAAGAAAGACTAGACTTTAGATAAAAATGAAGCCTTATACTCCCTCAGACACCAAACTCTCACTATAGCACTCAAATGCACCAAATTCAGCACTCAGTGCAAACAAAGTGGACATGTGGAAGAATTCCGTCCCCTGAACGTTCAATAAGGACGTCAAGTTACCGTCCATTGGGAGCTGGTGACCTCCCCTATACCCGTGCATTGCCAATGTGCCATGAACTGGCAGATGTCACATTGACTGCCTACTCAGCCACAGTCTTCAACGATATTCCCAGGCCGGCAGGTCCTTGATGACATGCACTGCCGGTCCACACAACGCCACATGTGGCGTCTGCTTAGTACCTCTTCTGTCTTGGTCTGTTGTGCAGCCAGCTCTACTTCCTTGGCGGCTGCGTTCTGTTCTCCTGCAGTCCGCTCTGCTGGTGCATGGTCCACAGCTGCAGCATTCTCCTCCTCGAGCAGCTGTAGCTCGTATAGCCAGATTGCACCGCAGGAAGGAGACTATTGCTGGTTTAATTCTAACATCCAGTGTCTTCTGGCGGTGAAACGATGATATATTGACATGGTGAACAGCCTCGTGTCCAACGAGGTCCATCGGACTACATGGCGGCTGCAGTTAGCGTGTGGTCGCTGCCACTGCATGTAGCCACCCGATTGCTGCATCCTTGTGCCGTTGGTGGTCGGCACCGTGGGGCTTCTGGCCCTGGCACCTGTCTATGATTCAATGTGGCAATGGTTCATTCCATGCTCCATACACGGCACCACTAAATTTGGGTGGGCCGCCTAATGCCCTGCCTGTGTGTTGTGGCCGTTTTGGTATTGGGGGGAGCAGCGGAGTGTGCGATGAGGGGGTGGGGGTTGGGAGCACTCATAGGACCGGTGTCTCTCTGCTGAAATAGCTTGAGAGTACCTGAGTTAGGATTCATCTACGAGCTGCGAAAAGACCAATACAAAGATTTCTGGGGGGAAAGAATAAGCCCACTCAACCACCATCACCTCCTCCATCCTCGCCATGCCTTCCAGTCACTCTCCTACGCTTTGAATGGGACAGTAGATCATACATTATGTAAAGAGGCAACATCCCCTTAATAGGGGGTAACATCTGCAGGCAGAGTGGTCTTAGGGTCGGCAGGTTGGAAACAGCACAGGTGCTTTGATATTCCACTGGCGCCGTGCGATATATATATTTTTGCACTATCAACGCGACTACAAGTTGAACAGATTACTTTTAAACCTATATTCTCTTAATATGTGAAAGTTTTCTGCAAAAGTACGTTGTGATTGAACGTCCCCTCATTTATTTCCTTCTTTGCAACTTGTTCTTCGTTCAATCTACTCAATGCATATTGTATGCCAACAATTGGTTGTCTGGAACTTTGACTACTTCTTACTCAGTAGACACCACACTCATACTGGATCCCTCTCTCTAAGGCTAATTTAATGATCAGTGGAGGTGAATAAAGTACTCTATTAGATCACCCGCCCAGCACATAAAGATAATTTAGAAATGTATTCAGCTTTGCAAGGCAGGTAGTATTAGTTTTAAGCGAAAGCCAAGGCTTTAAATTGCTGCAAAGAATGAGAATATAAGAACTAGGAGCAGGAGTAGGCCACCTGGCCCCTCGAGCCTGCTCCGCCATTCAATGAAATCATTACTGATCTTTTGTGGACTGAGCTCCACTTTCCGGCCTGAAAAGAATAACCCTTAATCCCATTATTCTTCAAAAAACTATCTAACTTTATCTTAAAGACATTGAACGAAGGAGCCTCAACTGCTTCACTTGGCAAGAAATTCCATCGACTCACAACCCTTTTGGTGAAGAGGTTCCTCCTAAACTCAGTCCTAAATCTACTTGCCCTTATTTTGAGGCTATGCGTCCCAGTTCTGCATTCACCCGCATCCACCTTCCTGCATCTATCCTCTTTTTTCCCTTCATAATTTTATATGTTTCTATAAGACCCGCCCCTGCATCCTTCTAAATTCCAACGAGTACAGTCCCAGTCTACACAACCTCTCCTCGTAATCCAACCCCTTCGGGTCTCGGATTAACCGAGTAAAGCTCCTCTGCACACCTTCCAGCGCCAGTACGTCCTTTCTGAGGTAAGGAGACGAAACCTGAACACAATACTCCAGGTGTGGCCTCACGAACACCTTATACAATTGCAGCATAAACTCCCTAGTCTTGAACTCCATCCTTCTAGCAATGAAGCAGAAAACTCCATTTGCCTCCTTAATCACCTATTGCACCTGTAAACCAACTTTTTGCGACTCGTGCACGAGCACACCCAGGTCTCTGCACAGCAACAAGTTTTAATATTATATCATTTAAACAATAAACAGTTTTGCTGTTATTCCTACCAAAATGGATAATCTCACATTTGTCAACGTTTTTTCCGTCTGCCAGACCCTAGCCCATTCACTTAACATATCCAAATCCCTCTGCAGACTTCCGGTATCCTCTTCACTTTTTGTTTTACCGCTCATCTTAGTGCCGTCTGCAAACGTGGAGGCATTGCACTTGGTCTCCAACTCCAAATCATCTATGTAAATTGTGAACAATTGTGGTCCCAGCACTGATCCCCGAGGGACACCACGAGCTATTCATTGCCAACCACAGAAACACCCATTAGTCCCCAATCTTTGCTTTCTATTAATTAACCAATCCTTTATCCATGCTACTACTTTGCCCTTAATTACAATGCATCTTTCTCTTATGCAAGAACCTTTTGTGTGAGGCCTTGTCAAAAGCTTTGTGGAAATCGAGATATACTGCATGCATTGGATCCCTGTTATCTACCGCACTGGAAATGTGCTCAAATCCTCAAATAATTCCACTACCCTGTTAGGCACGTCATGCCCTTTATGAACCCCTGCTGCGTCTGCCTAATGGGACAATTTCCATCCAGGTGCCTCGCTTTTTCTTCCTTGATGATAGATTTCAGCATCTTCCGTACTCGCGAATTTAAGCTAACTGGCCTATAATTACCCGTTTTCTGCCTACCTCCATTTTTAAGCAGTGGTGCCACGTTTGCTAATTGCCAATCCGCCGGGACCACCCCAGAGTCCATAGAATTTTGGTAAATTTTCACAAGTGCATTTTGAATTTCCTTAGCCATCTCTTTTAGCACTCTGGGATGCATTCTATCAGGGCCAAGAGACTTGTCTATCATTAGCCCCATTCGCTTTCCCATCACTACCTCCTTCGTGATAACAATCCTCTCAAGGTCCTCACCTGTCATAGCCTCATTTCCATCAGTCACTGGCATGTTATTTGTGTCTTCCACTGTGAGGACAGACCCAGAAAACCTTTTCAGTTGCTCAGCCATTTCCTCATCTCCCATTATTAAATCTCCCTTCTCCTCCTCTAAAGGACCAATATTTACCTTAGCCGCTCTTTATTGTTTTATATATTTGTAGAAACTTTTACTATCTATTTTTATATTCTGAGCAAGTTTAATCTGATAATTTTTCTTACTCTTCTTTATAGCTTTTTTAGTAGCTTTCTGTTGCCCCCTAAAGATTTCCCAGTCCTCTAGTCTCCCACTAATATTTGCCACTTTGTATTCTTTTTACATCAATTTGATACTCTCGCTTATTTCCTTAGATATCCACGGTCGAGTTTCCCTCTTTCTACCGCCCTTCCTTTTATTGGTATAGACCTTTGCTGAGCAATATGAAAAATCGCTTGGAAGGTTCTCCAGTGTTCCTCAACTGTTTCACCAGAAAGTCTTTGCTCCCAGTATACCTAAGCTAGCTCTTCACTCATCCCATTGTAATCTCATTTGTTTAAGCACAAAACACTAGTGTTTAATTTTACTTTCTCATCCTCCACCTGTATTTTAAATTCCACCATATTGTGATCGCTCCTTCCGAGAGGATCCCTAACTATGAGATCATTAATCAATCCTGTCTCATTACACAGGACCTGATCCAGGACAGCTTGTTCCATTGTTGGTCCAATACATACTGTACATATCGCGGATACATTCTGTAAACTCCTCTTCAAGGCTTCCTTGACCGACCGGGTTAAACCAATCAACGTGTAGTTTGAAAACCCCCATGATAACTGCTGTACCATTTCTACATGCATCCGTTATTTCTTTGTTTATTGCCTGCTCCACCATAATCATACTATTTGGTGGCCAACAGACTACTCCTATCAGTGACTTTTTCGCCTTACTATTCCAGATTTCCACCTAAATGGATTCAACCTTATCCGCCATCGCACCAATATCATCCTTTACTATTGCCCGGATGTCAACCTTTCTAAAAAAAAAAATAATTTTTATTCAAATCTTCACAAAATATCAACAACAAAATACAGAAAGAAAAGAACACCCCACCCCTTCCCATATACATAAATAATAAATCAACAGCCTTCATCAACACAAAGGTAAATATGAACACCCACTCAAGAACCCCCCCCCCCACCCCCCGCTCCCCAGCCCCCCACACACACCCCGGGTTGCTGCTGCTGCTGCTGACCATCTTCTAGCATTCTGCCAGGAAGTCTAGGAACGGTTGCCACCGCCTGAAGAACCCTTGCACCGATCCCCTTAAGAGAAATTTTACCCTCTCCAATTTAATAAACCCCGCCAGATTGTTGATCCAGGATTCCACGCTTGGGGGGGGGGCTCGCATCCTTCCACTGAAGAAGAACCCTTTGCCGATCTACCAGGTACGCAACGGCCAGAATATCGACCTCGTTCACCTCCTGCACTGCCAGCTCCTCTGCCACCCCAAATATTGCGAGCTCCCAGCCCGGCTTTACCTGGAACCTACCACCATCGACACGGTCGTCGCTACACCCTTCCAAACGTCCTCTAGCGCTGGGAACGCCCAGAACATGTGGGTGTGATTTTTTGGACTCCATGAGCACTTAACACACATGTCCTCGCACCTAAGCAACCGGCTTATCCTTGCCCCGTTTATGTGAGCCTTATGCAGCACCTTAAATTGTATGAAGCTGAGCCTCGCGCATGAGGAGGAAGAGTTCACCCTACGCAGGGCATCCGCCCACGTCCCCTCGTCAAACTCCTCACCGAGCTCCTCCTCCCTCTTACCCTTTAGCTCCTCCACCGAGGCCTCCTCCTGCATCACCGGATACGTTGCCGAGATCCTCCCCTCTCCAACCCCCCCCCCCCCCACCCCCAGCCCCCGACAGCACCCTGTCCTGCACCCTGCGTGCCGGCAACAGTGGGAACTCCACCACCTGCCGCCGAACCAATGCCCTTACCTGCATATATCTGAAGGTGTTTCCCGGGGGAGCCCGAACTTCTCCTCCAGCTCACCCAGGCTTGCGAACTTCCCGCCCGCAAACAGGTTCCCCCCATCCTTCTAATACCTACCCGGTGCCAGCTCAGGTCAATCCTCCCCGGGACAAACCGGGGGTTCCCCCGAATCAGGGATCACACCGAGGCCCCACCTCCGCTCTGAGACGTCTCCATTGCCCCCAAATTATGAGGGTGGCCGTCACCACCGGGCTCGTGGGATACCTTGTTGGAGGAAGCGGCAGCGGCGCCGTCAGCATCGCCTGCAGGCTCGTGCCCACACAGGACGCCATCTTCTGCTTCTTCCGTGCCGCCTAATCCCCCTCCATCACTCACTTACGCACCATCCCCACGTCGGCGGCCCAATAATACCCACAGGGGTTAGGCAGCGCCAACCCCCCCCCCCCCTCCATCCCTGCACCGCTCCAGGAACACCCTTCTCACCCTCAGTGTCTTCTGCGCCCACACAAACCCCATTATGTTCCTGTTAACCAGCCTGAAGAAGGCCCCAGGGATCAGGATGGGGAAGCATTGGAACAGGAACAAAAACCTCGGGAGCACCGTCATTTTCACTGACTGCACCCTACCCGCCAGGTAGAGTGGCAGCACGTCCCACCTCTTAAACTCCTCCTCCATCTGCTCCACCAGCCTCGTGAGGTTAAGCCTATGTAGGGCCACCCCAGCTCCTAGCCACCTGGACCCCCAGGTACCTGAAACTCCTCTCCGCCCTTTTTAGCGGGAGCTCACCAATCCCCCTCTCCTGGCTCCCTGGTGCACTACGAACAACTCACTCTTCCCCATATTAAGCTTGTACCCGGAGAAATCTCCAAACTCCCTAAGGATCCTCATCACCTCCGGCATTCCCCCCACCGGGTCCGCCACATATAGCAGCAAATCATCCGCACAGAGCGACACCCAAAGCTCCTCCCCACCCCGCACCAGCCCACTCCAGTTCCTCGACTCCCTCAACGCCATGGCCAGGGGTTCAATCACCAGCGCAAAGAGCAGGGGTGACAGGCCCCCCCCGGTGTAGGTGGAAATACTCTGGCCTCCTTCTGTTCATGGCCACACTTGCCACCGGGTCCTCATATAGCAACCTCACCCACCTGACGAACCCCTACCCGAACCCGAGCCTTTTCAACACCTCCCTCAGGTACCCCCATTCCACCATATCAAAGGCCTTCTCCGCATCCATAGCCGCCAGTATTTCCGCCTCCTCTTCCATCGCCGGCATCATTATAACATTCAAGAGCCTCCGTACATTAGTATTCACCTGCCTCCCTTTCACAAACCCCGTCTGACCCTCGTGTATGACCTGCGGCGTCCTCTATGCTCATGGCCAAAATCTTTGCCAGCAACTTTGCATCTACATTTAAGAGGGTATGGGACCCACACTGTAGGGAGTCCTTGTCCCACTTCAGGATCAGGTAAATCAGCGCTCTAGACATTGTCGGGGACAGAGCCCCCCTTCCCTTGCCTCGTTGAATGTCCTTACCAACAGCGGGCTTAGCAGGTCCGAATAATTCTTGTAAAATTCAACCGGGAACCCATCTGGCCCCAGTGCCATCCCCGCCTGCATGTTCCTTATCTCTTTGACCAATTCCTCCAACGCAACCTGCGCCCCCAACTCTGCCACCTGGCCATCCTCCACCCTCGGAAATCTATGCCCATCCAGGAAGCGACCCATCCCTCCCTCACCCAGTGGGTGCTCAGACCGGTACAGTTCCTCGTAGAAGTCCCTGAAGACCCCATTGATATCTACAGCACTTCGCACCGTGCTCCCTCCGCCATTCCTAACTCCCCCGATCTCCTTAGCTGCCTCTCGCTTCCGAAGCTGCTGCACCAGCATCCGGCTCGCCTTTGCTCCGTGTTCATATACTGCCCCCTGCGTCTTCCTCCACTGCACCTCCGCCTTCCTGGCAGTCACCAAATCGAACTCAGTCTGGAGGCTATGCTGCTCCCTAAACAATCGCTCCTCCAGGGCCTCCGTGTACCTTCTGTCCCCCCTCACCATCTCCCCCACTAAGCTCTCCCTCCCTCTCCTTGTGTGCCCTAATGGAGATCAACTCTCCTCTGACAACCTCCTTCAGCGCCTCCCAGACCACCCAGACTTGCACCTCCCCATTGTCATTAGCCTCCAGGTACCTCTCTATACACCCCCGGATCTATACACTCCGCTCACCTCCTCGTCCACCAGCAACGCCACCTCTCGGCGCCACAGCCGGCGCTGGTCCCTCTCCTCCCCCAGCTCAGGGTCCATCCAGTGCGGAGCATGATCAGAAATGACTATCGCCAAGTAGTCCGTCTCCTCCACCCTCGGAATCAGCATCCTGCTCATGACAAAAAAAGTCAATCCGGGAGTAGGCCTTGTGGTCATGGGAGAAGACTGAAAATTCCCTGCCCCCCCCCCCCCCCTCGGCCTCGCAAACCTCCATGTGTCCACCCCTCCCATCTGGTCCATGAACCCCCTCAGCACCTTGGCCGCCGCCGAGCTTCTGCCCATCCTAGACTTGGAGCCATCCAGTGCTGGGTCCAGCACCGAGCTGAAATTGCCCCCATTATCAGGCCCTCTGTCTCCAGGTCTGGAATCCGGCCCAACATACGTCCCATGAACCCCGCATCATTCCAATTAGGGGTTTATACATTGATCAACACCATCGGCTCCCCCTGCAGCTTGCCACTTACAATCACATACCTACCGCCATTGTCTGCCACACTGCTTGATGCCTTGAGCGACATTCTCTTCCCCAACAAGATCGCCACCCCCCCCCCCCCCCCCCAATTTTTTGCATCCAAACCCGAATGAAACACCTGCCATCCCCACCCCTATCTCAACCTTACCTGATCCGCCACCCTCAGGTGTGTGTCCGGAAGCATCTGCCTTCTGCCCTTTCAAGGGCACGAACAGCCTGGTCCGCTTGACCGGCCCATTGAGTCCCCTTACATTCCAGGTTATCAGCCGGATCAGGGGGCTACTCACCCCCTCCCCCGTCGACAAGCCATAGCCCTTCCTCGGCCAGCCACGTGCCCGTGCCCCCCGCACGACCCATTCCCCCGGCCCGACTTCCTCTGCCAACTCAAGCTCCACCTTGACAATTCCAGCAGCAACCCGGTTCCCCCCGATTTCCCCCCTTCCCCCATCCCCAGCTAGGTGCAGCCCTAGCTGCATTGCTCCCCATTACACTCCAGTACGTCAGCTGACTCCTGCTGACACCGGCCACTCCCGCCGCTCCATCAACCACGCCCCCCCCCCCCACCCGCAGTGTGGAACTCCCCTTCCCCCCCCCTTTTCCACCAGCAGGATCTCATCCATTCCACTCCCAGCACATGAGAAAATGGCCGCACTTCCCAGATTCAGCCCCGCCCCTTGAACCCTAAGCGCGGGAGAAAGCCCACACTTTCCACTCGCCCAGCCCCACCTCCCGTGGCGCAGCTCCCTTTCCAGGCCCGGTGCCACTAGCCCCTACTCAGGCCCCTCCCCACCCCCCGCGGGGCCCCATCTCCCCATACGACCATCAACCCCTCAAGCAGTTTACCTCCCCCCCCCCCCACCTCCCCCCCCCCTCCCCCCCCCCCCCCCCCCACCAACGAGCACACTCGGCGCACCTAATCAAAAGAATGCCCACTCAAACTCCGAAAAACAAAGAACACCCCCTGGAAACACAACACAACAATCCCCAACCATCCCTCCACCGTGACCCCTCGTCCCCGACCCTCAGTCCGAGTCCTGTTTTTCGGCCTGAACAAAGGCCCACGCCTCCTCCGGGGACTGGCAATAATGATGTAGGTTTATAGGTGACCCACAGACGCACCGGCTGCAGCATATCGAACTTCACCCCCTTCCTGTGCAGCACTGCATTCACCCGGTTGTAACTGGCCCTCTTTTACGTCACCTCCGTGCTCCAATCCTTGTAGATCCGGAACTCCGCGTTCTCCCACCTGCTGCTCCGCTCCTTGTTTGCCCACGTTAACTCACATTCTCGATCAGCAAACCGGTGGAACTGCATCAGCACCACCCGCGGCGGCTCGCTGGGCTTGGGCCTCCTCGTCAGCACTCGGTGGGCCCCCTCCAGGTCCAAGGATCCCTGAAAGGCCCCCGCTCCCATCAGCGAATTCAGCATGGTGACCACTTAAGCCCCCTGTCCGATCCCTCCAGCCCCTCCGGGAGACGCAGGATCCGCAGATTCTTCCGCCTCGACCGGTTCTCCATTTCTTCGAACCTCGCCTGTCATTTCTTGTGGAGCACCTCGTGCGCCTCCACATTCACCGACAGGCCCATGATCGCATCCTCGTTCTCCGAGACCTTCTGCCAGACCTCCCTGATCACTGCACCTTGGACCATATGAGTCTCCAGCAGCTTATCAATTGACGCCTTCATCGGCTCCAGCAGCTCTGCTTTCAGTTCCTTAAAACAGCGCTGGGGATGCTCCTGCTGCTCTTGCGCCCACTGCCTCCCCGCTGCCTAATCTCCGCCAGCCGCCATCTTGGTCTTCCACTCTCGCACATATCTTTGCTTCAATGCCACTTTTTTAATCGCCGCACTCCTGGCCCAATCCATACACTATCGGGTGAATGTTGCTGTCCCCTTCCCACAACGGGAAACGTTGAACAAGCGCCGTTACGGGTCCTAGAAAGAGCCCAAAAGTTTGTGTTTAGCGGGAGCTGCCGAACGCGCGACTTAGGTCCGCATAGCCGCAACCGGAAGTCGCACGAATGTCAACCTTAAATAACAGAGCTCAACCACCTCCCTTACCATCTACTCTGTCCTTCCGTACAGTTTTATACCCTTGGATATTTAACTGTCTGTCGTGACCATCCTTTAACCATGTTTCAGTAATGGCCACTGCATCATAGTCATTCACAATGATTTGCGCCAGCAACTCATTTACCTTATTCCGAAAGTACACTTACGTTGGCATGTATACCACTGTTTTGACTCTTAACACCTTGATCAGTAACCTCTCCTGAGTTGTTTTTCCTCTTAACGTTTCTCCTAATTTTCCGAGTCATTGAACCCATATCTTCATGTAACAACCTGCCACGTCGTTTTGCATTTATGTTTTTACTTCCCGTTTTATTCCTTTTAGTATTACAGGGCCTATTCACTGAGCTCCCCTCAGTCACTGTACCTTCTCCTGCCGCCCTTTTTGATTTTTGACTATGGCTTCTCTGCCTTACACGTTTCCCCTTACTGCCTTTTGTTTCTGTCCATGGCAACATACCATCCTGGAGTCTCGCTTGCGGCCACAGAAACGCCTGTCTATTCCCTTTACAATTGAATCCCCTATAACTATTGCACTGTCATACTTATCACCCCTCCCCTCTGCAGCAGAACCAACCGTGGTGCCACGAATTTGGCTGTTGCTGTTTTCCCCTCAGAGGCCATTCCCCTCAACAGTATCCAATGCGGTATATCTGTTCTGCAGGGGAATGGCCACAGGGGATTCCTGCACTACCTGCCTCGCTCTCTTGCTGGTGGTCATCCATTCCCTTCCTGCCTACGGGATCTGAGCCTGCGGTGCGCCCACCTCTATATACGTGCTATCCACGATGCTCTCCGATGCGCGGATGCTCCACAGTGTCTCCAGCCGCCACTCCAGCTCTGAAACTCGAGCTTCCAGGAGCTGTAACCGGAGACACTTCCTGCACACATGCCCTGGGGACTGGAACTGTCCGCAGCCTGCCACATGCAGCAACAGGATTAGACTACGCCTTGGAGTTGTCCTGCCATGATTTATTCCTTTAATTTAAACTTTCAAAATTAAACTTTAGAATGATGTTTTTGTGTCGTTGTCGGATTATATCCAATCTCTTGTATAGTATTTAATTAGCTTTATCCCTGAGTGTTTATCTTGCTTGATCTGACAACAAATTAAATAGTTATTAAATTGAAATTTAAAAGTTATTTAATTAAAATGTAAAAAGTTATTTAAATCAAATTAATAATAGTGATTTAAATCAACTCAACATAGTTATTTAGGTGAGATTAAAAAATTTAAAAATAGGAATTCAAATCAACTACAAAATAGTAATTTAAGTCAATTTTTTACAAAGTCATTCAAATCAACTGAAAATTTGTAATTCAAATCAAATTAAAACTAGTAACTCCACAGATATTCACATTTATCCCTGTCTGCCTTTCAGCCAATCAGGTCACAGTCTCCTGTGATGTCACTTTACTGGGTTTTTTTTCAATTTGAAATAAACAAACAGACAAGCAGCTCTCCTGTCTGCAGCAGTGTCCCGCGCAGGTCCGCTCCTCTCTGCTCCCAGCTCTCCTCTCGCTGTTTTAAATACTGAAACTCCCGGCTCTCCTCGCGCTGTTTTAAACACTGAAGCACGCAGCTCTGCTCTCGCTCTTTTAAACCCTGAAACTCCCAGCTCTCATCTCTCTGTTTATGCATTATGAATTACTTACTGTTCTGGTGAATTCGGTGTTGTTTGGGTATTTCAGAACTCGCAATACTCAGAGGTTGAGGTTAATACTGGTCGAGATTCAATTCAATTAATAATGCGAAAACTAAGCCAGTCGTATGCTAATCACGATTTGTTTGCTTGTATGGAAATTTGCAGTCCTTACATTGTCTGGTCAGAGTGACTGCAGGCTCAAATACATTTATTATCACTCAACTGGCCTTCTGAAAGAACCTTGCATATTACTCCGCAGGGAAGTCTAACATCAATGAAACGGGAGGTGGACCACGTCGCATCAATAAAACCATGGCTCGCCGAAATTGAATTCCTCCTTGATAATATCTGCGGGTCATACCCAAATTGAAAGCGCTTTGAGACAAACGAGTGAAGAAACAGCATGACTTTGTCATACTTATAGAATGACACCTTGCGTGCAATGCCGCAGATAGGTCTCATCATGTCCCTTGGCATCAGGAAAAACTAAGGCAACATATCCCTCTGCTCATTGACCATACCGTGACGCATCAGCTAATGAAACATTACTCCAACTTAATGAATAAAAGCAAATTACTGAAGATGCTGGGACCTGAAAACAAAGAGAAAATGCTGGAAAATCTCAGCAGGTCTGGCAGCATCTGTAGGGAGAGAAAAGAGCTAACATTTCGAGTCCAGTTTACACTTTGTTAAAGTCAAAAGACAGAGAAATGGGGAAATATTTATATTGTGGAGTCAGAGGATGAAAGATGAGTCATAGCCACAGAAACCAAGGAAAGAGGATGCTAATAGCCAGAAACACCAAGGGGAAAGAGTGCTACAGGCAGACCCAAGAGAGATAAAGATTGTGAAAGGCGAAACATCAGAAAAACTAACATCCGAGTGTAAACTGTAACATATGTAGATGTGCGTGGAGGGAAAAGGAAGCAAAGGGGAGAAAAGGGAACGAGAGGGGGATACGATGGGGGGGGGGGGGGATATGTATAAAGTCAGACAAGAAATAAATAAATGGTAAAAGAAAGTTAAAATGAAATGGAATGAAAACAAAGGGGTCGACGTGAGATCGTGCTAATCATCTGGAACGTACCTAAACTGAAGATAAGATGTTGTTCCTCCAGTTTGCGTTGAGCTTCACTGGCACATTGCGCAGGCCAAGGACAGGTATTTGGGTAAAGGGGCAGGGTGTTGTATTGAAATGGCAAGGTTCTGAATGTGCACAGACTGAAGGTTCTCAGAAAAGCAATCACCCAGTCTGCGTTTGGTCTCTCTAAAATAGAGACCAAATTGGGAGCAGCGAATGCAATAGATCAAATTGAAAGAGGTGCAAGTGAAACTCTCATTTACCTGAAATTAATGTTTTGGGCCTGGGTTGTTTAGCATGGAAGAGGTAAAGGGGCAGGTGTTACGCCTTCTGCGATTTCATGGGACGGTGCCATGTGTGATGAGGCAGGTTTGGGTATGGTGGACGAATGGACTAGATTATCTCGGAGGGAACGGTCTATCCGGAATTCTGACAGAGGGAGTGAAGGGAAGATGTGTTTGATGGTCGCATCACGCTGGAGTTGGCAAAAAAGGTGAGTATTATGCTTTGCATACAGAACATGGTGGGGTGAAATGTGAGAGCGAGGGGCACTCTATCTTTGTTCTGGGAGGGAGGGGAGAGGGCGAGGGCAGTGGCGCGGGAGATCGAGTGCATTCTGTTGAGGGTCCTGTCAGCAACTACAGGTGGGAAATCCCGGTTGAGGAAGAAGGAACATATTTTCGATGCCGCATTTTGGAAAGTGGCACCATCATAACAAATACGACCGAGGTGAAGGAGCTGAGAGAAAGGCATGGAGATCTTACAGGGTGTAGGGTGCGAAGAGATGTAGTCCAGATAGCTGTGGGAGTCAGTGGGCTTGTACTGGATATTAGTAGATAGTCTATTTCCGGAAATGGAGACAGAAACGATGTGAAGTGATGGAGGGGTGGTAACTAACCGAAGTTGATTTATTTTTCCAGGTACGGACGAGAGCATGAAGCGGCACCAAAATACTTATCAATGTACCGGTAAAGGAAGGGGACCCGGTAGGCCTGGAATCAGGAATTTTCCACATAGCCCATAAAAATTCATGCATCGCTATGACCCATGCGGGTACGCTTCGCTACATCTTTACTACGACTTGCTGAGAACCAAATGCTTATGCAGGAATAGGATAATGGTACGGCATCATTCAGGGTGGGACACATCAACGTCTCGAAACCAGTTTGGCTCCTTAGCACCGATCAGGCCAGGTCCCATAGTGCCCCGCTGCTCATCTGGAGTAGCGACAGGAGGTGCAGAAACGAACACGATGAAGTATACTTCCACTCGTCCTCACCTGTCAACCTGTCGTCGATGCAATCTATCAATGCCAGCATTGGAACTAACTATGACAGTCAATCCCTTGTGGAAATGGATCTCCGCCTTATAATTAATAACAATGGGCAGCACGGTAGCGCAGTGGGATAGCCCTGTGACCTCACGGCGCCGAGGTCCAAGGTTCGATCCTGGCTTTGGGTCACTGTCCGTGTGGAGTTTGTACATTCTCCCGTATTGGCGTGGGTTTCGCCCCCACAACCCAACGATGTGCAGGCTAGGTGGATTGGACATGCTAAATTGCCCCTTAATTGGAAAAAAGAAATTGGGTACTCTAAATTTAAAATAAAAAAAGCCTTTTATTGTCACAAGTACGAAGTTGCTGTGCAATGCCCCTAGTCGCCACATTCTAGCGCCTGTTCGAGAAAGCTGGTATGGGAATTGACCCACGCTGCTGTCCTTGTTCTGCATCACAAACAGCTGGCTATCCCACTGAGCTAAACCAGCTACTTAAGGCTAACTTCCACTGTGTAGTTCTGCTCTACCACCAATTTACAATGGTATAGATTTCCTAGAATAGCTTCAAACTTAGCATGTATAAGTCACTTCCGGCTGTCTGCAGCAGAATTGCATTAAATCACAATTTATGAAGTCCTATTGCATTTGATCCTCCATTCGATTGCTAGGATTGAACCCACATAACCCAGATATATATAATTGTTCAACGAAGAGTGCAGAACATCATGCCAGCGGCTCGAACAGGCATACACAAAATGAAGTTTCTTCCTGCTGAAGATAGAACTCAGTACAAGATGCATGCTAAACGTGGAAACAACATGCAATGAACAGGCAAGATATCCAACAGATTACAGAGCAGATGTCAGCTCAGCAGCAGTACAAAGCGAACTATGAATTCTGGTTAACAGTTAAATAAATAACTGGTTGTGAAGGCTGTGCAATTATTCATTTCATTCACTAGTGTCTATCCAGTAAATGAGTTCGAGCAGCAGAAGTGAAGCATTTTCAAGCACCGTAAGCCAGAGGTTGCAGATTCGGAATCGCTCTTAATCTCGAATTGAGCTCCCCAACGTCATTGATTCGTATAGTGAGCCAATGTGATTCACGCAGTTGACATGAGTTTTGGAAGAAAGACATTCGATGCAAATGCTTCGTTCGTCAACATTAGTAATGAGAATATATGCTCCAGAATTAACCGTGCCCTTAGCCGAGATGTTCCAGTCCAGCGACGCGAGTTGCATCATTCTGCGATCCTGATATTGTTACGAGCCGAATAACAAGGAATGTAAAAAGAGTTGTAAGCAGAATGCTGGGGGAACGGAAAAAAATTGGGATATGGCAAAGTCAAGAGAGAAGACAAGTGAGAAAGTTCTAATATGTGATCGATAAACAGACCGTGGCAGAAAATAACAGGATGTACAAATCTGATAGTAACTCAACAGTCAAGGATAGATGCTGAACAGTAACACAGGAAGAATGCTGAAAGCTCTGTATGTAAACGCATGCAGAAATCGGAAGAAAATAGATAATTGTTTATGAAAATAGAAATTAACAAATACGATCTGATAGTCATTGGAGAGACTTAGCTGCATTGTCGAGATTTATTGGGGCCTGAATAATCTTCGGGTCTGACATTATGGATGGAATGGGCGTTCGGGCAATGGCGGTGAGGGGGAGTGCTCGATGTCCCTGTTCTGCGTGCTGTGACGAGCACATTACGGGTAATGGCATAACTTCAGGTAACATGGATGTAGAAGCTAAGGCGATAAATGATAAATGGAAGAAGTCACAGGGCCACTTTTGAGAATTGTATACAGGTCCGTTAATTGTAACTGAACGGGATGACACACTGTACAACAGGAGCTTTCGGACTGAGACAGCGATGATAATGGCGGATTGTGACCTGCAGATAGATTCAAGAAGTCCAATAGAAAATTTCGCTCAGATGAAGAGTTCACAGGATATTTTACGGATACTTTATTCGTAAAACACGTTCCATATGCAACCAGACAGTGCACCATGCTAAACCTGATACTGCGCAATCAAGTAGGATTAGGTGATACAATCCTCGTGAAAGCACCACGGGTAAAATCCTCGTGAAAGCACCACGGGTACATCGCTCATAATGATGTTGACTATAGGAATTGGCAAGTCATGTTGCAGCTGTATAGAACCTTAGTTAGGCCACACTTGGAGTATAGTGTTCAATTCTGGTCGCCACACTACCAGAAGGATGTGGAGGCTTTCGAGAGGGTGCAGAAGGGATTTACCAGAATGTTGCCTTGTATGGAGGGCATTAGCTATGAGGAGCGGTTGAGTAAGCTCGGTTTGTTCTCACTGGAACGACGGAGGTTGAGGGGCTACCTGATAGAGGTCTACAAAATTATGAGGGGCATAGACAGAGTGGATAGTCAGAGGCTTTTCCCAGTGTAGAGGGGTCAATTAGAAGGGGGCATAGGTTTAAGGTGCGAGGGGCAAGGTTTAGAGTAGATGCACGAGGCAGGTTTTTTACACAGAGGGTAGTGGGTGCCTGGAACTCGCTACCGGAGGAGGTGGTGGAAGCAGCGACGATAGTGACATTTAAGGGGCATCTTGACAATTACATGAATAGGATGGGAATAGAAGGATACGGACCCAGGAAGTGTAGAATATTGTAGTTTAGTCGGGCAGCATGGTCGGCACGGGCTTGGAGGGCCGAAGGGCCTGTTCCTTTGCTGTACTTTTCTTTGTTTTGTTCTTATAATGTGACCACGTTAAAAATCAGTTTGACTGAATAAAATACATCCAGGAGAGGTTTTTGAAGTAAAGCAAGCACACTTAAGGGGGCACAAAAATGAAGCTAGCCAGAGTTAACTGGCAAATATGCTGAAGGGATAGATCATAGAGGTTCAGTGGCAGGCAAAATGAACTGAATATTTCTTGATGCACAGTATAGACACGGTCCACAAGAAAGAAAAAATATCCAGCGGAAGATCAGACATGGTGGTTACCCGTACAAGTGAAAGACATAATAAACTGAGAAAAAAGTGATTTATTTGCGTAAAGCCGAATGACTTGTCAGAAAATTGAAATGGGTATTAAGAACATCAAAGAATGGGAAAGAGATTGAACAGGTGGGAAAAAGGCTAGAGTGAAAGCTAGCTGGTAATGAAAGACGCAGAGTAAGAATTTCTAGATATTTGTACTTCTCATTTAGAAAATAATTGATAATTTGAGCGTTCGTTCTACAGAAATTACACCTACGGAATTGATAATAGAAATCAGGGCGATGGTTGAATAATTGCACATGTATTTTGTATCGGGCATCATTGTAGAGGACACAACTAACATCCCGAAATAGCATTAGATGAGACTTAGGTAACGATTGAGGAAAAATACAGTCACCAGGAACGTGACACTGAGCCATCGTTTAGGTCAAGCAGGTTACAAAAACTGGGTCCAGCTAGACGTCACATTTGCAAGAAGGGTCTAATGTGAAGTTTATTAATTCGTTATAATTTTTCAAAATTACCTCGATTCGGGGAAACGTCGACGAGATTGGAGGCAACAAATGTAACTCCATTATTCAAAAAGTGGGGGAAACAGAAATCCTGAACAAACATGTCAACATTGTTTAATTATCTTGAAAGTAGAATAACAAAGCGTTTTTTATTTAACGGTGTGACGTTGCAGAGCTCTGAGGTCCAGACGGATCTGGGTGTCCTTGGCATGAATCGCAGAAGCTAGTATATATATTCAGCAAGTAATACGGTAAGCTAATAGTTTGTAATCATTCATTTAAATGAATGTGTAATTGATTGTAAATGTAGGAAGGTTATGAGCCAGTTGTACAAGGTGAATCACATCTGAAGCATTGTGCACACTACTGCTATCCTCCTTTAAGGAAATAGAGGAATGTGATAGAAACAGTTACGACAGATACGGTAAGCTAATAGTTTGTAATCATTCATTTAAATGAATGTGTAATTGATTGCAAATGTAGGGAGGTTATGAGTCAGTTGTACAGGGTGAATCTCATCTGAAGCATTGTGCACACTACTGCTATCCTCATTTAAGGAAATAGAAGAATGTGATAGAAACAGTTACGACATATTTACTGTATTAATACGTGGAATGGGTGGGTTGTCTGAAAAGTTTGCAGAAGTTAGGTTTATATCTAGTATCCCTTGTTCCCGACTTATTATACATCCCGGCAAGAAGGGCCCGAGCAATGGTGCTGTGGCTGCATCACTTTTTGGATAAGGAAAATATCTTACGATGGACGAGGCAGCACCAGAGGTGTTCCTAGGAAAGAACTGAACTGTGTGTCTCCCAAGACATGGGTAGGGATTTCTTCGAAGAGGAGAGCCAGATTCAACCAGATAAGGTCGGCCCTCGTTGCAAAGGGGTGGAATTTGGAATACTCTACCGAGTCCGCCTGTATGCGACTTGCCAGAAACAAGAGCGTTGCATTGGCACGCCAGGGGAGCCGGCGGACCTTATGAGGGACAATGGACTGGGAGGAGTTTGTGAACATTGGCCTGTGGACGAGTTTAGTGTACTTTTAAAATTGTGCGGCGTGGGTATTCCGGACAAGTGTTGGCTGGACAGCAATGACGGTGAGTGAGGATTTCGTTACTCTTTGGCTGTTGGTGGTTGGGATTGGGTGGGGTGGGTGGGGGACTAATGGGAAGAGACATATTTGGAGGATTTGGCCGAGGACCACCATGCTGGCTGGACCGGCTTGTTAATGGAAGTGAAGTGGGGCGTTGCCAGGAGGCAGGTGTGGGGGAGGACTGGGCCGTTTCTCTGTTTGCGGGTGGGAATAGTGTCACAAGTATGTGATTCTGTAGCGCAGTTGGGAAGGCTCCGTACATGAAAACATATAAACGTACATGCAAAACACTGAACGCACGATAAATATATGATGAGCACAATCTACAAGATTATGAGGGGTATGGATAGACTGGATAGGCAGGCGCTCTTTTCCAGCGTGGAGGGATAAGTCACTCGGAGGCATAGGTTTAGGGTGCGTGGAGCAAGGTTTAGATGAGATGCGCGAGGCAGATCTTTTACGCAAAAGGTAGTGAGTGTCTGGAACGCGCTTCAAGGGGAGTTGTGGAAGCTGACACATTAACGGCTTTGAAAGACATCTCGACAAATAAATCGATAGGATGGGTATAGAGGGATACGGCACCAGGAAATGCTGGTGGTTTTGGCCAAGGGTAGTAACATGACCTGTACAGTTTTGGAGGGACGAATGGCCTGTTCCTGTGCTACATTGTTCTTTGTTCTTTGTATCTACATAAACAGATATCGTGGGCAGCGCACTGTGTATAGTGCTGCAACTGTAGAGATGATGCATAGAAGGCTAAGTTCACTTTCTAAGAGGGTCATTCAGGAGTCTGTTGGCAGCGGGGTAGAAGCAGTTTTTGAATCGATCTGTGTGTGTTCTCGGACGAGTTTGTCATGCACGACGGAAGAGATTGTAAGAGAGAATAACCCGGGTGGAAGGTGACTTTTATTGCGCTGTCCGTATCCCTGCATGTCTTGGTGGGGCAGCAGTGATGGTGAGTGTGCCTCTTGTTACTTTTTATTTGTGAGCGATTTGGTTGGTTGGGGGAAACTGAATGGGCAGAGGAGAATTTGACGGCGATGGTCCACCACGCTGGATGGACGGTGCAGTCAACAGGAGAGAAATGGGGCGTTGCCAGGAGGCAGGCGTGTGTGGGGGGGGGGGGGCGGTGCGGCGGAGGGGGGGGGATGGATGTTTCTTTGTTTGTGGGTGGGGCAGGCGAAGATGTGGGGGAGTGGATAGCTGACAAGGCTGTGGTGCTGTTGCGAAGGCGTCCATACAGCAAAACATAGGGCATACGATAAAAACACGATATACACATTATATCTGCATACATAGATCGCGGGAGAAGCATATGAAGCATGGTTCTGCAATTGTGGAGAAGATGCGTAGACAAATCAGCTCCGTCTGCAAGAGGGCTATTCCGGTGTCTGGTAGCAGTGAAAAAGTAGCCGTCTTTGAATCTATTGGTGCATGTTCTCGAACGTTTTTACCGTCTGTCGGACCGAACAGATTGTAAGAGAGAATAACCCGGATGCGAGATATCTTGGATTAGGCTGCCCGTGTTCTTCAGGCAACTGGAGGTGTAGACAGAGTCAATAGATTGGAGGCCGGCTCGCGTGATAGGCCGCGCGGTTGCAATAACAAGCAGTGATGCAGCCAAATAGGATGCTTTCTATGATCATCGATAGAAATACGAGTCAGTGCAGTTATGCCGAATATTCTGAGGAATTAAAGGCGCTGTTGTGCTATTTTGGTGAAGCTTCGAATTGATTGAACAAGGAAAGGTTGCTGGTGACATCTAGGAATTAAAGCTGTTAACAATCTCTACCGCAGCACCTTGATACAGATTTGGGTGTGTGCAATACCTCGCTGTCTGAAATCGATGACCAGCTCCTTAGCTTTGCTGAAATTGATCGTTGTCATTTCCCCATGCCACTAAGTTTTCTGTCTCCTTCCTGTACCCTGACTCATCGCTATTTGAGATACGACCCATTGCAGTCGTGTGAACAGCAAATTTGTAGATGGGGTTGGAGCCGAATTTTGCCACATAGTGATTTGTACAAGGAGTATATTAGTGGATAAAGTGCGCAGCATTGCAGGTCCCCTGTATTGAAGAATATCGTGGAAGAGGTGTGGTTGTTTGTCTCTACTGATTGCGATCTGTGGTTCAGGAAGTCATTGATCCCGTTGCAGAGGGAAGAGCTGACTCCTAGGATTTGCAGCTTAGATATGAGCTTGGCTGGGAATATGGTGTTTAAGGCGGAGCCGCAATCAAAGAAAAGGCGCCTGACTTTGGTGTCGTTGTTGTCGAAATGCTCCAGGGCTGACAGTAGGGCCCGAGAGATGTCGTCTGTTGTGACTGGTTGTGGCAGGCTTGGTCAGACCGCACCTGGAATACTGTTTTGGTCTTATCTGAGGCAGTATGCTCTTGATCTGGAGGCAGTGCAACAAAGGATTACCCGACAGAATCCTAGGCTGGCTGGACGGACGGATGAGCAGTCATTCAGGAGGTTAGGACTGTATGCGCTGGAGTTCAGCAGAATGAGGGGAGATGTGTTCGAAATCTATTACATTCGAATATATTTAGACAGGGTCGATGCAACAGGGATGTTCCTGATGGCGAATTCCCCACAACAGTGGTCACTGTCCGATGATACGGGATAGACCATTTTGGAGATGATGATGAATTTCTTCATCCAGAGAGTGGTCAGACTGTCGAATCAATTAGAACAGGAAGTAGTTGAGGCCATAATATTGCATGTTTTCAACAAGCAGTTAGATTATACACTTGGGGCGAAGGGAATCACAGAATATGGGGAAAAGGGGGATCAGGCTATTGAGTTCGATGATTACCAACGATGATAATGGATGTTTGAGCGGGCGCGAAGGGCCGACTGCCTTCATTCTACTACTTTTTCTAAGGTTATACTTTTTGAACATGAAAATGCCTCTATAACTTCACAAATGTACAGGTGAAAGCACGTGCTATTGTCCTTCACAGATACAAATTCTCAGAATAAATATATAATAATAACATCCTTCCTGTCTGATCAAGCATTTCGATTGGAAATTCCAACTATTTATTATACAAAGCTATATACTCCAGGAAATCCCTTATCTTGCTTGGTTAAATGAAGGGGAGTGTTTTGCGTGTAGCTGATACTGCCCCGCAGTACAAAGCTACCAATGGCACAAAGACAGGAATACATATCCATACCAACAAACTCCAGAAAGGAAGTAATGTCCGAGGACAGACAGATTATAGCAATGGATGAAATATGAATCGAAGTCCGAATTTAAAAAGCCCAATCTCCACTATCAAAATCATTACCCAGATCAGCACTTGGAACATCACAACGTCTTCCATTGTATGAAGATTTCTCAGGTGCTACGAGAGATGGCAATTAATCGATTGGCCATCTTATATATTAGACGATGTGGAGATGCCGGCGTTGGAATGGGGTGAGCACAGTAAGAAGTCTTATAACACCAGGTTAACGTCCAACAGATTTGTTTCGAATCATTAGCTTTCGGAGTACTGCTCATTCCTCAGATAAATGCAGAGGTGGATTCCAGATACATATATACAGACAAATGGGTGATTTAGCGCAGTCCCAGATGGAGATGGTGGACTCCCTGTTTTCCATGGCCGCAAGCATGCAGGCCCTGGTGGAGACTAGAGCGGGCCTGCAGGTCTGGCAGCACAACGTGGCGTGGAAGCCTCATGGGTTAGCTCTGTTCGCACCCTCGTGCGATTTGGCACCCTACTATTTGAAAATGTCATGGAGCCGTGCCAGTGCCTCCCGCAGGGGGAGGTGTCGCAACATCGCAGCACCTGAGACGGCCCCCATCTATCCATAGTGCAAGCGGTGGACAGCGTGCCGAACAGAGATGCACCCCGCCACCTTGGAACATCCGAGAAGCAGGCGGGCCCATTCAGGCCTTGGCATCCCAGAAGACGCGCGCCCACGGGAACCAGTCCTCAGGGTGGTGATCATAGCAGGCTGCGTAAACACCTGCTGCACTGTCAGGTGTTCCATGAAGAAGTACGGCCAGAAATGTGGACACTAGTTAAGTTGGTACGGGTGCATTACTCAGTTTACTTATAGAGGCAAAGGCATAGATCTGTAGACAGGTTATCGCATCAAACACATGTTCACACGGTTGAAAGCTGCCTTTGTGTTCTGTCAGATGGGTTCGAGGGATGGACTGCTCTGGGCTGGCCAGAGGAGGGGTGGTCTGGGCTCCAAATCCTCCGTACTCCTTGACCGTCCCGACCAGAATAGATTCGATGGGACCATATGATGGAATGTCCAGCTCGCATGCAAGGATCACCGAAGTGGGCGATGAGAACTGAGAACGTGGGCAGGAGTAAGACGTTGGAAAACAATATGGAGCACCAGTACTCATCGCAGAGCGGGTAATCACTATCTTCTATCCATGGACCAGTTCTAGTGTCACTGCCAACATTGGTATCACAGGGGATTGGAATGCGGTCTCTGTGCACTCGCCAGCTACCCCCCTGCACTCCCAGTTAATGAACCTGGAGATGGTCAGAAGTCCCGTGTGCGTTGGCGCTGGCGCACATGTTGTACGGCCGTCCATCGCTGCCTGGGCTCCGTGTCCTGTCCATCCTCCCCCTCCCCGCATTCTTCTCGAAGTCCGGAGACTGGCCTTGCTCCTCCTCGTGCAGAGCATCGCCCCTCTTCTGCGCAACGTTGTGGAGGACGCATGAGGGAGCAACGATACGGGCGACCCTCTGAGCATCACATTGGAGGGCCCCGACAGTGAGGTCCAAATACTTGAACCGCATCCTCACGAAGCTGAAGCGCCATTCAATCATGCTCCTGGTTGGTGTTTGGCCGTCATTGTAGCGGGTCTCTCCATAGGTCTCTGGGCTCCAGAATGGTTCATTCAGCCACGACCACTGTTGGTAACCCCTGTCTGCCGAGGAGCCAATCATGCAGTCTTCAAAATGTGAGGAATTTCGGGTTTGCCAGAATGGTATCGTGCACACTTCCCAGGTATCGGGCACAGGCTGATGGTTACATATCAGCTGCATGTTCATCGAGTTTAACACCTTCCGGTTTGTGTAGAGCAGCCTTTGATCTGCAGGTGCTTGTAGCGCTTCATCCATCCCGCCAACACTCGCTGGACCCGGACATCCAATTGTTAGCGGCGAACCCCCGCACACCGTTCATCCTGCTGGGCGTGTTCCACAGCGAAGTGGATGTATTGAGACGCCTCGACATATGGGGTCTCTGTAAGGACAGGTGTGCACCTGTGACTGAGGTCTGTGAGCTCCTAGACAGGATCGCACTCGGCGGGTGGATGGTCCCAGTCGCATAAAGGTTCAGCGTAGCTGTCAACTTTACGGCAAATCAGAAAGGTGTCCTTCCTCATACCCCTGCAGTGTCAGGTGTGAAATCATCTGGCAGACACAGGGAGAACGTACAGATTCCGCAAAGACAGTGATTCCAGCCGGAAATTGATCCTGGGACCATGGCTCTGCGATGCAACACTACTAACCACTGTGCTACCATGTCGCCCCTTGAGGGTGTGTGTGCCAAGGGGTGTAATTGGTGAGTGATGTGTGGTTTGAGAGGGTTGCAGAAACACAGAATCATAGAATTTACAGTGCAGAAGGAGGCCATTCGGCCCATCGAGTCTGCCCCGGCTCTTTGAAAGAGCAACCTACATAAGACCACACCTCCACCTTATCCCTGTAACTCTTTAATTCCACCCAAACTTTTGCGACAGGAAGGGCAATTTAGCATGGCCAATCCATCTAACCAAAAACATCTTTGGACTGTGGGAGGAAACCGGATCATGCTCAGGAATACCGTGGAGTCACGGGGGTACTTGCAGACTCCCCACACACAGTGACCCAGCTGGGAATCGAACCTGGGACCCAGGAGCTGTGAAGCAACTGTGTAACCACTGTGCTACCGTGCTGCCCCATGTTGCACTGACACCCATCCCAGCCATAATCTTTGACGCCATGCTCAGTCCGGCAGGTCCTCGGATGAAATATGCTGTCAGTCCACATAACGCCTCATGTGTCTCCTCCTTGGCACCTCCTCTGCCTCGGCCGTTTGGGCAGCCGGCTCACCATCCTGAGCAGCTGCATTCTGCTCCTCTGTGCTACACGCTCCACTGCTGCGCGCTCCGCTGTTGCACGCTCCATTACTGCATGCTCCAGTGCTGGAGCTTCGTCCTCCTCGAGGAACGGCTGCCCATATAGCCACAAGGCATCCTCCAGAGCTGTAACGACCAGCTGGTAGGCCACTAATACTGGTTGACTTTTAACATCCATTGACTGCAGGCGGTGAAAGCCTGACACGTCAGCATTGTGCATTCTCTCGCATTCAAACAGCTGCACTGGGCTACATGGTTGCTTCGGTTGGCACAGTCGGTGGTTGGAACCTGACTCTGCTGCCAGCATACCATCGGTTGACACTGCCCTTACAGTGGTACGCTCTGTGGCCCTTTCCCGACGCCCCATGTGTGCTTTACGTGCGCGTTGCCCTTGGGTGGGCCACTTGATACCCCGTCTGTGGGTGGCAGATGGTTCAATGGAGGGGGCATGGCGGGGGTGGCATGATGGGATGGAGGTTGAGGGTGAGCATATGACTGGTGTCAATCTGCGGAACCAGAAGCCAAGGATTGTGGTCAGTGAGGTGCACAATAAAATGGCTGCATTTCACGCCACCATAATGGTGGTCCATGACTGGACACAGCCCCAGTACCCCTGCCACATGGCCCGATCCCCCACCATCATCCATTCCCCAGGCCTGGAAGCGCACCCAGCCCAGCGCAGCCAGCTAGCCAATGTCTGGCCTGGCAGTCCAAGGTTGTGCTTCTCTGTGTCCTACATCCTCTCTGTCTCTCACAGCCAAGACGCCGGTGTCCCGATTTTTAAAAGCACAACGAACAAATAAAGGTACAGGACAGGAACAGGCCCTTCGGCGCTCCAAGCCGGCGCCGACCATGCTGCCCGTCTAAACTAAAGTCGTCTACACTTCCGGGGTCCTAATCCCTCTATTCCCATCCTATTCATGTACTTGTCAAGATACCCCTTAAACGTCACTATCGTCCCTGCTTCCACCACCTCCTCCAGCAGCCAGTTCCAGGCGCCCACTACCTTGTATGTAAAAAAACTTACCTCGTAGACCTCCTCTGAACCTTGCCCGTCGCACCTTAAACATATTTCTCCTAGTAATTGATCCCTCGACTCTGAGGAAAAGTCTCTGACTATCCACTCTGTCTATGCACCTCATACATTTGTAAACCTCTATCTGTTCGCCCAGCAACGTCCGTCGTTCCAGTGAGACCAAACCTATTTTTTTCAACCTCTACTCATAGCTAATACCCTCCATACCAGGCAACATTCTGGTAAATCTCTTCTGCACCCTCTCTAAAGCCGCCACACCCTTCTGGTAGTGTGGCGAGCAGCATTGAACATTTTCCTTAAAGTGTGGCCGAACTAAGGTTGTATACAGCTGCAGCATGACTTGCCAATTTTTATACTCAATGCCCCGGTCAATGAAGGCAAGCATGCCTTAAGCCTTCTTGACTACCTACTCCACCTGTGAATTTGTACACCTAGATCTCTCTTACTGTCAATACACTTGACGGTTCTACCATTCACTGTATATTCCCTACCTGCGTTAGACCTTCCAAAATGCATTACCTCACATTTGTGCGGATTAAACTCCATCTGCCATCTCTCCGCCCAAGTCTCCAAACGATCTGAATGCTGGTGTATCTTCTGACAGTCCTCATCGCTATTCACAATTCCACCAACCTTTGTGTCGTCCGCAAACTTATTAATCAGACCAGTTACTATTTCCACCAAATCATTTATATATGCTCCGAACAGCAAAGGCCCCAGAACCGATCCCCAAGGAACACCAGTAGTCACAGCCCTCCAATCAGAAAATAACTCTTCCATTGCTACTCTCTTCCTTCTATGACCTTGGCAGATCTGTATCCTTCTTGCCAGCTCACCTCTGATCCCGTGTGACATAACCTTTTCTACCAGTCTGCCATGAGGTGCCTTGTCAAAGGCCTTACTGAAGTCCATAAAGAAAACATCCACTGCCCTACCCTCATCACTCATCTTTATGACCTCCTCGAAACACTCTATCTATTTAGTGAGACACGACTTCCCCTTCACAAAACCGTGCTGCCTCTCACTGTTACGTCCACTTGCTTCCAAATGGGAGTAGATCGTGTCACGAATAATTCTCTCCCTTGATTTCCCTACCACTGACATAAGGCTCACCGGCCTGTAGTTCCCTGGATTATCCATGCCACCCTTCTTAAACAAAGTAACAACATTGGCTCTTCTCCAGTCCTCCGGGACATCACCTGAAGATAGTGAGGATCCAAATGGTTCTGGCTCGGCATCAGCAATTTCCTCTCTTGCCTCCTTCAGTATTCCGAGGCAGATCCCATCAGGCTCTGGGGACTTATTTAACTTAATATTTTTCAAGACGTCCAACACCTCACCTTTTTGGATCTCAATGTGACCCAGGCTATCTGCACACCATTCTCCAGACTCAACATCCACCAATTCCTTCTCTTTGGTGAACACTGATGCAAAGTATTCATTTAGTACCTCGCCCATTTCTTCTGACTCGACACATAGATTCCCTCCCCTGTCCTTCAGTGGGCCAATCCTTTCCCCGGCTACACTCTTGCTTTTTATGTACGTGTAAAAAGCAAGTGAACCTTGCTGACGGGAACTCAGCCCATCGGAGGTGGCGATTCACGGTGGCACTGGAGAATATTGGGTCGGGACTGCAAATAACATACAAACGGTGCTGACTGTATGTGTGCTCCTGACCGCGTGAACGCTGCTGCCGATATGACGGAGAATTGCGATTTGGCATCAAATCGGTTGCCACCGCTATTTTGGTGTCAGTACCTATTCTTCGCCCAATCCCGTTCCACGATTTAGGTGTCAGCCATCGAAACATCCCACCACCAATTTCCAAAGAGCCTGAAGTGGAATTCACATTGAAGAGCCCCCAGCATGCCATCAGTGTTGTTCAAAAAGTGGAAGAGCCAACTCTCTGTAGATGCAGCCGTCTGTTCATCAAAGTCTGGAATGCAAAGGACGACGAGGATAACTGGATGCAGGGAATAATTATCAAGCTAACAGAGAAGTTGCTACAACAACTTGAGGGGAATCAAGCTATTCTAAGTATCGGTCCTTGCACAGGGTGCTCTTCGAGAACTTGCATGCAGGAGGAGGCGGTAGATATTTTCAAAACCACACCGTTTTCTGAAACCTCGCAGCATACAACAAGCAGATACTTACGTTAAAAACGAGTATAATGTGTCAGGAGACATTTCTTGCATTCAAGAAGGCTTTTGATAGCAGCGGAAAGAAGTCACTTTGGTATAGTTCAAACCAGTATTGAATGGAGGAGTGGTATATTAGTAAGTTCGAAGACATACACGTCGATTCCACCTGCTGGCTACAATAGGGTGGATACTGTAAGATATCTTGAGAGAACCTGAGTCAAGGCTTCATCTACGAGCTGCTAGAAGACCAATAAAATGATAGCTTGGAAAAAAATAGGCCTAACCAACACTATCAAGCCCGCCTACCAACCCGTGCCCTACAGTCACTTTCAGAGCCTTTGCGTGGCACAGTAGATCATATATTAGGTATAATATAATATAATAGACAACGTCCCCTTAATAGAGGGTAACATCTGCAGGTAGAATGATCTTAGGGTCAGCATACGAGAAACAACGCAGGTGCACTGCTGTTCCAGCCAAGCGATGTCGACATATTTGCACTACCAACACGACCATAAAGAGACGAACCGACATGGCCATACTCACTCCAACCACAATATATTCCGGGAAGAATGTGATGAAAGAAATACTTCTTATGCTGTACTTCTCCTTGTTGCGTTGGCATCCACAGTGTTGTGTTCACGTTTGATCAACATTAACTTTAATCTGGAACACCTTAATATTGGACTATGTTGGCAATGTTTCTTTTCTTCCAACCTCAACAGTATCACATTGTAAAACAACACCCCATCACTTAGCTGTACATTGAAATATCACACAGCTTCACCAGAATGAAGAAAACATTGACAATACGTAATACCACGCAGGATCTGCCTGAGTAAACTTACTGAATGTTCAGATCAGTGATTCATCATCATTCCTTAAAGTGTACCTCCGCTTTCTCTACACATGTACTGCGTGACCTGGCCAATATCTGCGGCAAACTGTATTAATTTAGTTTATTCTGACTTCCAATGTCTGCTGCAGTGGCCGTCCACCATAACGAGACAGGACCTTGAAAGCATAAATTTTGAAGGCTGGATGCATGCATTTGCTTTTCATGCCATTGAGCAGAGACGGTTGAGAAAATTGATTGAATCCAGTTTGTTGAATGTTAATGGGATATGTGCAGAAAATCAATCCCTTCTGCTGGGCGAATACATATATGTTTGAAATGATGGCAGGGATCGCAGAATGATGGTGTTTAAATTATCGAAGGATACCGGAACAATTCTCTAGATTGTGTAGCTTTGTCTCATTTTTCACCTCCACATAATCCTGTCGCAAAAATAATTGACCATTAATTTCGGATTCATTCTCAACGTTTCGATCACAAGTTGAACAGATCATGTTTAAATTTATATTGAATTGATATGTGACAGTTTTCTTAAAAGGTACGTCGTGGCTGAACGACCCATCATTTCTTTCATTCTTTGGAACTTTGGAAAGGGGGAAGTGATGGAAGTTCAATTACAGGAAAGCGCGTGAAATGCATAAATGGACGCAAATGCACCAAAGCCAGTTCTGCCACTCCCACGGTTCAGTTCCACTACCGCCTTGATTTTCTTTCAAACCTACTCAATTTACATTTTATGTCAACATTTAGCTCCCGGATACTTTGCCTTCTTCATACTCAGTAGTCACCCCTACTGGGCCCATCTCTATAGGGCTGGCTTAATGGCCAATGGAGGTGCAAAAGGAACTATATTGGATCGCCTGCCCAGGATATGAAGAAAATTCAGACATGTGTTCAGCTATTCAAAGTACAAGCGGTCTCAGTTTTAAACGAATGCGAATATCTTAAATGGCTGCAAAGGAGAAGTTCTATTACATGCTCCTGAATGTGAATTGGTGTATTTGACACTTTAGGGGATATGGTTCACTCACCTGGTTTACAAACCATAGTATGGAAAGAGTCTATTTCGGAATTGTTCCGCTGATTTGCAGCTTGATGTAATTTACTCTTCAGCGGGATAACGTTCGACTGACTGCTTCGTGCACAGCACCAACCATTGCCATCCAAGTCTCTATTTCACAGTATGATTAATATTGTCGGGTGCAGAAACAATAAATCATGCTTCTTACCCGAAGAAGGTGGAGGACTTGTTCCATCTGGAATGAAAGATAATAATGCATCATGAATTATTTATTCTTTTGGTGAGTCCGGTGTAGTGTGGGCATTTCAGAATGCGCAAAATATAGAGTTTGAGGTTAAACCTGGTCGAGTTTAAATGCAATTTTTAATGCTAAAAGCCAGTCGTATATTAACCAAAACGTAAGGATAATGATGTGATTTATTGGATGGAAATTTACCATCCTTGCATTGTCGGTGACTGAAAGTTCAAATATATTTACATTCACTGGTGGCAGCACGGTGGCGCATTGGGTTAGCCCTGTTGCCTCATTTCGCCGAGGTCTCAGGTTCGATCCCGGCTCTGGGTCACTGTCCGTGTGGAGTTTGCACATTCTCCCTGTGTTTGTGTGGGATTCGCCCCCACAACCCAAAGATGTGCAGGGTAGGTGGGTTGGCCAGGCTAAATTGTCCCTTAATTGGAAAAAATGAATTGGGTACTCTAAAATTTAAAAATATGTAGATATATTCACTGAACTGGCCTTCTGAAATGACGTTGCAAGTAACTCTCGCTGGGAAGTCCAACATCAATGAAACTGGAGGTTGACAACGTCACATCAATCAAACCGCGACGTGTCGAGCTCGAATTGCTCCTTGCTAACTTCTGCAGGTCATCCCCAAATTGAAACGCTTTTCCACAGATTAATCAAAAAACAGCATGGCTTTGTCATATTCCCGAAATGATACATTGAATGTAATGTCTCAGATACAGACATTAGATGTCTCAGATACAGACATTAGCTACCTAACGGTCACAGTGGAAAACAGTTGGAAGATACGTGACCGAGGTGTTCACAATATTTAATGCAGATCCCATCATGTCGCTTGGCATGTCAGTAAAAACTATGACAACGTATCCCTCTGCTGATTGACCGGACCGCTACACCTCAGCGAATGAATCACCACTTCGAATTGTTGAGCACCAACTGCAAAATGTAGGAATCGGCAAAATTGTACAGCATCTACTCTGGGTGGCACACTTCAATGTCCCTCAGCCAGTTTTGTTCCTTAGCACCAATACTTATGGATCAGGCCAGGTCATATAGGGCCCAGCTGCTCGGCTGGGTTAGCGACAGGAGGTGCAGAAACGAACACATTGAAGGAAACATGCACTGGTGCTCACCGCCTTTTTTTTTAATTTATTTAAATACATTTTGAATGCCCAATTCATTTTTTCCAATTAAGGGGCAATTTAGCGTGGCCAATCAACCTCGCCTGCGCATCTGGGGGTTGTGGGGGCGAAACCCATGCAAACACGGGGAGAATGTCAAACTCCTGGGACAGTGACCCAAGCCGGGATCGAACCTGGGACCCCGTCGCCGTGAGGCAGCAGTGCTAACCACTGCGCAACCGTGCTGCCCTGTCACAGATATATCTATCAATATCAGTCTTCGAACTAAATATAAAAGTTCATCCGTTGAAGAAATGGATTTCCGCCTCATAATTGAGGATAATTCCGCTGCTCTGCCACCAAGTTGAAGTGGGATACGTTTCCTCGAATGTCATCAAACTGGGTATGGATAAGTCGCTTTCAGCTGTTAGCAGCAGAATTACACTAAATCACAATCTGATAAATCATATTGCAGTTGATCCTCCATTCGATTGTTTGGATCCAACCCGAATATATATATACATACAATTTCTTTTAATGAATGTGGAGGACCCAAGTATTAATTTTTATAAATAAAGGGGCAATTTGGCGTTGTCAATCTACCTACACTGCACATGTTTGGGTTATGGGGTAAAACCCACGCAGAAACGGGTAAAATGTGCAAACTCCACACGGAAAGTGACCGGGGCCTGGATCGAACGTCAGCACCGTAGGCAGCAGTGCCAACCACTGTGTCACCATGCTGCGCAAACCCGAATATATATATATAATTGTTCGATTAAGAGTGCAGAACATCATGCCAGCTGCGCCAATAGGGGTTCAGAAAATGAGGTGTCATCCTGATGGCAAGAGATCCAACAGAAAACACAGCAGATATTAGCTGTGCCGCATTGCAAAGCGAAAGGCGAATTGTGATTCTCAGTTAAACAATTAACTGGTTGTGAAGCAGTCGGGGCATTACGGTAGCACAAGTGGATAGCACTGTGGCTTCACAGCGCCAGGGTTCCAGGTTCGATTCCCCGTTGCGTCACTGTCTGTGCGGAGTTCGCACATTCTCCCCATATCTGCATGGGTTTCCTCCAGGTGCTCTGGTTTCCCCCCACAGTCCAACGACAGGTGGATTGGCCATGATCTATTGCCCCTAGTGACCAAAAAGGTTAGGAAGAGGTTATTGGGTTACAGGGGTCGGGTGGAAGTAAGGGCTTAATGGGTCGGTGGAGACTCGATGGACCCAATGTCCTCCTTCTGCACTGTTTGTTCTATGTTCTGTGTGAAAGTTCTGCAATTATTCGTTTCATTCACTATGTCTGTCCGGTTAATCAGTTCCAGCGGCAGAAGTGCAGTATTTTCAACCATCTTGAGGCAGATGTTGCAGATTCGGAATCTCTGTCAACCTCCAAATGAGCTCCCCAACGTTAGTGAAACCTAAATTTTGCCAATTTGATTCATACAGGTGACATCAAATTAGGAAGACAGTCATTGGACACTGTAAATGCTTATTTCCAACAATAGTATCGAGAACATATGCTCCAGAGTCCGCAGGGCTCCTAGCCGAACTGCCTTAGTACAGCGACGCAAGTTGCATCTCCCCACCACCCTGATATTATAACGTGCCGAATAACAAGGAACGTGAAGGGAGTTTTAAGCAGAATAATTGGGGAAAGGAATCAAATTGGGAACATATAATATGCCAAAGACAAGAGAGAAGACAAGAGATGAAAGACGTAATATTAGTTTAGGTAACCAGTCAGGGTGAAAAATCAAATCGTAAATTGGCAGTGAAGGCTAAATGCTGAACAGGAACAAAGGAATATCCTCAATGCTCTGTATTTAAACGCGTCGAGATATCGGAAGAAGCCAACAATTGTTGATGAAAAAACAGTCAATTCGATCTGGTATCCATTACAGAGACTTACCTACATGTTGAGATTGATTGCAGGTCCGAATACGGTTGGGGTCCGCAGCTCGCCTGGGACCCGGAACGCTCGACCGCGCAGATCCATCTAGCGATGCAGAAAACACAAGCAGGGCAACAAATCCTCCATCCACACCCCGACCAGAGTGAAGAACCTCATTGGACACAACTATTACGCTCAATACCGCATACTCTCATCGTCTCCCAGGACCGAAAAGAAGCAGTCACTCCAAGAAGCGCGGAAAATGTGTAGACCTGCAGGAGAGAGTGAAACAACATGGTCCCAAATCCCTCTGCCGACCTTACTCCTAGCAAATGTCCAATCTGTGGGAAACAAGCTATACGAACTGAAAGCAAAGAGAACTGAGGGAGTACCGTGAGCTCTGTTTCATGGAGACGTGGCTCACTCCTGCTTCACCGGACTACGCCCGACAGCCAGTTGGCTTCTCAATTCACAGAAATGACCGTACGGCGGCCTCAGGCAAGGCCGGGGGAGGTAGGGTCTGCCCCCCCAATTAACACCTCTTGGTGCCTAGATGTAGCAACGCTTGCGTGTTTCTGCTCCCGGGACATAGAATAACTGACGCTAAAACGCCGCTCCTGCTATTTTCAGCGGGAGCTCAGCTCCGTTATCCTACGGCAGTTTACATCCCACCACATGCGGACGTGAAAATCGCACTGGACCAAATATACACCGCCACAAATAGCATTGAAATGAAATATCCCAGGTGTTGTTCATCGTGGCCGGGGACTTCAGACAGGCCAAGCTCAAGAGTGTATTACCAAGGTACCACCACAGAGTCATCTGTTCCAACAAATTCCTAAACATGCTGGATCGCTGCAACACAAATATCAAGCACGCCTACCGCTCTATCAACCGCCCGCATTTTGGCAAATCTGACCTTAAGGCTTCCGGCTCCCGGCTTCTAAGCAAAACCTCAAGCGGCAGAATCCGTCAAAGAATCTTGTGCAATGTTGGTCTGAGGAAACGGACGATCCCCTGCTAAGATTCAGTGGACTGGTCACTATTTAAAACTCGGCAACCAGCCTGAACGAGTGCGCCATATTCAGAAACTGACTTCATTAGTAAGTCTGTAGAAGACTGTGTGCCAAAGAAGCAAATCAGCGTTTCCCAACCGGAAATCTAAGTCTGGGGGGTTTAGGTCAGGCAGCCGTGATGTAAACAGGAAAGCCAGATATGATATAAGGAGATCCAACAAAGATGCCAAAAGACAGTACCGCACCAAGCTCGAGTCCCAGGCTAGCCATAGGGACCCCCGCCAACTATGGCAATGTCTGGAAGTCATAACGGGCTACATGATGAAGGCATGTAAAATCGCCGGCTCCAACGCACCCGCCCCCCTCCCGCCTAAAGAGCATAACGTATTCTATGCATGCTTTCAGCAAGAGGTCGGCAGAAGCACGCCCTCAACCCCAGAAGCCTCGGATGAACTTATATCTGAGGTCACCATTGCAGAATCAAAGCAGCCTTCTGAAAGCCACTGGTCTGGATGGAATACTCGGACGAGCACTCAGCTATTGTGCAGATCAGCTGGTGGAGGTATTCGCCAACAAATTCAACGTCTTTTTCCAACAATCTGAGGTCCCTATATGCTTCACGAAGACGACCATAAGCCCTGTACCAAAGAAAAGCCAAGCAGCGTGTCTTAATGACTGTTGTCCAGTGGCACTGACATCCATCAGTATGAAGTGCTTCGGAAGGTTAGTCATGGCACAAATCATCTCCAGCCTCCCAGATTGCCTTAATCCACTACAGTTCGCCTCCCGCTATAGAAGGTCCACAGCAGACGCCACCTTCGTGACCCTGCACTCAACCCTGGAACACCTATATAACAAAGACATTATTGACGACAGCTCAGCGTTCAACACCATTATTCCTTCAAAACTCATCTCCAAACTCCGTTGCCTGTGCCTCGGCGTGTCCTCTGTGATTGGATCCTGAACTTCCTAACCCATAGGCCACAATCAGTAAGGATAGGCAACAAGATCTCCTCCACAATCATCCTCAGCACCAGTCCCCCTCTGTCCTTAGTCCCCTACCATAGTCCTTATACACCCAACACTTGTGGCCAAATTCCCCTCCAACTCGATTTTCACATCTGCTGATGACACCACCGCAGTGGGTCGGATCTCAAACAATGAACAGACAGAGTACAGGTATAAGATAGAGAACCTTGTGAACTGGTGCATCGACAATCATCTCTCCCTCAAGGCGAACAAAATTAACGAGATCGTCATCGAATTCTGGAAGCGAAGTGGAGAACATGCCCCTGTCTACATCAATGGGGATGTAGTAGAAAGTATCGAGAGTTTTTAGGTATATATATCACCAACAACCTGTCCCGGTCCCCCCATGCTGACCATATAGTCAGGAAAGCCCACCAACGACTCTACTTTCTCAGAAGACTAAGGAAATGTGGCATGACAGCTATGACTCTGACAAACCTTTATAGATGCACATTTGCAAGCATTATTTCTGGTTGTATCACAGCTTGGTGTAGATTCTGCTCTGCCCAAGACCGCAGGGAACTACAAAAGGTTGTTAATGTGACCCACGCAGTGGCGCAGTGGTTAGCATTGCTGCCGCACGACGCCGAGGTCCCAGTTTCGATTCCGGCTCTGGGTTACTGTCCGTGTGGAGTTCGAACATTCTCCCCGTGTTTGCGTGGGTTTCATACCCATACTCTCTTCCACCTTCGTCCGTCAGTTTGAGGTCACGTACCAAGCGACTCAAGAACAGCTTCTTCCCTGCTGCCATCAGACTGGACCTACCTCGTCTTAAGTTGATATTTTCTCGACACCCGAGCTATGACTGTAACATTGCATTCTGCATTTTCTATATTAGGTATGCATTGTCTTGATAGCATGCAAGAAACAATTATTTTCACTGTATACTAATACATGTGAAAATAATAAATCAAATCAAATCAAAAGTATGATATTTTGGAAGGAAAGGACGTTGGGATAATGGTCGGGAGGCGTGTGACATGTGTCTCTGTTCGGAGTGATGTCACTAGCATAACTTCAGGAAACAAAAATGTAGAGGCTGCTTGGATTGAGATGAGAAATGATAAAGCGAAGAAGACACATGGTCACTTGCGGGAATTGTGTCCAGGCCCGTTAATTGTAACTGAACGTGCGGGCACAATATACCGTCAGAGATTTCTACAGACACGGCGACAATAATGGCGGATTGTGAATCTGCAGATCGATTCAAAAGTTCCGATGGGAAAAGTTCGCATAGACGAAGAGTTCCGAGGATATTTTAGGGATAGTTTACTAGTACAACATATTGTAGATCCAGCCAGACGACAGGCCATGCTCAACCTGATATTGCAAATCTGGTTGGATTAAGTGATATAATCCTCGTCAACCAACCCCCGTTACATCGCTCATTATGTGACCACTTTCCACATTCAGATTGACAGAAAAAAATGCATCCAAGAGAAGTATTTTAAACTAAGTTAAGAACACTTAAGGGGGCATGAAAATGGAGCGAGCCAGTGCGAAGTGGCAAATATGGTGCAGGAATAGCTCACCAAAGGTTCAATAGCAGATATTTAACGGGATATTTCTTGATGCACAGAGTAGACAAGGTCCATGAGAAAGAAAGAAACATTCAAAGGAAGACCAGTCATTCGTGGTTACCAACAGAAGTTAAAGACATAATAAACGGATAGAAAATTGGTTTATTTGCAAAGCCGAATTAATTACCAGAAAATTGAAAGGGGTTTAAGAACATCATAGAATGAGAACATGATTGAACAGGAGGAAAAAAGGAGAGTACCATCGAAAGCTAGCTTGTAATAGAAAGGTGCAGCGCAAGACTTTTAGATATTTGTACATAAGAAAAGTTGATAGTTCGTTCTGCAGAAAGTACACCTGCGGAATTAAGAATGGAAATCAGGTCGATGGCAGAATAATTAAACGTATATTTTGTACCGGCGTTCATTATTGAGGAAAGAACGAACAATCCGAAATAGTTTATGTGGAACGTAAGATTTTCAGGAAAATCTCAAGCACAAGACAGGTGATATTGAGCGATCTGTTCGGTGTATGGACTGACAAATTCTCGGGCCCTGCTGGACTTCACCCTCAACTCCTGGAAGAAGGAACGAATGTGAAGTTTACTCATTGGTTATATACATTCAAAATTCTCCCGATTTGGGGATGTTCTATTAGATTGGAGATAACAAATGTAACTTGTTTATTCAAAAAGAGGGAAACACAAAGCCTGAAACAACAATCCAAAAAGCCTATCCCCTGTCCTAGAGAAACAGCTCGAAGCCATTTATAAATATTTATTGACAGGGCACATGGAAAAGGTTAATCTAGTCAGAGTTAATATGGATTTAGAAAGGTGAAGTGGTGCTGAACGCATCTATCTCAATCATTTTACGGGTTCACATGTGCCTTCTTTAAAAGTTTTACTTACATTTATATGCATTTAATAAAGTGCCACACAGAGGGTTACTGCAGGAAACAAGAGTACTTGGTTTACAGAGTTAAATATTGACACCGGTTTAATACTGGCTCGCTAAAAGAAAAAAGAGAGTTGGCGTAAATGGATCTTTTTCTGGTTGGTAGGTTGTGACCAGTTGTGACTTGGACGAAGGGACTGAGGGTACGTTTGCTCAAATGCTGAAGATAAAATGGTAGGTAGGAAGGTAAATTGTGGAGAGGACATAAGGAAGCCCTAAAGCGACATGGATAGGTTCAGTCTGGGGAGAATATCTTGCGATTGGCGTATAATGCGGGCAAATATAAACTTGACCCTCTTGAAAGGAAGATTACAAAAAAAATATTATTTAAATGGTATGAAGTTGCAGAGGTCTGAGGTCCAGACGTATCTGGATGCTCCACCGAATGAATCGCAAAAGCTAGTTTCCTGGTTCAGCAAATATTAGGGTAACCTAATAGATTGTTATCATATTTCTAAATGGGTGTGTAATTGATGGCAAATGTAGGGAGGTTTTAGGTCAGTAATATAGGGCATTGATGAATCACACCTGGAATATTCTGCACTGCTCTGGTTCTTTATTTAAGGAAATATATGAATGTGATACGAATTATTACGAGAGATGTATTATACCTGGAATGGGTGGGTTGGCTCAAAGGGAGTGGGCGGAGACGTTAAGTTTATATCTACTGGTGTTTTAAAGAGTAAGAGGCGCAATATTTTAAATCCTGAGGAGCATTGATTGGATAAATATGGGCCTGATGATACCTGTCCCCAGACAATTTAAAACAATGCGTCACGTCTTAATAGTAATTGGTGATCTATTTTGTAAGGAGACGCCGGTCGTGAGTCTCCGGAACTCTTCCTCAAAATGTCATGGCAGCAGAATATTTGAATACATTTTCAAGTTAGAACTCGACACATTATTGGTGAACAAGGATGTGAAAGTGTTTTTAGGCGATGAGAGGAATGTGGGGTTCAGGTAAAAATCAGTGTAACCATGTCGTTTTTGCAAGGCGAAGCAGGTTCGACGGCAATGGCCTTTCCCTGCTCCTAATCCACCTGCTCTTAGAAGCATCACAACAAACCTAAAGCATTACCATACAATCAGTCTGCACTGTCAGCAAAGTGGCCGGCGGAACCTCTCAAGAGATGATCATTCACCATTTATCCAACAATGAATTGAATAATACGGAACTGCACTACGGAAAAATGATTTACACTGCTGCCCAGCAGCGACAGACACACGGTTTCGATTCAGATGTTGGGGGACTGTGTTGAGTTTGCGTAGTCTTCCTATGTCTGCGTGCGTTGCTCCGGGTGCTCCGACCTCCTCCCACGGTCCAAAAATGTGGGCAAAGATGTGCATTGTAAATTTATTGGCAATACAATATTGTTCTTCACTGTCGAAAGATGTGTCGGTCAGATGGCAGAGATGGTGCGGGGAATGGGTCTGGATTAGTGTGCTCTTTCAGAGGGCACTTGCTGACTCAACCACTGCTGCCACACAGCGCCGAACCTTACCCCTTATCCATTACATTATTTGAAAAAGATCAGCTTGAAGCCGAAAATTGGCGCAGCAATAAAATCAGAATAACATATTAACATAGAAACGTGGAGCAGGAGAAGATTATGCGGCCCTCCGACCGGCTCCGCCATTCAATATGATCATGGCTGATCCACTGTCTCTGGACTATATTATAGCTTTCTTCAACTTGCTCTTGATGCAATTGAAGATACATTCAATGGCTTGCGCTCCATTACCTTCTGTGCCAGATAATTCCATAAGTTCATCACGCTCTGAGTGAAGAATTGTTCCTTATTACAGTCCTCAATGGTCCACCCCGCATCCGGAGACTTGGTCCCATGATTCTTCCTTCCCCAACCAGGGGCGCCATTCTTCTTGCTGTTAGTCTGCACCGCCCTTCTCGGATTTTATACATTTCAATCCGATCTCCTCGCATTCGTCTGTATCCCAGTGAAAACAAGCCAGTTTGAACCGACCTCTCCTCAGCGGATAGAACATGGGACCCCAGTATCAACCCGGTGAATCTCCACTGCATTGCCCGCATGGCAAGTATATCCTTTCCTAAGCAGGGAATTCGAAACTGCATTCAAAGCTCTAGTTCTGGCCTCACCCAGGTCCTGTACAACTGCAGTAAAATATCCCTTCTTCTGAACCCGGTGTGTCTTGCTATGAAGGTCAACATACAAGCTGGTGGTGAAAGCACTGATCGCTGCGTTACCCACCAATAACTGCCTGCAGCTCAGAAAAATACCCATTCATTGGCACTCGCCGTTTCCTATCTGTCAATCAATGTTATATCCATGGAAATACATTACCCCGTGTCCCAACTGCCTTCATGGTGCACACTAATCTCTTTTAAGGGCCCTGATTAAAAGCCTCCTGAAAGTCCAAATACACCATATCCACTGCAGTGCCTTACGTATACCATTAGTTATTTCCTTTAAAAATGCACAAGTCGAGTTAAAAACGGCCTGCCTTCCATAAACCACACTGGCTTTGTCTAGTCCCATTAATGTCATCCAAGCTTCCTGCTTCCACCTATTTTATACTAGATGAGCATATCTCCAAAGCTAACTGATCTGTAATTTTACCCGTTTCCTCTCGCTTCCCTTTTAAATAGTTTGACACCAGCAATCTTGAGGAATTTCGCCAGAGTCTATAATATTTTGAAAGTTGACAATGATTGCATCCAATATGTCCACGGGAACATCCATTAATACTACGGGATTTGAGTTCTCAGGCCCTCGTGAGTTTTCATCCTTTAGCCCCGCTAATTGCCCCAGCACCATCTTCGTGTTAATACAGATATCCTTCACTTCCTCCTTCGCACTACACTTTACTTCCCAAACATTTATGGGATGTTGTCTGAACCTTATTTTGTGAAGTCAAATCCAAGGTAATTGTACTCTCATACTCGTTTCCCCCCGTTGGTCAAATTTATTATACTTTCGCCAAATGTTAATAAGTTCCGAGTTCCTCGGCTTGACGCTTGCTCTGGCAATTTTATGTGTCTGCTCCTTGGATTTAAAATTATTCCCAAAATATGTCGCAAACCACGGTGGCGTGATCTGTCGTCTTGCATATTTGCATCAGTCGGGAATTAATAATTGCAATTCATGCAGACGTTCATTAAATATTAAATATGGCTGATGCTTTCTCACCATCTTGAATAGAGTCTTCCAATCTAATCTTACATGTTCGGACCTTATTTAGATTCTGGACCATACCATTCGATTTAGCGTCTTCATTCTCCATCCTATTGTAGAATTCCATGTATTATGGTCGAACTTCTCCAAGGGCCGCCACACAACAAGGTTTTTAATTAATCTTATCCCATTGTACTGTACGGTGTCTAGAATAGACTCTTCAACGATTGGTTCCACATGGTACTGTTCTAAAATAATTCTCACGTGTACACTACATGAACCTATTCTCAGATACACCTTTTCAAGTATTGTTTGTCCAGTCTAAGTGTAAACCTGTCCTCTTTTGTTTCCCTTGTACACCTGTTGCATGCATTCCTAATTTATTGATTAATACTGTCCTTTATATCTCCACCACTGTTTGAGATCTTCCAGAGAACCCTTGGACCTCCTGATCTCCAATCATACAGATTCCACACCATGATTTCCCCAGCCAATAACCTACCACACGATTGCATTGACGTGACCATTTGCAATGGAGAAGAATAAACGCAGAACCATATTGCGTAGGTTCAACTGGACGTCTCCGATAGATTCGAAGTGCTCATGTGGTTATTCATCATCGTGGAGCAGCAGGAATTCTTCAAAACTCTAATTACACAGAGTGCAGATGTCCTGAATGAACGGAGGAAAGGAACACACAAAAACACGGCTCGCCAACCTAACCTGGAATTTGTTTCATGAAAGAAAGTTGGCGAAGATCAAAAGGTTCTGAAGAAGAACATTGAGCAACGGCAAGAAGATGTAATGAAGTAAAGAAGACTGGGTAAAGAAGTGACACAAGAAAAATAAATGAGAACGATGGATGCAAAGGGCAAGGAGGCACAAGAAGCAACACATTGGTATTACTTCAATTTCGTAAACGGATTGTCGGGGAACTGAACGTTGCAAATAGCTTCACCCCTGGAAAATCAAGGGAAGGGTCACTATGTGCTACTGACAGACGAAGATCAGAGAGCGAGCTTGGAGAATAATGTTTACAAGATCCTCAGCTACAAATCCATCTCCATATTTCAGTTCAATGGCAGCATCGCACCTCAGAAAATAGCCATGTACTTCGGTCAAATTAAGAATTCAGGGGTTGGATTCTCCATTCTGAGACTGTATCGACGCCGGTGCAGAATTTTTGGAGTTCCACTATAGCAAAACTGGTATAGCAGCTCGAACAGTTCAACTACTGTTGAGCGGCGAGCACTGGCAGCTCATTGATCACAATTGATTCCAATGAGAAATCGTGTGTGATTCGGAATGTCCGAGATCGACACGCAGGAAGCTGACAGTTTGCTACGGCATTTACACACCTCACTCACTGTCATAATATACACACAACTATATGATGGTGCAGAGACAGACACTGACTGACACACTGAAAGACCAATCAACACACAGAACACAGCAGCCAATCACCAGACAGGACACGGCCACTATATAGCCAGAGGGCACTAGTTTTCTCGCTCATTCGGGATGCAGCCTCTGTGACAGCCAGAACCCGTGATCAGTAGCACAAACATTTACCATGTGCTAGCAGTATAGTCTGGTCAGATTAGCGTCAGGTCTCCAGTCAACCCAACATAGTGTCATCCCACAGTGCAAGTATGCTTATCAGCTCATATCTAATTAAAATAGAGCTTTACTTCTACAAGTGTTAGTAGCCTGCCTCTCTCACTGCTCTGGTAAACGCAGTCCTCGCAGACCCAGCATACCCAACACATCACTCCCCTCGCGCACGATCCCAGGCAACAAGCCGGCAGCAGTGGCAACAGCCCCATGTTCACTGACACCGAGCTGCATGCCCTTCTCGATGCGTGGAGGAGAGGTGGATGACCCTATACCCTAGCGCGTGCAAGTGGCTGTGAAACCCCACCGTTTGCCATGCCTGGGAAGAGGTTGCAGAGGGAGGTAGCACTATGCAAATAACATCCAGACGGGCCAACATTGCCGGAAGAAACTGCAAGACCTCGTCAGGGCGGCCAGGGTGAGTAGGCAGCACTGTGCACCGGGCAGCAACTCCCATCCCACACACCCATAACCCTACCCCCAACCCGGAGGACGGACGAACCCCCGAGCTGCACCACATGCCGGCACCGATACGGCTCGTCATGGCCGGGTTCCTTGGTCACTGAAGGTCACCACGTACGAAGCACCTGGTCTGCATGCGACGAACTGCCTAACATTGTCGTTTTGCGTTTGCCTTCACCTCCTGAAGAAGACAGCCCATAACCACTGGGAGGCGCCTGGAGGGGCACCACCGCACTTGCGGGCCCGCACCATGGCAGAGCTCAGGGCACGGGACGTAGTTGGCGGTTCTGAGAAATGGGAGGTTGCCGGGGTGGATTACGGCCACAAACGAGGAAGTGAGATCATGCTGAGTTGCAGTTGCATGTGAGACGTGTGTTAATATCCCCTCCAACACGAATCCCTCACCATCCTCTCACCAGACAACCCTCACCCTCAACCCCACACCACCCACATCCGACAGCACACCCACCCTCACGCTCACCCTCACCACCGTCACTCCACGCTCGGCCCACGGTCTGAGCATACATATTGACTTGTGCCTTTCAGGGACTGCTGGAGATGGGCCGAGACTGTCTGGTGTCCCCCTCCCCAAGCCAGTGCCACAGCCAGAACCCCCCCCCCCCCCCACGCCCATGAACCGAGCACCGATTATGAGAGTAACTCCAATGCCAGTCTTCCACCAAGGCGCAGGGCGCTCCGGAGCTTGAGTCTGAGGATAAAACTGAATTCCCGTCACAGCGGTCTCCAAAAGCCTCCACCATCCCAGTGATCCTCACCTCGGAGGGGGGGGCATTTTAGTGTTGAGTCTCCAGGGACACTATCTGGTGCGCCCCACAGAGCGGATCAATGACAGCAGGTGTAGAGAGGGCAGACAGTCGGGCCAGCTGTCGACTAGATGGATTTCGGGCTTTTGGAATGTACAGGCCCATCGACTATCGAGGCGCAGTCGCAGAGCAATGTTCTATATGAGAGGCTATCGGTGAGCATCTGCAGTTTCATTGCGTGTAGTAGCCCGAGGTGGTGCCGTCCATGCATGTCACTCTGGCCAACACCGCACGAGTGGCGTCAGTAGTGGACGCATAGGGGCGATGGTTTTGCCAATGCATCTATATATCCAAGGCTCTGGAGGCTAAATTACCTACTCCTGCTCCTAGTTCTAGAGAGAAGCTGCTGGCTGATTTTGCAATGCAACACTTTGACTGTAGCATTGTAGATAACAGATGAGGAACATATCAGCCATGATGCAATGGCAGAGCAGACCCTAATGGCCTAATTCTGCTCCTACATCTTATAGCTGATGACTTATTACCTGGGCATTCTGTGCAGGCGTTAACCGAGGCCGAGGACAGGGTTGCCACCTCGCAGGCAACCATGTGCCAAAGCCAACTAGAAATTACAGCGGTGCTTCTGAGCATGACACATGGACTCAGGCCATGGCTGAGAACATCGGCAGCATTTCCCAAGCGCTGGCTGCCATGGATCCCGTGCGTACAGGGATCACCCAAGTGGACAGTGGTGAGTGCCATCGTGGGCAGGATTTAGACGTTGTCAACGATGTGGAGCACCAACACTTACCGTGGGGTGTTTTGCCAACATCCTCCATCCCATGCACCAGACCCAGTTTTTCTGCAAACCCAAGGCACATACTCTGGAGTGCGGGAGGTATGAGTCACACAGGGGGTTGCAGGCGAGGGCATGGCCGAGGGAGGTGGTGTGTGGAGGTGAGATACCATGTCCGTGCACGTTCCCAGTCTACCCCCCCCCCCCACCACCACCACCACTACCAGTTGGTGAACTGGAGGCAATCATATGGTCACATGACGTTGGCCCTGGCGCTCATGTTGTGTGGCCTTTTATGCCTGACTGGTCGTTATGTCCTCCCTGTGCACCTCTGCCCCATATCATACTAATCAGACGAGGAATAGTTTTTCTCCACGTCCTCCAGCACATCGTCCTTCTGCTGCGCAATGTTGTGGGTGAGGCAACACACTGCCAGGTCCCTCTCAGCATCATACTGGAGGGCTCTATGCTGCCATTGTCACTCCACAGAACCAGGGACCAACGTGGGTCACAGGTGAGGTGCGCAACAAAATGGATGCCATGCAGGTCGCGGTAATGGCGGTCCGTGCCTCGTCAATTCCCCCGTCCCATGGGGGTCACACCGGACAGATGACCCGTTCACCCGTCACCCCACATTCTATGGCCCTGGCAGCCGCCCCTCCCCGCCCCACCCCAACCAGCCCGGCTCGTGTCCGACCCTGCAGCCCACATTCACGCCTTTGTTTCCTACCTCCTCACTCTCTCATCAGTCACGACAACCGTTTCAAGATTTTTAAAATCACAAGTAAACTGTGCAACCGGGAAGTCATCCCATTGGAGGCACAGAGTCCCGGAGGGCCTGAGAACATCGGCTTAAGCCCGGAAAGGAAACGAATGTTTATTGTAAGTGCTGTCTTTACCTCATTAATGCCGCAGTCGAAGTGATGGATAATTGTCATTTGGTATCAAATCAGCGCCCGCCACGAATTTGGCGTCGGATCTTATTCTCCGTCCAATCGGCGTCAGCTAATACAGAATCCTGCCACTGTTATCCAAAGAGACGAATAATACATCATAGAAGAGCGGCAGCATGCCATCCCTATTGTTCAAACATTGGAAGAACCCACTCTTTCCTCACGCTCCGCCCTTACACCAAACTCTGGACTGCAAAGAACTACGAGGAAAACTGGATGCGAAGAATGATTATCAACCTACCAGACCATAACAAGTACAGGAGAATGCAACCACTCTAAGTACATATTGACTTGCACAGTTTGCTCCTTGCAATATTGTATGCAGGAGTAGACGGCATATTTTCTGAAAAACAGACCATTTTCTAAAACGTCTCAGCATACAAAAAGCAGAAATGCACGTTAAAATTAGCATCGTGTTTCAGGCGACATTTGCATCTGCTTCAAAGATTAAGTTGGTGTATTTGTGCTTGAATGCTTATTGCTGTCTTTGGTACTTTAGAGGAATAAACTCAACTATACTGAATTGTGCTTCCCATATTAGAGAAAGCGTCCACCTTAGGACTGGTTCCTCTGCTGCCACCTTGAGTAACTTATTCTTCAGCGGAATAAAGTCCTCCCCTCTGCTACGTGCTCAACGCCTATCGCTACCATTAATGTCTCTATTTCACAGTATGTTTAATGTTCCCTGGCAGACAAAGAATAAATCATGTTTCTTACCCACAGGAAATGGAGTGGCTGTTTCACCTGGAATGAAGGATAATAACGCAGTATGAATTATTTGCTCTTTTCGTGAATTCTGTATTCTAGTGGACATTTCAAAATATAGGGTTTGCGGTAATAACTGATCGATTTTAAATGCAATTAATGCGAAAAGTAAGCCAGTCGTTTCTTATCCCCAAAAGTATAGATCACGCTTTTATTTTTTAGATGGAAATTTACCGTTCTTATATTGTCAGGTCAAGATTGATTGCAGGCTCAAATAAATTTATTATCACCGAACTGTGCTTCTGAAATGACCTTGCAATTAACTCCGCTATAAGTCTAACACCAATGAAACCGAATATGACGATGTCGCATCAATCAAACCATGGCTTATCGAACTTGAATTTCTTCTTCCAACTTCTGCGGGTCATCCCAAAATTGAAAGCGTTTTCCCCAGACTATTTAAGAAACAGCATGACTTTGTCATACTCACGGAATGATACCTCGTGTGCAATTCCTCTGATACTTGCATCCGCCGTGTAATGCTCGCAATGGAAAGCAGTTGGAAGATACCTTGACCGAGGAGATCACAACATTGCCTCTGGGCCACATCATGTCCCTTGGCACCAGGAAAAACATAGGCAACATATCCCTCTGCTGATTAACCTTACCGTGACGCCTCAGCTACTGAATCATTAGTCCAACTTGTTGAATACCAACTGCAAAATGCAAGAATAGGGATAATAGTACAGTATGTACTCTGGGTGGCACACTTCAATGTCCCTTTAACAATTTGCCCTTCAGCACCACTACGTATCGATCTGGCCAGGTACTCTACGACCCAGCTGCTGGGCTTAGTCAGCGATAGGAGTTGCAGAAACAAAAGCGATGAAGAATAATTGGACTCATCCTCACCTGTATACCTGTCGCCGATGAGTCTATCAATCCCAGCATTGAAACTAATTACGACAGCTAATCTCTTGTACACATGGACTTCTGCTTTAAAATTAAGGAGATTACACTGCGTGGTGTTGCTCTACCGCCCAGTTACAGTGGGATAGATTCCATAGAATAGCTTCAAACTGGGCATGCTAAGTCGTTTTAGGCTGTCAGCAGCAAAGTTGTACTAAATCACAATCTATTAATGCATATTGCAGTTGATCATCCATTTGGTTTTAGGATCCAACCAGAATATGAACAATTGTTCAAGGAAGAGTGCAGTACTTCATGCCAGTTGAGTCAAAAGATATGCACAAAATGAGGTTTCAAACTGGTGAAGCTTTGACACAGGATTAGTTGCATGCTAAACGTGGAAACAGTATGCAATAGACAGAGGCAAGACACACAACAGGTGACGTGCCAAGCATTAACTCAGCAGCGTTGCACAGTGAATCGTGAATTGTGGTTCACAATATCACAAGTAACTGGTTGTGAAGGTTCTGCAATGATTCATTTAATTTCCTGTGTTTGCACAGTTAATCAGTTCAAGCAACAGAAATTAAGAAATCTCAACCACCTTGAGCCAGAGATGGAATATTCGGAATCGCTCTCAATCTCCACCTGAGGACCCCCCCCCACCCCCACCCACCCCCGTCCACCTACCCCCCCCCCCCCCCCGCCAACGTTCGTGATTCGTGTATTCAGACAATATGATTGGCTCCCGTGACATCAATTTAGAAATTAAGACACGGGATGCTGCAAATGCTTCGTTCCCAGACTATAGAATTGAGAACATATGCTCCAGCTTTAGCTTTGCTCTTAGCCGATCTGTTCTACTACAGCTACGAGAGTTGGATCTACCCGCTGTCCTGATGTTATCGCGATCAGAATAATAAGGAAAGAAAGTTTTAAGCGGCGTTGTGTGGGAAAGTAATCAAATTGCCAACCGTGATATGCCAAGGACTAGAGAGAAGAGAAGAGAGGAAAGACCTAACACGGGTATCCCTGAACAGACCATGGTCATGGAGTACACATCTAATAGTAAATTAGCAGTCAAGGATAAATGCTGAACAGTAACAGAGGAATAATGCTAAAGGTTCTGTGTTTAAACGCATGAAGAAATCGGAAAAAAACATAATTGATTATGAAAATACGAATTAATAAGTATCGTCTGATATCCACTACAGAGATTTAGCTGTATGTTTCTATTGATTGTGGGTCGAACATTCTGGGGCATATGTCATTTTGGAAGGAAAGCGCGCTCAAGCAATGTTGGTGGCGTGTTCTCTGTTTATGAGTGACTTTACGAGCACATTGAGAGGGCTGGCGGAACTTCAGGATTCCAGCATGTTGAAGCTGCTTGGTTTGAGATGAGAAATGATATAGGAAGAAGTCGTTTGTCGGAACGGAGAACATGCCCATTAATTGCAACTGAACGGTCGGACACAATATAAATTAATAGCTTTTCAGACTGCTCGAGCGACGAAGGCAGATTTTGACAAACAGACAGATTCGAAAATTCCTATCAGAAAAGCTTGCGGAGATGACTAGTTAAAATGATGTTTTTAGGGATAGTTAATCAGAATAACACATTCTAGATGCAATCAGACGGAAGGCCATACTAAAGCTGATATTGTGCAGTGAGATCGGATTAAGTGTTAAAATCCGCGTGAAGGCACCCCCACGTGTATCGACCATAATATGCCTTATTTGCGCATTCAGTTTGACAGAAGAAAATGCCTCTTGAACTAAAATAAGAACAATTATGAGGGCATGGAAATGCAGCTAGCTATAGTGAATTTGGATATATGTTGAAGGGATAGATCAATAGCGGTTCAGTGGCAAACATTTAAGGGTATATTCCACGATGCACATAATAGACACGGTCCATGAGAACAGGAAACTCCAACGGACGGCCCGTGATTCGTGGTTAGCCACAGAAGTTAAAGACAATACAAACTGATAGAAAAAAGGATATATCTGCGCAAAGCCTGGTCAGAAATTGGTAAGGGTATGAAGAACATCAAAGAATGAGAGCAGGAGGTAAAAACTAGAGTATGAGTGAAAGCTATCTTGTAATATAAAGACGAATCCAAAAATTGTCTAGAGATTTGTAGATAAGAAAATAGTTGATAATGTGACGGTTCGTTCTGAAGAAAGCACATCTTCGGAATTGATAATGGAAATCAGGGTGATGGCCTAATAATTAAATGTGTATTTTGTATCGGTATGTATAATAGAGGACATAACTAACATCCCGCAATAGCTTCAAATGGAACATAGACAACAATTCAGAAAATTCACTATCACCAGAAACGTGACAAAGAGCGATATTTTGTGTCTATAGACTGACAAATTTTCCGGTCTACCTGGACCTCACTCTTTCGTCTTGAAAGAAGTGGCTATTGAGTTTATCCGTTGGTTTTAATTTTTCAAAATTCCCTGGATTCGGGGGCTGTTCCATTAGATTGGAGATAACAAATGTAACACCTTCATTCAAGAAGAGAGGGAAACAGAAATTCCAACATCCCATTAAGCCGACCAGCTGTCCTGGGGAAACTGTTCGAAACCATTTTTAAAGATGTTATAAAAGGGCACATGGAGAGGTTTAATTCAATCAGGCAGCGTCAACATAGTTTTGTACAAGTGAAGTGGTGCTGACGTCATTTTTTTTGCCATTGTAAGGATTTGCTTGTGTTTTCTACAATGGTGAACCGGTGGATATGCTTTAATTTCATTTCTATGCATTTCACAACGGGCCACATGGAGTTTTCCAGCCGAAAACATGAGTACATGGTGTTAAGGGTAATAGATAGATTAAAGGTTGGCTAGATAGAAAGAAACAGAGCTAGGTGTCCTAGCGCATGAATCCCGAAGCTACTGTGCAGGTTACACAAATAATTCGGAAAGCTAATAGTTTGGTATCATTGGGTAAGGCTGGTAGAAGGAGGGTACCCGGGATGACTCGGGATATTGAGGCCACGGTCAAAAGGAAGAAGGATGCATATGACATGCATCGGCAGCTGGGATCAAGTGGATCCCATGAGAAGTAGAGGGCGTGTCGGAGTAGAGTTAAGAGAGAAATCAGGAGGGTAAAAATGGGACATGAAATTGTTTTGGAAGACCAGGCAAAGGAACATTTAAAGAGCATTTATAGATACACAAAGTGTAAAAGGGTGACTCGGGAGTTGATAGGGCCTCTTAAAGGTAAATAAGGTCATCATGCAGATCCACAAGGGACGGCAGAGGTCGTAAATTAATATTTTTCCTGAGTATTTACTGTTGAGAAAGGCGAAAATGTTAGGGAAATTGGGGAAATGAAAAGTATCTCTTGAGGAGTGTACATATTATGGAGAAAGAGCTGCTGGAGATATTAAAGTGCATCACGAATGATAAATTCCCGGGACGTGACGAAATGTATACCAGAAGGTTCTGGGAGGCTTGGGAGGAAATTTCCAGCCCCCTGGTTGAGATATTTTTATGATCGACAGCCATAGCAGAGGTGCCTTAAGATTTCAGGATAGCAAACGTTGTGCCATTGTTTAATAAGGGCTGTAGCGAAAAGCCTGGGAACTACAGACCGGTTAGCCTTACTTCTGTAGTGGGTAAATTGTCGACTGTATTCTGTGTGACAGGATCTATAGGCATTGAAACAGGCAAAGGCGAATAAGGGCAAGTGAGCATGTCTTTATAAGGGGAAAGTCATGTGTCACGAAATTGCCTGAGGTTTTGGAAGGGGTAACCAAGAAGGTAGATGAGGGCAGTACAGTCGAAATTTCTACATGGACTTTAGCAAGACCTTTGACAGGGTACCGCATGGTAGGTTGTTGCGAAGGGTTAAATCTCACCGATCACAGGGTGAGGTAGCAAATTCGATACAAATTTGGCTTGGCGATCAAAGGAAAGGGTGGTTATGGGGGTTTGGTTTTCAAACTGGAGGCGTGTGACCAGCGGTGTGCCTCAGAGATCGATGCTGGGTCCACTGTTATTTGTTATAAATATTAATGATTGCATGAGAATGTAGGAGGCATAGTTAGTAAGTTTGCAGATGACACCAAAACTGGTGGCATAGTGGATAGCGAAGAATGTGATATAAGATTGCAACAGGATCTTGACCAATTGGGCTAGAAGAATGGCAGATGCAGATTAATTTATAAATATGAGGGGATGCATTTTGAAAGATCAAATCAGGGCAGGACCTATTCAGTTAACGGTAGGTCGTTGGGGAGAGTTACAGAACAAAACGATCAATGGGCACAGGGTCATTGCTCCTTGAAGGTGGACTCACAGGGGAACAGAGTGGTGAAGAAGGCATTCAGCATGTTAGGGTTTATTGGTCAGAATATTGAATACAGGAGTTGGAACGAGTTGTTGAAGTTGTGCAAGACATTGTTAAGATTACACATGGTATACTGTGTTCAGTTCTGGTCACCCTATTACAGGAAGGACATTGTTAAACTAGAAAGAGTGCAGAAGAGAATTACGAGGATGCTACCAGGATTTGATGGTCTGAGTGATAAGGAGAGGCTGCATTGAAAAGAAAGAAATGAAAATCGCTTATTGTCACAAGTAGGCTTCAAATGAAGTTTCTGTTAAAAGCCCCTAGTCGCCAGATTCCGGCGCTTGTTCTGGGAGGCTGGTACGGGAATTGAACCGTGCTGCTGGCCTGCCTTGGTCTGGTTTCAAAGCCAGCGATTTCGCCCTGTGCTAAACCAGCCCCTGTGCTAAACCAACCAGAACATAGAACATACAATGCAGAAGGAGGTCATTCGGCCCATCGAGTCTCACTGTAGCCACGTAAAATGGCTGCTTCCCGATTAATTTGGCCAAAACCCGATTTAAAATGGCTAGCCGGAAAGGCTGTTGGGAAAAGCAGGTAACAAGGCACAATCGGACAGCTGCAGACAGAATTGCATATTCGGCTCCGGGTAAATTGGCCCAGATCGATACTCAGGGCTATTAACAGCCCATTAACCCAGACATTTGCAGTTACATTCAGTACTCTTAACAGCCCATCCACCCAGACATCTGCAGTTTAATCGGCTATCCCCGGGAACAATTGCAACATATTAGCAATTGAATACCGGGCCAGACCTGTCGGCGCTTGCAGTGGCCGAAACAAAGGCAGGTGAACGACCACCCCCCGATCGGGGAATCGCCTCGCAATTGGACGTATCGACCCCAGTGATTGGGAACAAGTCCAATCACTTGGGACTCAGGGTCAAGGGCCGCCCCGGGAGGCGGGAAGCCCCTGGGCCCTATAAAGTGAGGGGCCAAGTTCAGATCTCACGCTCTCCCTTCTTCGCCTGCTCGAGACCTTCGCAAGAACAGCAACATGCAACCGTAAGTTTGAATCCAGCGATCGCTATCCGATAAAGACTCCTAGCCATCGACCTGTATCAGCCTTTTGAATCCCGCGGGCCAGATCCGATTGGATAAGCCATTCGTTTCCCTGACATGGTGGGCTCTTCCTAAAGTTAAGTATTGGCCAGTAGTGATAGGTTTATTATATAGATAGTAGGATTATTGCATAAACATTACTTGTTGTATATAATAAATGACCGTTGATTTCAATCTTACTAAGCGGTGTGCTGACTTATTAATCATAACTTGAACTTGAGCCACGTGGCGGTATCAGAAAGATACCTGGCGACTCGTGAGCAAAGGTGACGTAATCAGAGCTAATAAACTAAGGCTACAAAGAGCAACAGCACCGACCCACTTAAGCCTTACGGGTTAATTTATAAAGTTCTATAAAATAATGAGGAGCATAGATCAGGTAGATAGTTAACATCTTTTCCCAAAGGTAAAGGAGTCTCGAACTTGAGGTCATAGGTTTAAGGTGAGAGGGGGGAGATTAAAAACGAGACCAGAGGGGACCTTTTTTTCACACAGAGGGTGATGCGCATCTAGAAAGTGGTAGAGGCGGGTACAATGTGTTCCTTTAAAAAAATCAGTTAAACAGTTACATGGATAGGGTGGATACACACGGATATGGACGAAATGAAGGCAATTGGGCCTAGCTTGGTGATAGAAACTTGGCGGCATGGACAAGTTGGGCCGAAGGGCCTGTTTCTATGCTGTAAACATCTATTGCAAATGGGAGTGCAGTTGATTACAAATGTAGGGACGTTATGCGTCAGTTGTACAGGGAATTGCTGCAATCTTCCAGGTGTATATTTCACAGTACAGGCATCCTTATTTAAGGAAATATGTAAATGTGTTAGAACCCGATAAGAGAGATTTACTATATTTTGACGTTGTTTGTCTTAACAGAAGAGGGTGGAAACGTTAGGTTTGTCTATACTAGTGTTTCGAAGAGTAATAGGCGAAATCATAAAACCTCGAGGAGCATTGACCGGGTAGATGTTGAACGGACGTTTTCTGTTGCTGATGAACCTTGAGAAATGGGTCATGTTTTAAGAATAAGTGGTCATCCTTTGAGAAGTCTTACACACCAAGTAAAAGTCCAACAGATGTGTTTCGAATCACTAGATGTCAGAGCGCAGCTCCTTTATCAGGTGAGTCTATTAAAAAGAAGAAGACGGCCGTGAGTCTCTGGAGCGCTTCCTAAAAAGCAGATGAAGCAGAATATTTGAGTAAATATTGAAGTTAGAACCAGATAGATTATTGATGAGCAAGGAGGTGAAAGTTTATCCGGGGATGACATGAGTCCGGCGTTCAGGTCACAATCAGATCGACCATGTACTTATTCGTCGGCAATGGCCTAATCCTGCTCCTCATTCAGCTGCGCTGAAATTCAGAACAGGGGTTAAAGTAACATGTTGGGAACCCAGACAAAAGCGGAGGCAATATAAATCGTGCTGGTGGAGTGGAAAGTCTCCACTGGTGGCGTCCTCCACAGCAAAAATAAAGATTACCATGTACATTGATTTATGGATTACTCAGAGCCTGGCACAGGCACACCTGCGTTTCCCCATTTCAACAAACACTTCCCTCCGCGATAATGCCACACGTTGGATGATCTTGGTCGATTGGCAAATATTGAGGTCCACTTGCGACTCACTAAATGCAAGTAACATTACGGACTTATGCAGTAACACCTGGGCAACATTTATGGCTGGTGCAACAACTGACAGACAACATTTGAGTAACACCTTGTCCCAGAAAATAACAATCCCAAAGACGGGGGAACACAACCTTAAATCCTTGACATCCAATGACATTTGCAGCAGAAATACCCATGTATAAAAATCATGGGGATTACCATTTAACAGAACATTAACTGGATCTGCCACGTTAATGATGTGGCTACAGGAGCAGGTCAGAGATGGGAACTTGGTGGAAAGTAACTCAGCCGCGACATGCCAAAGCCTCTCCACCAGCGAAACGGCTGAGTCAATGAAATTGGTTAATGAAATTATATCAACTTGACTTGGTGTGTACAGCCACAACAACTCTCACGAATGTTGCCAGTATCCATTAAAAAATGACTAATTGTCGGCGCACCATATTCCACCTTCAACATTCGCTCCCTCCACCAGCGACGCACATTGGAGCAAAGTGTAACCTTTTTAAAAATGAATTTACAGTACCCAATTAACTTTTTCCTATTAAGGGGTACTTTAGCGTGGCAAATCTAACTACCCTGCACATCTTTGGGTTGTGGGAGCAAAACTCACGCAAACACGGGGAGAATGTGGAACCTCCACACGGTCAGTGACCCAGAGCCGCGAACCTGGGACCTCGGCGCCGTGAGACAGCAGTGAGCAAAGGTTACCTTGAACACGCGCAGTAGTATTTTCACCTCGGCTCATTCGGCAGCAGATTCCAAATTCGTGAACGGCATAATTTAAATGGTCGAACGCAGCAAATGCGTGGGAATACCATCACATACCAGTTCTCTTTCAGGTCACGAATACTTCTGACTTGCAACTATGCTGTAATCTATTCACTGTTCCTTGGTCAAAATCCTGGAACTCGTTTCTCATCAGTTCTGTGTTAAAAACGTATATGTACATCCCCTGCATTGTAACGCTTCAGACAGATCGCCATCAATTTCTCAAGCACAATTGGAGATGCGGAATGAATGCTGTACCCGCGATTGCCGCCATCATGCTGTTCAAGATTTGTTTTAAAAGTTCATTATTTTCTGAAGTTTTTATTTCGCATTTGCAGCACGTTGAAAGAACAGTGTTACAGATATCCAAGGCAGCGTGATCAATGCAGATTTCTGATAACTTGCTTTATGCAGCAGCGCACACACGTTTCCATCAAGTGATCAGAATTTCTGCCAAAATGTATAAATACAATATTCATTTGAATATAACCCTCCTTCCGCATCACCTTATTGGGACGTATTAGTTACCGAAAGAATGTAACTTTGTATTGTTCCAGGTTGTTTTGAACAGTTGGCACCTACATGTTGAGAACCTTACCATGCAGTACGGAGAAAATATTTCAGTTTTTTATTTTCTTGCGAATCATTGATCAAGTGTTCATTCTGTCCCCCTAATTGTATTCAAATTGCAGCAGCGTATTTAGACAAAGAATATTATGATTTACGCATTTAACAGTGAAGTATAAACCAACTCTACAAAATGAGGGGCACTTGTAAGCCATGGAATCAGTAGCAGAATTGCCGTTCTGGAATGCAGGATAATATAGCTTACAGGGATTCGAAATCATTGGGTTAGGGAGAATAGAAGAAATAAAGTCGGCACAGCAGCTGCAATTTGCTGTATGTAGCGCCAGAGTTTTACCTCGGAGCTCCGCCAATAACTTAGCTAATGGAAGGGAGGAACAGAACATGTAATGGTTATTTGATATTTCATGACGTAAGAACAAAATAATTTAATGCACGTTGTTTTTCTACATCCACTTTTAGTAATACTAGGTGGGCCTTCTAATACATGCCCTCTCATTTTCAGAATTTGAATAACATCAGAGCGTGGACAGGTTGACACATGTTTAACAATGGGAAGAAACTCTATTGTAACACTCTGTTGTAACATTCAATGATATGATTATTAAGTTACACGGGAAAGATTTCGCCCGAACATAAGTTTATCTATATCACCAAGGCCATGGACATTATTGAGGCTGCACGTCGTAATCTCATTTATATTTTCAGGGAGATTTTGAAATGCATCTCATTGTAAGTATGAAAGATTTGCGAAATAATCGTAAAGTGCTGCATGGATAATGACCAATACAAATATGTAGCAATGGTACAGTTAAAAACTATATAAGGGTGCTGTGGAACCACCATTCGAGAAAATGGATATTTTCCCATTCAACGTAGGTTATCGTGCACTTCCCGACTGACTAACCACGGTGAGTGAATACTGCAAAAACAAACACTGCAGAGAGGAAACCGAAGAGGGTCTCTGATCCTTCTTTTAGCATCTGCTGCCAGCTACTTGGAGGCTCTGAACTGGATAGAACATCGAGTAGGATACATTTTGGTGGACAAATGTTCGGACCGAGCTATTGGCAATAATCATACCTGCACTGCCGCTTTATTCACTTGACGAAATATAACTCGAAGTTCAAGCAATGAACCGTCAGATTAGCTGCAGATAGCAAGGGCATGTGAAGCGACATCGCAATATGATGTTAAGTTGCTGGGCTTAAGTGTACACAAACTCTTTCACGTTTTAAATAATCGTAACTTGATACATCAATTAACATGCACATTTTGTTTGCCATTTTTGAGGAAGCGAATAGACCCGGAGGACATCAATTTATACACCTGGATATCTATGGTCACTATTTTGCGCAAGTTATTGATGATCAAATGATCGGATAACATTTCCATTTAAAAACGACAGAGGACAACTGCGTGTATCAACATTTCACATGCCATATTCTTTTCTTGCTTGTCTGTTTCGAACCTGCAAACTTGCTATAGCTTTTTGTTTGTCTTAGATCGTGAAACTAGCACATTCTGCGTAAGGGCATCATGTTTTTTGTTTGATTTTGATTTTATGGGATGTGGTCGCCGCTGCCTAGGTCAACATCTATTGCCCATCGCTACTTGCCCTTCAGACAGTGATGGTGAGGTGTCTTCTTGAACCTATGCTGTCCCTGAGGCACGGCACACCACTGTGCTTTTGGGAGGGAATTGCAGGTTTTTGACCCAGTGACAGCGAATGAACGTCCAGATATTCCCTCGTAGGGATGGTGAGTCAATTAGCGGGACACCACCAAGTCGTCCTGCTCCCAATTATCTGCTGCTTTGGACCTCTTAAATTGTAGTGGTCGTGGGTTAGGAGGATGTCCGCGCAGTGCATCTTACAGATGGTACACATCGGTTCCACATTTGTTCGGTTGTGGAGGGGTTGACTGTTGCTGTAATGGGTGGCAATCGGGTGAGCTGTTTTGCCCTGGATAATGACAATCTTCTTGATTGCTGTTGAAGACCCACTCATCCAGGCAAATGAAAAGTACTAATGAACTGGAGGTGAAGATATTGGCTAAGTTTGGGGAGACAGGGTGCGAATTCGTCATCACAGGATTCGAAATACTTGACCTCTGGTAGCCACTGTATTTATATGTTTAGTGCAGTTGACTTTCTGGTCAACAGTAACCACCAGGATTTCATAGTGCGGGTTTCAATTATGGAAATGCCATTGAATATCAAGGGCGATGGTTGCATTCTGTCATGCTGAAGATGGTAACTGTATGACGCTGTGTGGCATGCATATTACTTTCGATGTGTCAACGCAAGCCTGGATATTGCCCCGATCCTGCTGTGTTTAGACATGGACTGGTTGGGATCTGAGGAAGTGCTGTAGTGATGTACTTCATTTGAAATGATTGAATTTTTTGCTTCGTGCCTGATCTGACTCCATTGAACGAAGGCTTTCCCCCTGATTCACATTGAACACAGTTTTGCTAGGGCTCATTGACGCCATAGTTCATCGAACGCTCAGTTGATGTTAAGGGCAGTCACACTAGCTTCACCGTTGCGATTCAGCTACATTGTCCGTGTCAGAATCAAGGCCGCAATAGGGTCAGGAGCTCAGTTATACTGAATTTACTCAAATTCAGTCGCAGTGAGCAGGTTATACTGAGTAAATGCCGCTTGGTAGCGTTGTTTAGGAAACATTCATTATTTTACTGACGACCAAGAGTACCTCACTTCCTGTGGGTCGACAATCTGTCGGTTTCGATTGTCCTGTTTCCGGTGTACAGGATGTCCCTGGGCATTTTTCCACAATGCCGTCTTCATGCCATTTAATTGTACTGGAACACGTTGGCGAGCCATGCAGCAAGTTCTGCAGCACATGTCTTCACTGCTATTTTGGAATATTGTCAGGATGCATTGGCTTTCATAAACGAATTGGCTGAAGACTGGCTGGTGTTATGACGGGGACCTCTGGAGGAGGCCGAGATGGATCACCCACACGTAACATCTGGCTGAATATTGTTGTGAACGATTCAGATTTATCGTTTGTACAGATGTGCTGGGCTCCACCATTATTGAGGGAAGGGTCTGTGGCCAGGCCCCTCCTCCAGTGTACAGCTTGACTTTCCACCACCATTCTATTCATGGATGAATGTGGCAGGGCTGCATGGCTTAGATCTGATCCGTTAGTTGCGACGTTGGTCAGCCAGGTCTAGTATGTGTTGCTCATTCTCTTTTGTACACACGTAGTCTTGTTTTGTAGCTTCCCAGATTGACACATTATTTTTAGGTATGCCTGCTCTTCCTCGTGGCATCCGTTCTCTAATCGTCATGGGGAAGTATTGATCCCCTGGCCTGTAGGGGCTGGACTGCGCTGAAGTACATCAGGTGCCGATGTATTTGTATTGTCGTGGTCTGCGGCAATCATGCGACTGTGAACGCACTTCATACTCTCGATCAATGTCAGACCTCGGCCAACTGTGATGTGCCTTCACCAGTGTGCACTACCATCATATCGAAACGCTTATTTCTACGAAGGTGAGTGTCTGAGTTTACGTATTTTAGAGCCGGATGCGAGTGCATCGGTTAGTAATTCATCCACGGAGATCGCAGGGGGGATTCTCTGGGTCCTTCTCGGCTCAGAGTGCTGAGGAACTTTTCGGGAGGAAGGAAAATGTCAGCAAGGAATCTGATGACAAAGTCAGCGTGCGCGCAGCTCGGGTTACTTAGCGCGAATACTTGGGTGATCAATGGCTTCTGCATGGAAGAGCAATTTAAACAATTACATTGTTGCGAACTAAAATCTTCATCCCCGATATGCAGTCGCCAATAAACCCAAAACCTCGCCGGCTGAACAACCCCAATATCGTCGTTCTTCGCAGAAACGAAGGTCTCCGGTGCGTTGCCCCCTCCCGGGCTGGCTATGCCACATATGGACACCTACCTACTGCAGAAGCAATCAAGGGATCCGTTCTCGAAAGGCATGAACATTTCTCGTGACATAGGAGGAAGGGTGTTACGACCACCCCATCAGTTCGAACGAACACCTTGTCATACGATGCCCCAGGAGTTTGAGGAGCGGAGCTCCTCCCCAATTGGAGGAGCCCCACAGAATATAAACTCATGCTTCGGAACTCGTCGGGGAGGTGGAACCTGAGGGTGAGAGGAGAGTGAGTGAGTATTGCATTGTAGAGTATCATAATACATCTTATTGTACCCTGTCTGTCTGGCTACGCTTGCAGTCCTTCCCTTCGGTAACAACAGTCATGGAACGTTTGATGCAACTGGAACCACGTTATTTTAACTACGCAACGACAGCTGAACAGACATGCCAACGAAAGCCAGTCCTTCTGGGTTATGTGAATATAGCTCCGGTTTCCATCCCTTGGCAGAATAATATTTTTACGGTTGCTTACTGCCTCCTTTAAGACCCTCGGCGCTCATCCGAACAAATGATGAGCTCTGATTCTGCCTGCCTCCAGGCATTACCCTCACGTATGGAATATGGTTTTGGTAGCGATTACATCCCAGGTACAGGAGCAGCGGGAAATTCCAGTATGCTCATCAGGTTCCGTCGGCTCGTCTCGCGGGCTAGCGGCATTCGGGAGGCATAGGTATACCCCTGCAGTCTTTCCAACCACGCAGGCGGGACTGAGTCTCCTTCACGTGCTTTTCATTCTGGCAAGCAATGTTTTGGCCAGTCTGTGTGAAATTCACTTGTAGCGCCTATCACTTTTGGGAACAGAAAACGCATCCGCTTCCGGTACGCCTTCTTGCGTTTAAACACAATTTTGAGAACTCAGAGCCATTTTTTGTGAGATGGATATGGTTTCACGCTTCTGGTAGTCCATAATTTAACGAAATGTTTCAACGGAAATTTTGCTGTCGATTTAAAACCTCCCTGCACCTCGGCCTAATTTTGTCAGCGTTCGGGAGAAGACACAATGAAGGAGGGCAGCCCAGCAGCTTTTACAGAGAGGTCTGGTGTTGGATGGGCAATAGATTTCATACGTTGACTGCTATCTTTGCATCTTCACATGGCCAACCCCGAGAAAGATGCACGGGTTTGTGCTTTCCCCAAATTCAAGTGACACACAGCGACGTCCCAACCGGCTACTGTCTTCAATCCCTCCCCACTCAATGTTGAAAGTTTAGATTCAAGCCTGAAGCATATTTTCTTCCTTCGGTGATTCGTGTCGTTCCAAAAATGGTCACAGCCGTCTTCTGGCTTCATTCGTAATGCTAAAGCGCAGGGCAGACAGATGTGTCGGTAGATATGTTTGAATGGTCTTCCTCCAAATGATAATCACAACGTCCGTCTCAGGCACGTAAGGCTATCCAACCCTCCGCCAAGAATACCATCACTGCAGGGCGGCCAGCCATCACATCGCTGCTCTTCCCACTACAAGTTAGCTCGGGGCGGAAACTCCACCCCGTGTATAATCCGTGCCATTAAACCGAGGCCAGATTTGTCTGTTCGTAAGGATGGAAAAGATATCAAAGCAGCATCTGTAAGAACAGAAAGACAATTAATCATGGAGTCCTCTCTAACATTTAATTGGTCAGTGCGTCTGAACAACAGATTACCTGGCGATTGACACATTGCTGTTTCTGAATGTTTAATATGTTGCTATTGGCTACAATTTTGGCAACATTACAACAGGTAGAGCATTGTATAAATGATGATTTGTCAAAAACCGCTTTCAAAGTGCCACGTCCTCCAGGAATCTCGATAGAAAGATAAATCTGCCCATTTTTAGATTGGAGACCGAAATGATTTTTTTGTCAGTTGGATCATTTTTAGCTCTTCCGGATCTTTCAGTAACGTCTAATATAAGTTGGCTGAACTTTGCAGAAATGTCCCTCTGATTTCCTGTAAAGCTTTTTGATGCAACAGATTCCAGTCGTTGGTAACAGAAAATAACGTATACTTAAAAAGGGACCGATGCACAGTAAACATGCAATAATAGCTTGTTCTTTCGCAATGAAATAAGGAATGAATTGAGGTAATGAACGCACTTCACAAAATGGGTTTATTGAAAATATTACTTTACCAATTTGTTGCCTCAGGAGCGAGTTCTCTAAATGAGCAAATGTTTAAAGGGGGAAACAAAGTAACTATTGTACATCCAGAAAAATGAAATTAGAATTTAATAATTGTATGTTGACTAATGACAGCCGTTGTAATGTACGGAAGTGAAGCAATGTTAAAGCCGATGCGATTGAAACAGTTTTTTTAAAGAATTATCTCAAGACAACTTTCAATACTGGATGGGATAACGACAAATATATATACCCGTTCTTACCTTTTCGAAGTGCCTCTAATGTCCGAAAAGTTAAGTCCGGTACGTTAGGTTTCAGAGTGATTGAGAGGAATTCAAATTATTGACACATTGCAGTTGTTATTTGATGCACTACGAACAGAAATCGTGACAACGCCGGTAGATGTCGTGTAACTTTGCGCCATACGGGCGGCATGGTGGCCAAATGGATAGCACTGGGACTGAAATTTATGCCATATGGGCGGCATGGTGGCCAAATGGATAGCACTGGGACTACAGCGCTGGGAACCCGGGTTCGAATCCCGGTCTTGAGTCACTGTCCGTGTGGAGTTTGTATATTCTCCCCATGTCTGCGTAGGTTTCACGCCCACAACCCAAAAATGTGCAGGTTAGGTGAATTGCCCACGCTCAATTGCCTCCTAATTGGAAAAATAATAATAATTGGGTATTATAAATGTATTTAAAAAAACAACTTTACGCCATATTACAATTATTTACCATATTGCTCCGTAATCAGGTAGATCCATGCAGCAGGCAAAAAAGATAGAAAATCCATGATTCTAACAAGTGGAAAGCAGTTATTTGCTCTAAGACGGAAATGCACAATAACACACGTCAAGTCAAATACAGCCGGTGCTAATTTAAGTTGAATCCGGTGGTATGGTGTTTGGTGCCTTGTGTTTTGTTGTTAACCGTGTGACATATGACAGCACGGTATCTCCATGTTTAGCACTGTCTCACAGCGCCACAGACCCCGGTTCGATTCTGACTTTACATGAGTATCTGGCGTTTACACCCGCCGCTTCTGCGCGGATTTCTAGCGGCTGCTTCGGTTTACTCCGTAAGTCCCAAGTTGTGTCGCGGAGGTGGATTGATTGTGTTAAGTTGCTCATTCAAGTACAATAATGTGCTGTTTAGTTGGCTTGAACATGATCAATGCATGTGATATGAGTATAGAGCGAAGGATTTGGTCGTGGAAGAGTATTCTTTCGGAGATTCGTTGCAGATTCGATTGTGATCGATTTCATGTAATTGATTTGGTCGGTATCTTATACTTGGGTGAACAGCAAGTAACGTACGATGTATATATCGCTACGGATCTGTCATTTTTGGTTCAGCTTGGTGTGCGTTATGAATTTACTGTAGACAACCACAAATTGACTTGTGCGAAAACACACAAATTTGCACGCGCGCTCACACATGCTACTAGTATTTCAGAATACGATTTGATTTTCTTACCAATATCATTTGTTCCTGCCGATCCTGCAGGTTAAAATTTCATTCGTGAAGTCTTGCATGGCGATGGAAATTCGGAACATTTGCTTTACCCTTGTTGATGCGATTTTAAAAAAGAAATCCGGTTTTAAAACAAAAAAATGCAAAAAGGTTAAACGTTTCGTTAACGTTCGGTTCTGTGGCAGATTAATGAACAGACATGCAAGAAAATTACACACAAAATAGTATGAATTGGGAACATTTTGCAGAACGGCTGAAATCGTTACTTCCTGTTTCATATCTGCTCGGTCGAACACACTTTTCTTCTCATAGATTTTGATATTTCCTTGGGAATATTCCAACTTCACTTCGTACCAGGGGCTTAGACGGGGCGGAGTTTGTAAGGAGCATCCAGGAGGGCTTCTTAAAACAATATGTAGACAGTCCAAATAGGGAAGGGGCGGTACTGGACCTGGTATTGGGGAATGAGCCCGGCCAGGTGGCAGATGTTTCAGTAGGGGAGCATTTCGGTAACAGTGACCACAATTCAGTAAGTTTTAAAGTACTGGTGGACAAGGATAAGAGTGGTCCTAGGATGAATGTGCTAAATTGGGGGAAGGCTAATTATAACAATATTAGGCGGGAACTGAAGAACATAGATTGGGGCGGATGTTTGAGGGCAAATCAACATCTGACATGTGGGAGGCTTTCAAGTGGCAGTTGAAAGGAATTCAGGACCGGCATGTTCCTGTGAGGAAGAAGGATAAATACGGCAATTTACGGGAACCTTGGATGACGAGAGCTATTGTAGGCCTCGTCAAAAAGAAAAAGGAGGCATTTGTCAGGGCTAAAAGGCTGGGAACAGACGAAGCCTGCGTGGAATATAAGGAAAGTAGGAAGGAACTTAAGCAAGGAGTAAGGAGGGCTAGAAGGGGTCACGAAAAGTCATTGGCAAATAGGGTTAAGGAAAATCCCAAGGCTTTTTACACGTACATAAAAAGCAAGAGGGTAGCCAGGGAAAGGGTTGGCCCACTGAAGGATAGGCAAGGGAATCTATGTGTGGAGCCAGAGGAAATTGGCGAGTTACTAAATGAATACTTTGCATCAGTATTCACCAAAGAGAAGAAATTGGTAGATGTTGCGTCTGGAGAAGGGTGTGTAGATAGCCTGGGTCACATTGAGATCCAAAAAGACGAGGTGTTGGGTGCCTTATAAAATATTAAGGTAGATAAGTCCCCAGGGCCTGAGGGGATCTACCCCAGAATACTGAAGGAGGCTGGAGAGGAAATTGCTGAGGCCTTGACAGAAATCTTTGGATCCTCGCTGTCTTCAGGGGATGTCCCGGAGGACTGGAGAATAGCCAATGTTGTTCCTCTGTTTAAGAAGGGTAGCAAGGATAATCCCGGGAACTACAGGCCGGTGAGCCTTACTTCAGTGGTAGGGACATTACTGGAGAGAATTCTTCGAGACAGGATCTACTCCCATTTGGAAGCAAATGGACGTATTAGTGAGAGGCAGCACGGTTTTGTGAAGGGGAGGTCGTGTCTCACTAACTTGATAGAGTTTTTCGAGGAGGTCACTAAGATGATTGATGCAGGTAGGGCAGTGGATGTTGTCTATATGGACTTCAGTACGGCCTTTGACAAGGTCCCTCATGGTAGACTAGTACAAAAGGTGAAGTCACACGGGATCAGGGGTGAGCTGGCAAGGTGGATACAGAACTGGCTAGGCCATAGAAGGCAGAGTGTAGCAATGGAAGGATGCTTTTCTCATTGGAGGGCTGAGACCAGTGGTGTTCCACAGGGATCAGTGCTGGGACCTTTGCTCTTTGTAGTATATATAAATGATTTGGTGGAAAATGTAACTGGTCTGATTAGTAAGTTTGCAGACGACACAAAGTTTGGTGGAATTGCGGATAGCAATGAGGACTGCCGGAGGATACAGCAGGATTTAGATTGTTTGGAGACTTGGGCGGAGAGATGGCAGATGGAGTTTAATCCGGATAAATGTGAGGTAATGCATTTTGGAAGGTCTAATGCAGGTAGGGAATATACAGTGAATGGTAAACCCCTCAAGAGTATTGTAAGTCAAAGAGATCTAGGAGTACAGGTCCACAGGTCATTGAAAGGGGCAACACATGTGGAGAAGGTAGTCAAGAAGGCATACGGCATGCTTGCCTTCATTGGCCGGGGCATTGAGTATAAGAATTGGCAAGTCATGTTGCAGCTGTATAGAACCTTAGTTAGGCCACACTTGGAGTATAGTGTTCAATTCTATTCGCCACACTAACAGAAGGATGTGGAGGCTTTAGAGAGGGTGCAGAAGAGATTTACCAGAATGTTGCCTGGTATGGAGGGCATTAGCTATGAGGAGCGGTTGAATAAACTCGGTTTGTTCTCACTGGAACGAAGGAGGTTGATGGGAGAACTGATAGAGGTATACAAAATTATGAGGGGCATAGACAAAGTGGATAGTCAGAGGCTTTTCCCCAGGGTAGAGGGGCCAATTACTAGGGGGCATAGGTTTAAGGTGAGAGGGGCAAGGTTTAGAGTAGATGTACGAGGCAAGTTGTTTACGCAGAGGGTAGTGGGTGCCTGGAACTCGCTACCGGAGGAGGTGGTGGCAGCAGGGACGATAGTGACATTTAAGGGGCATCCTGACAAATACATGAATAGGATGGGAATAGAGGGATACGGACCCAGGAAGTGTAGAAGATTGTAGTTTAGTCGGGCAGCATGGTCGGCACGGGCTTGGAGGGCCGAATGGCCTGTTCCTGTGCTGTACATTTCTTTGTTCTTTGTTCTTTGTTCATTTGTCTTACTTCACTGATTATTTCCAAAACCGCATAAATTCTTTGCGTTTGTTTTTTCTATGCTGATAAATCGCCAGCTGGATTGCTGGAGGCGACCAAGTAGTACTCTGACGATACATTTAACTGCAGTTGAATGGGGCTCGTGAGAAAAAATGCGTGAACAGCATTGATCTCTCCATGAACAAGCATTCGTTTCTCTGTGGTATGTTAGAAAGTCGCTATAGGAGCAGGTGTCGGCCATTAGGCTCCTCGGGCCTGCTGCGTCATTCAGTATAATAATGGGTGATCTTTTGTCGTAATTCCGTAAGACTATCTCCCCACAACCGTTGGCGCCTTCAGAGTCGAGAATGTATCTAGTTCCTTACATAGGTCCTTTGATTAAATCTCCATAGCCTTGGGAGATAAAGATTTCCATCGGGTTACCATATTTTCAGTGATAATCTGTTTCCTCATGTCAGTTCCAAATGATCATCCATGTAAGAAGGTAATTGCAGCTTCTGTTTAAAATGTCAAACTCTGTATTCTTAAAATGTGATCCCGTTCTCGAGACTACCACAGCGTATGAAACGACATTCTTGAGCCAGCCCTATCGGAATTCTGTATCTTTAAGTGATACCTGATCTACTTATTATAAATGGCAATTAATGCATTCTCAGTTGCTCAAATCCTCCACATGCAATTCCAGAAAACAGGTTGATTAACCTTTCCTGTACTACCCCTATGAAAATTGTCCATTTCTAAGAGAAGGATAGAAAACCTGCACACAGTACTACAGGCGTGGTGTCGCCAAGAGCCTGCACAGCTACAGTACAACATCCTTGCGCCTGTACTGAGGTCCTCGGTGATTCAATATCAGCATCCAATTTGCCTTCATAACCATTTGCTACATATGCATTCTCGCTTTCAGCGACTTGTGTACACGGATATCTGCGTCCGTTTGGATGTCAATATATCCCAATCCATCACCACTTGAATACAATTCTGCCTGTATACGCCTAGTGAACAAGATGACCTAGTACGTATTAACGTTATTCTATTTCTGCTATGTATGTGCCCGCTCAGTCCTCTTGCCTACATTATCTTGAATCTTTGCAAGGTCTTCTCCACCGCTCAAATTTGCCACTACCGGTTATCATCTGTCACTCTGAAAGAACAAGCATTACTTTCCATTTTGTATTTCCTATCTGCTAACCAGTTCGTAATCCATGAAAATCTCGTCTTTTCAATTCCACACGCTTTAGTTTTACTCACTTATCTTTCACGTCAGCCTTGAACAAACGGCTCCTGAAAATCCAAGTACACAATATCTGCTGCTTCATCCAGGTTGAAAAAGGGGAACTATCTGTCCAGGCTGGACAGTCGCTGCTGGGAAATATGTTTTCCGGGTTGTTTATGTTTTGGAGCCTGTTTTGCTACATGTTTGTAATAAAATCCATTTTTAAAAAATCTACTGATTCACCCTTATCAATTTACAAGGTGACACCGCAGAACGACTCCAGCAGGTTTTTTCAACCGACATTCACTTTTCATACATCTATGCTGACTTTCTCTAATTCCATTTATATTTTCAAAGTACATTGTTACCACGCCCCTTCCAAAAGACGCGGCTATTTTCGCTACTCCGTTTGACTGGTGTGCAATTGTCTATTTTCTACCTCCTTTCTAAAATATAATTACATTTGCCATTCAACAATCTGTATGGAGTAGCCCCGAAATCTGGAGAGTTCTGGTATATGACAACAGTCAATTACTTCCTTGACCACCTCCTTCAGCATCATAGAATTATTGCCTTTCCGTCCTTTAGCACACTGGGAATTTCTGGATTTCGGCCTCCTTGATTTGGCCAGATCCATTTTTATAGTACGACCAATTTCATCAGTTCATCCTTCTGAATTGATCTTTTGGTTTGTATCATTTCTGGGATCTTATTTCGGTTTTTCAATCTTTAAATAGAAATAATTGTTTCTGCCATTTCGTATTTCTAATATAAATAATCCCGTTTATTATGAATTTCTCCTGTTGACTTCCGCTTGCGGCTATGCAGAGCTAGGTCGCATATTCGGATTCGGTAGCTCCCGCTTGGAACGGACTTTTGGGCTCTTTACAGGGCCCCCACGGCATTTGTTTGACATTTCCCGGTGTGGGAAGAAGACTGCAACATTCCCCTGACAGTGCCCCCCCCCCAGGAATGGTATGTCTCTTGGTTACCAGACCCGGCAGAAACAGTAAAAGATTTGTCTGTAACTGCAGGGGAGAGAGGGGCCTCTTCCAGCATGCAGGAGGGGGAAGGGCAAGCTTAAAGCTGCAAGCTGACTTGAGGGCCTTTATTAACAGTGAATTCTAGCAGCAGAGGGAACAACTGTGAGAAGATCTACCAAGACCATTGAAGAATCGGCGACGAGGCTTCCGGTGGCGGCCATGGAGGAGTAGGTCGCGCATTCGGCAGCTCCCGTCTGGAACGGACTCTCAGACCTTTTTAAGGAATTTCCACAGACTTTTTGGGACAGATTGATGAAGCGAACACTGCCAAAAGGATTCCCTCTCGAGACTTCCGGTTGCAGCTATGCGCTAAGTCGCACATTCGGCGGCTCCCGCAAAAATGGACTTTTGCGGTCTTTTCAGGGCCCCCACGGGAACCTTTTCGACGTTTCACGGGGTGGGATGGACTTAATAGTAGCTCCCCGTCAGTATATGGCTTTAACTAGGAGCGGGTCGACAAAAAAGGTGGTGGTGGACCAGAAGAAGGGAGGAAAGAAGTAAAAAATGGCGGAGACGAGGCAGCGTTGATGCAGTAGGCGGAGGAGCAACAAGAGGGTATCCAGCGCTGCCTCAGAGAGATTAAAACGGACTTGCTAGCGCCGATGAAGGCTTCTATTGATAAGCTGCTGGATACACAGACGGCCCAGGGGGTGGCGATTCGAGATGCTCGATAAAAGATCTCTGACAATGAGGACATGCTCTTAAGCCTGGCGGTAAAGGTGGATGCGCACGAGGCGCTCAACAAGAAATGGCGGGAGCGGTTCGAGGAGATGGAGAATCGGTCGAGGCGGAAGAATCTGCGGATTCTGGGCCTCCCGGAGGGGCTGGAGGGGCCGGACGTGGGGCCTATGTGGTCACCATGTTGAACTCGCTGATGGGAGCGGGGTCCTTCCAGGGGTCACTGGAGCTAGAAGGGGCCCATAGAGTGTTGGCGAGGAGGCCCAAGGCTAACGGGCCTCCGCGGGCGGTGCTGGTGCGGTTCCATTGATTCGTCGATCGGGATTGTGTGCTCAGGTGCGCCAAGAAGGCAGAGGAGCAGCAGGTTGGAGAACGCAGAGGTTCGGATATATCAGGACTGGAGTGCGGAGGTGGCAAAGAGGAGGGCCGGGTACAATCGAGCGAAGGCGGTGCTGCACAGGAAGGGGTGAAGTTTGGCATGTTGCAGCCGGTGCGACTGTGGGTTACCTACAAGGACCGGCACCATTATTTTGATACTCTGGAGAAGGCGTGGGCCTTTGTTCAGGCCGAGAAGCTGGACACAGACTGAGGGTTGGGATGGGCGATTGGGGACTGCGGTGGATATGTTATGCCTATTTGTGGTTCGGGGGGGGGGGGGGGGTGGGGGCGGGTGGCGGGGGGCTTTGCATTGTTTTAGGTTTCTTTTTCTCTGTGTTTTTCTATTTCGGGTTGGGGAGGGTGGATGGGGCGTGTTGGGCACTGTTTTAGTTGATGGCAGGGCCTGGTAGGTGGAAAGCGCAGGCTTTTTTCCCGCGCCGAGGACTGGGGGTGGCGGCGGGGCCGGGCGGGGAAGCGAGGATTGTTTCCTGCGCTTACAGTGGAGGGGGAGGGGAAGAGCCTGCGGATGGGGAGCGGGAGAGGAGGGTGTGCCACACAATGGAACCGAGTCGAAATTGAGGCGGGAGTGGCTGGGGTCAGCAGGAGTCAGCTGACTTGCGGATGTGCAATGTGGGGAGTAAACCAGCTAGGATGGGTCCCGGCCCGGGGTGGGGGGGGGCGTGGGGAGGGGGGGGAATCGAGTTGCTGCTGCTAAGGTCAAGGAGGAGCTGGAGTGAGTGGGGGCGGGGGCAAGACGGAGGTATGCCGCTGTGGGGAACGGGCTGCGTGTTGGGTGCGGGCGCGTGGCTGGCCGAGGAGGGGTCATGGCTGGTCGGCGGGGAGGTTGAGCGGGTAGCCCCCTGATCCGGCTGATTACCTGGAATGTAACGGGACTGAATGGACCGGTTAAGTGGGCCCGCGTGTTCGCGCACCTGAAGGGGCTCAAGGCGGATGTGGTTATGCTCCAGGAGACACACCTGAAGGTGGCAGACCAGGTAAGACTGACGAAAGGGTGGGTAGGTCAGGTGTTTCACTCGGGGCTAGATGCCAAAAATCGAGAGGTGGCAATCTTGGTGGGAAAGAAGGTGTCATTCGAGGCGTCGAGCATTGTGTCAGATAATGGCGGTAGGTACATAATGGTAAGTGGTAAGTTTCAGGGAGCGAGGGTGGTACTGGTCAATGTGTATGCTCCAAACTGGGACGATGCGGGTTTTATGTGGCGTATGTTGGGTTGGATCCCAGACTTGGAAGTGGGGGGGGGGCCTGATAATGTGGGGAGACTTTAACACGGTGTTGCATCCAGCACTGGATCGCTCCAGGTCTAGGACGGAAAGGAAGCCGGCGGCGGCTAGAGTGTTGAGGGGATTTATGGACCAAATGGCAGGGGTGGACCCTTGGAGATTTGGACGGCCGGGGGCTGGGGAATTTTCATTCTTCCCACATGTCCAGAAGGCTTATTCTCGAATAGACGTTTTCATTTTAAGTAGGGCGCTGATAGCGAGAGTAGAGGACACCGAGTATTCTGCAATAACCATTTCGGACCATGCCCCACATTGGGTGGACTTGTAGATGGGGGAGGAGAGGGACCAGCGCCCGCTGTTGCGCTTGGTGCTGGGGCTGTTGGCGGACGAGCAGGTGAGCGAACGGGTCCGAGGAAGTATAGAGAGGTACTTGGAGACCAACGACAATGGGGAGGTCCGAGTGGGGATGGTATGGGAGGCACTGAAGGCGGTGGTGGGGGGAGAGCTGATCTCCATTGGGGCCCACAAGGAGCCCAGGGAGCTGAGGGAGAGGGAGAGGCTGGTGGGGGAGATGGTGTGGGTAGACAGGAGGTATGAGGAAGAGCCTGAGGAAGGATTGTTGAGGAAGAGGCGCAGCCTCCAGGCCGAATTCGACCTGGTGACCACCAGGAAGGCGGAGGTGCAGTGGAGGAAGGCCCAGGGGGTGGTCTACGAGTATGGGAAAAGGCAAGCCGGATGCTGGCGCATCAGCTACGGAAGCAGGACGCAGCTAGGGAGATCGGGGGAGTTAAGGACAGGGGAGGGAGCGTGGTGCTGAGTGGAGTTGGCATCAATGGGGTCTTCAGGGACCTCTACAAGGAATTGTACCTATCCGAGCCCCCACGGGAGGAGGGAGGGATGGGCTGTTTTCTGCACCAATTGAGGTTTCCAAAGGTGGCTGTGGGACTGGTGGAGGGATTGGGGCCCCCGATTGGGCTGGAGGAGCTGATCAAAGGGATAGGAAGCATGCAGGCGGGGGAGGCACCGGGGCCGGACGGTTTCCCGGTCGAGTTCTACAAAAAATATATGGACCTGCTGGACCCGCAGTTAATTAGGACCTTTAATGAGGCAAGGGAGGGGTGGGGGGGGGGAGGGGGAGGGGGCTTTACCCCCGACGATGTCCCGGGCACTGATCTCCTTGAACCTGAAACGGGAGGAGGTCCCCTGAAATGTGGGTCTTACACACCGATTTCCTTGCTAAATGTAGGTGCCAAGGAGCTGGCGAAGGTCTTAGCCACGAGGATTGAGGATTGTGTGCCGCAGATCATCCATGAAGACCAGACGGGGTTTGTAAAGGGGAGACAGTTGAATGCGAATTATGGAGGGTTTTGAACGTTATCATGATGCCGGCGACGGAGGGGCAGGCGGAGATAGTGGTGGTGATAGACGCTGAGAAAGCCTTCGAGAGGGTGGAGTGGGGGTACCTGTGGGAGGTGCTGAAGAGGTTGGTGTTTGGGGAGGGGTTTGTCAGGTGGGTTAGGCAGTTGTATGATGTCCCGATGGCGAGTGTGGCCACAAATAGGAGGTGGGCCGAGTACTTTTGGTTGCACCGAGGGACGATACAGGGGTGTCCCCTTTCCTCCCTGCTCTTCGCACTGGCGATTGAACCACTGGCTATGGCACTGAGAGAGTCGAGGAACTGGAGGGAGTTGGTACGGGGTGGGGAGGAGCATAGGGTGTTGCTTTATGCGGACGACATGCTGCTGTATGTGGCGGACCCGGTGGGAGGAATGCTGGAGGTAATGAGGATCCTAAGGGAATTAGGCGACTTTTCGGGGTACAAGCTCAATATGGGGAAGAGCGAGTTGTTCGTAGTTCAGCTAGGGGACCAGGAGAGGGGGATTGGCGAGCTGCCACTAAAAAGGGCGGAGTGGAGCGTCAGATATTTGGGGGTCCAGGTGGCCAGGAGTTGGGGGGGGGGACCCTGCATAGGCTTAACTTTACAAGGCTGGTGGTGCAAATGGAGGAGGAGCTCAAGAGGTGGGACGCGTTGCCGCTGTCCTTGGCGGGTAGGGTGCAGTCAATCAAAATGACGGTGCTCCCAAGGTTTTTGTTCCTGTTCCAGTGCCTCCCCGTGTTTATCCCGAAGGCTTTCTTAAGGCGGGTTAACAGGAGTATAATGGGGTTTGCCTGGCGCGAGGGACTCCGAGGGTGAGAAGGGTGTTCCTGGAGCGGAGTAGAAATAGGGGGTGGGGAGGGGGGGGTGTGGGGGGCTGGCGCTGCCCAACCTCTGTGGGGACAACTGGGCCGCCAATGCGGACGATGGTGCGCAAGTGGGTGATGGAGGAGGAAGGGGCTGCATGGAAGAGTCTGGAGGCGGCGACCTGTGTGGGTACGAATCTGGGGGCGCTGGCAACAGTGCCGCTGCCGCTCCCTCCAAGGATGTATACCACGAGCCCGGTGGTGGTGACGGCCCTCAAAATCTGGGGGCAGTGGAGGCGGCATAGGGGGAAAGTTGGGGCCTCGGCGTTGACCCCATTACGGAGGAATCGCCCCAGGAAGCACAGGTGTAGGGTTTTCGGGGTGGCACATGGCAGGGATACGAAAGTTGGGGGACCTGTTTGTGGGAAGTACACGAGTTTGGGTGAGCTGGAGAAGAAGTACGGGCTCCCCCCCCCCCCTTCCCGGGGAACACCTTGGGACGGTGAATTCTTCCTCTTCGTGCGCGAGGCTCAGCCTCCTACAGTTTAAGGTGCTGCACAGGGCACACATGACCTGGACAAGGATGAGCCGGTTCTTTGGGAGGTGAGGACAGGTGTGTTAGGTGCTCAGGGAGCTCAGCAAATCACACCCATATGTTCTGGGCATGCCCAGCGCTGGAGGGATTTTGGAAGGGCGTAGCAGGGACGGTGTCGAGGGTGGTAGGATCCAGGTTCAGACCGGGCTGGGGGCTCGCAATATTTGGGGTGGCAGAGGAGCCTGGGGTGCAGGAGGTGAAAGAGGCCGGAATTCTGGCCTTTGCGTCCCTAGTAGCCCGGCGAAGGATTCTCCTTCAGTGGAAAGATGTGAGGCCCCCAAGCGGGGAATCCTGGATGAGCGATAAGACAGGGTTCATTCAATTGGAGAGGGTGAAATTCGCCTTGAGAGGGTCGGTACAAGGGTTCTTTAGGCGGTGACAACCGTTCTTAGACTTTCTGGCAGAACGATAGACATTGGTCAATGGCAGCAGCAGCTCGGGGGGGGGGGGGGTACTTAATTTTGTTTATGTTATTTACACTGGAGGGTCCGAGGGGGTGTATACACCTGTTGTGTTAAGTCGGGGTAATAATGCTAATTTATTATTTATGTACCGGGGGGGAGGAGGGGTTGGGGGGGGGGTTGCTTTTTTAGATTGTGTTTTGTACTTAACCCTGTTGGGTTCTTTTTTCTTTCTCATTTTGTTATTGATATTTTATGAAAACCTTTAATAAAAATTATTATTTTTTAAAAATCAATTTCTCCTGTACACCAATCTTTTAATTTTACATTCTTATAGAAACATCTACTTTACGCTATTATGTTTCTTGAACCTTTACTCACGTGCTCTATTTCTTTCCTCATAATCAATCACGCAGTCCTCCATGACTACATTCTGAATTGATTCCACTCCGAAGGCTCGCTGTGATTTATAATTTCAAACAACGTCTGTAATATTGCTTGTTTTGTAGTTCCATGTAGATATGATCCGTATCTTTTCCAAGGCGTGGTCTTATTTATCAGCTTCTACCGCCTACAGACTAAATAAGCATACCGATGGGGAGAACATAATTGTTTCAAAGTTTTAGTTCGGGCCAGTTTGTTTTTTTATCCTCCACAATTCAGTTCAATAATAATAGGCGGACTTCCGGTGACGACAGGTGAAAGCATGCCACAGAAAAGGTGGCTCCGGCTGAGGTCTTGCTGCTTTGATTGAATTCGCCGATTTAAGTTGGTGAATTCTGGGTGAGAATACGACAGATTGGTGTGAGGTCGGATAAGGTTGGAGGATGTCGAAATTTGCATCCAAGAAAGCTGCGGGAAACAAATCACGGGCTGGCAACCGACAAAGGAATCTGGTGGAGAAAAGATGGCTGGGCAGAAGCCGCACCCATCACTTTGTAAACCTGGGCAGAAATTGGAGAATTTCGGAAAGCAGGTTGTGGACGAGAAATTAATGAGTTGCCAACTTAGAAGCAAGCTGGGAAATTCTTGACTATAGTTCAACACTGCTTTTGAATGAAAATAAGTAGGTCAGTTAACATAAATGAAATACTGCTTCATATTTTGGTCTTGGCCTTATTATGAAAACACATTGTCCCGCGAAAGATAACAAAATGTGTCCTCAGTTTGTTTTTCGCCAAGGGCAAGAACATACGTACTACGTATTTCATCTTACGTACTTCCCATGGTCTATTTAATATGAACATATCTGTTTACTACAGGCTGTTATTTCAGACTATAATAATATGCTCTCTTCAATTAAATATCAGAGTGCAGTGCACTGGCTTTGCAGCTGGAATACTTTCCTTCCGCAAATATATTTGTGTCAATAAATTTCCTTCAATCGAACCTCGAGGAATTTGTCTTTATTGTAATTTCCACGACAAATTGGCGTAGTCGTTGCAGTTTCCTTAATTTAACGGGACGTGACTCCCGAAAGGATTCTCTAAACAGGACTAGCTCAGCTGAAAGGGAGAGGGACTTAACGCGACCCCAGCTGACTGGCCAGTGACGTCATGCTGGGATGAGTTATCTTAATTAATAAGTTAACGATAGCTGCATGGGAAGAAAAAAGTTGCCTTAGAGACAAAAATTTAAAAGAAAAAGACTTCGAGTTTCGTGAAAGGATAAACACCAGTGTGCGCTCTCTTTAGTATTTGTAAATGAATTCCGCGGTCGTTGTTATAGTTATATATATGTTCTAAATTATTTTGCAGAACGAACGATGAGCAATAAACTCGACGCCCCCCTCACAGTTCGTCCCGAAGCCTGGGTAATGGACATCCGGAGCGAGAAAGAAGGTGAACTCCTTAAAGAGGTCAGATAAGGGAGTCAAAATGAATAAGAAAATGAAAAGAAACAATTGTGAATCAACGGAATTAGGTGGAAAACCTCTATGTCCCGCATAAAAATCTACTGAAGCTGACCCCCTCTCGAAACAATAAACAGGGGAGTAAAAGTAAATAGAAGATTAAGTTACAAGCGTAACAGATGGGTTCCTGTAGAAAAAGGGAATTCAGATGTGTCTGTAGCCGTGAGAAAATGCTACCGGTTAACTGTGATATTTGTGAGCTGTGAGAATCTGTGTGTTTTGTTTAACCCATTCATTTCAGTCAAAGTATGAAGTGCTAAGTGGGTTGTATGTTGTATCGTCTGTCATTGTGAGTCAGAGATTATAACTTAAGTGACTTTTGTTGAGATTTCTCCAATGAGCTGAAACATATGGAAATTAAAATCAGTTTAAAAGAAAGAAAGTGCCTTTACGAAACAAAATAATTGAATACGATTACGTTTTTAGATTACATGAAAAGACGTAAATGGCATAATTCCAAGATCTCCAGGCGCTTAGGTTCTGCAGGACAGTTAACCCATAGTCAGATGGACCTCTATAGGATGGGTTTAACTTCAGAACCCCATTTAACATTGGCCGTAAGACATCCCGCTAAGGCAAAGCAAATAGGAGAAGTGATCAAATAGACCAAAGGAAAAAAGTAATACATGGGATTTATATTGAAATGGACGGAAAAAATTGCCTGATAGAATTTTATGGCAAACAGTAGGACAGAGTGACCTGAAAAGAGGAGCAATGGTCCGCTACATTTGAAAGACACCAACCCCCCCCGAGAGAGCCATAACTTACTTCCTTCAATCATGGCCCAGGTACTGGCACATCTATGGGCCCAACGTAAAAATCATGTTGTGAAAGTACATTATGCCCCAGCGCACAGGGTGCAGTGACAGAAGAACGTTGCCCTACCCTGTTTAAAACTATACAGGTTGGCATCGAAAGCAGAAAAAGGGATAGAGGGAGTGATCAATGCACTATTACAGCAAGGGGTGCTGAAGAGAACACAAAGGCCCTGTAACACCCCTATACTCGCCATTCAAAAGGTAGGAAGACGCAACGAGTGGTGGTTTGTGCAAGATCTCAGAGCCCTCAATAAAATTGTTATCGCTATTGCTCCATTGGTGCCGGAAACAAATGTAATTTTGCTTTCTATACCACCAACAACGAATACTCTCTCAGCCTTTTTCGCCATACTATTGCACCCAGAAAGTCAATATCAATTTGCCTTTACATATCGGAATTAACAGCATTGAAAGAGACTTGGACGAGTGCCAGTTGTCTGCATGCTCAACATTCCCTCAATACCATGACGGTTTATTGATCGCCTCAGAGGAGGGCTAGTTTGTCAACAGAATACCCTTTTGTTATTATCACATCTTGCAGAAAGAGGGCATAGGGGCTCAATGGACAAACTGCAATTCTGTCAGGAGACAGATCAGAATTTGGGATTTCAGCTGCAGCAAGGACAGCGGAGGCCTCGGTCTGAAAGCGCAGTCTGTAGCAAGGGTTCCACTCTGTGCACGGAAAAGGAGACCCTTACGTTCCTCGGCATGGTGGGCTATTGCAGGCAGTGGATAGCGGACTATGGAGAGATGGACGCAGTGCTGAGCAAGGCTACCCTAAAGGATGCCCCTTCAGTTGTTACCTGGATCCCACAGAGGGAGCAAGTATTTCGTAATTTAAAACATGCCACGATTAGCGCCCCTGCCTTGGGACTTCCTAATGTCAGCCAGACCTTTACTCTTTATGTGAATGAAGCAGGGGGATTTGCAACAGGAGTTCTGGTGCATAAGCATTGAGGAGGGAAGAGACATCTTGGCTATTACTCGGTGGCCCTATGTGATGTGGTAAAGGGTATGCCAAATTGCTTAAGAGCAGTAGCAGCCATAGCGGCCATAGTAGAAAAAAATCAGTTTTGCTGCTGCTTAATTGATCCTCAATGCAGCATATTACTGCGGCTCGACACACTGGGTACGAAGCAAACGTCTCTAAAACCAACTTTACCTGCAAGCGAGCGCGAGCTGTCAACCCTGAAACACTCTTTCCCGCGCTCTCGGAAGCAGAAATATGTGTGATCATGGCTGTTTACAATTGAGTGAAGCCACCACAACCCCTCGACCTGATTTATTGAGTCACCCACTAGAAAATCCAGACATCATCTTTTTCACCAGTGGGTCAGCAAACAGACCAAATGACATGACCCTCCTGGCCGGCTATGCAATAGTAACTTCATTCAAGATAGAGGAAGCGTTTGCTCTGCCTTCTGGAACGCCTGCTCAAGCGGCCGAATAGTTTGCCCTTACTAAAGCATGTGTTCTAGCTAAAAATAAAACAGTCAATATTTATACTGATTCCCGATCCGCTTTTGGGGTAGTACATGGTTTTGGCCAATTATGGAAAAACAGGGGATTCATAACTTCCTCCGGCCAACCTATTAAACATGCTATATTGCTTTTAAATTTACTAGATGGCGTTCAGCTGCCCAGCAAGATAGTCGTTTTAAAGTGTGAAGCGCATACTACCGCAGACTATGAAGTCTCATGCGGAAAGAGATTTGCTGATAAAATAGCAAAGGAATTGGCTCTCAAACAGCACTCACTACTGCAAGCAGCTGCAGTTGAACTTCCACCCAACATAAAAGAACCAAAGTTAAAACAGTCTCAGGAACAAGTCTCCCTACAGGAGCATCGCTCTTGGCTAAAAGCAGGTTGCTATCAAGACAATCATCAAATCTGGATCCACCCAGATACCTGCGCAGCTTGCCCATGGGTAGGTTCATGTGGAAATAGAAGGAATGACACATGCTATATGTCAACAATGGTATGCTCGAGGTATTACAGTAACAATTGAAAAAGTAGCCCGCGCATGTATGATTTGTCAAAGGAATAATCGGTGATGGTGGATATGTTTTCACGGTGGGTAGATGATTTTCCAACCAAAAGAGATGGTGCTAAAACAGTGGTAAATATTATGTTAAAGGAAATAATTCCTCGGTTTGGGATACCAATGGGTATTAACAGTGCCAGGGGAACTCATTTCACTAACAAATTGACCAAAGCCCTAACAGAAGCCCTGGGATTTGATTGGAAATTGCATACACCATATCAGCTACAATCCTCAGGAATGGTGGAAAGGGCGGATGGAATAATTAAAACTGCAGTTACAAAAGTGCATCAACAAAATGGGCTCCTATGGCTAGATGCCATACCCATAGTAATGTATGCCCTGAGAAATCAGAGAAATCGTAATGCGGATTTAACCCCGTATGAGATATTAATGGAACGCCCCATGACAGTTGGGACTAAACCCCCAATGACTACAGCGGCAGTAGCCTTAATATGGGCAGACGAGGCATCACTGAACTATGCCCAGGATTTGTGTGAAACCTCCGAAAATTTTTAAAAAAACATGAAAATGTGCGACAGGCTCCGATGCATCCAAAAGAGGGAAATACATATCCATTCAACCTGGAAATCAAGTATATGTGAAAGCACTAAACAAGCATTATTTTTTTCCTAGGTGGAATGGACCTTACCAAGTGCTGCTTACAACCCGAACAGCCGTTAAAGTAAAAGAAACGCCAGATGGGATCCACGCAACTCGGGTAAACTACATCATACGGAAATTTGAGAGTAGTAGCGAAACGCTGACCTGAAGAGAATGACGGCGTTGATGTTTTTATATTATCATATTAATCCAACATCATGTAGAGGGTAAACTGCATACTAACACTTTAATATACATGTCTCACTCATACGTGGAGAGGGTAAATACATTCAGCTGTTGGGTTTGTACACTAATTCGCAGATGCTTGGGGAGGGTTTCCCTGTGCGACCTATTCCATTCCCCAGAAAAGAGATAGCAGAATGGGCTCTAAGACAAAATAATACAGGACGTGGTGAAGATACAGAGATAATGTTAGATTGGAGATTAGCTGGATACGATATGAATAGGTTTGAGGAATGGTGGGGGCCGAGATTTCTTGTAACACGTCAACCGCCTTGGTTGATCCTTCCCAATTATACTGGTGTCCCAAAAGGAAGTATATGCATTAAGAATCATAAAACATATGGGACCCAATCAATAGGCACGAGTCAGTGTGATCAGACATTGAATTGGCAACCCCCTATGTTCCGCCTTACAGCTAAAGGAATATTCATTTTTAATTGGTCAGGAGTTGAAAAGTAGACTAGTGGAGGCTCCTGGGAAGGGAATCGATTAGACTAATGATGACTAATTGTAAAGAAAACCTGACCGCATATAATGGCACATTTTGTATCTGTGGCCATACCAGGAAATTGGGAAGGCTCGTGCAATTGCAGGACCTTCCCCATCACAGGACGACACAAAGTATTATGACATGGGCACAAATTCTGGGAATAATGATACCACAATTAGGAATAGCCAGTAATGCATATAAACTACGCGAAATACCACATATCCTTAAGCAGCTAGCTAATGACACTGCAGAAGCTATTATTCAGACAGAAACTGAGATGGTTGCTATAAGAGCGGTTGCCCTGCAGAATAGAATGGCTCTTGATTTCTTGTTAGCTGAAAAGGGAGGCATTTGTGCCCTGATTGGAAGTGACTGTTGCACATACATCCTTGAAAACTCAGAAATAATTGACAATCTGGTGGATCACATTCGTAGAGAGGTGACAAGTTTTCATGAAACTTAGGGATGGCACTTTGGCTTTGGGTGGTTAGGATAGTCAGGATAGAGGATTGTGTTCTGGGTTAGAATCGCCATTGTCATCTTGATTGTCCATGGTTACTATTTTAATATTGCGCAAGATATGTTTATTGTACGAACACGGGAACAGCCCTAGCCACCTTGCCTCCTTGCTACCAGGCTCGTAACACGCTGGGAACTGTCATACGTCCGTTCCCCTTACATTATACCCCACCCTACACTCTAATTTACTAAAATGTGTTGATCAGAAGATCAACAAGGAAGGAATTGTGTAAGGGAAATTAATGAGTTGCCAACTTAGATGCATGCTGGGAAATGTTTGACTATAGTTCAACACTGCTTTTCAATGAAAATAAGTAGGTCAGGTAACATAAATGAGATACTGCTTAATATTCTGGTCTCGGCCTTATTATGCAAGCACATCGTCCTTCGTAAGATAACAAAATGTGTACTCGAGTTGTTTTCAGCCAAGGGCAAGAACATACGGACTACGTATTTCATCTTACGTGCTTTACAAGGTCTATTTAATATAAACATGCCTGTTTACTTCAAGCTGTTATTTCAGACTATAAAAATATGCTGTCTTCAATCGAATCTCAGAGTGCAGTGCATTTGCTTTGCAGCTGGAACACTCTCTCCGCGCAAATATATGTGCCTAAATAAATTTCCTTCAAGCAAACCTCGAGGAATTAATCTTTATTCTAATTTCTACAACACAGGGGGGTGACTGATTCAAGTCACAAGGAAAGGAAATAAAACATTGAGAAGCGTCGGCCGTTATATGGGAGTTGCTTATCAAAACCGTCAAAACTGTGAGGGGGCAGGTGAGGCACTGCAGAGCGAAGTGGAGGCTTTTATCGAATCAAGTTGATCGGTTGGTCTCGTTGGAAGCTGAAATGCGGCTTATGGCAGACGGAAACAAGGCTTAAAATCCAAAGTGAATGATATGGAGAACAGGTCGAGCCATATAAACGTCAGCGCCTGTCGGGGAGTGGATGACTCGAGGTCAACAGAGTATTTATCCGATATGTTCTCTCAGCTGGTAGCGGGGAAGACAATAGGCTCGCTCAGCTGGAATGTGACAGAGCGCATTGGGCCTTGCAATAGGGGTCTAGGCCACAGGAGTCCCGTGTGCAGTGATAGTGTGGCATGACAATTACTGTAGGAAGGAACACGTCCTCTCATGGGCCAGAACGTGTCAGAATATAGGCTGGGATGAAAATATGGTGCGCAGTACACTTGTATCGAAGTGACGAACTGGAGTGCAGCCTTTAACACGGTGGCGAAAGGAGTTATATAACTCAACGGGATCGTGTTTGGAGAGGGTCTGCAACTTTTCTCTCCAGTTATAGGAGGCTCCATGGGTCCAGAGAGTATGGATTAGGGGGGGGGGGGGTGTTAATGGAGGCGGAAGGGAGTCCACCGACGGTGTGGGAGGAAGGGGGTGGAGATTGGCGGGGCTGGCAGTGATGTGAGATTTTTCTTCGGCTCAACATTGAGGTGGAACAGGTTCTCATCTTTGGTGGAACTCATCCGGGGACCTTCGACGAGTGTATGAATCATAATGGCGGTAATGGCTCGCTTGATATTCTTTTTGCAGGGGCTGTGAGAGGCCACGGACACGGTTGGTCATCTAAAACCTGCAGATCCTGCGTGACAGTTAGATAAGCGAGGGTTGTCGCCCATATGAAGAGCCTGAGGGCTGGCCTGGTGTTTTTCCAAGGGACTCACATGCGGGAACGAGACCAGGTGTGGGTTTAGAAGGCCTGGGTGGACCAAGTGTCCCGGTAGAACTTTAATTGTAGTGCCCGGGTATAGTGGCGATCCTCAATAATAAGAGGGTTATTTTTCACAATGGAGAATGGGGGGGGGCGATTGGCGATAGTGATAGCGGCACTAGAGGGGAACCAAGCGGTTCTTGTGCACGGGCTTCCAAACTCAGGGTCATGACGCGTGTGTGTGTCACGGGAAAGTTTGCCTTTTGGGAAAACATTGGAGTCCTCCCACTGGAAGCTGTAACAGAGAGCAGGTACGCGCTCCCTACGCAGACGTAACAAATTTTGGTGCGTGAGAGATTCCTCCATTTTGCAAATGCTAGCAGTGCTGGCCTGAACTCCTGTGCCCCTGTTGAATAACCCACGAAGAAGCAGCTGACAACAGGAAGAAAGCAGCATAAAGATGATTACTTGTACAATCGGCCATTATTTGTGCCACTGAAAAGCAGGATCCAAAGTCCATATGTGTGAAATGGAAAATGAAAGTTTAAAACCCTGGGAACTTCAAAGACATTTGAAGACTAAACAGGGGAAGTTTGATGACAAATCTCTTTATTTTCTTTCAACAGGTGCAGTGAGATCCCAAATCATGATCTGAAGTCGTTATCAGAAATGTGACATTGAATAACAAAGCAAGTGAGATGGTGACGATTAAGCCAGCTCATCTGCCACATTAATGCTGAGGGACATGGTGTGCCGTAAAGGCCGGCCGGCGTGGAAGCAAACGTCGGCCAGTGGGGGCCCCGAAGGATTGTGTGCTGGTAAAAATGGGTCCCGGACAAAACACTGGAAAAACACCGGTTGAAGGCTCATGTGCACGTGGAGGCTATAGAGGTGCGAGAGAACTTGGTAAAGGTGTGAATCTCAGGTAATTGATTGACCCACTCTGAACTGTTGGTGTGCAGATAGAAACCGCAAACGCAATTTGAGTTAATATTCATGGACAAAGTCGTTTGGCAATTGTAGCGGAAAAACGGGGCAGCTTACGAATATGGGGAGAAGGCGAGTTGCCTCTTTGGTCATCAAGTGCGGCGACGAGTGGCGGAAAGGGATATCGTTCAGGTTAGGGAACTGGAGTGTAGGCGTGTCTCCACCGTGGAGAAAATAAATAGCTGTCCAGGGCCTTCTACGAGGAGTGACATATGTTGAATCTGCTGGAGAAGCAATGGGTGGTGGCAGAGGTCTTGGAGGATCAGGAGTTTCCCAAGGTGGAGGAGGAACTGTGGGAGAACTGAGACAACCCGCTAGGTTTGGAAAAGAGCCAGCTGGAGGTGAATCAGATTAATTCAACAGAGACACCGGGGCATTATTGGTCCCCGGTGGAGCTTTATTAAACGTTTGTGGGTGATTTGCGCCTTCTAACGGGGCACGCTCAGAAACTCCTTGGAGGGCGGTGGCCTCACGGAGACTTTGGGGCTGGCGTCCAACTCGCTTCTCTTGAATAAGGACAAGAAGTCCATAGAATTTGGATCGCAATGATAGATTTTGTTGCTATACGTACTTGCCGAATTGCTGGCCAAGGTTTTGGCATTAAGTCTAGAGCCGCGCCTCCATGAGATAGTACGGGAAGATCAGTCGGGGTTCGTGAAGGGGCAGAGGTAGTCAGCGAATGAGCACAAATTGCTTAATTGGTTCGTACTCCTGTGCTGGCCCGTTGCCGAACGTCATTGTATCTCTGGACTCGGAGAAGGACTTTGTCGAGGTGTACTGGAAACATTAGACTTGCGTTCGTGGTGTGTGACCTGCACGCTATATGCAATTCCTTTTGCGAACGTCTTTCGTAACAATACAACGTCTGGGTCCTTTGGGCTGTATCAGGTTGCGAGGCTGCATCAGGTTACGAGGCATGGATATTCAATGCCTACATGTTGTTTGCAGTGGCAAATGAGTCCCTGCCCATGGCGTTCAGAGCATTGGAGGAATGGAATGCGATCTTGAGAGTTGGGGTGGAACGCCGAGAATCGTTATATGCTGACGACTTGTTATTAAATGTTCTGATACAGAGGCGTCTATTGTGAGAATTATTGCGATTCTGCAACGCCTTGGTGTTTCTCACGTTCAAAGCTGAAAATAGAGAAGGGAAAATACTATGTGATAGGGGCATCGGAAAACTGGGTTGAGGGGATTACTGTTTTGATTGACCGGGACTATATTTAAATACCTGTGGCACAGGTGGCGGGGAAATGGGAACGGGTTCAGAAGCTAAATTCGGCAAGCTTGGTTGGAAATGTCAAGGTGGATCTGCAGTGGCGTGATCGACTTCCCTTGTAGCTGATTGGCATATATTTGAGTTGCGGACCGATTTTTTACCGTGTTTATTTGGGCGGGCATCCAGAAGAATGGGAGGGAGTTGGTTCAGATGGAAAAACAGGCAGGGGATACAGCGTTTCCAAATTCGCAGTGCTATATTGGGCGGCCAATTTAGAGAACTTCTGGGGGTGATGAATAGTAGGGGAGGAGTTAGTTTGTGGAAGGGGTGAAGATGAAATATATCGAATAGTTGTGGCCGATACTCGAGGAAGACGAGTGCAGTGAGCTGGTAAGGAGGGTGAATTAGACATATTCTTGCGGACGACTGAGCCTTATTCAGTTGATGATCGTATTCCAAGCGCCCCGCATTAGAGCGAGTATGAGCCACATTTCCGAGAGGTCAGCTGCGAGCACTTCTTGAGGGTGCCTGCGCACCATACACACATGTTCTGGCCATGTCCCAAGTAGATGGGGTTCTGCCGGTCCTTTACTGACACCGTGTCATGATGTCTCTGATGTGTATGATTGAGGACTGGGCCAGAGGTTGATGTCATGGCCTTTTGTTTGATGGGTAGCGTATAGACAGATCGGTTGAGTGTAGATTAGCGGCACCGCCCATTGCTTTGTCGTGGCAAGGGAATTGGATCACGTGATTACATCGAGAGAAGGTCAAAAGCACTGTCAGGGTGTCGATTGCGGGGTTCTATCAAATATGGCGGACTTTTTATATTGTACTTCACGGAAGTGGCAGTGTTATCTGTTAGGGGGTTGTTGGGGGGTTGTGGTTGGGGGACGCTTTTCGCCTTTTGTGAGGGTAGTTTTTTGTTTTGAGAGGGGGTGATTAGAGTGGGGTTGGTGTTGTATTTTGTAATAAGTATTTGTTTACATCTTCTGTAACGTCTGTATAAAATGTTAAAAATGCTGATCAAAGTCATTTCAAAACTTATTATTCTGCAACATTACACGAACGCAGGTTGCATTTATTTATTTAAATACCAGAACAGAATTTCTGCCGTGCATGTAAACTTGCTGTTTGATACAATAATCTAATTCCAAAATTGAAATAAATTCAGTGATGATAAAGATTATCAAAAGTCGAGATTTTGTATTAAAGCGCGGAGATCGAATTTGTTCTGATTGTTAACCATCAGTAAAGTCGGCCGACATTCATCCCTCCAATGACGATACCTCTTAACTTACGATAGCATTTCCAACATTTTTATAGTGTTAAATCAATTTAATTTCCAATCAGACATAATATTAATAATTATAAACGAATCGTGAAACAGTCTTTGCAAAGCTTTATCGATCTTCTTAATGGTCAGTAATTTAAACAACACAAAGAGTGGAATATCAAAGGAATAATCCGAGCAAATTTAAAGATACAAACATTTTTAGATGGGTTGGCCATGATAAATTGCCCTTAGTATCCAAAATTGCCCTTAGTATTGGGTGGGGTTACTGGGTTACGGGGAAGGGGTGGAGGCGTTGACCTTGGGTAGGGTGCTCTTTCCAAGAGCCGGTACAGACTCGATGGGCCGAGTGGCCTCCTTCTGCATTGGAAATTCTAATCTATGAGATTTTAAAGCAGATCAAATTTAGCAAGGTGAAATATGTTCCTCGTCCTTACTGGAAAGTTGCATGTCCGTACAATTTTCACGCAGTGGAAAGGTAATTTGTTATTGTAGATGTGTCACATGAATATACCATCTTTCTCACCCCAAGCATTAGGTGGTGTGTGTCATTTCGTGCCGCAGAATGCGTGAATGTTGTTCTGCTGTCGTCCCTCAAATCTCAAACCGACACACAAGCATATATTCGAATGCAAATTGAGGGGAGATATTTATTAGAATATATTATCGTAGCATAACGTTCTCTCGTGAACCAGTGGACAGACTTATTAGCAAAGGATCGAGGTGAATGTACCTGATTTGGCTGATCCGGCAATACTTCCCTTATCGTTCCATGTCTATCAGCGTAATTGAAAAAGGCAGTTTTTGCTAATGGCAGAAATGATTCACAATTTCCCAGAATTGGCATATGGGGTTTAGTTCTGGAATCCACGAGGTGCAGTGGAAAATTCCATCTGCCTTAAAATGGTATTGAGACACCGAATTCCAGCCTCCAATTGTCCCTGTCTGTAAGTTAGCGTCTAATTCAATGTTAGAGCGCTACCACAATATGATATGTCTTCTTCATTTGGAACAAAAAGTTGCGCCCTCATGAAATTAACATAAATAACACCGACCCTTCCGTCCTTGACAACATTGAGTTTAGAGTAAAACGGCATTTTGTTTACATGGAATAACTATGTTTTAAAAGTTTTATTTTGCCATCGTTATTTTTATCCATCTATACGACACAACATGACTTAGAGAATTTACCTTTGAGATGGTCATAAAATAACAATAGCCTTGAGATGGTGAACATCCAGTTCACTTTCCGGACTGCAATGAAACAACTAACCACAAGTAATAATTTCTGACCATACTTAATTGAAGGAGCTTTTGCTAAAATAAACAACAAGGGGCTGGTTTAGCATTGGGCTAATTCACTGGCTTTGAAAGCAGACCAACGCAGGCTAGCAGCACTGTTCAATTCCCGTACCGGCCTCCCAGAACAGGCGCCGGAATGTGGCGACTACGGGCTTTTCACAGTAACTTAATGTGCAGTCTACTTGTGACAATAAGCGATTTTCATTTCATTTTATTTATGTATGTTAAAATAGAAATTGTGGCACGGTTACTGGAAATACCGCCGCATACGTCAATCTAATGATGGTCTTGCATCTGCAATGTCAGAAGGATGCTTTAATGTTTTGAGCGTTATCTCGTCTTTCAAGCAATATTAGTTACGTTTTTGAATAGAACGAGTTAACAACGGAAAATACTGGAAATACTTATACCATCAGGTAAAGTCTGCCGTATTTCATCGCTCCAAATACGGCATCTCTTTTCTTATGACAGCAGTTCCAGCATTTTCTATAGTGTTAAATTAATTTCATTTCCAGTATGACGGTGTTTTGAATTCCAGCACAATGACACCTGTCTTCAGGTATTAGATTCTGAAGGCAGGTTCATGTATTTGATTCATAATCCCTTACACTGGGAATGGTGAGGTGACGAGCTAATACAATTTCCAAACATGATAGAGATACTTTATATGGTGCATGCCGAGGATCAATTTCTTCCCATCAATGAATTAAAATTTTAGTACAATTTTAACAGGTGGCTAAGCTCTCTGTTTTCTGCATGTTTCAATGCTGTGATTCAGCTAGACACATAGTAGTCAAATACTCATCTTTTCCTGGACTTGCCACATTGTTTCACCCACGCCCGTATCTAAATCCCTCCACCACGGAAGAACTGTGACAGTCATGTGCACCATCTCCATGATGCATTGCAAGAACTCTCCAGGGTTACTTAGACAGTATCTTCGAAACCCAGGGCAACTACCATCTGGACAAAAAAGAGCGAACCACCGTTCCTGGAGGGACCCGTCCCAAGCACTCACCACCCCGGCTTGGAAACATATCGCCATTCCTTTACTTTTGGTAAGTTAAATTCCTCGAACTCCATCCTGACAGCACTATGAGTTTACCTACACCTCCCGTCCTGCAGCAGTTCAAGACTCTCCGCCTTCTGAACGACAACTAGGGATAAACAATGATTGGTTGCCTAACCAGAGATGTTCTTATCCGTAAACAAATGAAAACAATAATAATTCCACGATTACTTCTGGATTAATTCTCCAGTTGTCTATACTTGATGAACGGGTCGCTTCCAGACCAATAGTATCCTCATACGGGCAGAAGAACGATGAGTGGATGTAGGCCATTCCACCCCTCGAGACTGTTCCTCCTTTCTAATGCGATAACGGCTGATTGGCGTGTTTCGAATTCCACATTGAAAATTTCTTTCAGTAACGTTTGGTTATCTTGATGACAAAAACCTATTTACCTCTACCTTAAACATATTCATCAGGGCCACTCCCACTCTCTTGTGAGATACAATTTTCGAAAGTCGCTCAACTCAGTGAGCGAAGCACACCTAATCTTTGCCCGAGAAGGTAAACCCCTAATTTCTGAACAAACCGTAGTTCCGGACTCATCCGTCATTTACCATATTCTCAAGACCAGTCAGAATCTTTTAGCCATATGAATCAGTCCGGCCCTCCGGGGCAGCACAGTAACACAAGTGGATAGTGCTGTGGTTTCACAGCGCCAGGGTCCCAGGTTCGATTCGCCGCTGGGTCACTGTCTGTGTGGTGTTTGCACGTTCTCCCGTGTCTGCATGGGTTTCCTCCCACAGTCCAAAGACGTGCCAGAGAGTTGGATTGGCCATGACAAATTGCCCTTAGTGACCAAAAAAGATCAAGGAGGGGTTATTTGGTTACGGAGATAGGGTGGAAGTGAGGGCTTAAGTGGGTCGGTGCAGACTCGATGTGCCTAATGGCGTCCTTCTGCACTGTATGTTCTATGTTCAAAACTACAGTGGGCATTCCCGTGTGTCTAACGTATCGTCATCAGCTTGTGGTTAGCACAGTTCCTTCACCGCTCCAGTGTCCCAGGTTCGATTCCCGACTTGGGTCACTGTCTGTACGGACACTGCACATTCTCCCCGTGTCTGCGTGGGTTTCTTCCGGGTGCTCCGGTATCCTCCCAAAGATGTGCAGGTTCGGTGGATTGTCAATGCTAAATTGCACTTAGTGTCCAAAAAGTGGTTAGTTGCGGTAACGCGGATAGGCTGGAGGTATCGGGATAGGGTTGAGGTGTGGGCTCTTTCAAATGGCCAGTACAGACTCTATGGGCCGAATGGCCTTCATCTGCACTGTAAATTCTATGATTCTATGATTCTATGATTCCAGTTCATTGTCGTTGTCGATCCGAAACGTCATCAACGCATGTACATTCCTTGTTCACTAAACGTATAAAATTGCACACAGTTTTTCAACGTTGTCTCATCAGTACCCTTTAGAAAGCTATACGAACGTCGGTAACTACATGTTTACATTGATGTAAATACTGCATATTTTTATTATTGCTGAAAAAGAGAAGCGCTTTGCATGAGATTAACAGGAAAAAACAGGGCAGATAAAGATAAACGGTCTCCACTGGTTGCAGATTCTGATAATTGGGAGCATAGTATAAATATTAATGCCAGACCATTCAGTTGAGATGCTCGGAAGCACTTCGACACACTAAATGTGGTAGAGGTATGCAATGCCCTTGAAAATGGCAATTGATCTAGATCAATTTTTAATTTTCAATCTAAGATAGATACATTTGTGTTAGGCAAATGTATTAAGGGATTTAAACAGTTATGATTGCATTGAATGGTGTAGCATGATTGCGGATTGCAATGCCGTACTCCTATTTCCTGTCATATTGAAGCATTTCTTACATTACACATCTTCTGCCGTGTGTTGCTTTCATTCGATCTGTTTATCTCCATTTGCAAACTCATTATGTATGTTTTGATACATGCATTCATTACTTTGTGTCGCATGCAAATGCAACCACGTTCCCTTCCCTTACTCATCCATGTCATGATGTTAAAAGATGAGGCTTCAGCACATCCATTTGGCACATCTTGCCAAGTCAGATAACAACATATTTATGCAAGTTCGGTATCCTGCCAGCCGCCTAAATTATTTCCAGGTTAGTTTATTACTCTGCACGTCATGACTTTCTATCTTCTACAATAGGCTTTTATACAACATTTTATAAAATGCCTGTTGGAAATAGAAGTACACTACATATGTTCAAACTCCGTTTTTTTCACAGCACTGACTATTCCATCAAAGAATATTGATATCATATGTTCCCTTTCACATAGCTAGGCTCTTCTCGACAGCCTCTTTTTTGTTTTTAAGTGGCAATTATAACCGCTTGAATAATGCATAGTAGAATGGTTCTGCAAGGCAGACTTCATGCTCAGTATAGTTTCCTACTTTTTGCAAGCCTCCTCCTTGACAACAGGAGTAACATTTGCAGCTTTTCATCTTATGCTACGTTTTGCATAATCTACGGAACTGGGGAAAATTAATGAATCGATTAACCCAGTACGACTCTCTTTGATGACCCTGGGCTGAAGTTTACAGAGACCTAATATTTGTCAGCGATCATTTCCATCAGTTTTGTCGGTGCCACTGACTGTTATTTGACCAGGTTCCTCTTGTACCATGTTTCCCATGTGTTAGTGTAATGCTGTGTACCCTCTATCATTTGTTTTCATTCCAATCGCAATTTCCTGATTTTTACCATTATTTCACATTCACACTCTCAAGGTCCAAACCTTAACTTACCTCCGACTTTCTTGCTTAAATGCCTGTGGAATATCGTGCTTTCCGTGTTGCTACATTCATTACCTGCTTTCACATAAGAACTTTGTGGTTGGAAAAAACTAAACCAATATATATTTGCCGCTTTGCGTGTTACACAAGAAAACCGCGTGTGATGCACACGTGATTGCGTATACGCCATCCCAGTTATACCACTGCTGAAGGTGAGCACAACAGCTTGCATACTAATGTCTGCGTGAATGATATTGCCTCGGTTACCGTATTGTCCCTTTCATACACTATTTTTAAAGAAATGAATAACTGAAAGTTATTTTATCTGCATTGAGTAGGCATCTGGACGACTGCATAAATGTCAGTCGATGTTCAGAGGTGGAGATGCCGGCGTTGGACTGGGGTGGACACAGTAAGAAGTCTGACAACACCAGGTTAATAACCAACAGGTTTGATTCGAGTCACTAGCTTTCGGAGCTATGATGTGTCCATCCATCAAAAAAACGTAAGTGTTCTGATATTACCCAATTAATCAATGGTCAAAAGTTGTACTTTGTCCAATGTACAAATCTCAGTATATGTTATTGAATGTTAAATAACGCCTTCTACAAATTTAAGGCAGAGCCTTCGTCAACCTATATTGAATTTTAATTCCAAAGGTAGAAACAGCATTTAATTTAAGTAAATTTCCCCGCCTTCCTACCTGAGTAATTTACTCATGAGCGGATGCAGTCATTCGCCGAGCAGTGCTTTTTTTAAAGTGCATGCAACCAAAGTCTCGACCATAATGTTTAGATTTAATAGCATATTGAATAGTTCCAGGCAGAGCTGGTACTAATAGGTTATTCTTACCTGGAGCAGCGATAGTTGGGATTAAATCTGAAATCAATGTTAAAAATGCAGAAAATTATCTGATGTTTGGCGAAAGACATAGGCGATTTGACAGGACCGCATAATTCGTAACTTAGAGACCACGTAGACACGGGGCAATATAAAAACTGTACACTGACAGTGACCCTGGGCCTCGCTGGCGACGCCGCAATGCCGCCGCGATAAATACTTTCTCAAGGAAAGGATCCGGAGAGCATGCAAGTAACACCACCTGGCAGACAAAAAAATGAACTGTCAAGCCTATGATTTGCAACACATAGCTACTTCCATACCATACAACGGAAGCACTCTCGAACATATAGGTACCAGCTATCGCACAACCAATGTATCAAAGTTAAGCTCCATAGACCTCTTAATGGTTACTGAACAATTAAACAATTAACGATTAATGAGCCAACAATTAAACAAATTACAATCTTGGAGGAGGCAATCCATAAATATAACTCCATTAACAATAATGTATTCATTTTTAAAATCTCCATTAATAATGTTGGGAAGGCCAACACTTCAGTGCAAGAGTAACTTGGATCCTGCGGCATGACGACTGCCGATATTCAGCTAATCTGATTTAAATAGAAATAAACTGAGGATCGCCATACCCACCTCGGCACGGATCGCCGCCCCACTGGTGTATCCTCGTAAACCTGCCTTACCTACGCAGCTTTGAACTCTGCGTAGGAATTTAGCATGACCAATTCACCTATCCTGCGGATCTGCACAAAGGGGTTCGATGATCTGATCTTTGGAGGGAACCAAATCAGCCGGAGGAAACCCGCCGGACACGGGCAGACGCGGATAAATGTGCTGACCCCACAGAGAGCCACTCAAATCGGAATATAATCTGGGTCTCTGAAGCTGCCACTATGCCAATTCATTGCTTCACATTTTAAGGACTACAAGGACCACTCAGTTCCTGTGGCCATTTGTAATTAGTAACAAACATGGAACAAAGAGCTGAATTCAAGAAACTGAGGTAAATGTGACTGTTCTTGACACTAATTGAGCTGCCGACTGGTGGTAGCATCAAGGAACCCGAAAAGAACCGAACATAATTGGGAATTAGATGAAAACTCATCACTTCTTTGTTTCACCCATAGCACAATGGCAATTAATTGAAGTTATTGTGTTTCAATCAACCCATCCGCAGGACAACATGGGAAAGAACTATTCAGGGCATGTTTCTGGGAACAGCAATCTCCAAATGTTTCAGCAATGACCAGCTGCATGTTTTGGCGCCAGCAGTTCAAATCTGCGCACATGTTATTCAGCACAGGATGAACAGAATGAACGATTGTGCATAATGTATGGAAAAAGCCAGGAGGACGGCATTAAAATATAAATGGTAGCAGACACCTTCAACGGAAACGTAAAGAATCACATTAAGGACAAAAGATAACACTGCTTATGCCCTGCCAGTAAATTGGCATAAGCAATCTATGCCTTTTACTTTCGAGGTCCAGTATCTCTTTAACTGATTGAAGGGAGCAACAGTTAAGTTGTCTCAGTCTCTATGACAGAGAAGCAATATTATTTGATCTATGATGTTGTATATCTGTATTCAAAGAGCTATTTTGGTCTTTAATTGTTCCCAATTTAAACATTTGAATTCCATACTTAACTCTTCCAATGGACATTATTTTGACAATAAATGCGTTGATATGGAATACAAACTTGCAACACGAAATGATATAATCATTAAGGTACGTAATAAATGATTTCTTGCGCCCATAATTTATTGAATGTCACCAAGTCTGTAGAGATCCATCAGGTTTGACGTCGTTTCTTGTTTTGTCCCATTTTAACAGAAGATGGCGCTGGAGCGAGGCGACTCCCTGTGAGCTCCCCCCAACAGATCCACTTTTTACTTAACTTATACACGATCTAATCTTTTATTCCATTTTCATCCCATGTACTTAATGATCTGTTGAGCTGCTCGCAGAAAAATACTTTTCACTGTACCTCGGTACAAGTGACAATAAACAAACCCAATCCAATCCAATCCAACGCAGACATGGCGGCGTCATGGCAATGTAACTGGAGTAGACTTCCAGAAGAGCAGCATACTTTCATATCCCACCACTGCAGCTATTGTATTTAAACTAATATGAAAGCTACTCTCAATGATTAAAAATAAATAAAAAATTAGAGTACCCAATTCATTTTTTTCCAATGAAGGGGCAAGTTAGCGTGGCCAATCCACCTACACTGCACATCTTTGGGATATGGGGGCGAAACCCACACAAATACGGGGATCTACTCTCAATTATGATGACCATGAATCCACAACCGATTATTGCAAAAAACCCGTCTGGTACACCAATCCTGTTGAGCGATCGATATCTGTCCTTACTAGGCCTTTGACTCCATACACACATTAACTGCCTTTTGAAATGGCCAAGCAAGCGATTCAGGTCAAGGAAAAAATGATAGCCTTGCCTGTGCAGTGTTTTGCCTCCTGTATTTTATCAGATAGTTCCTCTGGGGTTTTGATTCTCTAACTAGCATGACGAGTCAAGGATGTCATTTAAATTGGAAGAACCGCTTGTCTTTTTTTTCTAATTGCGAATTTAGGAGTTTTCCCTGGTTTTATTTAGTTAAACGTTTATTATCACACTGTTTTATTTTTCTTCTTGTGATTTGGTAGCTTGATGATCGGTCTGGGGTGGAGTGCAGAAGGAAGCACTTTCCACGTTTACAGTAAGCAGGCACCGTGTGGTATTGCCGAATGGAACCCCCTGCCTTGCTTTCTTTTCCATTCGATCTACTGAGTCGTTGATGAAGTATTCCAATATGTACGACCAACTGAGGCGGTCAGGGCTCTCGATCATATTCGTTACATGGAATGTTCACTGTATTGAATGGCCAAGTAAAATGTTTCAATGTGTGCCGATCTCAAAAGCTTTAACTCTGACGTTATTTTCCTTCAAGAAAATAATCTTTGCGTTAAACAGCATATCAGATTACATAACATTTGGTTTGGCTAGGTGTTTGACTCCAACTTTAGAAACGTAGAAACATGGAAACACAGAAAATAGGAGTGGTGGAGGTCAGTCTGCCCATCGAGCCTTTTCCGCCATTCATTCTGATTATGGGTGATCATCCAACTTAATGGCTGAATCCTGCTTTCCCCTTATACCAAGTGGTATATCGAACTGATTCTTGAAAACGTGCAATCTTTTGGCCTCAACTACTTCCCGTGGCAATGAATTCCACAGGCCGACCAATCTCTGGAGGAAGGAATTTCCTCTCAATTCTGTCCTAAATGGTCTACCCCGTATCCTCAGTGCTCAGCAGGAGGCAATTTTGCTGAAGTAAAGAAAGAATACTGGCCCTGAAATGCTATCCCAGACACTGGATGACTTTATACAATAGCTAGTGGTACTTTTCTAAACTCCTGAAGTTTGCTGAACGCCCAGGTTCTTATCTGGGATAATGCAAATCTCAGCACATTGCTAGTATCGTCCATTCCTAATAAAGACAGCACGCATCTTATTTTTGGAGACAATATAAGATATTATAGATCGTAAGCTGGTTCACCTTCTCTTGCGTTCTAATTTAAACTATCACATTCTTTTGTTTTCCATTTAAGGTGCAGTTTATCGTGTCTAATTCACCTACAATGCACATCTTTGATTTATGGGGGTGAGAGCCACGCAGACATGTGGAGAATTGTCAAACTCCACACAACCGAGACCCAGAGCGGGAATCGAACCCGAGTCCTCGGCACCGTCAGGCAGCATTGCTAACCACAGCGTCAGCATACTGCCCTCTTCGCCACGCTTATGATTAAAATAAGTGCTGTGGACAGTTTGAATTTCAGTCAGCTTATCGCAAGGGACTTTTCTTACTTGTCTCAGATTCTCCATTCTTAATGTCGCATCCATTGTTTATTTTACATCGAGTCTTCTCCCGAAAGTTAAAACTGTCGAGTGTTCTGCCATGGTTACATCAGACAATACACCCCATTCCCTTGACTTGGCTCTTACATCCTAAACTAAAGGTCGGCCTCAATGGAGGTTTACACAACGTTACTATGTGACAACGTTATTTGTAAATCTGTAGCCACTAATTTCGATGTTGTTATTCAAACACACACTTCTGATTCCATCACGCCATCAGTATCATGGGAGTGCATTATAGCAGGTCTCCAGGGAGACATAATATCTTACAGTGCATATATTATCAAACAAAGAAAATGAAAACAACAGGATTTAATGGTTCAATTTAACAAACAGATTGTCAAGATTGCAGTAACCGGAACTCGTGGATTATCTGCTGACAGGCTAAAGCTCCAGATCCAATCTGCCTTACTTTCCACTAATAAAGCTGAGCACATATTACAATTTTGAAGGTAAATTTCCATACATTCGGGAACGAAGCTAATTGCCAACTAGCCCACCATCACATGCACATTTCTGCTCCTCGCTTTTCCTCCCAGATCCCGGACATTTCCATAAACTTAATACTGATCCCTCTGCGATTAATTTGACCGTTTAACCCAGCCTCTATAAGTATGACGCCCCGTAGTATGGAAATGGCTGAATTTTAAGTATTTCGACATCCCATCTGAAGATGTGGACAGGAAAATAGGCTTGACGACCCTTTCCCTCTGGATGAGGCAACACATTACATTAAGTGGATGCAAAATCGTGTGGCCCCATGCACTGAAGGCTTCCTTATCGACTTGTATAAAACAGCATGCACTCAACCTACGCTCTTTTACTAATTTTAAATGACTACTTATCTCACGGTTCCCGGTGAGGCAGTGGTGTAGTATAATTGCCACTGCGCTAGCAATCCAGAGACTCGGAGCAGGATTTAGTGATCTGCGTGTTTTTTCCCCAAAATGTTCCCCAAAACTTAACAAACTGTTAAATATTCCCCATAGGAGGTGACAAACAATTCGTTCCTACTCGCAGCATTCACTTTTTTCTTTACGTCTGAAAGCAAATAAATTAATGTGTTAATTTAGTTCTTCAGGCGAGGCGCTGTCATATCATAAAGCTAATTACGAGTTATTTAGGATAATGATCTAGCATTTAATTTATTTCAAATAATAACGTGACAACTAAGCAAGCAACGAAGTCTATATCACGATTTTACTTTTGGACAGGACAAATTAATGTCCTGACATGGCCTGACCCAGACGTGACTGCTGATCCACGCGGATGTGGTTAAAACTGAAATGCCCATCTGTAATTAAGACCCTCCGCTTAAAGTGCTGACATAATAAAACAGGGTGGAAACCCTTTTATAGACCAAGGGACAGGAACCAACAACACCGAACTCTGACTTGTCAATTCTTGTCCTGTGAGGCCTGCACATTGAGCCGAGAGCCTGCCAAGTCTTATGGATCATGGCGAATATCAGCAAGAAATCTCCCTGCTGATTATACAGGATTGAAACTCCTCAGCTGATAAACATTGCCCATCCAAGTTAAACACCAAATTTCAAAATGCACTGAAGAGGATAAGGACACAGTATGTACTCAGGTTAGGCGACTTCAAAGTCGATTATCTACAGCGGCTCGGTCGTAACATCCTTAATCGAACTAGCAGTCTCCTAAAGGGCTCAGCTACTCATCACTGTCACCGGCTGGAGCTGTGGGAAACACATGGACGACAAATACCGGCCCTTTCTTCCCACATGTCGACGTTGGCATATATGTCTGTCCATGTCTCATTCGATCGATGAATAACACAGAGCGCTTTGTGGTGAAGCAATCCCGCCTTTAGTTTGAGGATAACCTCCATCGTGTTGAGAAGAGAACTTACCAAAATACGATCCGAATTTGTGGTAGAAAATATAACTTTCGTGTTTTGAAAATAAAAGCTCCTTCAACCTAAAGTTATTGGGATTACTTTGTAAGAGGAAAAAGGGCAACTTCTTATTCCTCCTGGTTGTTTAAAGCAGCTGGAATATTGCATTTAAATAGTGTTTTCGCTTCCATTGCCACATTGCTTATTTTGATCCAGTTCTTCCAGTACTTGTAAACTCAATCCCAGTGAGTTCTCTCAGTGAGCCAGAGAAGACACAGCCAGAGTGAGACAGAACCAAGAGTGAGTTTGGGAATTTGAATCGAGGTGGGAATTGAATCAAATCAGTAAGGCAGCTCCTTTTTAATTTCAGGAGTTTAAAATAATTTAAGTTAAGCTAGAATTGTGCAGTGTAGGTTAACAAGGGCTGCCCCACCCACTCACATAACTGGTTGTCAGTTAAGTGTCAGTCACTTAAATCTACCTAGATCCAAAAACAGGTGGGGGGGGGGGGGGAGGGAGTCAATTCAGGACAATTTAAAAATAGCAACTTGTAAACTCATTCCCAGTGAGTCCTCCCAGTGAGCCAGAGAAGACACAGCCAGAATGAGACAGAACCAAAAGTGAGTTTGGGAATTTGAATCTAGGTGGGAATTCTAAGCTGGGCTTGGAGGAAGTGCTTTCTATCCCTGGTAAGTGACTGGTAAGTGGTGTTTTTGTTTTCTTTTTCTTTTCATTGGTATATTTATTTATTTTTTTCTTCGTTGTTTCTTTCTTTCTTTATTTATTTTTTGGGAAATTGTAATTGTTGAAGTTAACCGAAGGTTTAAGACATGGCAGGAGATCTCAGACCCGTGTCATGCTCCTCGTGTGCGATGTGGGAGCTCAGGGACACGTCCACTGTCCCTGGCTCCTTCACGTGCAAGAGGTGTGCCCAGTTGCAGCTCCTGTTAGACCGCTTGACGGCTCTGGAGCTGCGGATGGATTCACTTTGGAGCATCCGCAATCCTGAGGACGTCATCGATAGCACGTTAGCGAGTTGGTCACACCGCAGATGAAAGGTCCTGAGGGAGATAGAAAATGGGTGACCAAAAGACAGAGCAAGAGTAGGAAGGCAGTGCAGGTGTCCTCTGCGGTCATCTTCCTGCAAAAGATAATGCGCGTTGGAAACTGTTGAGGGAGATGGCTCACCAGGGGAAGGCAGCTGCAGCGAGGCTCATGTCACAGTGGCTGGCTCTGATGCGCAGCTGGGCAGGACGAAGCATGGCAGGGCTGTAGAGATAGGGGACTCAATTGTAAGGGGAATAGACAGGCGGTTCTGCGGACGCAATCGAGACTCCAGGATGATATGCTGCCTCCCTGGTGCAAGGGTCAAGGATGCCTCGGAGCGGCTGCAGGACATTATGCCACCCCCCCCCCCCCCCCACCAGCCAGCTGTCGTCGTGCACATAGGCACCAACGATACAGGTAAAACACGGGACGAGGTTCCACAAGCTGAATTCAGGGAGTTAGGAGCTAAACTAAAAAGTAGGACCTCAAAGGTAGGAATCTCAGGATTGCTACCAGTGCCACGATCTAGTCAAAGTAGGAATGCGAGGATAGATAGGATGAATGCGTGGCTCGAGAGATGGTGCAAGAGGGAGGGATTCAAATTCCTGGGGCATTGGAACCGGTTCTGGGGGAGGTGGGACCAGTACAAACCGTACGGTCTGCACCTGGGCAGGACTGGAACCAATGTTATAGGGGGGTGGGGGGGGGGTTGCTAGAGCTGTTGGCGAGAGTTTCAACTAATGTGGCAGGGGGATGGGAACCGATGAAGGACGTTGGAAGGTAGTAAAACAGGGACAGAAACAAAGGGCAGTAAGGGGGAAAGTGTAAGGCAGAGAAGCCATAGTCAAAAATGGGCGACAGTAGAAGGTACAGTGACTGAGGGGAGCTCAGTGAATATTACCAGGAATACTAAAAGGAATAAAACGGGAAGTGAAAACATTAATGGTGAGCGACGCAGTAAGTTGTGACATGAATATATGGGCTCAACGACAAGGAAACTTAGGAGAAAGATTAAGAGGAAATATAACTTAGGAGAGGTTACTGATCGAGGTATTAAGATTCAGAACAGAGGTAAAAAAAGCCAACAGAAGTGTACTTTACCTGAATGCTCATAATATTCGGAATAAGGGGCAGCACGGTAGCATGGTGGTTAGCACAATTGCTTCACAGCTCCAGGGTCCCAGGTTCGATTCCGGCTTGGGTCACTGTCTGTGCGGAGTTTGCACGTTCCCCCCATGTGTGCGTGGGTTTCCTCCGGGTTCTCCGGTTTCCTCCCACAGTCCAAAGATGTGCGGGTTAGGTGGATTGGCCATGCTAAATTGCCCATAGTGTCCAAAATTGCCCGTAGGGTGGGGTTACTGGGTTATGGGAATTAGGTGGGGTTACTGGGTTATGGGGATAGGGTGGAGGTTTGGACCTTCGGTAGGGTGCTCTTTCCAAGAGCCGGTGCAGACTCGATGGGCCGAATGTCCTCCTTCTGCACTGTAAATTCTATGTCTATGTCAAGGTAAATGCGTTGATGGCGCAAATCATCGTGAATGACTATGATTTAGTGGCCATTACTGAAACATGGTTAAAGGATGGTCACGATTGGGAGTTAAATATCCGAGGGTATCAAACTATTCGGAAGGACAGAGTGGATAGTAAGGGAGGTAGTGTAGCTCTGTTATTTAAGGATGACACCCGGGCAACAGTAAGGGATGACATCGGTGCTATGGAGGGTAAGGTTGAATCCATTTGGGTGGAAATCAGGAATAGTAAGGCGAAAAGGTCACTGATAGGAGTAGTCTGTCGGCCACCAAATAGTAACATTATGGTGGGGCAGGCAATAAACAAAGAAATAACTGATGCATGTAGAAAGGTTACAGCAGTTATCATGGGGGATTTTAATCTACATGTCGATTGGTTTAACCAGGTCGGTCAAGCAGCCTTGAGGAGGAGTTTATAGAATGTATCCGCGATAGTTTCCTAGATCAGTATGTAATGGAACCTACGAGGGAACCAGCGGTCCTATATCTGGTCCTGTGTAATGAGACAGGATTGATTCAGGATCTCATAGTTAGGGATCCACTCGGAAGGAGCGATCACAATATGGTGGAATTTAAAATACAGATGGAGGGTGAGAAGGTAAAATCAAGCACTAGTGTTTTGTGCTTAAACAAAGGAGATTACAATGGGATGAGAGAAGAACTAGCTAAGGTAGACTGGGAGCAAAGACTTTATGGTAAATCAGTTGAGGAACAGTGGACAACCTTTCAAGCGATTTTTATCAGTGCTCAGCAAAGGTTTATTAACCAACAAAATGGAAGGACGGTAGAAAGAGGGAAAATCGACCTTGGATATCTAAGGAAATAAGGGAGAGTATCAAATTGAAGGAAAACGCACACAAAGTAGCAAAGATTAGTGGGAGACTGGAGGACTGGGAAATCTTTAGGGGGCAACAGAATGCTACCAAAAAACTATAAAGAAGAGTAAAATAGATTATGAGAGTAAACTAGCTCAGAATATAGTAACAGATAGTAAAAGTTCCTACAAATAAATAAAACAAAAAAGAGTGGCTAAGGGAAATATTGGTCCTTTAGAGGATGAGAAGGGAGATTTAATAATGGGAGATGAGGAAATGGCTGAGGAACTGTACAGGTTTTTTGGGTCGGTCTTCACAGTGGAAGAGACAAATAACATGCCAGTGCCTGATGGAAAGGAAGCTATGACAGGTGGTGAGGACCTTGCGAGGATTGTTATCACCAAGGAGGTAGTGATGGACAAGCTAATGGGTCTAATGGTAGTCAAGTCTCCTGGCCCTGATGGAATGCATCCCAGAGTGCTAAAAGAGATGGCAAGGGAAATTGCAAATTCACTCGCGATAATTTACCAAAATTCAGTAGACTCTGGGGTGGTCCCGGCGGATTCCAAATTAGCAAACGTGACACCACTGTTTAAAAAAGGAGGTAGGCAGAAAGCGGGTAATTATAGGCCAGTGAGCTTAACTTCAGTAGTAGGGAAGATGCTGGAATCTATCATCAAGGAAGAAATAGCGAGGCATCTGGATGGAAATTGTCCCATTGGGCAGACGCAGCAGGGGTTTATATATGGCAGGTCGTGCCTAACTAATTTAGTGGAATTTTTTGAGGACATTACCAGTGCCGTAGATAACGGGGAGCCAATGGATGTGGCATATCTAGATTTCCAGAAAGCCTTTTACAAGGTGCCACACAAAAGGTTGTTGCATGAAATAAAGATGCATGGCATTAAGGGGAAAGTAGTAGCATGGATAGAGGATTGGTTAATTAATAGAAAGCACACAGTGGGTATTAATGGGTGTTTCTCTGGTTGGCAATTAGTAGTTAGTGGTGTCCCTCAGGGAGCAGTATTGGGCCCACAACTGTTCACAATTTACATAGATGATTTAGAGTTAGGGACCAAGGGTAATGTGTCCAAGTTTGCAGACGACACTAAATAAGTGCTAAAGCAAAAAATGCAGAGGATGCTGGAAGTCTGCAGAGGGATTTGGATAGGCTAAGTGAATGGGCTAGGGTCTGGCAGATGGATTACAATGTTGACAAATGTGAGGTTATCCATTTTAGTAGGAATAACAGCAAAATTGATTATTATTTAAATGATAAAACATTAAAATATGCTGCTGTGCAGAGAGACCTGGGTGTGCTAGTGCATGAGTCGCAAAAAGTTGGTTCACAGGTGCAACAGGTGATTAACATGGCAAATGGGATTTTGTCCTTCATTGCTAGAGGGGTGTAGTTTAAGACTAGGGAGGTTATGCTGCAATTATCTAAGGTGTTAGTGAGGCCACACCAGGAGTATTGTGTTCAGTTTTGGTCTCCTTACTTGAGAAAGGACGTGCTGGCACTCGAGGGTCTGCAGAGGAGATTCACTCGGTTAATCCCAGAGCTGAAGGGGTTGGATTACGAGGAGAGGTTGAGTAGACTGTGACTGTACTTGTTGGAATTTAGAAGGATGAGGGGGGATCTCACAGAAACATATAAAGCTATGAAGGGAATAGATAGGATATATGCGGGCAGGTTGTTTCCACGGCAGGTGAAAGCAGAACAAGGGGGCATAGCCTCAAAATAAGGGGAAGTAGATTTAGGACTGAGTTTAGGAGGAACTTCTTCACTCAAAGGGTTGTGAACCTATGGAATTCCTTGCCCAGTGAAGCAGTAGAGGCTCCTTCATTAAATGTTTTGAAGATAGAGATAGATAGTTTTTTGAAGAATAAAGGGATTAAGGGTTATGGTGTTCGTGCCGGAAAGTGGAGCTGAGTCCACAAAAGATCAGCCATGATCTCATTGAATGGTGGAGCAGGCTCGAGGGGCCAGATGGCCTACTCCTGCTTCTAGTTCTTATGTTCTTATGTAATGACAACTATTGTTATGATTGTCGTATTTAACAGTAAACTGCAAACGAATATTACAGAATAGAGAACATTGAAATCTCTGAAAAGAGCACAACGGCATTACGAAATGCAGGATATCCGACAGTTGAAATGAATACGAAAACAAATACAATAGTTGGATTGGGGCATAAAGCCGGGGCACCACCTGCAATTAAACATATGCATTGTCAATATTTTTACCTGCGTATTCCTTCAGGATTTTAACTGGTGGAAGCGAGCAACAGATTTATTCTATGAACCAATTAAAATAAATGTCATGACATAACGTTAATGTAACTTCATCCACCCTGTATTTTTTGTGGAACCATAATAACATTCAGTTGGACTTACCATTGGTGCCCTCGCCATTTTCAGAATTTCAATTACATCAGTGTTTGCTTTAGTAGTAAAATTTTAACAAATGGTGCAGTCATATATAATACTCTGTTAGAGCATAGAAACAATACGGTTCACGTGAATTGAACACTTCCGAGCATGACTTTATATATATCACCATCTCCATGAACGTTGTTCAGAATTGAAGTTGACATTTTCATTAACAGGAGATTTGAAAGAAAAAACAACGATATGCTGCTGAGTTGCTGGATGTTACAACTAATCACGCTCTTTCAAGATTTAAGGAATCGCAATGAGTTGCATAAATACAATTAACCCAGGTATTTAACTTGCCATTTTTCGGAATGCTAATGTATGCAATGTGCAGCAAATATCATACACGGCAATAAAGTTTCATTATTTCATATAGGGTATCGATTACGAGTTGATAAACCATAATTAACATTTACAGGCCACGATCCACTTCTTCCAACTGCATTGGCATGGTCATGTATTATTCTCTGCGTTGTTTGATTCTTGTCGCTTCCACTCGAAGCTTTCTATTTGTTTGCGTAGCCTTTCATCATTTCGCAATTCCCCTATTCCCCTTTAGGACTGCACTGCTATTGACTCTTATAATATGCATCCATGCCGTAATGCGTTTCGAGTGGGCAGAAGCGCAGGAGAGGCCCGATTTTTAACGTGAAATGGTTAAAGGGCGAGAATGAAGTTATGTGGTTCTTTGGGACTAACCTTTACGTGTCGTCGCCAGCCCCTTCGGATTGAACATCTCTTTTTTTCGAAAAGTTTAACTCTTGAACCCACCTCATTCTACTCCCTGCATTTCTGCCCAATGCTGCAAATTCTTCCACGCCACTGCTGTTGGCCCCCTTTGTTTTCACCGATTTTTATTTTCAGTTGCGGCCACGCAACTTCCACTGACGCCACATGGAGCTATCCAGACAGGTTAAACTTCCCAAAAATCGGGTTGGCCGACTCTCCAATAAACATTGCTGCCGGAACAGTACCTATGAGCGGAGAATCGAGGTTATAATTAACGAGTGCGGCAGCGCTTCATTGCAGTGGTTTTTCCCTTTCTATTTATTTAGCATCACGTTTACATGGTTTCCGGGTGCGGTGTCATGATCCCACAGCCTTACTTCATGTTAATCAGCCTCACGATTGACGTGCGCTTCATTAACTTGTGCATCTTTCGCGGCTCCATATTTCACAACAATAAATCTCTCTGACCTGCATGACAATGTGGCTTTCTAAAAAAACATATTAATTCAGAGAATCCACACCAAAAATATACAAGTTCGAAAGATGAAGTTTCAGCCGCTCTGCATAAGAAAACCATGGTCCAGCGTTTTGTCTTGTGGAAACGAGGCACTAGAAGCATTCACCAAATTCTGTGGAACTACATTGCATTGTAACTGATTTCAAGCACATGCCCAATAAATAATGTATTTAGCCCACAAATGCAGCACAGACGAAGTACTCTGTTACCTTGAAGGTGGTGCAGTATTTTGGATGAGATGGTTAGTTGAATTATACTGCCGTCCTCTTGTGCATTTCAAAGTGGCAAGCTATGAAATAAAGCGGGAGTCAAGCTCAACACTTTCCTGACCAGCCTCGACTGTTCATCTGTGCAGTAATTTGCGCTCCTTGGAAGGGTGCATCACTTAGGATGGAGTACGAAATCCCCTCCCAAGGTCATTATATCATCTTGGTTGTACATAAGTCCGTGGGTGCGGATGTCAGATGAGCTAAAGGACCAATTAAGACAATACACATATATACCCTGATGTTGAGTGACTTCTGCGCTTTTACGTGTCACGCATGCGTTTTGGGACGCTTTTGTCTGTGCGGTTAAGAGACCTGCAGTACCATGAAATATTAAGTTGGTAGGATTATTCTTTCATGTTGGTTGGTGTTCGTTTGTACATGGTTTCTTTACTTTTTATGTTCTCGAGAGTTCATTCAATGTTCATCAATTGTGGAGGGTCCGCTTCAGTATATAATCCTCTGAAATCACATTTAAAATCTGCAGTTTGTATACGGGTGGAATGACAGAGCAGAAGATGGGCAATGTGGAGTGGAGGCCAATGGATTGCAGACAATGTTCCAGGTCCGAAACTATATTGCGTGATGAACAGTAAAAGGCGTGCAAGTGGCAGACAGCGCAAGACAGAAGGATCTGAAGAAGGCGCCATTACCCAGCAACAGTTTGCAGGTATTCCCACGCTTGCTGAAGATACCTGAGCTGCAGTAACACAACATGTTCCCCGCAACTGCATAACAGAACTGACCTGACCTCAAATCGCATGTAACTAGGCCTGCAACCAATGTATGTCCCTTGCAGTGAAGTACGTTTTCCTAAACTTTGCATATCAGACTCTTTCGAGGTGTCGTTGGGACATCTATGCACGTGCCAGTTCAGTTGCCGGCAGCAACACGACGCTTGCCATAGATGCAGTCATCCGTACGGTTGGCACCTTCTTCCAAACTAGGACCGCCGAGACTAACAATGCAAAGCATGTCAGGTGTTTCACTGTCACGACTGGATTTCCCCATGTCATGAGATCCATAGGCGGTTGGTATTTGCCCATTATGGTGCGAACAATGTCGGGGGATGTGTTTGTGAATATAAAAAGCTTTCACAACGTCATATTCCATATTTGCCGTGCTACAGGAGGCCGTCATTGAGATTTGTGTAATTTTTCGAGAAGACATTTTGACCACTCCAAGCTGCAGTTCGTCGTTTCCGCAAGTGGCTTGAACTTTTGACATCCGAAGGAATCATGCTATCCGCCGAATAGATTACAATTTCACTACTACCACAGCCAATAACTGGAAGGTAAAAGGGTTACAATCGTAGTCATGCCTCTAGAATGGCAGTACCTAACAGGTCCAGTGGGATTCTGCCGTCTCAGATGAATTTCAAACATCATCTAAGCAAGTTGTTCTCAGTGTTACTGCCTGTTATACACTGTTCAATCTAGACCTGACAAGCGTGGATGTTCTGCCGAATCAGGAAACTTCTCCAGAGAGCCAAAGCAGACGACGCAAGTGATGAGTCTGAGCAAGAGCTGGACAAGGCACAAGTCCCGATTTAGTGATCCGTATTTAGTGCCCCCTTTCAGTGGATTTTCTGTTGAAAGTCCGTTGCACGGAGTCAAGTCAATAGCAAGTGAAACACCACGCTGATGAGGGAACGTTGACAACATTTTGGCAGGTTCAACTCCATGAGATAAACTTGGTAGCCTTCCATCTATGTCGCGGGAAACTCCTAGGCTCCTTCCCTGTCAATTGAATGCCGTTGCACGTAATGCAACTTGTGAATAATGAATGCAAAGATCGAAATGCGCCAGTACAAAAGTTCCAGGGATAACGAAAGTGCACGTCACACCTACTGCGTGACCATTATGGCTCCTATTTGCACGTGTCACGTTTTTGTGTTCGCCCTCGATGCCACAAAATTGTCGGACGCTATTTGACCCTGATGCTTGTTTAGCATTGATCTTGGCAGCCACAATGTGCTGGCTGGAGCGGATGTAAATCCCGTCTGGTCCACAGAATCTACCTCCATTGCTGTGGCTTCCGCAGATTTTCTAGGATCCAGTTTCGATTACGTGCAAAGGGAAAATGAGGAAGTGCCATCTTCGAGAACGCCAAAGGAAGACCCCGGAGATACGAGCAGTGGCACTTCAGCCAATATGAGGTTAGTATGAACCTCCATTCTCCTCATTGATGGATGGGCAGCTAGCAAAGTTACTTGTCATCTCACCCATCTCTTACATAATCTCTCGACTGGGTAGTTCACTGCCAGTATGTACGGTTACCGATCAGAAGCAACTCCAAACAACCATTCGAGTTCCTGGAGCAAAATGTCTGCAAGAGTCTGTAATCTTATTATTCCAGTGTGAATTCTGAGTTCCGATTGAACATAGTGCTTACGCACCACATGAACACCACCGGGAGTAATAGCATGGCACACAGACCTTCAGCGACATTTGCGTGCTCTTCACAGGAAGTGCCATGGCATTCCAAATCTGGTGACTGATGGAATTGTCCAGAACTTCTTCATATTCGTTGATTTCAAAATTGTCAGAAACCGTTTTCCTGTTGTTCAGTAATCACCCACTTCGAGCCAATGCAATTCTGAATCTTGGCTACTGCCAGCTACTCGGATAACTTTGATGTCTTTCAGCAGTGAACACGAGCATCCACTCTGAAACGCATGCGCAGAGCGCCTGTGCATCTGTGTTGGTGGAGGGGGTGAAAAGAGCATTTGAGGCGTGTTACGGAGTTACTGATGACGAGTAATATGACGGGCCGGGCAAAAGGTTAGCTGCAAACCTCATGACCAAGACAATTTTCACACCATGGCAATTCTACTATGTATGGGCATCTGGCTAAGGAAGCTGTTCTCAACAGACAAGCAATGGGAACAATTGCATTTTACTTGTGAATATATCCTATATCGATCAAATCCAAAGCTTATATTTTGCTGTGATATTCGACAGCCCTCCCTCTACGGGACTTGTGGAACTGGTTGCATGCTCGCATGCCATTTCCAGGGCATGTCACTGCACCTGACTGAGCATAAGCTGATCCATAATAATTCCCACCTTTCTGTCCTCGTCATGCCCATTGTAACTCTATTACTCCTGACGGAAAAAGTTCGTCCTCCAGATGTTGGGAAATTGCACGTTTCGCTCGACATCAACGTACTTCTGTTAAATGTCGCATATCGCCCTGATATACATAACGGTTGAAATATAATCTAGGCACATGATTTTGCGTAAAATTGGGTTCTGTATTTCCCATCGTTTACCGACAAAGCTTTCTGCTACCCACCAAGGCATCTGTCAGATGATCCGTGTGGAACCGTTTCTCGGTCTGGCAAAGCACAAAACGTAATGTACCCTGTTGTTTTTGAAACTAGAGCCCAGTTCCGATAATATGTCTAGGCCGCTTTACAGGCAGGCCTGATTAGGCAAAACTGCCTTGGTAATGTGAGGTGGTCTCTTCTTTCGGACTTTGCCAGCAGGATAGAACTACGGCAACTTATCGTTTCAGGTCTGATAAACGATTGGGGCGGGCGCCATACTGTCTTCGGGAATTCTAGTTTCGCCTGGAATTGGTTACAAGTAACAATGCTATTCCAGGCACAGAAGAATCAATATAGCAAAAGAAAATGAGCTGAATATTTAGACATTTTAATCAGCTCGTCCAGGCTTTGTTCACAGACTTCGAGCCTTCTAGGAGCTGTCTGTAGATCCCTGTACCCTCGGCTTAGCTATTCCCAGGCCCACTTGCGCAGATGCGCCCTTCCCAGCTCACGGTGCATGCTCGCCAGCAGTTAATTGGCCACCGAGTATGAATTGGACTTCTCGAGGCAATCGCATGTGATAATAGATTACAGACACGCTTCCATTTCGGAGGCCACGATAAAGATCCAGCTGAATGCTTTGATTATGGCTAAGGCGTCAGACATGCGGCAGGCCATTAGGCCTAGTGAGGCACTTGAGTGAAGTATTTCCTGGCACTAGATGGCCTCATTGCACCTCATCTTTATTTACTTGGCTTTCGGAGGAAAGGACGACGAAGGAGACAGGGCGGGCAGTGTTGATAACGCGTCTGCTACGTTTTGAAGGGGCTATTTTTTGCGGAGGACTCTCGTCTGTTCTTCATACGTAAAACACAGGACATATGCTCCCCGTTCATTCCCAAACGTGACACTTCCCTTCGCCCTTTGTGTCCCAACCCTACTAACCGAATTACCCTCATGTGTGTTGCACATCTTACTCCTTCCCTGATTTCCTATCGTCGCAAACGTGAACATTACACCCTTCTGGCGTTCGTATTACTAAAATTATGTCTGCTAAGCAGTTGATTGTTTTATAGGGCGGCAAATAATAATAATCTTCATTGTCACAAGTCGGCTTAAATTAACATGGCAATGAAGTTAACGTGAAAAGCTCGTGGCTACATTTCGGCGCCTGTTCAGGAACACGAGCGGAGAGTTCAGAATGTCCACAGTACCTAGCAGCACATCTTTCGGCACGTGTGTGAGGAAACGGGAGCAGCCGGAGGAAACCCACGCAGATAGGAGGTGAACGTCCAGTCCCCGCAGTGACGCGACGCAAGCCCGAAATCGAACCTGGAACCATGCCGCTGTGAAGCAACACGGCTAACCACTGTGATGCCCTATTTATGCGCCTGACGAGCAGGAGACTCACTATTGAAATACCAGCCGCCTGTTCATTCGGTGTAAAGATAATCCGGGAATGATACTCCAGTAAATGGCCGGTTAATCGAAAGGCTCGAAATTGCATCTCGAAGAAGAGCAAGTCTGATAATCCGGTGCCAACGTACATGTTGGCGGAACTAACATTTTATTCCTTCTGGCTAGTTGATAACTAACATTGAAAATCTGTTGAACCTTTCGAAAATGCTCCAGATTGTCTGTAGTTTATTTAGTTCTGCCAGATTTTAGTCCAGGACTGAAACTAAAGTACACTTTTTAAATACATATCACTACATAGTAAACAACATAGACGCAACATTGCCCAACAAACGTTTAGAAATACTCGATAATTTTAGAAAGAAACAAAAACAATAAAATTCAGGCAATGAATGCACTTAACACAACGGTCTAATTGAAAAAATGCCTTTACCCATCTCTAGCCGCAGGAGCATGTTCTCTGAAAGGAAAGGTGATAAAATCGGTAAAGAGGCAACCGTTTTCTATCCAAACAAATCATATTAGAATTACCAAAATTGCATCTTGACTCGAAGGATCGAAGTTCGTTCAATAGAAAGGAAATACAAGAGGAAAGAAATACAACAATATTAATTCCAAACAGATCAAATTAGAATGATCACAATTACATTTTAATTAATAACGGGTGGCGGTACGTGCGGAAGGATTTAATGATGATTGGCATGTTCAATTGAAAAATATATCTTGAGAAATATCTCAAAACTCATCTCAAGAATGGAGAAATATCTATATATTATGCATTCCTACCTTTTTTAAGTGTGTCTAATGGAGAAACATCAATGACGAAATGTTACCGTTGGAGAGTGAATGCAAGGCAAGTAAACCGTTAAGACTCAATTGATATGTAACAGGTGTTCTTTGCACAAATCTTTGAGAACAAAAGTTGTTGACAACTTCGATCAATTGAAGGCGTGTAAAGTGGCATAATGTACAATGCTTGCAATATTGCTCGAAATCGAATTCGATCAATGGAACACACAAAAAAGCGGATGCAAAAAACCGTGACTGTCACAAGTGTTATAGCAATTAATACTTTAACACGAGAGTGCGCAAAATAAAGACCAAATAAATCCTCGGTCCGCTATAACACAAATTGCTGTGCATACCGTCTTTCCTTGTGAGAGGGTGGATTAAACAGCGTTATTATTTCCTCAGTATATTGATGTATATGACAACCAGTTTGAGGCCCAAGTTCGAGGGCTCAAACTAAGAAACTGATAACGTCCTCGTTCACCATGAAGGGGAGGCTTCGGCGCAGTGGTTTTAGGCAAGTGGTAATAATCCAGAGCCTCAGGGTACTGTTGTGGAACATGCTGCAATTTAAATTCAACAAAACATCTGGAAATAAATGTCTAATGATGAACATAAAACTCGATTGTGATGAACAGCTTCGTGGTTCTCTAATGCCTTTCAGGTCAGTAAACAGGCCGTCCTTACCTGGTCTGGTCTACACGTGATACCAGATCCACAGAAATGTGTCTGATTCTTAAATGCCCTCTGAAATGGCTCAGGACATGTCTCAGTTGTCGGCAACGGTTCAAAATTAAACAAAGAGGAATGAAGATGGACGGACAACCCGTCATTGATCAAGGCACCAGAAACACAAAAGGCAAACCCTATCGAATACGCAAAATACTTCTTAATTTACCTTTGGGAGCTTGTGCAACAATTTGGTGATTTGTTTCCCAGAGTAGTGAAGCAGCGGCCTCACATTGCCACATTCAGTGAATCGTACCTAGCAGGGCATGACTTAGACACTACTTTCACCAAGTTTATGTCCTGGTCCATCGGCAGGACAAATATGAACAGCTGGAGGCACTGTGATATTTAGTCCGGTGGTAGCTGCCGTCGGGGTCCTCAGCATCCACTCGGGACCCAATTAATTCTTATGTACCAGATCAAACATGGCAAGGCAACTTCCTACTAATTATCACTTACGCTCGCCCTCAGCTGACGAATCACTGCGTCTGCATGTTGAACACCTCTTGAACGAATAACTGAATGTGATACGGGAGCTGAATGAATTCGGAGTCGGGGAATTGTATGTACATAACCACGAGTGGCTCTGCAGGTCCACCACAGACCGATGCTGTGCTGTTCCAAACAAAGTAGCTGCTAGATGGTAGTATGGAAGAACCAACAACACAGGGGGAAAAAAAGATTCTGGACCTCATTATTAGCCTGCATGCCGAAAATGCGACAATGGGGGCAGCACGGTGGCGCGGTTGATAAGCCCTGCTGCCTCACGGCGCCGAGGTCCCAGGTTCGATCCCGGATCTGGGTCACTGTCCGTGTGGAGTTTGCACATTCTCCCCGTGTTTGCGTGGGTCTCGCCACCATAACCCAATCATGTGCAGGCTAGGTGGATTGGCCACGCTAAAATTGCCCATTAATTGGGAAAAATGAATTGGTACACTAAATCTATTTAAAAAAAAAGGAAATAAAAGAAAATGCGACTATCGATGAAAGTATCGGTAGGAGTGGCCATATCACAGTTCTTGTGGAGTTAAAGTCCAGACGTCATATTGTGGATATCCTCAAATGTACGGTATGGCAGTACATCCGTTCTAACGTTCTAAATGGGATATACCCAATATATCTAGCTGCTGAAGACAAGTCATGCATGAGGCGCTTTCGGTCACCATCAACAGCAGAGTTCTACTTAACCAAAAACTATAAACCCATGGCCCAGCGTTTCCCGACGTTACCATTATCATCAAATCAGGGGCTGAACGCTGGTTGAGTGATGAGTTTAGGAGTGCATGTCAGGCTCACCACAGGGCATACTAACAATGAAGTGTCAAACGGTTAAACCTACACCACAGGACTACTTGTGTAACAATCAGCATAAATAATAATGGACAGAGCTAAGCAATCCCTCACCAATAGATCATATCATTTGTTTTACTAGTTTAGGGTACCCATTTCATTTGTCCTAATTAAGGGGCAATTCAGCGTGGCCAATCCACCTACCCTGCACACCTTTGAGTTGTGAGGGTAAAAGCTACGCGAACAGGGGGAGAATCTGCAAATTCCACACGGAGAGTGGCCAAGAGCCGAGATCGAATCTTGGTCCTCGGCGCCGCGAGAGCGCAGTACTGACCACTGCGCCATTGTGCTGCCTGCAGTAGATCATATCTAAGATCTGCAGTCCTGTTACATTCAGCCGTGAATACTGGTGGACAATCAAACAAGACACTGGTGAGAATAATCCACACATATCTCCCATTCTCAAAGGTGCAGGAGGTTAGCCCATTAGTGCAAAGGAGGAGGCTGAATATTGTGCAACAATATGAGCGAGAAGTTCCCAATGGCTGATACAACTCAGCCTACTCCATATATTTCCAACATTTCAGGAATCAACATTTTGCCAAATCTATTCACTCCAAGTGACATGAGCAAATAATTTCTTGCGCCAGATATTGCAATGCAATTAGACCCTGACACTAATGTTCCGGCAATAGTGCTGAGGACTCTTTTTTATTTTTTTCAATTTACGGAGACAATTTCCACCCACCCTGCACATCTTTAGGTTGTCGGGAGGAGATTCATGTAGACAAGGGGAAAACGTGCAAACTCAACACGAACATTGACCAGGTACCGTGATCGAACCCGTGTCCTTGGCTCCGTGAGATAGCAGTGCAACCGACTGCGCCATCGTGCCGCCTCGTGCTGACGACATGTGTTCCTGAACGGTGGCGGCCCTAATCAAACTGTTCTAATAAAACTCAAATATTGGCACAAACCCGGAAATATAGAAAATTGTGCAGTAGTGTCCTGTACACAAGAAAGAGCGTAATTCAAGCTGTGAAAACGTCTCCACATCTACTCTCGGCCGTCAGAAAAACATTGGGAAGGGGAATCAACAGTGCTATCAAGAGGCACACATACAGAAATGCACTGGTTACCGATAATCTGTTTATGTTCCACCAGGGTAACAGCTCCTGATCTCAGTTAATGCTTTGCTCAAATGTGGTTAAAAGAGCTGAACTGAAGTGGTAAGGTGGGGTGATTCTCCTTGACATTAGGGCAGCATTTGACTGAGTATGCTATTAACGATTGCGAGCAATACTAGAATCAATGGGAATCAGGGAGAAAGCACGCCGCTGGTTGGATTCAAAACTACTATATATGAAGATGGCTATGATGAACGGAAGTGAATCATCTCAGCTCCAGGACGTTATCATAGCCCTTCTCATGGTTAGTGCCGTGGCCCAAGCATCTCCAGCTGCTTCAGAAAATAATTCGCTGTCATCAGGCCACAAATGTGAATGTACGCTGATGACTGCACGATGTTCAATCTATCTGGTGACTCCTTGCATGCTGACCTGATCCATGTCCAAATCTAGGAACACCTGGACAATATGCAGGCTTCGACTGGCAGTTGGACGTAACATTCGTGCCACACCAATGCCAAACAATAATCATCTCTCGCAAAAGTGTGCAACCATCGCACTTTGACTTGCAGTGTATTATCACCACTGAATGCCCCACTGCGAACATCCGATGAGTAAACATTTACCAGAAACTGAACTGGAATATAAATATAAGTAGGCTGGTTAATCAACCAGTTATTCCGTCAGGAATCTTCGTGCGGTTAGGTCACCGAATGACTCTATGAACCTGAGCAACACCGACAAAGCGTAATTCCGGATTGTGATGTAATATTTGCCACTTTCTGTTTTAGTGCAGCTCCAACAAAACTCACCAATCTCGACACCATCCAGGACAATACAGTCTGCTTGATTGCTACCACTTCTAAAAACATTCAATTCGTCACAACCGACGAAGAGTGGTAGCAATGTGCACCATCTACAAGGTGCACTGAAGGAACTCATCAAGCCATTTTTATCAGCCCACCCCAAACCCACGACAACTAGCACCTGGAAGGACAAGACCAGCTTATACCTGGAAACACCCCCACCAGCAATATCAGTCGCCATGCGGTCTTGGAAACATATCACAGTTCCTTCTTTTTCTTTGGGCAAAACATCTATAATAGTTTTCTGAAAAGAACTTACGGGATGTCTGCACCCCTTTGATTGCGGAGTTCAAGAAGTCACCGCTTTCTGAAGGGTTCTTGAGATCGGTAAAAATGCTGGCAGAGCCAGCTACGCCCACATCCCGTCAAAGGGAATCATAACGTGGGATATTATTTCAAAGTGCATATTTACAGACAGAACATTGGACGAGTGGACACACCCGAGTATGCAGACGCAGGCACATGCCAGAAAAATGCTACACCCAGTTTGAAATTTTATCTGTCTCTCTTACCCAACGTTTTTGGTCCAGGCGGTGCAGCTGTAAATGTAATTTCTGAATTAATAGAGGTCAGTGCAAATTTACAGTGATTGAACTGATTTCTAACTGCATTTCATGGAGATCTGGAAAACATTTCTGGCTGGAGGAATTGCATCCCTCAAAATAGAAGCGATTACGGAAATGGTGCCCATTTGTCATTCAATTGATGTATAACACGAGCTTTATAAAAAAATAATAGAATTTCGCTTACTGTAGGAATGAACTTGACCTTACCTGTCCCAACTTTATGAGGAGATATGCAAAAAATAAAATAAAAATCAAATGAAGGTGTTAATTGGGCATAGTTTACGGAAGGGGACAAAATGTTTGCTTCCTTTGCCAGACTTGGTTAGTCGAACGCATATTTCATCTTATGAACTTTCGGGTTGGCAGATATATTCCGAATGTTTTATCTTCTTTCAGTGAACGTTTTCCTATGCTGTAGCAAATCCCATTGCGATTGTCTCTTCCATGCTGCCAAACCCCTCACTGATTTCACTGAGGCTTCCACATGGAACTGCTCGGCTACGTTCCATCACAGTATATGTGGTTGTTGGTCAAATGTTACGATTAACAAAATTGCCCCCATCTCCCCGTCGAACAGCACACTCTAACTTCTCAGTGATAGCACACGGTTTCATACCTTACACTCCAGAATGTAATGATTTTCTTCTTCGATATATATTAGTTCGCTTGGCCTCCTGAGCCATGAATTCTACATCCTCTGAGTGAAGTGGTTTCTCAACATCTCAAGATGCAGATGGCCTACTCCGTGTATTGACAAGGTAATTCCGTGGTTTAGACGTCTGATCCAGCGGAAATATCGTCGTTGCATCCACTCTGTACTGACCTGTCAGTAATGTATATTGTTCAGATTGATTGGCTCCATTTTTCCTCTATGACAGACCAAAGAACCCTTGTGGACCCAGCCACTGCTCATATGGTACCTTTGCCCTCTTACGAACACTCGGTTCACTTCCACAGTGACTGAGGCATTGTAGCTCCTGTATGCAGCAGTTCTGGAAATGAAGACTAATATACCATTTATTTTCCCAACTGCTTGCTTCCAGCGACGGATGTGCAAAGGAAGCAAATTTCTTGTGTGTGTCAAAATGTCCTAATTTAACACCATTTGGACAATATTCTGCCATTCTGTGGAGACCATTATATTTATCAAAAGTTAGTTGCACCTGCCATGTATGTGCCAACTCACTTAACTGGTGTTAAATCCCCGCTGATATTACCCGAAAGTCTGCCTCAAAATCTCAGCTGATAATTGGAAACTGGTTCTTTGTTTGGAATAAAGTGAGAAACCATGTGGGACGAACAACCAGTCTAGACGTTAGGAAGCAATTAATAAGGAATATTCATTGAAGTAAGAATAAACAAACAAAATGCTGACATATGCAGTGGGTACACGTGCACGAATAACGAAACATCTTTTGATCTGTTACCTCTTGTTTCGTTCCCCTCAACTGGAATATTTTTTAGAAAATAACATCCAATATTACCAACACTACCGGTTAGTTCCAGTTAATAATTACCACATAACAGCCATTAGCTAACAACTTCTGGGAAAACGTATCTTTCTGGTTCAGCGAACGTATGAACTCACAAATGCACTGCCTATTTTAGAGTCTGTGCAATCTGCTGCGGTTGGAAATGGTAGGAGAACAGGCTTCTGCGGTTCGGATCACAGATGGAACTGGCCACCCTGGCGATTGGATGGAAATCTAGTTTGGCTCTTCAATGAGGATGCCAACAGTTATAATGTTGAATCTCTTTTATCCTGCTAATCGTGTTATGGTTTGTTATTTTATTCTCAACTCAAATACTCGGTTAATGACATAAGTTTACCACATTCCTGGCTCTTGTCCAAATCACGTTGAGAAATTGTGACATCGTCCTCACTGCTCAAATTCTCATCAACGTTCGCGTTATCAAAATACTTTGAATGTGACTTTTTGTTCCGTCGTTCAAATCATTGATTTTTTTATTTTTGTGTGCTACTGCTTAGCAAATTTCCGTCTATACTGAATCATTACCCCATTCTCGTGTGCTTTACGTTTTGCCCTCTAACACTTTTGTGGGACTGGATTAAAATCTCTCGGCAAATCAAAGTAGACCACCCACTGATTCTACCTTACCTATTACACTCGTTACTTTGCTAAGTTTTAAAAAAATGATTTTCCTTTCATAAATTTATGTTAATCTTGACTATTCCCGCTGAACATTTCCAACTCTCCTGCTATCACATCATTTATACTGGAGTCCAGCATTTGTTCCAATCACCTATGTGAGGCTGACCGATCGTTATTCCCAGTTCCCTCTCACTCCCTTTTAAACCATTGGGGTTATATTTGGCACCCTACAATTTTCTGGGATTGTTCTACTGTCAACAATCAACAGAATTTTGGAACGTGACAACCAACACACGCAATAATTTCAGAGTTCACTGAGATTTAGATTATCATGACTTGGAGATGAATTAGCTTTCAGACTTCTTATTTTCTCCAGTTCAATTCATGAACACAATTCTATTATCTTATGAGGAACAATGTTCCAACTTCCCACAATGCCGTGAGATAAAAATAAAACGATCTCGTCAATTCTGAGCGCATCCAATGACTTTAAAACATCCGCTGCAGTATTTCATTCATCACATTCTGCCACTACCGAAAGTGACATATTAACCAAAACTCTGTTTTCTACCAGCCAGCCAATCTTCTACACAGAGTAACATGTCACAGCTTTCACTTTCAGATTTTACTTTCTGCAAAAACCTTCAATGTAATCTCACAGAAAAAGCCTCCTGGATGTCCAAGGGCAGTATGCATTCGTGCTCTCCATATTCTACAGCACCGCTCCAAGAACCTTTACAAAAATGGTCAAAATGATTCCTCTTTGACTAAGCCACGTTGACGCTTCTCGATAACAATATATTTTTATGGGTCAAAATCGAAAACATCTGTAGTGATCGACATTAACAACTTCAGCATGTTAGCAATCGTACTAACTGGAGGTCTGGTGACGCAATTTCGGGGGAGGACTCGGAGGCTGAGGCTCACTCGAGAAAACAGCTTTATCCATCTCAACCAACAGTCTGAACCGAAAAAAAGAGAATTCAACAAAACAGCGCCCTCAAATTTCGAAGATGCCCAGAAAAGATAAAAACAAGACGGATTCGGCTGTAATCCCTCGTTGGAGACGGAGACCGGGCTGGATTCCTGGAATAGTGTGATGCCGGCTTCGAGGTCTCCTCCTTTAGCGACCATGCAAGTATCAGCCGACGATCACTCCCTCATCATGGCTAATGAGTAGAAAATCGTCGTCCAGATTTGACGATGTATCGAAAAAGATCGATTTAGGAGGCTCTGGCCCACACTCACTTAACATTATTTTAAAAAGAGTAGGCCTGTTAAATCACATGGCGCCACGGTTAGAGCCTTCCACACTGCCTTAACAGACCACAGTGATCGGAACACTTACCTCGAAGCTAATCTGACGTCAGAAGTTGAGAATAACAAAATATTAAAGGCCAACATAATTGATCTGCAAAATAAATCCAGAAGACGAAACATCTGCATTGTGCAATTGCAGGATGGGACAGAGGACTGCAACCATACAGATTATTGAGCAGGCAAGTTCATAAAATGGTGGTGTTCACATCGTTCCGCAGTTAGACGGTGCGTATCAAGTGGAGCTGGCTGGTTATCAATTTCCGCAGGAGCTGAGAATTTTTCTTTTTTTTTAATTAGTGTTTTAGGCGGGAACAGGAAGTCGACCCGCAGACGTCTGGGAAGACCCTCACCAATAAATTCTGGTGGAGAGGAAACCCGAGACACTACACGTGTAGTGTCTCCCACCCGCCCTCCTCCTCTAACCTAATAATAAAACCCATTGGTCTGAGGTAAGTACCATATTTTATTATATTATTATTATTTTTTATAAAAAAATTAATTTAGTTGTTAGCCAGATCTTGGTAGAAAGTTAGAGGAATGGCAGGGAAGGGAGTGCAATGTTCCTTCTGCAGGATGTTTGAGGTGAGGGATGCAGTTAGTGTCCCTGCTGATTTTACCTGCAGGAAGTGCTGCCATCTCCAGCTCCTCCAAGACCGAGTTAGGGAACTGGAGCTGGAGTTGGAAGAACTTCGGATCATTCGGGAGGCAGAAGGGGTCATAGATAGCAGCTTCAGGGAATTAGTTACACCAAAGATTGGAGATAGGTGGGTAACTGTAAGAGGGACTGGGAAAATCAGTCAGTGCAGGGATCCCCTGCGGTCGTTCCCCCGAGAAACAAGTATACCGCTTTGGATACTTGTGGGGGGGGGGGGGACTTACCAGGGGTAAGCCATGGGGTACGGGCCTCTGGCACGGAGTCTGTCCCTGTTGCTCAGAAGGGAAGGGGGAGAGGAGCAAAGCATTAGTAATTGGGGACTCCATAGTCAGGGGCACAGATAGGAGATTTTGTGGGAGCGTGAGAGACTCACGTTTGGTATGTTGCCTCCCAGGTGCAAGGGTACGTGATGTCTCGGATCGTGTTTTCCGGGTCCTTAGGGGGGAGGGGGAGCAGCCCCAAGTCGTGGTCCACATTGGCACTAACGACATAGGTAGGAAAGGGGACAAGGATGTCAGGCAGGCTTTCAGGGAGCTAGGATGGAAGCTCAGAACTAGAACAAACAGAGTTGTTATCTCTGGGTTGTTGCCCGTGCCACGTGATAGTGAGATGAGGAATAGGGAGAGAGAGCATTTAAACACGTGGCTACAGGGATTGTGCAGGCGGGAGGGATTCAGTTTTCTGGATAACTGGGGCTTTTTCTGGGGAAGGTGGGACCTCTACAGACAGGATGGTCTACATCTGAACCTGAGGGGCACAAATATCCTGGGGGGGGGAGATTTGTTAGTGCTCTTTGGGGGTGGGGGGTTTAAACTAATGCAGCAGGGGCATGGGAACCTGGATTGTAGTTTTAGGGCAAGGGAGAATGAGAGTAGAAAGGTAAGGAGCACAGATTTGACGTCGCAGGAGGGGGCCAGTGTTCAGGTAGGTGGTTTGAAGTGTGTCTACTTCAATGCCAGGAGTATACGAAACAAGGTAGGGGAACTGGCAACATGGGTTGGTACCTGGGACTTCGATGTTGTGGCCATTTCGGAGACATGGATAGAGCAGGGACAGGAATGGATGTTGCAGGTTTCGGGATTTAGGTGTTTTAGTAAGCTCAGAGAAGGAGGCAAAAGAGGGGGAGGTGTGGCGCTGCTAGTCAAGAGCAGTATTACGGTGGCAGAGAAGATGCTATATGGGGACTCTTCTTCCGAGGTAGTATGGGCTGAAGTTAGAAATAGGAAAGGAGAGGTCACCCTGTTGGGAGTTTTTTATAGGCCTCCTAATAGTTCTAGGGATGTAGAGGAAAAGTTGGCGAAGATGATTCTGGATAAGAGCGAAAGTAACAGGGTGGTTATTATGGGAGACTTTAACTTTCCAAATATTGACTGGAAAAGATATAGTTCGAGTACAATAGATGGGTCGTTTTTTGTACAGTGTGTGCAGGAGGGTTTCCTGAAACAATATGTTGACAGGCCAACAAGAGGCGAGGCCACGTTGGATTTGGTTTTGGGTAATGAACCAGGCCAGGTGTTGGATTTGGAGGTAGGAGAGCACTTTGGGGACAGTGACCACAATTCGGTGACGTTTACGTTAATGATGGAAAGGGATAAGTATACACCGCAGGGCAAGAGTTATAGCTGGTGGAAGGGCAATTATGATGCCATTAGACGTGACTTGGGGGGGGGGGGGGATAAGGTGGAGAAGTAGGCTGCAAGTGTTGGGCACACTGGACAAGTGGGGCTTGTTCAAGGATCAGCTACTGCGTGTTCTTGATAAGTATGTACCGGTCAGGCACGGAGGAAGGCGTCGAGCGAGGGAACCGTGGTTTACCAAGGAAGTGGAATCTCTTGTTAAGAGGAAGAAGGAGGCCTATGTGAAGATGAGGTGTGAAGTTTCGGTTGGGGCGATGGAGAGTTACAAGGTAGCGAGGAAGGATCTAAAGAGAGAGCTAAGACGAGCAAGGAGGGGACATGAGAAGTATTTGGCAGGAAGGATCAAGGAAAACCCAAAAGCTTTCTATAGGTATGTCAGGAATAAGCGAATGAATAGGGAAAGAGTAGGACCAGTCAAGGACAGGGATGGAAAATTGTGTGTGGAGTCTGAAGAGATAGGCGAGATAATAAATGAATATTTTTCGTCAGTATTCACTCAGGAAAAAGATAATGTTGTGGAGGAGAATGCTGAGCCCCAGGCTAATAGAATAGATGGCATTGAGGTACGTAGGGAAGAGGTGTTGGCAATTCTGGACAGGCTGAACATAGATAAGTCCCCGGGACCTGATGGGATTTATCCTAGGATTTTCTGGGAGGCCAGGGAAGAGATTGCTGGACCTTTGGCTTTGATTTTTATGTCCTCATTGGCTACAGGAATAGTGCCAGAGGACTGGAGGACAGCAAATGTGGTCCCTTTGTTCAAAAAGGGGAGCAGAGACAACCCCGGCAACTATAGACTGGTGAGCCTCACGTCTGTAGTGGGTAAAGTCTTGGAGGGGATTATAAGAGACAAGATTTATAATCATCTAGATAGGAATAATATGATCAGGGATAGTCAGCATGGCTTTGTGAAGGGTAGGTCATGCCTCACAAACCTTATTGAGTTCTTTGAGAAGGTGACTGAACAGGTAGATGAGGGTAGAGCAGTTGATGTGGTGTATATGGATTTCAGCAAAGCGTTTGATAAGGTTCCCCACGGTAGGCTATTGCAGAAAATACGGAGGCTGGGGATTGAGGGTGATTTAGAGATGTGGATCAGAAATTGGCTAGCTGAAAGAAGACAGAGGGTGGTGGTCGATGGGAAATGTTCAGAATGGAGTACAGTCACAAGTGGAGTACCACAAGGATCTGTTCTGGGGCCGTTGCTGTTTGTCATTTTTATCAATAACCTAGAGGAAGGCGCAGAAGGGTGGGTGAGTAAATTTGCAGACGATACTAAAGTCGGTGGTGTTGTCGATAGTGTGGAAGGATGTAGCAGGTTACAGAGGGATATAGATAAGCTGCAGAGCTGGGCTGAGAGGTGGCAAATGTAGAGAAGTGTGAGGTGATTCACTCTGGAAGGAATAACAGGAATGCGGAATATTTGGCTAATGGTAAAGTTCATGAAAGTGTGGATGAGCAGAGGGATCTAGGTGTCCATGTACATAGATCCCTGAAAGTTGCCACCCAGGTTGATAGGGTTGTGAAGAAGGCCTATGGAGTGTTGGCCTTTATTGGTAGAGGGATTGAGTTCCGGAGTAGGGAGGTCATGTTGCAGCTGTACAATGATATATTGTAGATTTCTTTTTTCTTAAGGGCAGCACGGTAGCATTGTGGATAGCACAATTGCTTCACAGATCCATGGTCCCAGGTTCGATTTCGGATTGGGTCATTGTCTGTGCGGAGTCGGCACGTCCTCCCCGTGTCTGCGTGGGTTTCCTCCGGGTGCTCCGGTTTCCTCCCACAGTCCAAAGATGTGCGGGTTAGGTGAATTGGCCAATGATAAATTGCCCTTAATGTCCAAATTGCCCTTGGTGTTGGGTGGAGGTGTTGAGTTTGGGTAGGGTGCTCTTTCCAAGAGCTGGTGCAGACTCAGGGGGCCAAATGGCCTCCTTCTGCACTGTAGATTCAATGATAATCTATGATTAATCTAGGACAAAGGTTCGGCACAACATCGTGGGCCGAAGGGCCTGTTCTGTGCTGTATTTTCTATGTTCTATGTTTTTGTACAGAACTCTGGTACGGCCGCATTTGGAGTATTGCGTACAGTTCTGGTCACCGCATTACAGGAAGGATGTGGAGGCTTTGGAGCGGGTGCAGAGGAGATTTACCAGGATGTTGCCTGGTATGGAGGGAAAATCTTATGAGGAAAGGCTGATGGACTTGAGGTTGTTTTCGTTGGGGAGAAGAAGGTTAAGAGGAGACTTAATAGCGGCATACAAAATGATCAGGGGGTTGGATAGGGTGGACAGTGAGAGCCTTCTCCCGCGGATGGAAATGGCTGGCACGAGGGGACATAACTTTAAAATAAGGGGTAATAGATATAGGACAGAGGTCAGAGGTAGGTTCTTTACGCAAAGAGTAGTGAGGCCGTGGAATGCCCTACCTGCTACAGTAGTGAACTCGCCAACATTGAGGGCATTTAAAAGTTTATTGGATAAACATATGGATGATAATGGCATAGTGTAGGTTAGATGGCTTTTGTTTCGGTGCAACATCGTGGGCCGAAGGGCCTGTACTGCGCTGTATTGTTCTATGCTCTATGTTCTATGTATCAGTTTCTCAGAGGAAATCCTCGATGGGGAGAACCGCCTTGTGCGGTCATCGTACTTTTACATTGCATTCAGGACAATAACCAGTAATTTGATGGTTTTGAGAGCATTGTGACATAAAGTGGAAGAGCCACTTCATCAGGTTTAATCAGGGTCTGAGTGCAGACCTGGCAAAAATAATAGCCGCCTTCAGTGGCGTAAAAACCACCTTACACAAACATGCAGTCTCATTTGGAATGACGTACTCCGTCCGCCTCCGAGCGACTGCTGGCGAGAATGATCACCTTATTGATTCACCGGAGGAGGTTGACTCTTTTGTTCAGAAATTTAACATTGGCACTGTTTAATACTTGTTTATGGTTATTCTATTTTATGCTGCTGTCGTCTCGCGTTTCATATTTCTCGCTTTTTCAGGTTTCAAATGTCATCATGTTTGTGGTTTGTTAGTTCGTACTTTATAGTTCTATTACGCTTTTTCATCAGTGCCGTTGGGTTTGATAATTGAATGGTCTTGGATATCAGTAAATTAGACAAAAATCCGTGATTTTATTTTTTTGGGGGGGGGGGGGGATTCTCGCTGCTAAAGGAGGGATTTGCTAATGGAGTCAGTGACAGGAGTTTGCTGCAGCACATTAGAAACAATTTCAGAAAATGAGTGCAGAATGTGTAGTTTGCGGGGTTTTGTTAATTGTGGGATTAGGGACAGGGTATTGTATTTAATTGTTGCAAAATGACGTTGATGAGGAAGGGGCAAGTGCTTTCGTGTTAGTTTGCTGGCGGTATTTGTGAGTCGTTTTTTGTCGAGTCATCTGACTTGGCTCATTGACGACTATGTGTGAGTCTCTTCAATTTACTTTTGCACGACCCCTTGTTTGGTATGTGTCGGTGGAAATGGCTTACTCTGGACTAGGATGCAGTGGGAGACCTCCACCAATTCGTTTGGTTACCTGGAATATCCGGGGTCTGAGTGTACATGGCTAGGGCTGTATTTCATCTGAAGAACCTGAGCTCCAGTGTTGTTTTCTTACAGGAAACCTACTTGCGTGTTGAGGATCAGACCAGGTTTCCTAAGAATTGTGTTAGGCCGGTTTCACTCCAGTTTTTATGGAAAAGCAGAGGTACGGCAATCTTTATTCATGAAAGAATGCAATTCCCTTCCTCTCTGATTATAGACGACCCTAAGGTCGTTAGGTTTTCGCGTGTGGCTCCATGTAAAACAATCCCGTTGTCTTGATAAACTAATATGGCCCCTACTGGGACAACATAAAGTATATTAATGCTCTTGTGTACTCTCTCTCTAACGTTGTTTCGTACCGGAGGATTCTTGGGTGCGAACTGAACTGTGTCTTGAACCCTTACTTGGCTCGTTCTAGGAAAAATGTCGTGTCCCATCTGGATGCCTTCCTTTGCGGTATGGAGACGAGAAGTGGGTCCCTGGAGCTTTCCGCAACAAAACGATGAGAACCTTTTCTTGCCAGTCGACCAAGTGTGCTCCCTCTTGTATTTATTCATATTTTTTGATCATGCTCTACTCCCTTCGGTAGTCGCGGCTCAGTATTTAACAATAATGATATCTGATTACACTCCATGTGCTGCTGCTTTACTATTTGATTGGGCCCTGCCCAACGCCAATCTGGAGACTAGATACCTCTCTGTTGTCAGACAACAAGTTTTCTGAGCGTTTCTCTACATACAGAGGATTTAATTTAAACTCAAGAAAACAGGTTTACACCCTCCCTCGACACTTCCGGAGGCACTCGAGGTCGGCATCGGGGAGGTAAGGGGGGGGGGATTATTTTGTACAAGTCTGACTCTGAAAATGTACAGGTTGGGGCAGAGGTTGCTGGACGTCATCCTTGAGGTGGATTACTCAGTTGGCCCCAACCCCAGAGCTACGAACGTGCAAGAAGAAGTTACAAACACAATTCGAAATGGTGTCTACTGGTAAGTCTATGTCTCATTGACATGGATCCGTGCAGCCCATAACTGGGACTCACTTCCCAAATTGTACTACTCAAGCCCAACCAATAATATCAGAGAAGATCTACGAGATGCAGCAACCTCCCTCTGTCCCGAGCGCGTAGAAATGAATGAACTTGCTGGGTTTGTTTTTAATGTATCCACATATTTCAGGCCAAAATCTTTTTACCTTGCGGCTAGCATATTGATTTCTGTTTCTATTTGAGCGGGTAACGGTCCCAATCTCCGCATTGCTCTGCTCCAGGGACACAGGTATCATGGGGGCCAGCTCTCTCAAATTCATTATTTTGCTTTTGAGAGGCCAACATTGTGAAAAATGTGCAGAGGCTTAGCGATATGTTTGGAGAGGGGATATTTGCCAACTTTAAAGCGCTGGAAGATAGGTATCAGCTGTCCAATTCATTCTCTTTCATTACGTTCAGATTCGTGATTTCCGGCGTAAAGCTTTTCTTCCATTCCTTGAGACCCTTCCCTCTCCTTACTGAGGAGGTTTTTGACTTTGTCTCGCCCTGCCAATGGGTCTATTTTAGAGCTGTATAGCTATATTCTCTCATCAGATCCCGCCTCTTAGATGAGTTGATGTCTGGGCCCTGTGTTGACTGATGCTGCATGCAGGGAAGTCCTCTACAGGATACAATCTACATTTTCCTCTACCCTGCTTTGTTTGATCTAGTTCTAAGGTTTACACAGTGTGCACCTGAACAGGACAAGGACGAACTGTTTCTTTTTCCATGACGTGGAGGAGAAGAGTGATGTGAAATCTCAGGCTCGCCGACATTTCACTCTTTGTTAGATACAGATGTTGTCCACTTTGCTTCACTGGCGGCCAGGGAGCCAAAATTACTGAGAAGAAGGTCTCTCAATCAGCCCAGTGTATCTGCCTGGTTTGGAGATTTTATTTTATTTCTGCACTTAGAAAAATGAATTACGTCACCAGGGGATTAGTTATGAATTTCTACATTAGATGGCAACTATTTATCTGCGTTTTAATTATCTAGACGTCGTCAGGTATAATGGTGGTTTAGATATAGGATTTAAGTTTTAATTTGAGTTCAGTGGAAGATTTGTATATACATTTTTGTCGTTGTATATGTATATCTGTGTTCGTTGTTTGTTTATAATATGGTTGGTGTCTGTTTAGAAATCGTCAATAAATATACACATTTTTAAAGGAAAGACCCAGTAAGTTTTATATCACTTCCCGTGTTAACTCTCTCTGTCTCCTTAGTGGGTTTTAATTTGCTACTTTTCAGTCTCGTGGAATCTTTCAAAAATGTAGGCAGTTGTGGAAAATTAGTGTCAACAGTTCCAGTATCACCACCCACGTATTATAAGGATGTAGGCTGAAGTTCATCTGGACCCGCAGACTTGTCATCTGGCTGCTCCATCAATTTCCTCCGTAACGCTTGCATCACGATTGTAGTTTTTCCAAGTTCCTCTCGTCGCACCATGTCCTCATTCATAACTATTATTATAATATTTTTGAACATACTACAATGAAAGACCAACATACTTTCTTTATCATTTCACCTTCAATTTCCTTATGATCTGCGAATAACTCCTCATTTCCCATTTCTAGTGGCCCACGGCTTACATTATACACTCATTTCCTGTTCAAATTTCTGCTAGAATTCTTGCGGCCGTCTTGACTGATGTATTAAATAGCTTTGCAAAAGTCCGTTCCATATGAGAATTTGAACTGAAATGTTTTCTTTCGGGAGTTGTAGAAGGTTTGTTGTCGGCAATTGTCAATTGAAGGCGAGTTTGTTGCATAGGTAGCTGGCGGTTTAATATCCAAGTTCTGCCACTGCTAAAGGTCAACTCGTGTTTAAAATCTACTGGTGTGATATTTTCCCTGCCTCCCATTGGTGACAGAATCATATTATGTTCAGCAATCACGTCATTTGCAACGACTAGACGCCTGGAGAACAGGTTTTGGTATAACTAACAGGGAATAAGATGAAATAACGGATCAAAGATCCAGCCTCTGACGTTCTTTCACATAAAATATGTTCAGCAGAAAATAAAGCAAGCGATCTGGCATTATTCAACTCACAAATGGCCAAAAGTTAAATGTTTGCCACTGTGTACATTTTAGTATATTTTTCTGTGTTATAAATGATGCCTGCTGAAATTATGCGGAACGGCATTCGTAACATGTGTTAATTTTTTTCCCACAATAAAGAAGGCATTCCATTTCTAAGAAATTCCTTGCCTTCCTTGCCTATTCTTGTCCAAGACCACCCTGAGCCAGGGGAATGCAGGTTATTGTGCTCATTGCAAATTCATCGCATGGATGTATAATTGTAACAGCCAGTTGAACAGCTCCTGGCGAAAATGATGCAAATAAATCTTACTGCCAGCACTTCCACTTGACTTGAGAGCTGAAAATAAAGTCAAGAAAGCAACAGCGCGTAATTAGTAACTCATATATCCAAATAGCTGATACACTTTAAATTCATGTAATACATCTGAAATAACAGTTCTACCAATTATGATCGCTGATGGTTGGTTCACTGTCCATTGTATGGATGTACAACTGACTTACAGATGTGCTCCAGCATACATGGGACTGCAGAATCGTAACAGCCTGGTGTCTCTGAACTGCCCTCTGAAACAGTCCAGCAAGCCAATCAATTGTGCCATTCCGTTCGGGCATTAACAGCAATATAAGTGGATGGAGTGGCTTGCTTTCGCTGAGGCACCATTCAGAGCTTCAGCGTCCACCTTTAAAAGATCTGACAGTTTGTGCCGAAAATGAGAGAGCTAGTCCACACACCATTCAAACAGCATTCGGCAATTCTCATACTCAAGTCTTATCGACAATGGTCCATATGCCAGCAAAGGTGCTGGCATAGGGGTATACAGTCAGGAGGAATTCGGCCAATGCATCTTCAACATTGTCCCCAGACCCAATGCAAGTTCCTGTTATCGGCCCAGATATGAATAGACAACCGTTCCAACATCGACCACAGTTAGAAAGCAACGACTCAATACTCTTCTATGTAACACACACTTTTGAGAAATATAAGGATGATACAGTTGCAAATCTAATGGTCAATGTTAATCACAAATAATAGATCGTTTTCCTCAGTGTTGATCTACATTGCCAATTTCAAAAGGACTTTCTGCTAGACTGCGTCGGCAGGATCAGTTGAAGAAACTCACAAGAATGAGAAAGAAGATGTTTCTCATGACCATTACCAGCATACTTAACACACAAGCTTCAGTGCACAGCAGCAGTAGCGGGAGTGAGCATAGCGCTCTCCTTGTGGAGACGAATCTTCGGAGTTGCACCTGGGATTGACTACATCTGTTGCGCCACAGTTCTCTAATTATCTTTTACCAGTAACCCCTCGTCGCAGAATTTTCATTAATATCATTCAGATTCCTAAAGGTAAAGATCAGGTCGCGACTTACTCTTTTAATCTCTAGTGGATACGCACTAAAAGTCTGGAACCTTTTCTTATAACTCAACTCACCCATGCCTGGTAGTAGTCATGCAACCTTTCTGCTAAGTACTATTGACGTATTTACACACTTTCTTAAATAAGGAGACGAAGATGAGCACACTACTCCAGATGTGGTATTACCAATTTCCTACACAACCAAAGCATAAGTTGCTTTTCACAGTAACTTCATTTGAAGCCTACTTGTGACAATAAGCGATTTTCATTTTCATTACGTTTGTCGTCTGTCCCCTTAATATACCAGTCAAAATCAATTAGCTTTCTTAGTTATTTGCTCTACCTGTCCAGTAGCTGTACTGTAGCCTGTTTGTGACTCATGAACTCGGACAGTCTGAATGTTCTTCCCGTTGGAGGTCTGCAATTTTTTTCAGCATTCAAATAGTAAGCTTCATTTTTATTCTTCCTACCACAGGCGACACTATCATGGTTGTCCATATTATACCCAATTTCCCGGACGATTGACCATTCGATCTATGTCCCTTTCTAATCTCCTTTAGGGTCCCTTTCACTGTTTACTTTCCCACCAATGTTAACGTCGTCAGCAAATAGAACAATCATACCTCCAGTTGATTCACCCAAGTCAATTACATAAATTGGACAATATTAAGGCTCCAGCACTTATCCTTCTTGCTCACCAGGAAAGACCCACTGTTGGCACAGTTATTACCACTGCAAAGTCACATCTGCACGGGACCTTGCCTTGGGTGACTGTCCGTGTGGACTTTACACGTTCTCCCGTGTCTGTGTGGGTTTTCTCGGGCTGCTGTTATTTCCTCTAACAGTCCAAACGTGTGCAGGTTAGGTGGATTTGCCATGCATATATCCCCCGCCGTGTCAAATTATGTGCAGGTTAGGTGGATTATCCGTGAGAGATGTTGCCGCTATGGGGCAAGGGCATAGGTAGAGTGTTCTTTCGGGTGGTCAGTGAAGAGTCGCCGAGTCGAATGGCCTCTTTCTTCACGATAGGCATTAGACGCATTCTATGAATTTATGTATAATTATGCCACATATCTGATTCCTATTAGTCAGCCAAATTGGATCCACGACTTGATATCCAGATGCGACTGGCTTTTTATTTTCCGTATATGTATTTAATGGATAACTTTATCAAGTTGCTTCTAGAAATGTAAGCACAGTCTGTTGATCCATTCCCCTGTATACACCACAAATTGCGATTAATGCCGTTAAATCACCTCATAACAAGAACAGTACAAACAGAAACTATCCAGAACAAGGGTCTTAGGCCGAGAAAACTTCAGATGTTTCAATAATGTCAATCTCTCCGTAATAATGTAGTAAGTCGAAAAGTTGACATTTGATTTTCAGGATAATTTGCTGTCTGTGGCTACAGACACAGTCCGTGTCCATATGCAGCAAAAGGAAGAGAGAACGTAGTACCTCAATAGCACCACAAATATTCGCCACAGACGCACATTTGTAGAGTTTTGTTCCATCTACAAGATGCAATTCCAGATGTTACCCGCGCTACTTTGGCAGCACATTCGAAACCACGACTTCCACAATCCAAATGGACAAGGAACGCCATTTGCAAATTTCCCTCAAAGTCACTGAGGATTTGGCAAATCGAAGTTTATCAAAATTCCTTTCTGGTCGTCAATTGAATATCCTGGAACGTCTTCCCCATCATCTCTGTATTTGTGCCTGTACACAAACTGCAGCTCTGCAAAAATCTCAAGACTCATCGAAACCCATAGTAGCTTTGGAATTTATACAAATCTGGCCAATTTTGTGAAACTTTTTATTTATTTAACTTTTCTACTTTTATAACATTTTTAAAGATGATTAAAGTATGTTGACGCGTTCAGATTTCCAATAACTTTATGTTTCTTACAGCTGAGCACAAATGCTCCATAAAAGTCATGGCAATTTATTCAAAAATTGTACACATCTGTATTATTTAGCATCGCCAATCCACCTACCCTGCACATTTTTGGGTTGTGGGGGCGAAACCCACGCGAACATGGGGAGAATGTGAAAACTCCACGAACAGGGACCCAGAGCTGGGATCGAACCTGAGATCTCGGCGCTGTGAGGCAGCAGTGCTAACCACTGGGCCACCGTGCTGCCTTCCATTAATATTATTTAATGTAAGACTCCTCTTTAACCAGACGTTACTAAGTTTCACTTCGCTCAAGGCAACAATTCGCCTTCGTATTTCTCATGGTTTATTGAAGGAATTCACAGCTTATGGTCGTTAATGTGACACTTAATATAACATTGAATCTTTTAAGACAATGCTTAATATAATTATTTCCGTGCAGTTCCGTTTGCTAAATAGCCTGTTTTGTCGGAGGAGGTATGTACAAATGATAAAGCGAATGGAAGACAGCAGTTTTGTCATATTTTGAAAAAAAAATCTATGTTCTTCTTTTAGCATTAGATATCAATCAAAGTACCGAAATAAATGCAAATTATTGGCGGGACGGCATTGCAATAGCCAGCATAGCAGACATATTAAACACAAACAAACGCAGTCACATTGTGCATAATGAAAATACAGTTCATACACCGCTTGCAAATGTTTATAAGCAGTCTTCTAAATTACCTTGAATCTGCTTCATCTTTTCAACTGTTCGAAGGGAATAACAAAAACGTTTTGTCAGTGGATTAGTTAAACCTCCATAACGCAGGAGCAACATCGTAATATCAAGAGTGTTCTTACAACATTACAGTGACATTAGGTTAGCCTTATGATTCGTGACGGATGTTAAACATTAACATCTAATTCGTGTGTTTTATCATGGGCATGATTTGAACATGATGGATTTGGGAAATACACCACTCAACAGAATGGAGTTATTTATTCTGGACAAAACGTATCCCAAGTCAACAAGCGGAAGCACATTCTTCAAGTTTGATCTCGGTTCATGCTTTTTGATTTTGTTCGATGCTATTTTGAAATATATTTCAATGTAGTTATTAGAGAGGTCAGTTGAAATTACAGAATGTAAATATTCCTGAAAAGCAATTTGTTGATGCTTTGAATTTTGCACTCAATGGGGCAACTGAAATAATATCACTATCAGGCGAATCAAATATATACTTCATGAGAAAACATTGGCAATGTATTATGAAGTGGACTCTGAATGGTAGACGTGTTCCAGTGGAGAATGCGCCAGGTACTTGATACTGGCAGTTGACTGCTAAGCATTCTTTGAGAGCGTAAGACTGGCAGTTTGCCTCTGATTGGTGAAGGCATTGTTCCAATTATTGAACTTCCGAATTGCTTTCGCTTATCAAATTAATGGACAATAGCAATCGATTTTGGTGTTTTCTCTCTGGTGACTACTTTGAGTAAATGACAGTACGACGTCTTACAACACCAGGTTAAAGTCCAACAGGTTTGTTTCGATGTCACTAGCTTTCGGAGCGCTGCTCCTTCCTCAGGAAGCTCACCCCAGTCAAACGCCGGCATCTCCATATCTTGAGTAATAGAGGGCGACGAGAGAGAGGCGGGGACACAGAGTAAAAGAGCGCTAGGGGAGCGGCTATTCTGCGCATTCCGGCTTGGGGGGCGGACGGGGGGGGGGGGGGGGGGGTTCGGGGCGGAAACGTTACGTTACAGGATAGCTGTGACCTGATTGGCTGGTAGGAAATCTGCACTAAATGTCAAAATGAAACATTGTTAAACTAATTAAACATAATTAATTGATTACTTAATCGTAATTTAGAGGGGTATCTAAACCAGGGATCGCAGACTGCTGTATTTAGCATTTACATTTATAGTAGAAAGCTAGTGCTGGGAAACATGTAGTTAACAGTAACTTTTTTAAAAATTCAATAAGTGTTTTTTATTTTTTATTTAATTTGTTAATTAGTTAACGCAATGTCAATCAGAGGAACGCAATACTCTGATTGTGAGAAGTGGCATGTCCGGGAGGCTTCCCGCGTCCCAGATGGCTACAGCTGCAGAACGTGCACCCAACTGCGGCACTTCAAAGGCCGCATGGTTCGGTTTGAGCAGCAGTTGGACGCACTTACGAGCATGTAGAAAAGCTTCATTGATAGCAGTTATGGAGATGTGGTCACACCCAAGGTGCAGCCAGAGAGATCGGTGCCCACCGGAAGGGACAGGCAGTCAGTGCAGGAATCCCCCGTGATTCTCCACCTCTCCAACAGGTATAGCATTCTGGATACTGTTGGGGGGGGGGGGGGTGTAGCCTATCAGGGGACAACAGCAGCAGCCACAGCTTTGGCACTACTGCTGGCGCTAATGTTCAGCAGGGACGTTCAAAGCGCAGTAGAACAATAGTCACAGGGGACTCTATAGTCAGGGGCATAGATCGGCGTGAAAGAGACTCCAGGATGGCATGTTGCCTCCTCGGTGTCAGGGTCCAGGATGTCTTAGAACGGATAGCGGGCATCCTGAAGGTGGAGGGCAAACATGCAGAGGTCGTGGTACACATTGGTACTAACGACATAGCAAGTAAGGGAGTTGAGGTCCTGCTGCAAGGAGTTCCGGGAGCAAGAAAGAAAGTTAAAAGACAGCAACTCTCGGGTTGTAATCTCAGGATTATTCCCTCTGCCACGTGCCAGTGAGGCTTGAAATATGAATACAGAGCATGTAAACACGTGGCTAAATAGCTGGTGTAGGAGGGAGGGTTTCAGTTATCTGGACCACTGGCAGCTCTTCCGGTCAGCTGTGACCTGTATATGAAGGACGGGTTGCATCTGAACTGGATAGGCATACATTTCCATGCCGCGAGGTTTGCTAGTGTCACACAGGAGGTTTTAAATTAGTATGGCAGGTGGCTGGGTACCGGAGCAATAGGTTTGAAGGTGAACAATTGAGGGAGAACTAGGGAATAGGGCCAGTCTGGCTCTGAGAAAGAGCAGACAGGGAGATGTTGCCAAAAACAGCGGGACTAGTGGCCTGGAGTGCATATATGTTAATGCAAGAAGTATAACAGGTAACGCAGATGAACTGAGAGCTTGGGTTAGTACTTGGAACAATGATGTTGGTGCCATTACAGAGACCTGTTTTAAGGAAGAACATGAGTGGCAGCTAAACGTTCCAGGATTTAGCTGTTTCAGGAGGGACAGACGTGGAGGTAAAAGGGCTGGAGAAGTTGCGCTACTTGTTAGGGAGAATACCACAGCTGTACTGCCGCAGGACACCTCAGAGGGTAGCGAGGCTATTTGGGTAGAGATCAGGAATAAGAAGGATGCAGTCACAATTTTGGAGGTTTCCTACAGGCTCCCCAACAGCCAGCGGGAGATAGAGGAGCAAATTGGTAGACAGATTTTGGAAAGGAGTCAAAGCAACAGGGTTTTTGTGATCGGAAACTTTAACTTCCCCAATATTGACTGGGATTAACATGGTGCTCGGGGCTTGGATGGGGCAAAGTGTGTAAGGTGCATCCAGGAGGGCGTCTTGAAACAACATGTAGATAGTCGAACTAGGGAACGGGTTGTACTAGACCTGCTATTGGGGAATGACCCCGGCTAGGTGGTAGACGTTTCAGGAGGGGTGAATTTCGGAAACAGTGACCACGATTCAGTTAGTTTTAAATTGCTGATAGACAACGATAAGTGTGGTCCGAAGGCGAATGCGCAAAATTACGGGAAGTATAATTATAACAATATTAGGTGGGAACTGAAGAACCTAGATTGGGGGCGGATATCTGAGGGTAAATCAGCATCTGACATGTGGGAGGCTTTGAAATGTCAGTTGAAAGGAATTCAGGTCCGGCATGTTTCTCTGAGGAAGAATGACAGATATGGCAAATTTCGGGGACCTTAGATAACAAGAGATATTGTAGGCATTGTAAAAAATAAAAAGGAGTCATTTGTCAGGGTAATAAGGCTGGGTACAGACGAACCCTGTGTGAAATATAGGAAAGTAGGAAGGAACTTAAGCAAGGAATCAGGAGGGCTAAATGGGGTCACGAAAGGTCATTGGCAAAAAGGTTTGAGGAAAATCCCCAGGCATTTTACACGGACATAAAAAGCAAGAGGGTAGCCAGGGAAATGGTTGGCCCACCGAAGGAGAGAGGAGGGAATCTATGCGTGGGGCCAGAGGAAATTGGCGAGGTAATAAATAAATACTTTGCATCAGTCTTCACCAAAGAGAAGAAATTGGTGGATGTTCAGCGTGGGGAAGGATGTGTAGGTAGCCTCGGTCACATTGAGATCCAGAAAGACGAAGCCTTGGTCATCTTGAAAAATGTTAACGTGGATAAGACCCCAAGGCCTGATGGTATATACCCCAGAATACTGAAGGAGGCAAGAGAGGAAATTGATCAGGCCTTGACAGAAATCTTTGGATCCTTACTGTCTTCAGGTGATGTCCCGAGGACTGGAGAATAGCCAATATTGCACCTTTGTTTAAGAAGAGCATCAAGGTTAATCCAGGGAACTACAGGCCGGTGAACCTTACGTCAGTGGTCGGGAAATTATGGGAGAGAATACTTCGAGACAGGATCTACTCCCATTTGGAAGCAAGTGGCCGTGTTAGCGAGAGGCAGGACGGTTTTGTGAAGGGGAGGTCGTGCCTCAATAACTTGATAGTGTTTTTCGAAGAGGTGAGGTAAATGTGAGGTAATGCATTTTGGAATGTCTAATATAGGTAGGGAATATATAGTGAATGGTAGAATATTGACAGTCAGAGAGATATAGGTGTACAGGTCCACAGGTCACTGAAAGTGGCAACACGGGTGGAGAAGGTAGTCAAGAAGGCATACGGCATGCGTGCCTTCATTGGCCGATGTATTGCGAATAAAAATAGGCAAGTCATGTTGCAGCTGTATAGAACCTTAGTTAGGCCACGCTTGGAGTATAGTGTTCAATTCTGGTCGCCACACTACCAGAAGGATGTGGGGGCTTTGGTGAGGGTGCAGAAGAGATTTGCCAGGATGTTGCCTGCTTTGGAGGGCATCGGCTATGAGGAGAGGTTGAATAAACTCGGTTTGTTCTCACTGGAACGACGGTGGTTGAAGGGCGACCTGATAGACGTCTACATAATTATGACGGGCATAGACGGAGTGGATAGTCAGAGGATTTTTCCCCAGGCTCGAGGGGTCAATTACTGGGGGGGGGGGGGGGGGGCATTGTTTAAGGTGCGAGTGGCAAGGTTCAGAGAATATGTAAGAGGCAATTTTTTTGCACAGAGGGTAGTGGGTGCCAGGAGCACGCTGCCAGAGGAAGTAGTGGAACCAGGGACGATAGTGACGTTTAAGGGGCGTCTTGACATTTACATTCATAGGCTGGGAATAGCGGGATATTAACCCCGGAAGTGTAGAAGATTTTAGTTAAGACGGGCAGCATGGTCGGCTCAGGCTTGGTGAGCCGAAGGGCCTGCTCCTGTGCTGTACTTTTCTTTGTTCTTTTTTCTTTGTTATTTGATACCGATGCTGTACATTGGTCATGATTTTACACTGATTCCCTGCAATTGTGTTCGCTTTAGCAGCGTGTTAGCACAAAATATAACTTAAATTGCATTCTAAACTTCTCACCTGAATTTTGTTGCTCATGTGAAAAAGAATGAATGACTAAAAATAAAAGGTGAGCAATACTGTGGCACATTGGTTACCACGGCTGCTCCACGGCGCCGAGGTCCTGCATGCGATGCGGTCCCGGGACACTCTGGGTGTGGATTTAGCACATTATCCCCGTGTCTGCATTGTTCTCACCCGCACAATCCAATAAAATGCGCAGGGCAGGTGTATACACCACGCTTACTTGTCCCTCACTTAGAAAAGAAAGAATTAGGTACTCGAAATGTGTTCCAAAAAAATACCAAAAGTTTAGTTGAAAATGCTACTTCACCAAGTTGCAGCCGCAGAGACGTGTTCTCTGAAACATTGAGAAAAGAGGCAAATAACAAAAACGGTGTTCAATCCAAAGAATTTGAAATTCAATTTTAAAGAAACGCATTTCGTTAACATGTACTCAGGTCAACACATTTGTCGCCATGCATACATGGATACTACATATATGTATATATGCATATGTGTATATAGGTATATATGTATATGTGTGTATATGTATTTATGTATATATATGTATATGTGTATATCTGTGTCTGTGTAGAAATGTATATATGTAGAAATATATATATATATGTGTATATATATACACACGCACACACACCCATATATGTATCGTTTGACATACCTTTTTTCAGTGACTCAACTAAAAAAAAATTAACGATGCTATGTTATGTTTGCAGAGTAAGTACAACGCATGAACGTATATTTTTATATAATCATTAGATACAGAACATTTGTTCGTTATTTTCATCGACGGAAAATAAGTAAAGAATTTACATTTATGGGCGGCATGCAACTTTGTACAATATTGTAATTACATTTTGAGCGTAAGTATGGCACTGCAGCTTTCAGCGCCAGGGACCCTGGTTCAATTCCCGGTGCATCCCTTGCCTCCCACAGTCCAAAGACGTGTAGGTTAGGTGGATTGGCATGTTAATTTTTCCTTTCGTGTTCAAAGTTTATGTGGGGTTACAGGGATATGTTGGGGATTGGGCTTGGGCGGGGTGATCTTTGATTGGGCGAATGCAGGCACGATGTGTCGAATGGCCTCCGTCTGAGCTGCACGGATTCTATGATTCAGAAATCCGAAGTCGGCACAGAGTCAATTTGTTCGATGGAGTTGGTGAATTGGATACAGTTAATACAATTGCAATTGCAAATAACGTTAAGGCGTTATCAATTGTAAGATAAAACTATGCAGTGCAACAGCAAACGTTACTCCACTTTTTTCACAGATTGCAAGCAGTTCGGCTCCACGGATGTAACTGAAGATTCCATGAAGACGGTCCTATTCAGCGAAGCAATATCTTGGCGAGACTGTATAGCTGGTGCACAGGTTTGTGATTGCAAGTTAGTGAATCGGCATGAAAATGGGCATTCGCGAATAAATATAATTTCAGTTTTAGATATCGACGTCGAGAAGAGGCATAAGGAAACTACTGGGGAGTTGTTTCTTTTCGGGGCAGAGTGCGATCTTGCAAATATGCAAGTAGAGCAAGGTAAATTCCAGGCGGAATCTCCGATTTACCTGCTTCTGAGGGAGAGGTATATTGTGACGTCCAAAGATGGAATGGAGATGATCTGTTCCGGACAGAGATCAATGCAGGACTTTGCCATCCCGGTAGCATTCTCTGAAAGAAATCTGCTTCTATATGTGCGCTGCTGAATTTGGCCTATTAGGACGCGTTGCACGATGTGGAATTGTGATTATATTTATTCCTATCAAGACTATTAGGATTGCTATCTTCACGTTCCGTTTAGTGCCAAAATTTTAAGCAATACAGACAACGAATTGTGCATGAATAATGTTCAAACTTAATTAATTACAGAGACTCATCGGGTGATAAAGATCTCCAGCACAGAAATGGCCATTTGACCCATATTCTCTGCGTCACACAAAAATAACCACCAATAACATTTCGAGAATTTGGCCCATAGCCTTGTATGCCGTGGAATCGTAACTGCACATCGTTATGATTCTTAAATGTTCTGAGGTTCATTGCCTCCACCTCCATTCCAGGCCGTGAGTTACAGATTCCTTCCATCCTCCGGGTGAAAACGTTCTTCCTCATATATAAACCTTCTGCCCCTTAGCTGTGACCTTAAACCGGGCCATTGATCTCCCCAGCGAAGGAAATGTTGCTTCTTGTCTACTCTATTTATGTCCCTCAATCGTTCACCCACGGCTTCCACTGCTCCATGGAAAACATCACCTGTCGATCCAATCGCTCTTAATAACTTGAAGCTCTTGAGCCCAGACAGCATCCTGGGAAACATCCGCTGCACCCTTTCCAGTGCTGTCACATCCCTCCTCTAATGTGTAATGCAAAACTGCACATGTATTCTAGCTGTGGTCTATCCAACGCTTTATAAAGTTCCAGCATTGATTTCCTGCTCTTAAATTCAATTTCTCGGCGAATAAAGTTAAGTATACCACATTCCGTCTTATTACTTCATCCACCTACCTCAATGGATTGGCATAAATGCACAACAAATACTCTCTGATCCGCGGTACCTCTCAGAATAGTTCCGTTAAACGTGCATTCCTTTCCCTTGTTTGTCCTGCCAACGTGCATCATCTGACACGTATCCTGATATATAGCTTGTCGTTTTTTTGCTTTATTGCTCAATTCAATATATTTTGGATTTGAACGGGTGTGAAATAGGACGCAGCAATTTTCATGAATTTTAAATGACATACTTCTTGAATATTTCAGTTTCATTTGAGGTGAACAATTAACAAGTAAGCCAATTATGAAAAGGAAGGCAGCTTCATATGATAGAGCAGCACTTAAGTAAGATTTATAACTTTAACGGTGTCTTTGCATCTTAAAGGGAAAAGTTGTCTGCTAAGTAGAGTGAAAGTATTAGGATTACTTGATTTTAAATAAACCATAGATGGCTTTAATGGATCATTGCAAGTCGAAAACAAAATATCTTCGAACGACATGTAAGGAAATGTTTTAAAATAGTTCGAATAAGTTGAATTGAATATTTATCATAGATGTATTACTTGAAGCAGAATCAAGCATTACTTATGCATTGGCAAAAATGCATCGAAAACATGCAGCATTTGTGTTCAATGAAATGCAGATTCTGGTGCCAAATGACGTAAGAGTTAGATCTATGTTCCGGTCTGTGACCATGAAGCAGGAACTGCATATCTAGAATGGCCATGAATTCCGATTTAAAAGATATTTCAGATTACTTTCAAAAGGGAGGAGGAATAATAAAAATGAGTGATTAAATTTGGAAACATATTTTTTGCCCAGTGTTACTATCGCTTCAGTGGTGCTCTTCTTCCGAAACACATATCTATTATGATATCTGAGAAAGGAGAGATCTGGTTCGACTCTGCTATCACTATTCAATGATGCAAGGAACGGTAACTACTTGAAATAATACATATTGCAAGTCTGTCTTCATTCCTTCTTGGTAAGTATATTCTCCTTCTTAAATTCGGCTTAGTTCACCAATACAAGTCCATGTTTTATCGGTTATTAAGCAAATTTCATGATGCTTTTGCTATAGATTAAAAATGCAAAGTATGTGATTTTATTGAAAATTATTAATGTATTTTTTTTCGTTTGTATTTGCCAGTAGAAGTTGTATTCATTGCTCCTATTTATCTAATCTGACAAACTATTCACGTATTCTCTCTGTGGCCGTCGTGATTTCCGATGCACTGTCCTCTCGACATTTACCGTTGGTTTCGGCTTTCGATTCAACTGACGTTCGCAAATGAATATTTTTTGTTTCAACATATTGCCAATCTAATTTGTCAGTTAAGGTTCCTTGGCTAAATTTACCTTACCATTCGCCGAGATGGAGTAGTTCCCTGCTCCCCACAGGTCCACGCTGATCTTGCATTTCACTTCAGTTTCTGCTTCATCTTGGAGCAGGCCTCTCCTTGAAAAAGGGCGACCACACATGCATGTTCCATCCAATTTTCACGGATTTCCTGACACAGTTCTCCCTACGCTTGGTTCTGATGTTTCCTGCCATTCGAAGAATCTGACATTATCACCTTAATCGGCAAAGAAAATATCTTCAAGCGCCATTCTTACAAATCTTAAAATCTTTCCAACCACAGTATTTTCAGCAAATTGCTGGAATTTTGTCACGACTGACATTCTGAATATTTTTCCCGTTCCACAGACGTTAAACAGCCCAATGAAGTTATCAGAAATAATATAGTAACTGTGATCGTCGTGTATTAACCTTGCCACCCTGTTGTAACTTCAAGCAGCCGCTGACATTGTTAACAACACTATGCTCTTCAATTGATTCCCATTGTTACGACCCTAGTCAATTCTATCACTGGGCGGCAATAGTCCAGAATGGAACCCTTGCTCAAAAGACTGTAACTATTACAGTCTTTAATAATACATGAAGAAGTCTCACAAAACTAGATTAAAGTTCAAATATTTTATTTGGCATCACAAGGTTTCTGAACGCGTCTCCTTCATCAGGTGAAGGGGAGACAGTTCCACAAGCATACCATATATAGGAGAGACACAAATGCAAGTTATGAATCCAACAAAAACTAAAACGTAAAGCCATTCTAACATAAAATGCCCTCTGCTGCGATCCTAACACTGTTACTTCCACTTCATGTTCACGCTGTAACCCTCTCTAAGCACAACAGAATCACAGTTGGAATCGACACGAACTCAGACACATGCACTCATCTTTGTTCTGCATGAATGTAACTATAGAGTGTACACTTCCAGACACAGAAATATAAAATTAAACACATTTAAAATGATACCTTCGTTCTAATATTTGCAAATAGAAAAGACAATCCCTTAAAATTACATCTACTTTCCTGATACTCTTGACAGTCTAGCTGCGTGGCAATAAACGGAGTCTTACTATTATGGGCCAGGGATTAGAGAACCCCAAAGTATAACATGGAGTTAACATGACCCGCAACTTTAAATACATTTTGGTTATGGGGAGCACAAGGGCGTGGCGCAACAGAGAGCTAAAGTATGTTTAAAACAAAACAACGTTTCTTCTATGAATCCAGTCAACATTTTATAAACACACAGTAAACAGTTTAGCAACTACCAACAATGATACTTTCACAAATACAATGTCCTATAGGTAACCCTTAAAAACTTCCCAAACAATATCCATAATTTAAATCCTTTTTAAAATAAAGACAGCAGGTTCAAATGCTCGACAGAGACAGGTTTTACTTTGAAACCATCAATGATCTGGAGACATTCTTTAGTTTGTAGAGAGATCATTATACATTTTAGCTATTCAAATATAGCTTTGAATTCAGCTATTCACCTCTGAAAACGAAACTAAACCAACTGCAGCTACCAGCTCATAAACGAAAGCGAAAGACAGTCACCCCAGCTCCACCCACACATTTACATCACTGCAGCTATTTGATAAACACCCATTTCTTCTAGGTAAATCCACCTGACAATGACCTAATTCTACAGGCGTCGCCTGTCAACGTCTTGCAATGGTTTATATTTCCGTTGTAGCAACTGGACCTCCTTAAATATCTATGTTCATCGTTTGTTTATTTTTTTTTTAACGAATGAAGTGGCAATTTAGCGTGGCCAATCCACCTACCCTTCACAGATTTGGGGTGGCGGGGTGAGACCCACGCAGATACGGGGAGAATGTGTGAACTTCACACCCACAAAGCTCCAGAGTCGGGATCGAGTGCTAGCCACTGCGCCACCGTGCCATCGGATCGTCTTCGTTCCAATATTTATTTATTTATTCCCAAAAGTCTCTCCGTGTCATAACATGGAAGCTCCTGTAGGTTTCCAGCCGAAACTTCACATAATAGCACATTCTTCAGTACATGTAGTGTCATTTTCCAACACTCCCCAGTACAGCATATCCAGACTACATAGATTAATTTCCCGAAGTATCTGCAGCCGATAGTTTTCAGCATTTTATTTAGCAGTTATTAACGTCATTTACCAATCCTTCAGAAAATGCGTGTAAATAATTCCGGCAATATTCTAGTTTTGGATCCAAACCATGGAGGTCAATAAAATGTATTTCTAAAACACCACACAATATGAAAACTGCCGGATATTTAAAAATCAATATTCTCACCGGTGTCTTGAGGACCAGCCAAAACGTTTCTGGAACCTGAAAGGAAAATTCGACAATTCTCATGTTTCAGTTACAAAATAGAGAGCTTATATTGCACACAATTGAGTGACGCCACAAACCACAAACCTATCGAAGAATTCCAAAATGGTTGTCACTGCAATTCATCTAAAAAATAAGGTTAGGTTAGCAAGCGGTGTCCGCTCGAGAATGACATCTAAAGTTGCACAATATGACAGGAATGGATTTATTGTGTACGGTTAGAAATTTGACTGTTGCAAACAGCCGAATGGAAGTTGTGTTTGTGCGATATTGCAGTCACTGTTACAGAAGACCTACAAAGCCGGCATCACACTGGCACTGATTCATCTGGCACTCGATTAATCTGTATGATAAGCAGAACCTCTTTTTGACTTCACGGCATCATCCTGTACCTGGCGAATTCTACTCAATAAGCTGCTTCATAAAAGCCGTGTGAAGTAGGTAGATTCTGTTTTTGTTCAATATTTTGAAATTCTTTCCCCTCCTGCAGCAATCTGAATTGCACGTCTCATTTTTCAGCACTAATGAACTTGTGCAATTATACGTATGGTTCTGATACCTCTTGTTTCGCAGTCAGATTTGCACTTTGAGACAATGGTCGAAATTTCCTGGTCGTTGCGATTCACCTTTCCTGCCGGTGGTGCACCTCCATCCATAGGCTTCCCAACAGCCTTGGGTGTCTACAGTATGAAGTCCCATTGACAAGCGGTGGGAATATCGAAACTTGCTGCCAGCGAAAGGCGCGTGGCAGAGAAGCACGCGACTGGATGACCTGAGAATGTATCCGAAATAGGTCTGGCCCTATTTTTGAAATTGCTAGTACGTCTAATGACACAGCGCTGGGACAGATATAGTGGTATAATGAAATGTATTGTTCTGTGCACAGTCCAAGCAGATATTTTCAAACGTGCAAAACATAGTTCATGCAATAAATGCTCAACGGAAATACATAAACATAGACATGGGCTGAGGCACACGGAGTAGAGTGCTACCAAAGTAAGGAGGATGCGAAGAGAGATCAGTTAAGTCCATACGAGGGTCAGGCAGTAGTCTGGTAACTGCCGCGATGAAGCTGTTTTTGAATTGGTCAGTGCGCGTTCTCGGGCTTTTGTATCATCTGCTCAATGGGTGAGGTTGGAAGTGAGGATAACCCGGGGGAGTGGTCTTTGATTATGCTCCCCCATTTCCGAAGACAGCGGGAGGTATAGACAGAGCAAATGGATGGGAGGTCAGTTCACGTGATAGTCTGGGCTATGTTCACGACTCTCTTCGTTACTTATGGTCTTCGGCTGAGCAGTTGCCATACGAAGTGGAGATGCAGCCAGATAAGATGATTCTTCTGCTACATCTGCCACAAATTGTAAGAGTCAATGTGTGCATGGCGAATTTCCTTACGTTCCTGAGAAAACATAGGCACTGTTGTGCATTCTTGCTCATCGCGTCAATCAATATGACTAGATAATCCAGTGATAAGCCATCCTGCCAAAAAATAGACTGTCTGAACAAGGGCGGAATGGAATTTCCAGTCCCATAGCTTGCCTGACGTCCATGAAAAAACGACAGGTTTTGTTCAGACTGATCATTGCCGAAGGGAAGCATCGAGTTCCAGCATATGAAAGTCACTACATTTTTGATAAAAATTCAACCTACTGTACGAAAAATACAGTTTAATTGAAAAACATATATTAATATACCTATTTTGCCTTTTTGAATCTGCATCTTACCGAAGATGTCCATCTTGCACTCATCAGGGCAAATGTGAGAAGGGCAACATTCAAAATGGTCACAATGATTCTCCCTACATGAGGAAAGGTGGCTCAGAGAGCAATGGCAACGCGTAGGTGCTCCAGCTCAAAAGATCAGCAAGGTGCATGTTTTGAACATATGACTTTTCTTGTTCATTGAGAACAGGTTTCTTTCGAGCCACTGGGGGAATATTGAAAACAAGTGGGAAACCCTCAGCCCATATCCGCACACTCACTCAACTAATAATCCTTATAAGTGTTACAAGTAGGCTTACGTTAACATGGCAATGAAGTTACTGCGAAAATCCCCCAGTCGCCACACTCCGGCACCTGTGCAGCTGCACTAAAGGAGAATCAGAATGTCCAATTCAACTAACACGCACGTGTTTCAGGGCTTGTTCACTCTTAAACTAATTTGTGAGTTGGAATCTCGAATGGTCCTCGATGGACATCAGACCTATGCTTTCGCAGCAACAATTCGTCGCGTTTGGCTTCAACTTATCCGGGGCAACATTTGTTTTCAAAGTATATTTTTCAATCGGCCTATAAACTTAACGAAAGCTGTGTTGACGTCCAGGAGAAATAGTGCAACAGATTACTGTTAATTCTTATGGAAAGTTGACTTGCTGATCGGGCTGCGTGAATATACCAAATTATGGTCTTAATCGTTGTTTAAACTGAAACCAGACCTAGGAATCACGATGCCACGACTCTGTGCCTTATGCTCCCACTGCCAATGTTGTTCTGTCCGCTCAATTTTATTATTTTACCATTTGGCCAATGCTGAACATTTTGTTGCGTGACTGCACGCCTGAGTCGCAGATATTAATATCGCGCGGAAGTTGAGGCAGAGTTAAAGCTAACGTGTATAACTTAAAGACAGGAACGTATATTTCGTGTCCGCCACGTTTTTCATGTCTGTGATTGACGGTAACAGTGAAATTTAATTTGGTCTGGAAAATACACGCAACTGGTTCATCACCGAAGCGATCGATCTGTAACATTTCGTAGTCTGTCCTAAAGGTTCTGAGCACCTAAATTGGAGCAATGTTTCTATGGATTATTTGGATAAGCCAGAAAGGTCTGAAGCCAAACTCACAGATGATGACGAGAACTTGGTGAATGTCGTTTTGCGATTTCGGACGAATGCATACGTAAATACATCGTTAATGTCATAACTGAACAATGTTAGTGCGAAGCGCACGCAGCCATTCCCATCGTGGAACATTCATGCGTTAAAATGCATAGCTTCCCTTCACCCTCCCACCATAGCTCCAGGAATCCTCGGGATTGTATGTCGCATCTTTAAGATTCCCACGCGATCCAATCGTCTCAGCTACTTCACTCAACCACATTATACCATTGTGGCATTTTTGTACTTTCCTCGCCGACATGTTGCTGTACAATTTGGCAGCTTCGAGCAGACACGATTCGAATACCTTGCTTCATTCTTGGTCCTCCCCGCAAATGAGAGGGGCTGGAAGCTTCGAGCCTCATGATATGTTCAAAATGATTGAAAGTACATATGATGCTTCTTTACAGCTCAAGTGCTTGCCCTACGTAAATTTTATAGGAGAGTCCAACGACAAGTGCTGGACTCCATAGGTCAGGAGGCAGGATATGGGCAGCAGTTCGAGTAAAAGCAAAGCATTTTTTTAGGTGACAAAAGTATTGACAGAGCAGAGGGCAGCACGGTAGCATAGTGGCTAGCACAATTGCTTCACAGCTCCAGGGACCCAAGTTCCATATCCAGCTTGAGTCACTGTCTGTGAGGAGACTGCACATTCTCCCCGTGTGTGCGTGGGTTTCCTCCGGGTGCTCCGGTTTCCTCCCACAGTCCAAAGATGTACAGGTAAGGTGGATTGGCCATGCTAAATTGCCCTTCGTGTCCAAAATTGCCCTTCGTGTTGGGTGGGGTTACTGGGTTATGAGGATAGGGTGGAGATGTGTGCTTGGGTAGGGTACACATTCCAAGAGCCGGCGCAGACCCGATGGGCCGAATGGCCTCCTTCTGCACTTTAAATTCTGTGAGAGACTTAATTGATAGCCTTGCAAAGGCTGTGTCTGTTGGGTGTTCTCTGATCTGTAAGCACATTTAATTCATGCGTTTGACCAGTTTTGTAATCAAACGTTACTTGAAGTCAACTAAAAATGAATGTAACAACATCTTAACAGTTTCAAACAGGCTCTTCCACAGATATGAAAAGGAATGTTCAGGGAGGCACGACGGCACAGCTGTTAGCACTATTGCCGCACTATTATGGGCCAGGGCTTTGAAACTCCAGAGTTTATCATGACATTCACCTGGCCGACCACTTTCATGTTGAATTTGACTTAGGATGAGCACAAACGCCTACACTGCAGGTGTGCTTCATCAGACGCGCTCTGCACTTCAATCAAAATAAGGTTTATTCTAAGAATGTCGTTGACATATATATATAAACACGTAAACACAGCAAGAATTTTTATCAGTTAAAAACATAAAGACATCACACAGTTATAACAATCTATGTGCATAACACTTAATCAATTCCCCCTTAGCTGTTCCAATTCAAAAACAAAATCCAATTAACTCAATTCAAAAACAAAATCCAATTTACTCAAAACCACATTTCAAGGGCGTGGCCCAGCACACTGCATTCTCACTTGAATGGGACTGGTCCTGTCTCTGAGATTCTGATCCAGTTCCAACCAGCAGATTCAAACTCCTTCTAGAAATCAACTATATATTTTAGGTTACCAAGGCAGTTGTCCACACCGAATGTGCTTTTTACTAGAACAGCTTTTAAAATGAAAAAAATAAAAAAAACAGGTCAAATACTTTTGTCTCCTTCTGCATGTCCAAAGCATTTAAACTGAAACTGAAAACCCATCTCAACTCACAGCCACAGCCCTAATGTGCTACAAGTCACATGATAAGAGATTACACTTTTCTTAAAGGGACACTCACATGATACTCATAGCTCCAGGGACAATGGTTCAATTCCGGTCTCAGGTACATGTCCATGTGGAGTTTGCACTTTCTCTCCATGTTTGAGTGGATTCCCTCTGGTTGTTCCAGTTTTATCCCACAGTCCACGTGCAGGTTAAGTGAATTGGCTGCACTAAATTGCCCCTTAGTGACCAAAAGATTAGTTGGGGTTACTGGTTTAACTGGGCATGGCTGGAGACTTGGGCTTAAGGGGGTGCTCTTTCCAATGTATTCTACAGACTCAGTGAGCCGAATGGCCTCATTCTGGACTGTAAGTTCGATGATTTTATGAGCTGACGGTATTATGAATGAATAATTGTGTAACATATGTACGCTGGAACGTCTGATGGAGACGTTTTCTATGAATGTCCGGATGGTGCACCTGAAGCTCCGAAGTAAGTAAGAAAAACTGAGAATTTTGTTATTTGGAATCAGAATGCTGACAACAATTAAAAATACTTTCAATTGTTTTTTCTTTACATCTCAGACTTGGCGCAGTGGTTTTCACTGCTGCCTCTGGCGCTCAGGGCCCGGGTTCTATCCCGGATTCGTGTGGAAATTGCACATTCTCCACTAATTTGCGTGAGATTCACCCCCCCCCCCAACCCCACCCCCACCCGCCAACCCAAAGATGTGCAGCGTACGTGGATTGGTCACGCTAAATTGCACTTAATTGGGTAAAAAAGAATTGTGTACTCTCAATTTAGAAAACAGAAAAATTTAAAAATAGACTTAGGTGCCAGTTCTGAATGTTTCTTAGAGGATATCATAGCATTGTAATAAGCTGCGCCCCAAACTGTTTATTGAGTTGTTGAGGGGGGTTGTCCACGGAATGGTGCATCAAGGTGCTCTATCCGGCTGCCGCTATTTTTGTCTTCACAGATTAAGGCGTCCAATATCTTGCCATTGACATTTGGGAAATCATCTCAGGTTGTTGACCCCTACCCCAATATAAACTATTCTGGATTTTGCGTCTGTTCTGGCTAAGCAGATTAAAGTTGGTGTTATTTCCAAATAAGTATTTGACGTTCTGCCAATGAAAGCCAGCAGAACTCCATCAGACATTGTGCAGACACATTGTTAGTACTGCCTAATAATACTGGAGGGGCATAAATGCTCCGCAGGCTGGGGCTAACATAACGTCCAGAGGACATCTGTTGAATTCGATACAGAGATTAACCTGCAATCTTCTATCTGCAGTGGTTTTCCTGCCAGAATTAACACTCAGATTTATGCGTGACAGTCATCACCAGCGCCTGAATAAAATGGGCGATTGCTCGTTCGTCTGAAACTGCAAGCGTGATTTATTTAATTGCATTTACATCAAACAAACGCAAATCTTTGCAAGTCTGGAAAAGTTGATTCGTTCCGGTAACCCAATTCCGCCCACAGAATTTGTTTTCTGATTTTTATTCATTTACAGAATGTGCGTATCCCTGACTCGGGCCACATTTATAGCCCATCTAATTTCCTTGCAAATGTAGTACTAAGCTCTAAATTCTTGAACCACTGATCTGTCAGGGAGTGAATTAGTCATTTTGACGCAGTCACAATGAGAAGCTACAACATATGTACGTGTCACGATGGTCAGTGACTTGAAGCAGACGTTCCTGCTGGTGGTGTTCTCATCCGTCTGCCGACCTTGTCCGTCTAGGTGCCTCAGTCTTGTTTGGACAGTGTTCCAACAAAGAACAAAGAACAAAGAAATGTACAGCACAGGAACAGGCCCTTCGGCCCTCCAAGCCCGTGCTGACCATACTGCCCGACTAAACTACAATCTTCTACACTTCCTGGGTCCGTATCCTTCTATTCCCATCCTATTCATATATTTGTCAAGATGCCCCTTAAATGTCCCTGTCGTCCCTGCTTCCACTACCTCCTCCGGTAGTGAGTTCCAGGCACCCACTACCCTCTGCGTAAAAAACTTGCCTTGTACATCTACTCTAAACCTTGCCCCTCTCACCTTAAACCTATGCCCCCTAGTAATTGACCCCTCTACCCTGGGGAAAAGCCTCTGACTATACACTCTGTCTATGCCCCTCATAATTTTGTATACCTCTATCAGTTCGCCCCTCAACCTCCTTCGTTCCAGTGAGAACAAACCGAGTTTATTCAATCGCTCCTCATAGCTTATGCCCTCCATACCAGGCAACATTCTGGTAAATCTCTTCTGCACCCTCTCTAAAGCCTCCATATCCTTCTGGTAGTGTGGCGACCAGAATTGAACACTATACTCCAAGTGTGGCCTAACTAAGGTTCTATACAGCTGCAACATGACTTGCCAATTCTTATAATCAATGCCCCGACCAATGAAGGCAAGCATGCCGTATGCCTTCTTGACTACCTTCTCCACCTGTGTTGCCCCTTTCAATGACCTGTGGACCTGTACTCCTAGATCTCGTTGACTTTCAATACTCTTGAGGGTTCTACCATTCACTGTATATTCCCTACCTGCATTAGCCCTTCCAAAATGCATTACCTCACATTTGTCCGGATTGAACTCCATCTGCCATCTCTCCGCCCAAGTCTCCAGACAATCTAAATCCTGCTGTATCCTCAGACAGTCCTCATCGCTATCCGCAATTCCACCAACTTTTGTGTCGTCTGCAAACTTACTAATCAGACCAGTTACATTTTCCTCCAAATCATTTATATATACTACAAAGAGCAAAGGTCCCAGCACTGATCCCTGTGGAACACCACTGGTCACAGCCCTCCAATTAGAAAAGCATCCCTCCATTGCTACCCTCTGCCTTCTATGGCCTAGCCAGTTCTGTATCCACCTTGCCAGTTCACCCCTGATCCCGTGTGACTTCACCTTTTGTACTAGTCTACCATGAGGGACCTTGTCAAAGGCCTTACTGAAGTCCATATTGACAACATCTACTGCCCTACCTGCATCAATCATCTTAGTGACCTCCTCGCAAAACTCCATCAAGTTAGTGAGACACGACCTCCCCTTCACAAAACCGTGCTGCCTCTCACTAATACGTCCATTTGCTTCCAAATGGGAGTAGATCCTGTCTCGAAGAATTCTCTGCAGTAATTTCCCTACCACTGAAGTAAGGCTCACCGGCCTGTAGTTCCCGGGATTATCCTTGCTACCCTTCTTAAACAGAGGAACAACATTGGCTATTCTCCAGTCCTCCGGGACATCCCCTGAAGACAGCGAGGATCCAAAGATTTCTGTCAAGGCCTCAGCAATTTCCTCTCCAGCCTCCTTCAGTATTCTGGGGTAGATCCCATCAGGCCCTGGGGACTTATCTACCTTAATATTTTTTAAGACACCCAACACCTCGTCTTTTTGGATGACAATGTGACCCAGGCTATCTACACCCCCTTCTCCAGACTCAACATCTACAAATTCCTTCTCTTTGGTGAATACTGATGCAAAGTATTCATTTAGTACCTCGCCCATTTCCTCTGGCTCCACACATAGATTCCCTTGCCTATCCTTCAGTGGGCCAACCCTTTCCCTGGCTACCCTCTTGCTTTTTATGTACGTGTAAAAAGCCTTGGGGTTTTCCTTAACCCTATTTGCCAATGACTTTTCATGACCCCTTCTAGCCCTCCTGACTCCTTGCTTAAGTTCCTTCCTACTTTCCTTATATGCCACACAGGCTTCGTCTGTTCCCAGCCTTTTAGCCCTGACAAATGCCTCCTTTTTCTTTTTGACGAGGCCTACAATATCACTCGTCATCCAAGGTTCCCGAAAATTGCCGTATTTATCTTTCTTCCTCACAGGAACATGCTTGTCCTGTATTCCTTTCAACTGACACTTGAAAGCCTCCCACATGTCAGATGTTGATTTGCCCTCAAACATCCGCCCCCAATCTATGTTCTTCAGTTCCCGCCTAATATTGTTATAATTAGCCTTCCCCCAATTTAGCACATTCATCCTCGGACCACTCTTATCCTTGTCCACCAGTTCTTTAAAACTTACTGAATTGTGGTCACTGTTACCGAAATGCTCCCCTACTGAAACATCTACCACCTGGCCGGGCTCATTCCCCAATACCAGGTCCAGTACTGCCCCTTCCCTAGTTGGACTGTTTACATATTGTTTTAAGAAGCCCTCCTGGATGCTCCTTACAAACTCCGCCCCGTCTAAGCCCCTGGCACTAAGTGAGTCCCAGTCAATATTGGGGAAGTTGAAGTCTCCCATCACCACAACCCTGTTGTTTTTACTCTTTTCGAAAATCTGTCTACCTATCTGCTCCTCTATCTCCCGCTGGCTGTTGGGAGGCCTGTAGTATACCCCCAACATTGTGACTGCACCCTTCTTATTCCTGATCTCTACCCATATAGCCTCACTGCCCTCTGAGGTGTCCTCTCGCAGTATAGCTGTGATATTCTCCCGAACAAGTAGCGCAACTCCGCCTCCCCTTTTACATCCTCCTCTATCCCGCCTGAAACATCTAAATCCTGGAACGTTTAGCTGCCAATCCTGCCCTTCCCTCAACCAGGTCTCTGTAATGGCAATAACATCATAGTTCCAAGTAGTAATCCAAGCTCTAAGTTCATCTGCCTTACCCGTAATGCTCCTTGCATTAAAACATATGCACTTCAGGCCACCAGACCCGCTGTGTTCAGCAACTTTTCCCCGTCTGCTCTGCCTCAGAGCCACACTGTCCCTATTCCCTAGTTCTCCCTCAATGCTCTCACCTTCTGACCTATTGCTCCCGTACCCACCCCCCGCCATACTAGTTTAAACCCTCCCGTGTGACACTAGCAAACCTCGCGGCCAGGATATTTATGCCTCTCCGGTTTAGATGCAACCCGTCCATCTTATACAGGTCACACCTGCCCCGGAAGAGCTCCCAGTGGTCCAGAAAACGGAAACCCTCCCTCCTACACCAGCTGTTTAGCCACGTGTTTGTCTGCTCTATCTTCCTATTTCTAGCCTCACTGGCACGTGGCACAGGAAGTAATCCCGAGATTACAACCCTCGAGGTCCTGTCTTTTAACTTTCTGCCTAGCTCCCTGAACTCCTGCTGCAGGACCTCATGCCCCTTCCTGCCTATGTCGTTAGTACCAATATGTACAACGACCTCTGCCTGTTTGCCCTCCCCCTTCACTATTCCCTCTACCCGTTCGGAGACATCCTGGACCCTGGCACCAGGGAGGCAACATACCATCCTGGAGTCTCTTTCACGTCCACAGAAGCGCCTATCTGTGCCCCTGACTATAGAGTCCCCTATTACTATTACTCTTCTGCGCTTTGACACTCCCTTCTGAACATCAGAGCCAGCCGTGGTGCCACTGCTCTGGCTGCTGCTGTTTTCCCCTGATAGGCTACCCCCCCCCCCCCCGACAGTATCCAAAGGGGTATATCTGTTCGAGAGGGGGACAACCACAGGGGATTCCTGCACTGACTGCCTGCCCTTTCTGGTGGTCACCCATTTCTCTGCCTGCACCTTGGGTGTGACCACATTTACATAACTGCGATCTATGACGCTTTCCGCCACCTGCATGCTCCTAAGTGCATCCAATTGCTGCTCCAACCGAACCATGCGGTCTGTGAGGAGCTGCAGTTGGGTGCACTTTCTGCAGATGAAGCCATCCGGGTCGCTGGAAGCCTCCCGGACCTGCCACATCTCACAGTCAGAGCACAGCACCCCTCTAACTGACATTGCGTCAATTAATTAAAATTAAAATTTGTCTTTTTTTTTTTTTAATACTTTTTTTTTTTAATTGCAAAGTTACTGTCAACTATCTGTTTCCTAGCACTAGATTTCTAATAGAAATGCGATAGCTAACTATAATACTCTCCGATCTCTGGCTTAGATATCCTCTAAATTATAATTAAGTTATTATGTTTAATTAGTTCCCAAATACTCAAATTTTTTTTAAAATTTATGTTAGAATCCCAACCAGCCACTCAGGTCACAGCTTTTCTGTGATGTCGCTTCAGTTTCCCCCCAACACACACAATTTGAAAAAAGGTATAAAAGTAAAAATCACTTACTTGCCTTCTGAGTGTCTGAGATGTTCTCAGGTTCTCTCGCTGACAGAGACTGCTCCTCCACCACCGATCCTTGACCTGCACAATGCTAATAATATAATATGGCACTTACCTTACACCAATGGGTCTTATTATTAGGTTAGAGGAGGAGGGCGGGTGGGAGACACTACACGTGTAGTGTCTCGGGTTTCCTCTCCACCCGAATTTATTGGTTGGGGGGGGGGGGGGGGGGGACTTGCAAGAGGTCGAACTTCCGGTTCCCGCCTTATATAAAAACAAATAAAACTGAAAAGAAGAACAGACACGGGACCAGGCAAGGCTTTTTAAACTAACTACTCACCTCCCAGAAGGCCCCTGCGCACCGCTGCCGCCGAAATCCAAAGGGCTGCTCCTGGAAAGGTAAGTGGTTTTAAATGCACTACTCACCTCCAAGAAGGCCCCTGCGCACCGCTGCCGCCGAAATCCAAAGGGCTGCTCCTGGAAAGGTAAGTGGTTTTAAATACACTACTCACCTCCAAGAAGGCCCCTGCGCACCGCTGCCGCGAAATCCAAAGGGCCAAAAGGAAAATTGGCGAGTTCCTCTAGTGCACTGCGTAAATGAGACATACTTTTTCCACCCATTGTTATTTATGTGGGAAGTAACTGCTCCTGTGAGGGATGCCAGTCCAGCGTTTCCATGAAGGCCCTGGAGCTTCTTCAGTGTTGTTTGAGTTGCACTCATCTATGACCGCAGAAAATGCTCCATCACACACAGGACCTGCGTCTCATTGTCGGTATACAGATTTGGAGAGTCGTGAGATGAGTTAGTTGCCGCAGTCTTCCGAACCTCGAGCCTTCTCTTGTAGCCGCAGTATATATATATAGCTAGCTCAGGTCAGTTTTAGCATGAGTATTAGCAGCCAGATTGTTGGTAGGTAACTAAATGATTGTAATGCCATTTAATATAAAGGAACAAGGGTTCGAATCTCGTGTTGGAGAATGTTCATACCGTGAAATTGTGTGATGTAAATGTACCTACCACTTGCTGGCCCAACGCTGGATATTTTTCAGTATCCGCTACTTTTCAACATCGACATTTTCAGGAGCCAAGGAGCAACGAATGGTTTTGAGCATGGTGGTCATCAGTATAGATCATCACTTCTGATCTTCTCATAGAATAAGGTGAATTGGTGAAGTAGCTCACTTTTGTGCCTCGCATACTGCCCGGAGATTACTGCCTTGGAATGCAAATTTGTCCCCAACCATAACGAATCTCATCATTCGTGCCAGGTATAAGTCCAACGAGTGGAATTTTTTCCCAGCAGTTCCCACTGAAAGCAATTTTTTACGTTCTCTTTGATACACCACTGGTTTCATTGCTGTCTTAATCTCAAGGACACACATTCTCACCTCACCTTTGCAATCCAGTGCATTATTTGCGCATTTGAACCAACGGTGGTCCGAGGTCAGGAACTGAAGGATCCCGGCGGAATCCAACAGGGAGACAATGAGAAGGTGATTCCCAAGCAAGTGCCACTGTTGATGACACATTCCATCACTGTTCTGTTGATCGCATGGTAACTGGTGATGCAGTAAATGCCTGGTAAATGCCCTGCTTTTTGTGAACATGACATAGCTGGGTAGTTATCTATGTAATAAGGTGTGTGACAGTATTATTGTGGCACGGCAATTGACTTGCTGGAGAAGTGCGAAGTCCAAATTGGCATCTATTCTGGCAAATGGGTTTGTGATATCACAATGCAGATACCCTCCACCAATCGGGTATTGAGTCCACCTAGCCACTAAAATTATGCCGGAAACAGACTGTTTTCGTGGATCGTGTCCCATTTTGGAGCAACACCATCTGGTTATCCATCAGAATCCTTTCAGGTTTAACATTTGCATTTGGTGATTAAGTGCATCCTTTCTGAAAGAGATATAGCTTTTGACGCTAACGGGTTCAAGGGACACGGGGAAGGCGCGATGAGGGTATTGAAATGATGATCAGTCATGATCATAATAAATGGCGGAGCAGGCTCAAAGGGGCGAATGGCCTCCTCCTGCTTTTATTTTCTATGTTTCTATGTTATGGCTGCCAAGAGGCCAAAACTATCGGCAGGCCGGCATTTGCCAGAATATCAACTATGTCGGGCGGCTGGTTTAGCACAGGGCAAAATCGCTGGCTTTGGAAACAGCCCAAGGCAGATTAGCAGCACGGTTCAATTCCCGTACCAGCCTCCCTGAACAGGCGTCGGAATTTGGCGACTAGAGGCTTTTCACAGTAACTTCATTTGAAACCTACTTGTGACAATAAGGGATTTTCATTTCATGTAGTTTTCGGACACATCCAGGCTTCAAAATTAGAAGTTCTAAATAACTTCGACTGTGTGAGCACCTAAAATAAGACAACGTGCCCAAATCAAATACTGCACTACGATCAGACCTTTCAAGTCTACCTGAGACCTGTACATGTGCCAGCATACAATTGAGATGTGAAACTGTTTCGAATTCTATCGGAACTAGATTACTTTACAACGCGAGAAGAACATTATGAAAATATGGCAACGGCCACGGTTTGACATTAAGAGCACACCATAAGTACGAGTGAATGGCATTGTTGAATTTTTCGCCTGGTGTCAGCAAGATTCGGCTGGATCTCTCCGGTCGTGAGGATTCAATTTTCCCGCTGGAACCGCATGGCCTCAAGCAGGATTCCCTTTGGCGTGGGTTGATTGAACTAAAAGGTCCGGTTAACAAGCGGCTGTAGGATAGAATTTTGCCTCCTTTGAGTTGTGCACAGCTGGGAAACAGATGGCTGGGAGCATGTGTGTGTGTGTGTGTTGGGGGGGGGGGGGGGAGCAAAATGTGCCCTGGGAATCGCTTTTCCTGCCGGCGGTGTGAGGTGGTTTCAATTGGAAATCCCATTGACAAGAAGCACGCGTATAGAACCCATCTGCCAGTGGGCGGCGTGTGCCAAGAATCACGTGGTTGGGGCCTGGAGAATCGAGCCGCGACTATTCCAATTTAGAGATTTGCACTGTATGGCAGACAGTAAAATGCTTAGAATTGGTAAATTTCATGATGAGCATGTCCACTCTGTTGCACCCCCCCCCCCCCGCCCCCCCGGTCTGGTAACTGTGTCTTCACTTCTGAAAATAAATTCAGGTATCAATAGAATGCATGAATGATGTGCTCCGATGATTTTGCAATCACCATGCTTTCATAAGAAACAATGCGCCATCACGCATTTTATGTAAGCTGCACCGGATATGTGGAATGAAATACGACACTTTCTCTGCCGGTGTGATTCTCGGTCCCGCCGGCAATGAACACTTCCACGTGTGTTTCCCGGCGGCATGGGGTGGCTAGAATTCAAGGGTGGCTACAATGGTGGACAAGGAGAACACATGGCTGGCGTGGCGGAGAACTTGCCCCATTGTTTTTGTTCAGATGCCGATCGCAAGAACCACCAAGAATGTGACATTTGAACAGATCAGCGGCCATTGTGATTCACGTTTTCCGTCCGCAGTGCACCCTCCTGCGGTTTTACCGGCGGCTGGCTATGGTTAGGAACATAAATTAGCAGGAAGATAGACCCTCCACCAGTGAATCACGCCCCACTGAGAAGAACACGGGCCTGGATTCTCCGTTTCTGCGACTATGTGTTGATGCCAGCGAAGGATGTCTGGCGGTGTACAGCAGAAACATCGGGGCGACACCTGCATTGAATCAGCTGCTTTAAATGAATAGCATAGTCGCAACATGGAGCATAATCAATTCCTCGAATAACGTGGGTCCGTGATTGACTCATGAGGCTCACACGCCGCATCTGCACTTAAGCAGTCCTCCCCCCTCCGCCTCCGCACACAGCGTCCCGGCCAATAAGATGGTTGAAAGGAGAGAAGAGCCACGGTTCAGGGACGCTGAGCAGGAAACCCTCCTGGACGCCGTGGAGGAGAGAAGGATGACCCTATACCGCAGCCCGGGAGAAAGCCCTGCGCACCGCCATGTGTCGTGCCTGGATGTTGGTGGCAGAGGCATTCAGGGCCTTGGGCAACATTGCCTCGACGGGCATGCAGTGCCGCAAGAAAATCCACGACCTCCTCAGGGTGACCAGGGGCGTTGGCTGTTCATGCCCCTGGCACTAAACCTTCCCCTCTACACACCCGAAACCCGCCCCCTCCACCGAGGGTCGCTAAACACCCACCCTGCTCCTTATGCCAGCACCCATGCCATCTGCCATGGCCGGGTGCTTTCGCCATTGAGGGCAACGCCTACCAAGCCCCTGGGCTGCATGCGTTGGAATTTCTAATGGTGTAATTTTATGTGTTTCCCCAAACCCTCACCCCAGGAGAAAGCTAGGCATAATCTCCCGGAACAGGAGAAGACCGGAGGGGGACGAGCTGAATTGCGGTCCCACATCATGCCCGAGTAAGAGGACCCTGAACGTAGTCGCTGGCCCAAGGGAAACTGATGTCACCGGGGTGGAGTGCAGTAACGGACGATCAAGTGAGACACTGCTGAGTTTGGGGTTCCCATGACACGTATGTCGAGAACCACCCCCACACCCGTTCGCCCCACACATCCTCAGCCCGGCACACCCGTACCTACCTTACTATCGCGCCCCACACACCCCTCGCCCCCTCACCCCCTCAACACACGTAAACTCCAACAGCCGTGCCACGAAAGCCGAGCACTGATAGGTAGAGCAGCCCGAACACAAGTCCTCAACCCAAAACTCAGGACACCCCGGATCTCGGGTCAGAGGATGGCACTGTCTTTTCCATCACAGCCCTCTCTTACGCCCTGCGCCATCCTCGAGATTCTCACCTCGGTTGGGCACTTTCGTGAAGAGGCTCCTGGGATCACACCTGGTGCGCAGCACACATCACATCCTGCACAGCAGGTGGAGGTAGGGGCAACCCAGGGGCCATATGGTCATGGGCAAGCCGGCCATAGGAACCAGCTGCCGTGCAGACAGGTCCCGGGCTTATGTAACATCCAGTCCCAGGCACTGTGCAAATGCATCCCGAGACCCAGAGGCTACAAGTGGGGACGACAGCGAGTAGGTGCTGGTGAGCTGCCAGCACCTGCAGGTGCAGTTGGAGCAGTCCACCTGCGTGCAGGAGCAGGGCATGGTGCCAGCCCTGCATACCAGCAATGGGTACCGCACGGGTAGCATCTGCAGTGGAGGCACTGGGTGCGACGTTTTCGGCTATGTTTCAGTGTGTACAAGGCCTGAGGAATGCTGTGCACGTAGTGACCGACGCACAGGAGATGACTGCCCTCTCACAGGCATCCACGTGCCAGAGCGGCCTGGACATTGCAAAAGCGCTCCTCAACATGGTCCAGTCACAGCGAGCCATGGCTTGCAACGTTGGCGGCAGTGTCAGGCGCAGACACTGGGCGAGGAAGCCCAGTTCCAGAGTGATGTGGCCCAGTCCCAGAGGGAGATGGCCCAGTCCATGAGAGAGATGGCCCAGTCATTGGGTAATGTGGCACAGATCCAGAGGGTGGTGGGCAGTCGCAGCGTGGCGTGGTGCAGTTCCAGACGGATATGGTCCACTTCCTGTGCTCCATGGCTGGGAGCATGCAGATGCTGGTCGAGGCCAGAGCGGACTTCCATGACTGGCAGCCACAGATGGTATGGCCTCTGGAGATGGGTCCACCTGCACCCCGGATCAATGAGGTAGCCCTCTGGCATCCCAAGGGAGGAGGAGATGCTGGGTTCCATTCCGGTGACTCCCGCAGGAGAGGTATCGGACCATCGCAGCACCTCTGACACTGTCCCTCCTATCCGTAGAGCCTCCGGTGGCAAAAAGGCAGAAAGGGGCGGCACCACGTCTCAGTGGTCGGTCCCATCAAGTCTGGGTTGCCTCAGGAGATGTGCGCCAACGGGGATCCTTGTGACGTGGCAAAGATTCAGAGCAGGCTGCCTCCACTCCTGCTGTACCGTCTGGGGAAAGACATAGGCGTAGCATTAGGGCATTAGGGTCTGTAACGCCAGAACTTAGGCAGCATAAAAGTTCGCACGGGTGCAGGGCACATTTTAATTATAGGGGCTGGAGCGCAGACTATATGTATTTGTTCATAGTAAACACCTGTTACCGCCGTTACTACATGCCTCGGTACTCTATTAGATGTGTGTAGGGGCGGGCTGGCACGGGCTAGCCGAGGGAGGGGGGGAGGGGCGAGGGCCCAGTTCACGCACTGAAGGAACACCGTACTCTCTTCCCTACCCTTCTCCCCACAGGCGCCCCGAGCATCTCCAGCATACCCACCCCAGAGATTCGACGGAACCGTGCAATAGACTTGTCAGCTCACTTTCAGTGATCACCGTTGGCATGACTCAGACATTGTCATACGATACGAAGTACCGGAGATCACCACACTGCATTTTGTCATGATCCTCCATCCCATGGATCGTTCCGATATTATTTCCATCTCAGGGTCCCCACTTCGTAGCGCTTCAGGGTGTGTCAGCGGGCGGTTTGGTAAGGTGGGAAATGAGGGTCTGCGGGCTTGGAATGGGGTGTATTTTTCCATGCGCGGCACACCTCCTCCACCCTCTCCCTCATAGTCGGTGAACAGGAGGTGATGAGAGGGTCCGTGGGCATTTGCCCTGTTGTACACATTGTGCAGCCTCCCCCGCCTGCCTGGTCCCCATGTCCTACCCATCGTCCCCTCCCCAGTATCCTCATTGTCGGACGAGGCCTAGTCTTCCTCCTCATCCTCCTCCTCCAGCACATCACACCTCTGCTGCGTGATTGGTGAAGTCCGCAGCTGGCCGCCACATTGCGGGAGACCTTCTCAGCAACAAGCTGGAGAGCCTTTCCAGAGCAGTCCAGGCAGATGAACGGCACCTTCAGGCAGCAGAAGCACTGGTCAATCACAACACTTGTGGCTGTATGGCCATCATTTTAACGGGTGCCACATCTGTCTTTGGCTTCCGGATAGTTGTCATTAGCCATGTCTACAGTGGGTAACCCCTGTTACCTGGGAGGGAACCCATCAGCGTGGCGGGGGAGGGGTGCCCTTCAAAAAAATGTCCGGCATCACCGAGAAATTCAGAATGAAGGAATCGTGCACACTGCTCAGGTGTCGAGCGCAGGGATGTCCCATGCACAGCTGGTGGTCACAGTCCATTGTGTGGTACCCCTTTTGGTTTGTGTAGAGTGGCGTGTTATACGCCGGTGCCTGTCTGGCGACATGCATACCGTCGATCGCGCCTTTGACTAGGAACATTCTGGCTATGGCAGTGGAACCGCTGCACGGAAATCCTCGTGGGCTCGGTCCACATCGAAATGAATGAATTGCTCGGTTCGGTCATCTAGGGCTCCGTGTCATAGGCGTTCAGGGCGAACGTATCCTTGACGGTCACCGGGAGCGGATTCCCCCACGCTCTCACATACCCCTGCGCTGCCAGATGTGCCATTATATACAGATGTGTCGCACTGCCTCTCTGCTCAGCCGGATTCTACAAAGGCATGCCTGGTCTGCAGGTCCTCGAATAACAGGTGATGCCAGGACACACCAGACCTCATGTAGTGCCTCCTTGGCACATTCTCCTCCTCAGCCTGTTGGGTGGCCAGCCCTCCAGCCTCTATGGCTGCCACCTGCCTCTATGTAGCCTATTCCTCTGCAGCCCGTTCTGCTGCAACCCGTTTCTCTGCAGCCCGCTGTGCTGGCGGATGCTCTGCCCCCTCCTCTCCGTAGGTCTGCCGCGACCGCAGGGCATCTCCCAGTGCTGCGATCATTCCCAGGGCTGCCTCCATTGCTGGTAGAACGCCAAACGCCATTGACTGCAGGGGGTGAAAGGCAAACATGTTCCCATCGTGCATCCTCAGGTGCATGGAGTACAACCAGATTCCATGGGCTACACAGTGGACCCGGTTTACAGTGCATGCTCGTGCCCGCATGCCCACTACACCGCATCCACCATGCCCAGTCAGTGTCTGGCACCGTCGGTGCCAATATCTCAGCCCCGTCCCTACTTCCGTTGGCTGGCACCGCTCTCAGTAGGGCTGCTGTTGGTTTCGCCCTGGGTGGGCTCCGGTAAATGACGGCCGACTGGGCGTGGTTTTAGAGACGGGGTGGGGCGCTTAGTGGAGGGTGTGATGGTGCGGTGAGGGGTTCGGCGCACCCACACGGCCGGTGTTACTGTGCCGAACCAGGGGATAAGGTGGGCTCTCGGTGGGTGCGCAGCAAGATGGCTGCCGTAATGGCGGTCGGTGCATGGGCAGCGCCGTAGTGCTGTGGGACGGTGGGGCAGGGAACTCCGGCTGTGTGGCCTGTTCCTCCTCTCCACCGGCCATGGCAGCGGGCCCTCACCCCAGCCAGCACCGCCAGTGCCCGGGCCGGCAGCCGCAGTCACACAACTCCGTGTCCTTTGTCCTTCTCTCACGCTCAGCAGCCATTGCGCCACGTGCATGACTTGTGACACCACAAGCGAACCACGCTGTCGGGAACTCGGCCCGTCGGACATTAAATTTCGGAGGCCTCGGAGAATAGGGTGCCAGGCCCGGTAATGATATGCCTGCTGTTCTTGAACGCACCGCGGTGAGCCACGCATTTACGCCACATTCGGGGAGCCGGTGTATCCCGATTTCGCATCAAACCGGCGCATCCCGCGATTTTGGCATCAGAGGCTATACTCCGCCCAATCGCGTTTCGCGATTTCAGAGTCGGTGAAATTTGGAATCCCGCCCACTTTTGGGGAACTGGAAAATTCCGCACCACTTTATATCTTTACCAGGCACATCACAGTCCTATTACAGGACATAGCGATTCACTTTTTTGCCCAGCAGGACACCTTTGCTATCGCGTTTCCTAGTCGCTTTGCCTGGCTTCGAGCGGACTGTGGCGGAAACTGATTGTCCCGCCATCAGAAAATGGCATGGCGCCGAGTAATACCTGGTTGGGAACTGAAGAATACAGGTCCTCCATCCCTTTTCTCTCGCTATTTAAGACTGACTGGATTCTGTGTTCTGGCTGCCTTGTATTAGTCTGCCGCGCTCCATTCCCTGCTGTAGGAACACTGGACTGGATTCACTGTTTGAGAGAATAAGTGCAAAAATTGGGTTTGTGTCAATGTTGGTCTATGACCACGGGAGCGGATCTGCTCCTGGAGCAATTCAGGATCCTTTAATGAGCTAAACCAGCACCACTTGGAACACGAACGATTCCAATGTAAAACGGTGTCTAATTAACTCTGATGAGAATGTGCACTCAGAGGCAGACACGCTGCAGCCGTATAAAAGCACTCGACTCCCCAGACACGAAAATTCCAGCCAACAAGATGGCAACGTGAAGAGCGGCACACCATTTTGCAGCTGCGGCGCTCAAAACCATTTTGGATGCTGTGGAAGAGAGGCGTAGCACTCAGTTCCCCGTGGTGGAAAGGAGGCTGCACCCGCTGCCGTACAGTTTCCGCAGGTGGCCGAGGCATTGGGCACCTTGGACCCTACCACCGCAGGACGGGGTAGACGCGCCAGAGAAAGCTGCACCAACTCCTCAGGACGGCCATTGTGAGTAGCCGGATCCATGCTCCTGACAACAACTCCGCCCCACAAACATCCCTACCACCCAGCTGGATGGCGACCAAAACCAACAGGCCGGCGGCTGCTAGCACCCCAAACTGCACCACATGCCATCATCCATACAACCAGCCATGGCAGGGTGATCTGGTCACAAATGCAACCTACTGCCAATGCTCTGATCTGGCGCCATTCAACTGCTTAACACTGTGCATTTTCTGTCCCACACCCCCAAGCTCATGGCAGCATCTGGTGCGTACCACACATGTGCGTTCGGTGGAGGTCAGAACCGCTGAGGCAGCTGACGGTGGGAGCGTAGCGGACCCCAGGCATTAGCGGCCGTCCAGACAACTCCGGGGCTTCTGGACACGGTGGTCGCATCGATGCTCGAGGTCCAGGCACAGAGCTCGGGATTACATAAAGTATTACCAGCAACCTGCCAGCGCCTGCAGCTGTAGTTGGAGGAGTCCAACAGCCTGCAGATGCAGGAAGCCGTTCAGGACTTGAGTGCAGCCAGGCAAATGCCGCATGCACGGCGTTCACAGTGGATGCCTTCGGGCTGAAGGTATCGACCACGGGCCAGGTTCTCCAAGGCCTGGGACACTTTGAGTGAGTGGTGGCCGAGGCACACCACAGGATGCCCGTTCAGAGACAGCCTAGTACCAGCGTCACCTGGACATTTCAGCGGCGCTTCAGAACTTGGTCCAGTCGTAACGGGTCATGTTTGCTGTCGTTTAGGGCACTGTCTGTGTGGTGGATGAACTGAGCCTGTCACCGAGTGATGTGGCGGACTCCAAGAGGGCGATGGCCCAGTCCCTGTGCTGCATGTCGGCGAGCATTGAGGTTCTGGTGGAGACAGGAGCTCGCCTGTATTTCTGGCACTGTCAAGGGACCGGGCGAGACCAAGAAACCCCTTCCGTTCGCACTCCCGATCCAATGAGTAACCTGATGCGAGCAGCATCCCGTGGGAGGATGAGCTGATGGGGCTCACACCGGTGATCCTTGTGGGGAAGCACTGGAGCTGCACAGCACACAGACTCCGCCTCCTGTCTTTGGCGCCTCCGATCAGCAGCGGGCCGAACAAGGTGGCACAGCGCCACCTGAAACACCTCAAAGCATGCGGGAAACGTCCATGCATGGTCGCTTCAGGAGACCCTGACCACTTGAGAAGTGATCGCACCAGGCAGCATCCACCCTGAAGATCACACAGATGCAGCGTTTTGGCCAATACGACCAAAGCGTTAGACACCACTGAAATTGCCATGCGTACGGAGCACACCGGTTGGAGTTAGAGGCTAGGGCGGAAATCTTAGAAACATGTTCACATGTTCACAATGAACATCTGTTCACAACTTTCAACCTGTCTCGCAGCTTTGTGAGAAATGTCAGGGATGTGGGCTGGCTGCAGAATGGGCGCTGGTGAGATGGGTGGATGCTGGAGGTGGGCAATAGCAGGGTCCACAGGTAGGCCATCACGCACCATCCTGGAACAGCGCCTCAACCATATACATCTCCACCGCAACTCATCCCGTGCCTACCGCTGCTATCCCAAGATTTTCTCGTGACCGTGTGACATAATGCCCAGCACCCATGGGCGGATCATACAAGTGGACGGGGAAGACGCACATTGGACAGGATTCAGAAGTTGTCAAACAATGCGCAGCATCACAACTAATCACAGAGTGGGTCACCATCAGCTTTATTCAATGGACAGACCTCCACTTGCGGCCAACCCAAGGGATGCAGTCCGTAGTGAGGAAGGTAGAAAATCACAAGGGGCTTCAGGTGCCCGAGGGTGTGGAGTGTTGGAGGGGCGGGTGCTTTGGTACACGGAGGGCGGGCATGAGGGGGAGTGGTCATCTGCGGTTGGGGTGGAGTTTGTGGGTAGGACAGGATGTTTGTTCATTCGCCTGGCCCATGAGTCCATAGTTTCGGAAGCTATTAGTCCACTGGCGGCCCACACGCACACGCACACATTGCGTGGGTTCCTGTACCTGCCCAAGCCCCATAGCCTGTCTATCGCGGTCGGACTAGGACTGGCATACATCCCCTGTTCCAGAAAGTACCCCTCTGCTGCAACATGTTGTGCCGGAAGAAGCAGAACATCACAATGTGCGAAAGTCTCCTCGCGCTATACTGGAGCCCCCCTCCAGAGATGTGTAAGCTCATGAGCCACATCTTCAGAATAACGATGCACCACTTGATGGGTATTCATAGCGGGTCGCGCATTTATCTGTGCCCGCCCCTCCCCCCTGAAAGACGTATCAGCTATGAAAGAAGTGGGTACAAGTGGGCACCGGGAATGTGTTTAGAACCGCCAAGTGGAACATGTTGAAAGTGCCGTGCATGCTGCATCGGTACGGGGCACAGACCTGAATGTTGTGCATATCGTGGTCACACAGCAGCTGCATGGTAATCGAGTGACCACAATTCAGTAAGTTTTAAAGTACTGGTGGACAAGGATAAGGGTGGTCCTAGGATGAAGGTGCTAAATTGGGGGAAGGCTAATTATAACAATATTAGGCGGGAACTGAAGAACATAGATTGGGGGCGGATGTTTGAGGGCAAATCAACATCTGACATGTGGGTGGCTTTCAAGTGGCAGTTGAAATGAATACAGGACCGGCATGTTCCTGTGAGGATAAATACGGCAATTTTCGGGAACCTTGGATGACGAGTGATATTGTATGCCTCGTCAAAAAGAAAAAGGAGGCATTTGTCAGGGCTAAAAGGCTGGGAACAGACAAAGCCTGCGTGGAATATAAGGAAAGTAGGAAGGAACTTAAGCAAAGAGTCAGGAGGGCTAGAAGGGGTCACGAAAAGTCATTGGCAAATAGGGTTAAGGAAAATCCCAAGGCTTTTTACACGTACATAAAAAGCAAGAGGGTAGCCAGGCAAAGGGTTGGCCCACTGAAGGATAGGCAAGGGAATCTATGTGTGGAGCCAGAGGAAATGAGCGAGGTACTAAATGAATACTTTGCATCAGTATTCACCAAAGAGAAGGAATTGGTAGATGTTGAGTCTGGAGAAGGGGGTGTAGATAGCTTGGGTCACATTGTGATCCAAAAAGACGAGGTGTTGGGTGTCTTAAAAAATATTAAGGTAAATAAGTCCCCAGGCCCTGATGGGATCTACCCCAGCACACTGAAGGAGACTGGAGAGGAAATTGCTGAGGCCTTGACAGAAATCTTTGGATCCTCGCTGTCTTCAGGGGATGTCCCGGAGGACTGGAAAATAGCCAATGTTGTTCCTCTGTTTAAGAAGGGTAGCAAGGGTAATCCCGGGAACTACAGGCCGGTGAGCCTTACTTCAGTGGTAGGGAAATTACTGGAGAGAATTCTTCGAGACACGATCTACTCCCATTCGGAAGCAAATGGACGTAATAGTGAGTGGCAGCACGGTTTTGTGAAGGGGAGGTCGTGTCTCACTAACTTGATAGAGTTTTTCGAGGAGGTCACTAAGATGATTGATGCAGGTAGGGCAGTGGATGTTGTCTATATGGACTTCAGTAAGGCCTTTGACAAGGTCCCTCATGGTAGACTAGTACAAAAGGTGAAGTCACACGGGATCAGGGGTGAGCTGGCAAGGTGGATACAGAACTGGCTAGGCCATAGAAGGTAGAGAGTAGCAATGGAAGGATGCTTTTCTCATTGGAGGGCTGTGACCAGTGGTGTTCCACAGGGATCAGTGCTGGGACCTTTGCTCTTTGTAGTATATATAAATGATTTGGAGGAAAATGTAACTGGTCTGATTAGTAAGTTTGCAGACGACACAAAGGTTGGTGGAATTGCGGATAGCGATGAGGACTGTCGGAGGATACAGCAGGATTTAGATTGTTTGGAGACTTGGGCGGAGAGATGGCAGATGGAGTTTAATCCGGACAAATGTGAGGTAATGCATTTTGGAAGGTCTAATGCAGGTAGGGAATATATAGTGAATGGTAGAACCCTCAAGAGTATTGAAAGTCAAAGAGATCTAGGAGTACAGGTCCACAGGTCATTGAAAGGGGCAACACAGGTGGAGAAGGTAGTCAAGAAGGCATACGGCATGCTTGCCTTCATTGGCCGGGGCATTGAGTATAAGAATTGGCAAGTCATGTTGCAGCTGTATAGAACCTTAGTTAGACCACACTTGGAGTATAGTGTTCAATTCTGGTCGCCACACTACCAGAAGGATGTGGAGGCTTTAGAGAGGGTGCAGAAGAGATTGACCAGAATGTTGCCTGGTATGGAGGCATTAGTTATGAGGAGCGGTTGAATAAACTCGGTTTGTTCTCACTGGAACGAAGGAGGTTGAGGGGAGACCTGATAGAGGTATACAAAATTATGAGGGGCATAGACAGAGTGGATAGTCAGAGGCTTTTCCCCAGGGTAGAGGGGTCAATTACTAGGGGGCATAGGTTTAAGGTGAGAGGGGCAAGGTTTAGAGTAGATGTACGAGGCAGGTTTTTTACGCAGAGGGTAGTGGGTGCCTGGAACTCGCTACCGGAGGAGGTGGTGGATGCAGCGATGATAGTGACATTTAAGGGGCATCTTGACAAATACATGCATAGGGTGGGAATAGAAGGATACGGACCCAGGAAGTGTAGAAGATTGTAGTTTAGTCGGGCAGCATGGTCGGCACGGGCTTGGAGGGCCGAAGGGCCTGTTCCTGTGCTGTACATTTCTTTGTTCTTTGTTCTTTGTTTGAGTGGAACCCCTTTGCGTTCATAAAGGAGATCCTCCCATGCGCCAGTCCTCGTCGGAGACGTGTCTCGTCGATCACCCCCTGAATCTGGGTCATTCCGCAACACTGCACTCCGCAACATACCCTGCCTCGTCTGTGCACGGGCACTCGATCCTGCCGGGAGGGGTACCGGTGGCTGGCACGACCCATGCCTGAAGTAAACTCATTGCTTCCTAACCGGCACCTTTCTCTGCTGAATACCATAGACGGCCGTTCGTGGCACTGTTGGTGCACGACCACGGATTGTTGGGAGGGTGGGGGATGTAGCTGTAGTGGAGATAGAGAAAGGGGTAAGGGTAGGGGATGGACTCGGTGCGCCCCTATGCCCGGTGTCGCTGTACACAACCTTGTTCCATGGTGGGTGGAAAGTGGGTTGTGTAGCAGCATTTATGTCCTGCACGACGCAGAAGTGGCGTTATGTGCTTGGATACCCCGGTCCTGGGATACGCCCAACCCTGTGGACCATCCTGTGGTCACCCTCGCTACTACCCCAGGTCTGGAAGACGCACCCACCCAACAGCCATGCCAGTGGCAGCTCGCGGTCGTCCCTCTGGGAACAAGACCTACCTCCTCTCTCTCAGTCAGCATAAATGCCGTATCTTTGCCGGATTGTTAAAACCACATTTAAATCACCCTGTCCGTGGTTCCCATTGGCGGAGATGGAGCATCGTGGGAGCTACAGTGAATACTGTGATAGGCCGGTAATGAAATGCCAACGGCGTTTAGTGTAGGTGCGGCGTAGAATGCATTCACGCTGCTCTCGGGGCACCATGGCATGGCGTTGCGTTTTGTGATCGGCGCCCATCTACATTTTTGACTGATGCACGGTTCTCCACCCGATCGCAATAACTTATATGCGGTCACGTGCCCGAACAGAATGTGTACACCCATTTTCATATTTTCGAATACACATAGAAGCAAGGAAGAATGCGAATACGAAACATGTGAGGAGCCATTTTGCAGCTCCTCTTGGTCCCATTGTTCACCGGGGAGACATTTTATGAGGCACGAATTTTCATCTCACCGGCCAGCATGGCGTCATGAAATTACCGATATCCCTAGTCAGTCAATGCTCACATTCTCCCGGTCAGGAATGATGTTCCAGGGACTAATGTTTTTTTTTAAAATAGATTGAGAATTACAGTTAATAGCTTAAGAATGCCGTGACACAGTAATATGACTTCACATTTTATAACGTTTACTCCATGAAATGACACAAATAAACATACGTATACGAATAGTTTATTTTTAATTTTTGTAGGATTTCTATTAGTTTAATAAGAATATAAGCACCTATTTCTTTTTCATAATTATACATTTCATATTCGATTAAATTGCATTCATTTTACCAAACCGTTTTGCACTTAGTTTCGAATACTTTTTGGTATTTCCATGTCAAATATTGCTAACGTGGTCATATAGATAGACCATCTCCAGTTGCCATGCTCAATTGTCGTGGGGGGTTCTTAAATCTATCACTAGCAGTAAATCATGTCCTAATTGTTCCTCTACTCACAATCATGTAAATAGAAATATCTTCAAATCGTTCGATAGCGGAAGTATGTATCTAGTGCAAGGGATAATATTTTAGAAGACATTGCACTGTGACAGTTCGCAATTCCAGGCAACCGATTTCCTCTGCTCAGCACACAGAAACACGGTTGACTGATGTTCACTGATGGCAATCACCTCAAAATTGTCGCCTTCTGCCGTCTTCCCGAAGACAAGGTGAAATATGTTGTGCAGGATTCTCGGTTTCTGAGATGAAGGGCTCAATTCACCGATTTTAAGTCGAAGTGCTGAGGCTAGTGTGGGAATATTTGCGTTTTACGGAAGGAAAAAGGGCGCAACAGCTGCACCGCTCCAGCAACTTTAAATTGCTCAGCATCTTCGCCACGTGGAACACAATCAATTCAATGCAAAACGGCCCCGGCTTCTCCGAGTCCGTTATTGCCTCACATGAGGCTCACATGCCGCAGCAGCACATAAACGATCCACCCGCCCACACACCATCGATCCAACAAGATGGTTGGAAGGAGAGCAGCGCCACGGTTCAGGGACAACAAGCTGGACACCCCCTTGGCCGCCGTGGAGGAGAGCCAGATTACCTAAAACCCGGCAGAGGAGGAAAGCCGCCTGGTGCCGCCATTCACCATTCCAGGGCGTAGGTGGCAGATGCCGTCAGCGCGATGGGCCACGTTGACCGGACGGGCCATCAGTGCCGTAAGAAACTCTACGACCTCCTCAGGGAGGGGTGGGGGGGACAGGGTGAGTTGGCGCACATCCGTGCCACACACACGTTAATCTTTCCGCAACCCCCCTCTCCCCCCCCCCCACCCGGAGGACGGCCGAACCCCCACCCCCTCCCACATGTCAGCAACCATGGGCGGGTGCCTTAACCGCTCAAGCCATCACCTACCCAATCCACGTGCTGCGTGCGTCTACCAGTGTCTGTGTTTGCGTTTCCTGCCCCCACCCCATGAGAAGACGGTACACAAACGCCAGGAGCGGTGGAATACCGGAGGGGGACCAGGAGACATGCGGCCCCTCACCATGGCATAGTAGAGGGCACTGACCTGGTCGGCGGCCCAGAGGAGAGGGAGGTCATCAAGGTGGAGGTCGGGGGCGGGCGAGCAAGTAAAACTCTGCTTAGTTACGGATCCCCATGAAACTTTGCGGGCACCTCTCCCCACACAGTAGCATAATGAGGGCAGCACAGTAGCATAGTGGTTAGCACTATGGCTTCACAGAGCCAGCGTCGCAGTTTGGATTTCCGCTTGGGTCACTGTCTCTGCAGAGTCTTCACGTTCTCCCCGTGTCTATGTGTAAGATTCCTCCGGGTGCTCCGGTTTCTTCGAACAGTCCAATGATGTGCAGGTTAGGTGGATTTGCCGTGTTAAATTTCCCTTAGGTTAGATGGGGTTGCTGGGTGATGGGGATAGGGTGGAGTGGGCTTAATTAGGGTGCACTTTCCAAGAGCCGGTGCAGACTCGATGGGCCGAATGGCCTCCTTCTGCACTGTAAATTCTATGATTCTATGATTCTACACCCCACAAACCACACATCACTCACCAATGGCACCCGTCGGCCCACTCCCTCAATGGCGACTTGGTAGCCCGGTGCTTATTAGTTTTGCTTCGCAATGCCGTGGCCCCAGGATCAATTTCCGGCTTGGATAATTGTCTGCGGAGTCTGCACGTTCTCCCTGTGTCTGCGTGGGTTTCTTCCGGGCGCTCCGATTGCCTCAAATAAGTCTCGAAAGACGTGCTTGTTAGGTAATTTGGACATTCTGAATTCTCTCTCTGTGTACCCGAACAGGCGCCGTAATGTGGCGATTAGTTGCTTTTCACAGTGACTTCATTGCAGTGTTAATATAAGCCTACTTGTGACATTAACGGATGTTCAATGAAATTGAAAGGCGCATCCCCCTCACCCTTACCCTCCTCAGCCCACACCCCGTCACCCCCCTCAACTCCCTCAGCCCACACCCCTTCACCACTGTAGTACCTTCTAAACCAGTGTTCCTTTAACCGGTACACGATGGACAAATGACCACACAATATGTTTAATACTGTAAAAATTTATTACACATATAGAAAGTAAATGGCCTCCTTACGCACTGTAGAGATTCTATAATTCTATATTTGACATGACCATCCTGATAAATTAGCTGCTAGTTTGGAACGCATTGGTGCTCCAGAGCTAGACAACCCTTTGAATGGGCAGGAACAAGTGTGAAATTGAGTCATTGTTTGCTGCCAATGGCTTAATGGGACAAAACTATGAATGTTCCGCATCTAATCACGAAATAAAAATTGGTATTCATCATTTGACTTACGCTTGGTCTCCAACGCTCAGATTAAAGTACTAGAAACTCATTGGTTAAAATATAGTTCACGGAAAACCATTGGAAATGCAAATAAAATACGTGCGGTGGAGAATGCACTGAATTGGTGAATAAATCAAGCAGATTAATTATGTATTCTCAAAGCTGAAAAACTGGAGCAAATTTACCTGTCTCCTTGTCAGTCGTGTTTCCTTCTATAAAACAACAACATTACCGTTTAAAACACAACACGAGAACTTCCAAGTTCAACGCCAACCGTTTAAATTGAAAGAACAGAAGGATCTCTCGTGCGACAAGGTCGGCTGATCATGCTTATCAAATTCCGGAAGGAAACATTCCTGCCCTTCCTCAGTAAACGAGTTGAAGCCGGCGTGTGATATGCAGCTGTAGCTTTCACGCGCATTTAAATTACGTATTGCAAGAACAATCGTGTTCATGCTTTAGACATTGAAGACCCAGGTTACCAATATAAGGTTCTGAAGCAATTGATGAATCCTCCATCTTGTAACATAAGGAAAACTATCCGTAGATGTATTTATAACATGTACTTATGCTTTTTTGCAAATAAATAGGCGTGAATGGAACACTCAATTATCTTACGAATACGACATTATGTTTCAATTCGGACGAAATGCAAAATTGCCAATAGCACAACGCGAACACACAAAAACACACACACACATGTAAATATACATATAATGCACCAACCTGTCCATTGAAGAACTTTACTTAACATATTTAGTTCTGAAATGTAAAATAACACACCTTTCCAAGATTTCTTATATATCGCTAGCACGTCTCATTTGAGCAGCTAAAATTCAAAAGCAAACTATTCTCCATATTTATATATGGTGTGAGTTTGATTCGTTGAATTGATATCCACTTCCCTAGGAATTGATACTTGTAACAAGTCCAGATGGATGTCCCATCCGAGCACACTATAGCAGCAACTCCGATAAACGTTTAAAAACGAATTTTCTGTGAAAGTCTATATGGAAATCGTGAAAACGTGTTCTTTTCCAGTCTGCGGAATTAACTGTTTCCGATCGAAACAAGGGCAATTAGGCTATCTTTTCATACGTCTGTGCAATGACGATTTCACAGTTGGAGCGAGCACAATACTGGTTACGTACTTCTAATCCGCGTGGTGGGGGGGGGGGATACTTTAAGTAATATTACATGGCCAGTGTTCGATATATTAAGTGTTGGGGTCGTTTAAGAAATGCATACTGCGAAATAAAATGATTTGCAGAAATGATTAGTCTGCAAACAGTATCATCAATATTCTGAAAAATGAGTGAAATGTCCGCCAGCAATTTTTTGAAGAAGTTCCATCTAAATTCCACCTAAAGAAACAATATATGGTTACACTATTGTACTGAAGACATATTTAGCAAACTGAAACAGTGAAGTAACACAATAAGGCTAGTAACTAGTCATGATATAAAGGCTTTTCCTGTGTGAAAGCGTGTGGAGAACTGTTCTGTGTCAGGTAAATATTAATTAATCTTGTCAAGATTATGTATTATTTTGATCTACGTTTTGGTTCAGTTCTTAAGCAAGTATGTTAAGTGAATAATCAGCAATAACATCGTGTTTTGGACATCTTCACTGAACCGGATGGGTACCTTATTTTGGTAGAAAAATAAGAGATCCTCCCGGTAGGTTTTTATGAACATGTGTACACAATTGTGAACATCAACTGTCGTATTACACACCTTACACCATGACTAATTAACCACAGTGAAATTTCATACGGAACCCGATGCAAGTTGCAATGTTTTGTCTCGGGGCACGACAGGCTTAACCTCTTGCCACGTAATCTCAAGAAATGATGATAGAGCAGTCCATCCATTTTTTTGTCTGAAATAGAAGACTGGCGATGAAAGATGTAGGTCAACATTTAGGAGGTCATTTAAACATGCGAGTCCATGAATCTAGGTTTAGGTTTCGATTTATTGTCACAGATAACGAGGTAGAATAAAATGTATTGTTCTGCACTCAGACCAGACAGATCGTTTGATCTATGATAAAAATAGGACACACGATCAGTACACAATATAAGTTGCTCGACATTTGCATCAGGTGAAGTCTCCGGATTGTGACTCTACACAGCAGAGAAGATGCGTGGAGAGATCAGTTCAGTTCATACGGCCATTCAGGTGTCTGTTAGCAGCAGACAATAAGCTGTTTTTGAATCTGTTAGCACGTATTTTCAGAAGTTTGTATCTACCGGATGGAAGAGATTTGTCGAGACAATAATCTGTATGGGAGTGGTTTTTGATTACGCTGCCAGCTTTCCCAAGGCAGCGGGAGGGGTAGACACAGTAAATGGATGGGAGACGGATTCCCTTGATGGACTGGCCTGTGTTCTGGACTCGCTGTAGTTTCTTGAAGTCTTGGAAGGAGCAGTTGCCATTCCAAGCTATGATGCAGCCAGACAGGATGATTTCGATGACGCAACTGTAAAAATTGATAAGAGTTAAGGGCCTCACTAAGAATCAATTAACTCTCCCTACCCCAATAACATCAAATTTGGGTGGTTCCCAACGATGTGCAGCAGAATACCTCCCGAGAGTTCCCAGTAAGGTTTAACGCGCGAAATTGTCCCGAAATCCTAATCCTGACCTCAAGATTGCAGAACCCCTCTTGAGCTGTTTCCACACACTCGCGTTCCGATCATAAATTGACCCCGAGCCGACCCCCACCAAATTGCAGGTCGACGCCCATCCGTGTCCGGCTCCGCATTTCCTCGATGTCTCAACCCGAACTCAGGTCCTCCGATCACTCCTCAAAATCGCATCCACTTTCGTTAGAGATTTGTAATCTGGTTTTCCTTACCTGGGACGTTTAAGCTCAACTGTTTTGCGGCAGCTAATGCCTTAACATGATGTGCGTGTCTTCTTGCGCTCTACTGGTCTTGAGGCTGAATGCCATGATCCATGCGCTGGCTGAAAAATCGGCCGGCTTGTGTCAGGAGTTGCTCGCCAGACAGGAATTAATCACGGATCGTCTATCACATTCCTTTTCATTTCAATTGAAACTTCATGACCTGCAAATACTTCGCACTTTCTAAAGCCTATTTGCTGTTGGGCGAATGCGAAATAGTTTTAAATGATGGGATAAGGGAATTTTTAATTAGATTCCCTGTAATTATATTCTACCTTTTTGTGACATTTTTAATCATACGTCTGAAAGTGATATTCGGTGTTCGAGAAGACTGAAAATTTAAAAAAACGTTAATGGACAGGAAACATGCCCTCCGATATTTAAACAATTCGTGCTGCCGTTAAATTCGACATTTTCTTCGCCGCACAGAAATACATAAGTAAATAAGAGACAAGTGATACCAAAACTTCTCTCAGAAATCGTCTATGTGCAAAAGACAATGAAGATATACCCCTTGACATTGTGTTTTTAAAGATTTTGTTACTAGGCTTTCTCTGCAAAATTTATATTCAATCTAAATAAAACCTTCCACGATTTGGGTGACAATGATCTTCCGAACAATTGTTTCGAAATGATGCGACTATTGCAATATTGATGCCTCGTCTTGAGTTTCTTAATATGCCAATTAGGCACCAAAGGTATTTTGTGCTGCTACAGCGTTACACATTGATGATTCTTGAACTGATCTAAAGACTTCAAACTCCATAATAAGGTAACCCTGAGTTGTATCAAAAATGCACGCTGTGTCGCAAACGTTCACACCATCTTAAAGACAGGGTTCTCTGAGTGGGAAATAACGAAGTTCAACAAACTGGACACATATGGTCAACGGATCGATAGATAGATAGATAGAAAGAAAGATAGATAGATGGACAGATAGATAGAAAGATAGGTAGATAGAAATATATATATGCATAGATATATAGATGGATAGATGGATAGATAAAATAATAAATAATAGATATGTAGATAGATATATAGATAGATATATATCGAGCTAGATTTGAAATCCATTGCCTGTGTTAGCAAACGGGAATGAGAACAACAACAACAATATGGACGTTTGAACGTCTGCAACGAGACAGACCTTGTTAGATACATTTTCAAGCAAATAACACTTTATTCTTACCACTTTCTTTAGCTTCCAACTGTACATCTGATGAGAATGCATAAGTAAGACAATTGAGGAAGTGTACCATTGTTGCCGCAATGGCAGCCTTGTTAGATTCCGAATGACATCTGGCTGGGCTGTCTATTACTTTAGAATGCTCTGTAGATTCGAGGATATCAACTTGATATCTGCTGTAGGAGAATTACTGCAGGCCGAATGGACTAGTTGGATATTTTTTCTGGTACCGTGCGCACATTACCTTGATTCCGTGTGTTTACGTGTCTCCATATATTCTTTCATTTCATGTCATTTGCGAGTAGATCGGTCACGTTCATCAAGGAGGTAATAAAGTTGTACAAAGGCCAATATCGTATGTGTGATGATATGCTCACGGCTAATTTGTACATCTTATTAGGCATGACATCCGATCACTCGGTGACATTGGAAAATAAATCACGTCACCATGTGATCTGGGAGTTGGTAGTGCTGGGAAATCGTCGTATTTGCAATAGTACCACAAAAGTTGTTTAGTTGTAGTTGTTTATTAGTTAATTTACCCTGGCTATCTTACCACACAGTTGGTTTGCAATAAATTATTTAAAACGACCTGCTCTGTAGCTCGATAATCACTTCGGCCAATCGACAGAACAGGACATGGTACCAGGATTGATAATTTAACAAGAACTTGAAGATTCTGTACAAGAAAATTCGAAACACTGCATATAACTCTGCAGGATATGAAAAAAGAACGAATCATTGCGACTAACCTCTCAAGCTTCTGGCATCTTGTGCTCAACACGCGGTAAACCGTCCAAGCATGGAATGGAAGATATCAAGGCAACGCCACAAGATTGGTTTACTGGTAACTTAGTCAAAAATTGGAGGGTGTTTGAGGAGCAGTTCAAAGTTTACGATGCAGCCCTTGGTCTGCAGGCAGAGTCCGATGAGAGGTGTATTGCGTTGCTGCTCACTGTACAAGCCCCCAAGCAATTGACATTTTCATTATGTCTGCATTTGAAAATTAGGATGACGGCAAAAGCTTCGAATAAGTGCTGAAATGATTCCATCAGCAATTCTCCCCCGAAAAAAACAAAACCTTCAAGCGCTAGATTCCGGACGTGCACCCAAAATGTGGGAAATGCATTTGATAGCTTCCGCACAAACTTTTGATTTAAAGCGCAGTCGTGCAACTTCAGCACAGTCTGGTCGTCAATGGTACGAGACTAAATAGTTTTTGGAATCTCCAATAATAACATGGGCGAGCAGCTACTGCGGGAAACAAACATGCAACTTAAAAGTGTCATTCAACCATGTCACGCTAGTGAGCTTGCTGTATAGCAGCTCAGCATGTTAAATCTCCATAGTTTTGGCACGAAGGCAGAAGAGGCAGCAGACATCATTCGTGTGGTGACGCAGTTGTGATGTTCTTTGATTATGCTCATCCTGGATTTTCATGTGTTCGCGTGAACAAGTAACACTAGACTTCCTTTTACAACAAAACTATGTACTACTAACACTACTCTAAAGGATTATTATTATGTCTAAGATTAATACAGTTGGAAATAATGGTCTAACATTAACTTATACTAATAAACAACAGAACTACTCTAATATGCGACTGCTATCAACTCCTTACTGACACCTTCCGCTGGAACACATGGTGTGTCTGGGACACGTGACTGCATACTCGCACCACCAGCTGGTCGGATGCAGTCCAACGGTAAAATATATAACTTATAATAGACATACTTATGATAATAGTCTACTAAAATTATATAGAGATAATAGTCTACCTATCATCACATCCTCCTTTTTTGGAAATGATATAGAATCATAATCATGTCCATTGGCACTATGTACATATGCATTGATGTCGATCATTCAAAACTGCATGCATGCAAAAGTGACTGTTCATCAGTTCAATCGATCAAGTTTCTAACTGTTTCCCCTGCTCAAGCGCCTTTGTTTCAGGAAGAGTTATTTTTGCTGTGTTTGTTGTATTGAAGTATGTGTTGACGTCTTGTATTATTTGCTCTATTTTTTAAGAACCATTGACTTCTTGCTTCTCCAAAGATTTTTGCTGAAGCACGAAGAATTCATTTTCTTTACTGTTTTCTCTCTCAAGGCAGACTTGGTACCTATAAGTACCTTGATCTATATTTTTCGTGAGCGTGAACTGGTCTAGTTATGAGACCTGACGTACTGGTGTAACGGAGATTGGTTAGGTTTGCTTTTAACCTATGTGCATCTTCAACTAATTGTATTATCTCATGGCCGTTGCTGACAGTTCCACTTCCGGACTTGATCATGTTAACACTTTGATAGCTCGTTCGACACCAGAGCTTTCTGGGCCTGGGTGGTCAGCGACAGAGTGTTGTTAGCCGAGGAAAGTTGCTCATGTAAGATCTCTGTCTCTCTTTGAAACACATCTGCCCTCTGATTGGTTATTTCCAGATCTGTCCTGGTAACATCAACTTCATCCACTTTGGAAGTTAATTCTGAATCATAGTTTGATTTAAATCACATAGCAAAGTCTGAGTTGATCCCAGGGCCGTCTGTAACACTTGACTCTGGTGATCAGCCTCCTCGAATTTGAAGCCAAAAATGTATGAGTCTTCTGCAACTTCCTTTCCATTTCCTTTAAGTCATTCCATAATTTCCGCTCTTTCCCACGAGCAAGGCTTTCTGCTTTGCTGCTCAAGGTCTGCTCATACTCGTTGATTTGTTTTCTTCAAGTGCTTTTATTGTTACTTTCTGATTCGTGACTTCTGCAAACTCCTTATTGTATTTCACAAGTGTGTCCCGCAGTTTCTGATTCTCGATTTCTATACCTTGCATTAGCTGGACTTTGGGCTGGAGCTGTTGTCCAAGATCTAATGCTGGAACGAGTTCACAGAGGTGGCTGTTCGTGACACGCAGAGTTGCATTTTCAGATTGCAATAAACGGTTCTTCTCCAACAGAAATAGTTTTAGCGTTTTGGATGTGTCCTGTGATCCATACCCTTCTGATGCTACGCATTCCATCGACTTCAGGATGCTGAGCTCTTTTTTAACCTCTTCATAGTTAGACCTCGCTTTCAGCTTTTCCTCTAGTTGCTTGAGTGTGCTGTTCTTTTCACAGCTGCTGTTTTCTTGTACCTCTGAGATCATCCTTCACCACTTGCAGCTCTGCCTTTTTCTCTTGCCGGTAGGTTTCCATATATCTTGTCCTTCTATTTAGCGCTTCGTTCTGGAAGGTCAGTTTCTTGATTTCCTGGTGGAATCCACCTATCGCCGTTTGTAGATTCTGCAGCCAAACACAGCATTTCGGTTGTTGCCTTCACTTGCTTCAAATGCTTTTTCGACTGAGTTAGTTTTTTCTCCAATTCAAGGGATTTTCCTTTCATGTAGCTTCTTCCTCTCTTTCAGAGACTCGGTGCTGTGATAAAGGGAGTTCATCTTTGTGTTCAGCTTGTTTGTGACTTGATGATCCTTCTCAATAAACTGTTTCTTGTGTTCTCTTTATGCTATGGGTTCTATTTGTGTTATGGGCCAGGGTTTACAGAACCCCAAAATGTATCATGGAGTTCACCTGACCCGCAACTTTTAATAGATTGTGGTATGGGGAGCACACGGCCCACTCTACAGGTGTGATGTAGCAGAAATGGAGAAGTAGTTTTTAAAGCAAAACAATGTTTATTCTGTGAACTCAAGTTAACCTTTTTGAAACATACAGTGAACATCTACGCAACCGTCAATTAAAATTGAACCCCAAAGACTACAACACGAAGTAATCCTTTAAAATTTCCTTTTTAACATCCAAACAAATTAAAAACAAAACCTTTATGAGAAACACTCGTGAAAACATGTATAATTCTGAATTCACCAAATGATCAGGAGATAGTATTTCATGGCAGAGAGATCAACAGTACAGCTGCTCTGTCTGGCTTCAGCTCCCACACTGAAAACTATACTAATACTGACGCCTGCTCAAAAACGAAAGTAAAACGCTGACAGACAGCCCAGCTCCACCCACTCTCTGACATCACTGCAGTAATAAACACCCATTTATTAAAGGTACTCTCATTATAGGTATTTATATACACGCGCATTTATATACACACATTTCTGAAAGGGACTCTCACATGACACCTCCCCGCAAGAAAAACAAACAAACCATCAACTTCAAGATGGTTTAATTTTTCACCTTTTCACTACTATTTAAAAATGCACACAGTAAATATACTTTTTCTTTTTTAAAAAAACAGCACACGCAAACAGGTATAATAGTATCGTCCATTTTTGTTCTTCTTCCTCCAACTGGAATCACTCTCGATTGACAGTCTATTTGAACAGGAAGGTTTCGGCACAATTCGTCCATCTCTCTACGCCTCGGCATTTCTCTTTAAAGTCAGATACTTTAGTTCAATCTGATCACAGAGTCCCTTGTAATTCTCAAACACAGGCGCATTGGTTATCACAGCTTTCAGGCAGTCAAATGCCTGTTGAAGGTCCGGTGTCCACTGATGTTGTCGAGGTTTCTGCAGCAAGTCCATCAGTGGAGTAACCAGGCTACAAAACCTTTTCACAAGTGTTCGATCAAATCCACTCATGCCAAGAAATCGCAATATTACCCTTTGTGTCGAGGGTACCTGAAACTCCTCAATAACTGTTGGTTTAACATGCCGTGTGACCATTCGACCCTCTCCAATTGTATAGCCATGGAAAGTGACTTGGCCTTTTCCAAATTCACGATAGAATAACTCGATCAGATGTTTTAACTGTTCTTTTCATGTCTGGCTGAAAATTACCAGATCGTCGATGTACACCGCAAAATTGGGTAATACAGAAGCGACTTTGTTAGTTAACCGTTGAAATGTGGCTGGGGCGTTTTTCATGCCAAATGGCATAACTTTGAATTGGCATATCCCATCTGGAGTCACAAAAGCTGAAATCCCCTTCGCCCTTTCGGATAAAGGTACCTGCCAGTAACCTTTAAGTAAGTCCAGTTTAGAAATGAAAGCTCATTTTCCCACTTTCTCAATGCAATCCTCCAAACGTGGGACAGGATAAGAGTCCGTTCTTGTAACTACATTAACCTTTCTATAGTCCACAAACACGCATTGTGTACCGTTTCTTTAGGTACCATCAGTATGGGCGAACTCCATTCGCCGCAACCCACTTCAATTATCCCATTTTTAAACATATTCTCAATGTATTTGTTAAACTGTGCCCATTTTAAAGGGTTCAATCTATTATCATGTAAGAGCACCCTTTAAGAAATGAGTGTTTACGAAATGTACCTTTCGGAAATGGAGCTGATCATGTTACTGGAATGATGTCAGAGTGTGGGTGGAGCTGAGCTCTACTTCTGCTTTTTAGTTTCATGTTTGAGAAGAACTTAGGTGTGTCTGTGTTTTTCAGTGAGCTGCACTGCTATTGATCTCTGTCTTCCAAAGACTACCTATGAATAATTTGGTGAAGTCAGAAATGTAAAACGGTTTCAGGATTAAATGTAAACCTAATGTGCTCCTTTTTGAAGGTGTGTTAAGTCTTTTGGGTTTAAAAGGACAGCCTACAGGTTACTTAGTGTTGTATTCTTGCGGGGGGGCGGCGGGGATGGGGGTTGTTTGATATACTGTTCGCTACGATATTCAGTGTTTGTTTTAAAAAGGTTAACTTGAGTGTATAGAATAAACATTGTTTTGTTTTAAAAAACGCTGGTCCATTCTCTGCTGTACCATACCTGTAGAGTGAGCCGTGTGCTCCCCATACCACAATCTATTAAAAGTTGTGGGTCAGGTGAACTCCATGACACACTTTGGAATTCTCTAAACCCTGGCCCAATACACTATATGGTTGTTGTTTCATTAGAACAGCATTTCCCACATCTACATCATGTATAGCCATTTTAGAACTTCCCAATTTATCTCTACAAACTTGCCCATGTGTATCAATAACTCTTTCAGGTCAGTTCGTGTTTCCTCTGGAAGGTAACTCAACAATTTATCCCATTTTTTAAGAACATCCTCATTTTCCAATTTAATTTGAGGTATGTCAAATTTACAGTCATCTGAATTTCGTTCGTCACTTTGAGTTAGAATAATTAAAACCTCCTTTTTTTTCTCTCCTTCCCTTTCAAGGTACATTTTAAGCATATTCGCATGACACACTCGATGCGTCTTCCCTCTAGCTGGTGTTTTTACCACATTATTCACCTCACTTAACTTCCTTTCAATCTGATGAGGTCCACAAAACGTTGCTTTTAAAGGCTCACCGACCACTGGTAAAAATACTAAAACTTTATCTCCAGTGGCAAAACTACGAACTTTGGATCACTTGTCTGGTACCCGTTTCATCACGTTATGCAACTTTTAAATGTTGTCTCGCCAATTCACCTGCTCTATTTAATCGTTCCCTAAAATTTGACACGTAATCCAATCATGTAATTTCCGATTTCTCACTCACCAATTTTTCCTTAATCAATTTAAGTGGTCCTTTTGCCTCATGACCAAAAATTAGCTCAAAAGGTCTGAATTTGGTTGACTCATTAGGTGCATCCCTTATTGCAAACAGTACGAATTGAATGCCTTTATCCCAATCCTCTGGATAATCTTTACAATATGCCTTCAACATTGTCTTTAATGTCTGATACCACCTTCCTAACGCTCCCTGCGATTCTCGATGGTACGCAGCTCATTTAAATTGTTTTACTCCTAAGCTATCCATAACTTTGAATAACCTTGAGGTAAACGTTGATCCTTGAACCGATTGTATTTCTGTAGATAGTCCATATCTAGTAAATAATTTAAGTAACTCCTCCACAATCTTTTTAGCTGTAATATAACGTACTGGAATGGCCTCTGGAAACCTAGTAGACACTTCCATTATCGTCAAAAGATACTGATTCCCACTTTAAGTTTTAGGCACCGGTCCTACACAATCATTTGGGACCCTTGTAAAATGTTCCTCAAATGTTGGAATGGGTATTAAGGGCGCTGGTTTATCATTGCTTGAGGTTTTCCTATCACTTGACATGTGTAATATTACTGGCAAAATTTAACTACATCGTTATGTAGCCCCGGCCAATAAAAATGTTTTTGTATCTTATCTTGAGATTTCCTTATTCCCATATGACCTCCCACTCGTCCTTCATGTGCAAATGGCAACACCTCCTTCCTATATCTTACCGGCAATACTACTTGATGAACTTCTGCCTACTTTTCATCCGCCTGCATATTTAAAGGTCTCCATATTCTCATCAAGACTTCACTTTTACGGTAATAACAGTCTGGTATACACTCAGGTTCCTCTTCCGTATATACTTTCTGATTGACCTGTTTTATTTATATATCTTTCTGTTGTAACCCGGCCAATTTCCTGAACTAAAAATATCCGCTTCATCCTCCACCTGTTCTTGTTCGTTGTCAACTATCCCATAAAAAATCGTTTCTGATATTTGCACTTCAACTTCGTCACTCTTTGGTTTCTCCTCTTGACTTAACCTGTGACTTTCCGACCTTGTTACGACAAAATCCTAAGGTATTCGTCCTTCAACATTTCAGTTGTCTGAATTTTTTTTCATAGAATTTACAGTGCAGAAGGAGGATATTTGGCCCATAGAGTCTGCACCGGCTCTTGGAAAGAGCGCCCTACCCAAGGTCAACACCTCCACCCTATCCCCATAACCCAGTAACCCCACCCAACACTAAGGGCAATTTTGGACACTAAGGGCAATTTACCATGGCCAATCCACCTAACATGTACATCGTTGGACTGTAGGAGGAAACCGGAGCACCCGGAGGAAACCCACGCACACCCGGGGAGCATGTTCAGACTCCGCACAGACAGTGACCCAAGCCGGAATCGAACCTGGGACCCTGGAGCTGTGAAGCAATTGTACTATCCACAATGCTACCGTGCTGCCCTGGATTATCAACCACAGTAGGCATCACTCCCAACTGAGGTCCAGCTATATCATTACCCAAGATAAACTGTTCTCCTCGACAAGATGGTTTCTCTATGACTCATATTACCACTTCACCACTCTTCACTGGACTTTCCAACCTTTCCTTATGAAATGGAACACTACTCCTCTCGCCCTAAATTCCACATAAGACCACCTTTTCTGGCAATATTCTTCCCAAACCACATAGCTCCTCATCTCTTACAATTAAACATTGACTTGCTCCCGTATCTCCCAAAATTGTGACTTCTTTACCTGCTCCTCCTGATACACATGAGTCAACTTTACCCACACAAGTAAATTCTTCAAAGAGATCTGGCACCTTCTCATCAATCACCTCTTGATCAGTCTGGACAATCTTTTGCACCTCCTTCGCTCCACTTGGGCTTTCCTTCACCACTTTAACAATTCCCACTGTCTTATCCTGTTTAAATATATTAGCCTTCCCAGTGCTTTTCTTCAACCACCAACACTGTGACTTTGCACGGCCGAGTTTATTACAGTGAAAACATTTGTAACTTTTAAATTCATTTCAACGCTCGTGGATTTCTTTTTAAATCTGAGTTACACACTCCTTATTATCCCCCATCAGATCATCTTTTCCGTTACCAGTTGAGCATTTCTCATGTCCCCAGTTTCTGTCCCTCACAGGATGAAATTCATGTCGGAAACCAAGCTTCGATTTATGAACTAATTCATAATCATCGGCCATTTCCGCTGCAAATCTTGCAGCTTTATTCCTCTGTTCTTCGACACGAGTTCTCACTACATCAGGCATTGAATTTTTAAACTACTCCAAAAGTATAATATCATTCAGAGCTTCATACATTTGGTCTATTTTCAAAGCCCTTATCCACCTATCAAAATTACTCTGAGCCTTTCAAACTACATGTATGTTTTACCAAATACTTTCCTTAAATTTCTAAACCTTTGTCTGTGGGCTTCAGGCACTAATTCATCTGCACATAAGTTGGATTTTTTTCACCTCCTCATACGTCCCAGATACCTCCTCCGGTAGTGATGCAAACAATTCACTAGCCCTACCTACTGGCTGTGTTTGAATCAGTAATACCCACATCTCCTGTGGCCATTTCATTTCTTTACCTACCTTCTCAAATGACATGAAAACGTCTTCCACCTCCTTCTCGTCAAACCTTGGCAATGGTTGGAAATATTTAAATAGATCCCGACCAAGTGTTCGACTATGACTCTCTTTCTCACTATTCTCATCACTATCCTCCAACTGTACGTTTCCCTTTACGGCTGCCAATTTTACCTGACTGTAATGCTTCATAGCCATTTTCTGACGTTCAAACACTCTCTCTTTTCCCCGTTCCTCTCTATCTCTTTCCCTTTCTTCTCTATCTCACTCTTTGTTTCTTTCTTCTCTCTCTTTTTCTTTACCCCTGATCTGTATATCCCTTTCTCTATCTTTTTCTCTCATTGAATATTCAAGCTGCTTTAATTATTGTTCCTGTTCATGTTGCTTAATCTGCAACTCGGTCTTTGCCATTTCTAATGAGTCAGACTGCATCTCAGGCAACTTTAAATGCTCAGCCACCGCGAAAATTACCTCAACTTTTCGCATTTTGTCAGGTAATGTTAACTGCAATGTTTTTGCCAAATCTATCAGTCTGCTTTTAGTCTTTGTCCATAAGATACTGCGTGTGACCGGCTCCACCCCCAAAAACATCAGCGCCTCTGAAAGTGCCATTGTCCACAGCACACTCCCTAGTAAACTAAAATACCACAACTGAAAAGCAACCACGATATGCTCACCACTTACTGTCTTTATGTTCACTAAGCCAATCCAATAGATAGACTTTTGTCCCGGACGAGCGCACAATTTGTTATGGGCAAGGGTTTAAAGAATCCCAAAGTGTTTCATGGAGTTCATCTGACCCACAACTTTTAATAGGTTGTGGTATGGCTATCACAAGGACCACTCTACAGATGTGATAAGCAGAAATGGAAAAGTGTTTTTCAAAGCAAAACAATGTTTATTCTGTGAACTCAAGTTAACATTTTTAAAACATACAGTGATCATCTTAACAACCATTAACTTAAATACAACCTCCAAACGCTACAACACTAAGTAATCCTTTAAGCTTTCCTTTTAACATCCATAAGACTTAAAAACACGTTTTAACAGAAAGACATCAAGCTTAACTTCACTACTGAGAACAGTTACCATGTTTAAATCAGCAAATTGACACTCATAAGCTTGCAGAGATTTACACACATCCTGCTGTGATTGCAGCTTCTCCAAAACTAAAATGAAACCAAACCCACCCTGCAGCAAAAAGCCTAAAGCGAAAGTAAAAAGCTGACAGACAGCCCAGCTCCAACCACTCTCTGACATCACTGCAGTAATAAACACCCATTTCTTAAAGGTACTCTCACTACATATATTTATATACACAACCATTTATAAACACCCACTTCTTAAAGGTACTGTCACATGACAGTTGTTTCTCAATCTTTAGGGCACTCGTATCTTCAAGATCCACCAACCTTTCAGCGGAACATTTTTTTTCTGTTCCACTGTGTGTGGAGCTGTGCCCTGAGTCTTGGATTGTTCCTACAGGGTCTGTACTGACTATGCATCTATGGCTTCCGTGTGCACCATAGGTATATAATCCGCATCTGTATCTTCAGGTGAACCGTTTATCATTATGTCAGATAAGGATGAGCCACTAATAGATACTAAAACACAAAGTGAAGAAGTATTGCGTAACGTTGAGGACATTGATCTAGCTAAGATACAAGAATGCAAAGGTTAGTTGATCATTCCTGAAGTCGCAAACTTGCCTGCAACTGCGAAAGCATCCGAAAGTATGCCAAAGTAAGATTGCTCACGACTTGATGGGCATACGTTACAGCGTTCGAGCGCAAGCTCCATGGATCAACCAGAACTCCTCAATCCGAAAAAAGATCCTGAAGCAGCTATTGCAGTGAGGAATCCAGAAACAGCTAATCACTTGGTCGACACCAGTATCAGGAATGATGCTCTGGGTACACAGGCAGATGTAAGCCTGGACTGCACTATGTCACGATGATGACACTAAAGCCAAGAAGAAAAGTAGGAAAAACACGTTTTAACAGAAAGACATCAAGCTTAACTTCACTACTGAGAACAGTTACCATGTTTAAATCAGCAAATTGACACTCATAAGCTTGCAGAGATTTACACACATCCTGCTGTGATTGCAGCTTCTCCAAAACTAAAATGAAACCAAACCCACCCTGCAGCAAAAAGCCTAAAGCGAAAGTAAAAAGCTGACAGACAGCCCAGCTCCAACCACTCTCTGACATCACTGCAGTAATAAACACCCATTTCTTAAAGGTACTCTCACTACATATATTTATATACACAACCATTTATAAACACCCACTTCTTAAAGGTACTGTCACATGACAGTTGTTTCTCAATCTTTAGGGCACTCGTATCTTCAAGATCCACCAACCTTTCAGCGGAACATTTTTTTTCTGTTCCACTGTGTGTGGAGCTGTGCCCTGAGTCTTGGATTGTTCCTACAGGGTCTGTACTGACTATGCATCTATGGCTTCCGTGTGCACCATAGGTATATAATCCGCATCTGTATCTTCAGGTGAACCGTTTATCATTATGTCAGATAAGGATGAGCCACTAATAGATACTAAAACACAAAGTGAAGAAGTATTGCGTAACGTTGAGGACATTGATCTAGCTAAGATACAAGAATGCAAAGGTTAGTTGATCATTCCTGAAGTCGCAAACTTGCCTGCAACTGCGAAAGCATCCGAAAGTATGCCAAAGTAAGATTGCTCACGACTTGATGGGCATACGTTACAGCGTTCGAGCGCAAGCTCCATGGATCAACCAGAACTCCTCAATCCGAAAAAAGATCCTGAAGCAGCTATTGCAGTGAGGAATCCAGAAACAGCTAATCACTTGGTCGACACCAGTATCAGGAATGATGCTCTGGGTACACAGGCAGATGTAAGCCTGGACTGCACTATGTCACGATGATGACACTAAAGCCAAGAAGAAAAGTAGGAAAGAGCTATTGATTCAAAACAGAAGGAAGTGGATGAGAAGAGTCGAGGACACAGTCGTCGGCCGCGTAGTATCCACAACAGTGAAGTCACGGGGATTGGCAATCAGGCCGAAGTATAAGAACACACAAGTAGTTCAGACACTCGTTTCAGAGGCTGAAGGAGCAGCTGATTCAAACAAAGAAAACCGGTCTTTCGAAGAATGAAAAAAAGATCATGTATTCTGTCAATGCTCAGGAGACTAACAAGAAGATTTTGTTAATCAGAAAGAATGAGTCTGGAGCGAACTGTGTCGAGGAGCACGTGTATATAGTTATTCGTGTCATGTTGAAATATAAGTAGTAATTTAATGCTTGTAAGTAATTTATTCTATTCAGGAAGGGCATTTGAATGCATAAGGCTAGTTTGAATATAATCGTATGCATGACCTCAGGCCACTAGATGGCATTGTAAACCCAAGACGCCACCATGTGATCTGGGATTTGGGAGTTGGTTGGGCTGGGAGATAAACGTATTTGTAATAGTTGCACAAGAGTTGTTTAGTGTTAGTTGTTTATTCGTTAATTTATCCTTGTTATCTTCCCACACAGTTGCTTTCGAATAAATTATTTTAATCTCCGTGTACTGTTCATCATTCACTTTGGCGAGTCTGCAGAACATGATAGTAAGATTTGCCGTCGCAAATACATTGATTCATACAAATATTCGTTTGCCAGTGGAATTCTTTAATACATCTTAAAAAGGGAGATTGTTGCCAATGTTTTAGTCAGCGCTCATCAAGGAATTCGCAAGATTCCCAATTTTTCGGCGGACACGTAAAGTTGTGCTTTATAATAAACGAGTTATGACCAGCTTTCCAGCCAACCACATTGACAGCAACTTTGTATTTGAGAAAACAACTCGGAGTAAAAGTCTCCCTAGCTCTTGCATATTGAAAAAATAAACAAGCTAAGCGCTGAATATATTGTTTCTGTTTGCAAAATTTTCCTTTTCGCCAAATAGGGGTTCTTTGTTAAATGTTGATGTCAAAACGGACGAAGCAGTTTATCTTGATTGTGGATTTAGGAGTTGCTGCATTGCCAATTGGTGCACTGTGGAAGGTACAGGACCAGGCTAATAATTCCTTATTTTAGGATATATTGGCATTATGATCTTTGCAGCACCAGCATGGTGTTACACTTACCGGGTAGAACTGATGTTCTGGGTCTATGATTTCAAACCACACCACTGAACGGAATGTACGTCATTCGGTTGTGCTCAATAATTGTACCCATATCATTACAGTGTTACAATTCAAATAAAATAAGAGCCAACATGTTGATTGTTAAGACCGAATACGCATTTTCGTCTCAGAAACGACTTCAGAAATGTCCAATAAGACCAACAGTGGACGGACATCCCAGTGTAAAATTGTCCAGCTGTACCCTGCATATAAGAAACAGAAACAAATCAACGCAGCCAATTATTGCGCTGTCAGAATACTCCCCATCGTCAACACAGTGACAGAAGGAGTCATAAACAGTGCTATAAAGCCACATTTACTCAGAAATTGCCTGCTCACGGACGCCCAGTTTACGCTCCACCTGCGTCACTCAACCATGACGTCATTACAGTATTGGTTCAGCAAAGAGCTGAATGCCAGAAGTGAGATGAGAGCGACTGTCCCTAACTGTCCCCTCCCAGCCTCCCCGAGCAGACGCCGGAATGTGGCTTCATTTGAAGTCGACTTGCGACAATAAGCGATTTTCATTTCATTTAATTTCAAGGCAGCATTTGACCGAGTATGGCATCAAGAAACCCTAGAAAACTGGAGTCAACCCGAATCAGGGGGGACATTCTGCGCTGGTTAGAGTCATAACTCTCATAGAAGAAGATGGTTGTAGTTATGGGAGGTCAATTAACTCCGCTACAGGACATCACTGCAGGTGTTCCTCAGTCTAGTGACCTTGTCCCAATAATCTTCAGTTGCTTCGCCATAAGGTAAAAGTCGAGATTTTCGCAGATGACGTCCCAATGTTTAGCACCATCTGAAATAATTAAGCAGTTCATGTTCAAATGGAGCAAACCTGGAGAGTATTCAGGCTTGGCTTATATGTGCGATATAAGTATCAGCCACTGGCCATCTCCTGCAAGAGGTGATCAAACCAATACCCTTAGTCATTCAATGGGATGACTATAGCTGAATCACCCAGAATTAACATCCTGGGCTACCATCGATTAGGAACTGAAATGGACTAGCCACATTAATACTATGGCTACCAGATCAGATCAAAGTCTGGGAACGCCATGGCGAGAAACGAATTCTGTCCCCACCCCCTCTCCCCAAAGCGCAATCACCTTTTCCAATGCACATGTCAGGAGAGTAAAGGCAATCTCTCCACTATACTGGATGACTGCAGCTCCAGCAACACTGAAGAAGCTTGCCAGAATCCAGGACAATGTCATGCACTTGATTGCTCCCCTTCCATAAACTTTTAATCACCAACCAAAAAGAACAGTGGCAGACTTGTGTGCTGTCCACAAGACGCACTGCAATGACTCGCCAAGGATCCTGAGGCAGCACCTTCCAAACTTACGACCATTACCATCTAGATTAGAAGTTCAAGAGGAATGGATCCCTGGGAACTCCACACCAGGCCATTCCCCGGCATGTCACTCAGCACCATGGCTCTGAAATATATCGCTGTTTCGTTCGGGTCAAAATCCTGGAACTATCTCCCTAACTACACTGTGAGTGTACCTAAACCTCAGGAAATACAGCGGTTGAAGAATGCAGCTCAATGTCACCTCCTGAAGGGCAACAAGGGATGGGCATTAAATCCCTCGCCAGCCAAGCCTATATTCAGATCTTTAATGTAAAAAATGTTGCTCTGTCTATATTAATTTCTCATTATCTCAGGTGCTTGACTTATAGATACATACCCATTAAGCATCATTCGAACAAAAATGATACCAGTTTGAAAAAAGGTTGAGTCAGGAAATCAACAGGAAGGATCCTTAACTAACCTATCTTCCTATACGGAATGGGATATAAGGGCACGGACGTTTCATTATGAGGTATGCACGACCTAAATTACCAACAGATATCTATCCATCCATCCTCATTACATAAGTTCGCAGGGCAGCACGGTGGCACACTGGGTTAGCACTGCTGTCTAATGCTGCCGAGGTCACAGGTTCAATCCTGGCTCTGTGCCACTTTCCGTGTGGAGTTTGCACATTTTCCCCGTGTTCGCATAGGGTACGCCCCCACAACCCAAAAATGTGCAGGCTAGCTTGATTGGCCACACTAAGTTTCCTATAAATTGGAAAAATGAATTGGGTACTCTAAATTTGAAAGAAAATAAATATATAAGTTCCCTCCCCAGTCTCAACATTGATAAATCTAGTCAGCCGTTAAATTCGTTATAAAACATCCGCAATCACATTACCCTTTCTAGGAATGTGTTCAATTTTAAAATTGAACAGTTGGAATGATGAATAATGTTGAGTTCCGGGTTTCAATCCCTTTATAAACTCAAGCGCATTGTGGTCAGTATAAACTCTGCACGTTTGCACAGTGGTTAGCATTAGCTCCCAGGTTGGATTCTCGGCATGGGTCTCTGTCGGTGCAGAGTCTCTACGTTCCTCCTGTGTCTGCGTGGGTTTCCTACGTGTGTTCTGGTTTCCTGCCACAGTCCAAAGATGTGCAGATTAGGCGGATTGGCCATGCTAAATTACACTTAGTGTCCAAAAAGGTTCGGTCTGGTGACTGGATTACGGGGTTAAGGTGGAGGTGTGGGCTTAAGTAGGGTACTCTTTCCAAGGGTTGGTGCAGAGTCGATGGACCTAATATCCTCATTCTGCACTGTAAATTCTATGCTTTCTCTGAAACTCAGCACTGTTTTTTTCTTGTCCTTAATCTTCCAAACTTCCGAAGATCACAGTGTTTCCGCTTGTTTATGCAACATACACTGTATCGCAGTCTCTAAATCAGCCAGGATCCATTGATTTAGTCAGAGCTAATGTGAGTTTAGTTGTTCAGAGTTCATTATGTCGATATCCTGATTAATTAACCGAGTGCTCCCTGGTGTTTCTCGCCCAGTGTAGAAGGGGGGACATTCTGCCCATTTTGTCCACACCGAACTCTGAAAGAGCAAACCAACTAGGCACACTGCCCCACCCTATCCACGTAAGGCAGGAACCCCACCTAACATTTGGACACGACCGGCAATTTAGCATGACCAGTCCAGCTAACCCGCACATCTTTGTACAGTGTAAGTAAACGGAAGAATCTGGAGGAAACTCACGCAGACACGGGGAGAACATACAAACTTAACACAGACAGTTATCCGAGGCCGGAATCGAACCCTGATGCTGCGAGGCACCAGTGCGAGGCACTGTGTCACCGTCCTTCGGTTCTTCTCCCGGTCTTCTTCTGTGGAGAGTTTTGCATCTATGATTTTAGAGCCCTAGCTGGTATCGTCAAATAATGCTTTCGTTCACACTTCACACTTGTCTACAATATCAAGAGAACGTATCCCTTTTTGTCAGGTTTCTGACTGTCAAAATTAGCGAGGGCCCCTGAAGTATTATTTTTATTAGCATTTTCTCTCCTTCGGACTCTCGTGTAATGCAGCCAGACTTTTTTGACTGCATTAAATGTTTATCCACATTTCGAGAAACATCCACAGCGAATCTACAAGCAGTGTTGCCGGCGATGTGGGAATTATTTGGTTCATGTTGAATTTACAAAAACTCTCAAACCCCTCGATCTTAACATGCTCTTGTTTCCTTCATATGGTTTCTTTTAGCGATGAATCTGAGGGTTCAGTATTCCCAGCGTTGGTTGGCTCTCTATGCACTATGTTTGTTTTATAGCTTTTACCAGCGTAACCATTAGGTTCGTACTCCCGTTTCCTGGAATCACCTGCAGCCTTTGAGTTCTCAGAGTTTGGTTTACTACTAGATATTCGGCGGGATTCTCCATTTCTGAGATTAATGGTTCACGCCAACGCAGAATTGGTGGATTTTCAGGACAGCACAATTGCCGCACACCTGGACCGATTCCACCACTGTTAATGGGCTAGCACGGGCTCGCCATATCAATTCCTGGAAGAGACGGTGCCGATTTCGCCTGTTTCGTGCTATTAACTCTCAGGTGGCTGGCAAGCTACACCCGCATTTATATACTGCATACGCCACAGACAACATCTGAGCCAACAAGATGGCAGCAAGGGGAGCAGTAGCCCGTTTCAAGGACTTGAAATGGAGACCCTCCTGAACGCTTGGAGGAGAGGAGGGTGACCTTGTTCCATGGATCGGGAAGGAGGCTGCCCCCTGTCGCCGGTTATCGTGACTGGGTGAAGGGGGCAGATGCCGTCAGCGCCAAGGGGAACACAGTCCGGGCTGGCCAGCAGAGTCTAAATAAACTGCACGACCTCCTCTGGGCTGCCAGGGTGAGTAGGCTGCACTGTTCCCCTGGCTCTAACACTATCCCACACACGCATAATCGTACACCCCCACCCCACCCGCGAACACAGGTGATGGTTGAACAGCACACTGCCTCACATGGCTATACCAATACCGGCCGCCATGGCCGGGTACGTGGCCACTGACGCCAGCAGTTACCCGCCACCCGTGTTGCATGCATCGGACTGTCTAACACTGTCATCGGTTGTGTCCCCGCCCCGCCCCCAGGTGGACGCCGTGCTCAAATGTCGTCAGTGGGAATAGACAGGTGCGCTGCCGCAAGTCATGCGCACCCTCATCAGGGCAGAGAAGAGGGAACTGAACGTGGTCGGCAGCTAAAGTGGAGAAAGTGAGTCCCCGCTTACTTATAGTTTCCCATGCCACTTGTGTCTACCCAACCTCATCAGACACCACGCTCAATCGACACCACGTTCACGCTACACAACCCTCACCGTACACCATCGTCCCCCACATCAACCTCACCAACACCACTTTCTTACGTACCACCACCCATACCCTAAACCACTCTCACCATGCACCAACCTCGCCCTCACATCACCCTCACCCACATATGACCCTCACCCTACACCACCCGCACCATCACCACCCCCAGTAAATGCCCACCCGAACACCGCTCCCCCCGGCCCATGGTCTACTTCGGCATCTTGTCTTGTGTCTTACAGGACCTGCTGGAGATGCGGCGGGACAGATGACTTTACATGCCCCAAGCCTGTGTCACATCGGAGCCCCGCCGAGAGTCGACGTTTGACGCTGGGTGCAGCTCGTACACTAGCCCTCCGCCCAAGACGTGCAGCCCCCGGAGCACGGGTCAGAGGTTGAGAGTGATTTTCTGTCACAGCTATCTCCAACACTCCAACAATTCCAGAGACAGTCGCCTCGGTGGTACGTTAGTGAAAAGGATCCTGGGACGCTATCTGGTTTGTACCACACAGCTGATCCGGTACAAAAGGTGGACGTAGGAACACACACGTGGTGGACGATCGGAGGGCAGGTCGACCCGAGGAACTACCTGCCGTCTAGAAGGGTCTCCAGCTTGCAAAACAGACAAAGGATCATACTGTGCCATCCATAGAGGAGATGCATTCGCAGAGCCCGGGGCTACATGAGGTGTTGTTCCGACAACCAGTACCTGCAGGTGCAGTTGGAGTAGGACATGGTGCCGACAATGCGTGCCACACAGGCCAGCACCACACAGTGTCCTGACAACTAAGATGGCGGCGACTTCTTGCAAGCTGTGCCCAGAATACCCTCAAATTCTATCTTTTCTCTCGTTCTGAAACGATCGTTTCTAAACGCTTCTAAACCTTTATTCTAACACTTTTAAACTCTCTAACAATGTTCCAATTCAATTACTTACAGATTTAACGATCGTTAGGACGCTGGAGACACCTGAAAGTGACGACCTGAAATCGACCCGGAACAGCTGACCACGTGTGAGCAGTTGCCGGAGCGGCATCCCAGGCCTAGGAATTCCCCTACAGCGGCCTCGAGAGACCACGAACACGCCACGTAAGCCAGGGCCTTCACTCTACAAGCAACCAGAGATCTGGAACACGCCGCAGAAGCAGGGACCTCGACTCTGCTGCTCTCCAACGACCAGACCAGCATCACAGCAGCTGCAGCCCTCGCCAGCCCTCCCCTCCCCCCCCTCCCCCATCCTGCTTCGAAACTCACTGAGCCTGACAGCTGCGACCCACAGCAGCCCCCAAGCACGCATTCCACTCCCACTCTCTGTAGTCGCCCCACACTCCTAAAAATAAACTCCCACAGCCTAACAATCACTGATACTGCTCTTTTAAATTTACTTGCAGGTCTAGAGATACTCCGTCGTCTGAATGAAGACCACGATCTGGAAAGGACCCTCTGGACCCCACCATACGGACCCGCCCTTCATCCCTTCCACGCCGGAGCATGGTATGGACATCCACCGGCCTGAGAAGACAAACCGCAGCCCGACAGTGACCCTGAACGCTCGACAGCGCAGACCAACCTACCAACGCACGAACTGCAAGCAAGGCAACAAATCCTCCACCCAACGACCGACCAGAGAAAATAACCTTATTGGACACAACTATTCCCTTCACACTGCATACTCTCACCGTCTCCCAGGCTTAAAAAGAAGCAGTCACTCCAGGAAGCGTGGAAAACGTGCAGGCCTGCAGGTGACAGTGAAACAACGCAGCCCCAAAGCCCCTATGCCCAGCTAACTCTTAGTTAATGTCCAATCTCTAGACAACAAGCTAGACGAACTTAAAGCCAGACTCCCTCTTCAAAGAGAACTAAGGGACTGCTGTTTGCTCTGTTTTACGGAGACATGGCTCACTGAGAGGGCTTCCCAATCCACCATATGGACTGTGTAGCGGCCTCAGGCAAGGCAAGGGGAGGCGGGGTCTGCTTCCTATTCAACACCTCTTGGTGCCTAGATGTAGCAACACTGGCGAGTTTCTGCTTCCCGGACCTAGAATGCCTGACGCTAAAATGCCACTCCTACGATCTTCCGCGGGAGATCAGCTCCGTTATCCTGACGGCAGTAGACATCCCACCCCATGCGAACGTGAAATCGCACTGAACGAAATGTTGACCACCACAAAGCGCCTTGAAACTAAACATCCCGAGGCTGTGTTCCTTGTAGCTGTGGACTTCAATCAGGCCAAGCTCAAGAGCGTACTATCAAATTACCAGCAACACGCCACCTGTTCGACCAGGCACCGAAACATCCAAGACTACTGCCACACAAATATCAACATGCCTGCCGCTCTATCGCCCGCCTACACTTTTGCAAATCTGACACAAGGCTGTGCTCCTTTCCCGGCTTTTAAGCAAAAACTGAAGTGGGAGAATCCGTCAAAGAAAGTCGTGCAGTGTTGGTCTGAGGAATCGGATGGCCTCCGACGGGACTGGTTAGAGTCAGTGGACTGGTCAGTATTTAAAAACTCTGCGACCAGCCTGAACGAGTACGCCACTATAGTAACTGACTTCATCAGTAAGTGTGTAGAAGATTGTATGCTAAAGAAGCAAATATGCGTGTTTCCCAACCGGAAGACCTGGATGAATAGGGATATCCACTGCTTGCTTAAGTCTAGGTCAGAGACATTCAAGTCAGTCGACCCTGACCTCTACAAGAAATCCAGATATGATCTAAAGAAATCCATCAAAGATGCCAAAATACAGTACTGGGCCAAGCTCGAGTCCCTGGTTAGCCACAGGGATCCCCACCGCCTATGACAAGGTCTGCAAGACATAACGGGCTACAAGATGAAGGCATGTAAAATCGTCGACTCCAATGCACCCCTCCCTGATGAGCTCAACGCATTCTATGCCCGCTTTGACCAAAAGGTCAGTGAGAGCGTGCCCTCCACCCCAGAAGCCGCAGATGAACTTGTATCTGAGATCATCACTGCAGACGTCAGAGCAGCCTTCTCGAAGGTCAACCCACGGAACGCCTCTGGCCCGGATGGGGTACCCGGACGAGCACTAAGGTCTTGCGCGGATCAGCAGGCGAGGCTATTTGCAGACATTTGCAACCTCCCTTTACAACAATCTGAGGTCCATATCTGCTTCAAGAAGACGACCATCATCCCTACACCAAAAAACATCAAGTAGCTTGCCTTAATGACGATCGTCCAGTGGCTCTGACATCCATCATCATGAAGTGCTTCAAAAGGTTAGTCATGGCACGAATCAACTCCAGCCTCCTGGATTGCCTTGATCCAATACAGTTCGCCTACCACTGCAACACGTCCACAGCAGACGCCATCTCAATGGCCCTGCACTCTACCCTGGAACATCTGGATAACAAAGACACCTATAAAAGACTCCTAGTTATCGACTACAACTCATCCTTCAACACCATCATTCTGACGAAACTCATCTCGAAACTCCGTGGCCCTGAGCACGGCTCCTCCCTCTGCGACTGGATCCTGACATTTCTAACCGACAGGCAACAATCAGTATACATAGGCAACAACACCTCCTCCACGATCATCCTCAACAACGGTGCTCCACAAGGCTGTGTCCTCAGCCCCCTTATACTCCTTATACACCTACGGCTGTGTGGGCAAATTCCCCTTCAACTCGATTTTCAAATTTGCTGTTGACACCACGGTAGTGGGTCGGATTTGAAACAATTGCTGTTTGACAGAAATGCGAGAATCTGCTGAACTGGTGCGACGACAATAGTCTCTCCTTCAATGTCAACAAAACGAAGGAGATTGTGATCGACTTCAGGAAGCGCAGTGGAAAACATGCCGTTGTCTATATCAATGGGAACGAAGTAGAAAGGGTCGAAAGCTTCAGCTTTTTAGGAGCACAGATCACCAACAGCCTGTCCTGGTCTCCCCCGCTCCCCCCCACCCCCTCCATGCCGACACTATGGTTAAGAATGCCCACCAACGAATCTACTTTCTCAGAAGAGTAAGCAAATTTGGCATGTCAGCTACGACCCTCACCAATTTCTACAAATGCACCATAGAAAGCATTCTTTCTGGTTGTATCACAGCTTGGTATGTAGCCTGCTCTGCCAAAGACTGCAGGAAACTACAAAGCGTAGTGAACATAGCCCAATGCATCACGCAAACCAGCCTCCCATCCATTGACTCTATCTATATTTCCTGCTGCTTCAGAAAGGCAGCCAGCATAATTAAGGGCCCCAGGCACCCCGGACATACTCTCTTCCACCTTCTCCTATCAGTAAACAAGTACCAAGGGTTTAGGTCACGTACCAACCGACTCAAGAACATCTTCTTCCCTACGACCTCGTATTAAGTTGTTCTTTTCTCTACACCTTGCTATACCTGTAACATTATATTCTGCAGTCTCTCCTTCCTTTCCTATGTACGGTATGCATTGTTTGTATAGCATGCAAGAAACAATACATTTCACTGTCTCCTAATAAATGTGACAATAATAAATCAAATCAAATACTTTGGGGGCGACGGTCGTGGCTGTGGATCAGCATGTCTAAGGACTCGGGTATTATGTGCAGGAGCTGGCCGAGACCCAGGGCAGCCTTGCTATCTCACAGGCTGTCATGTGCCAAAGCCATCTGGACATCGAAGCGGCGCCCCGAGCATGGCCCAGTCACACCAGTCCATGGCTGCGAACGTCAACGGCATTGCCCAAGCACTGGCTGATGTGACACGGACATATAGGGAGGTGGTCCAGTCCCACAGGGATGACGCAGGCACTGGCAGATGTGACACAGACCCTGAAGTTGGTGACACAGTGAATGGGTTATTTGACACAACCACAGACGGAGATTCTCCATTTCCTCTGCCCTATGCCCGTGAACATGCGCAGCTGGTCGACACCAGAGCAGCCTTTGGGACTGGCAAGTGAGTCTCTCGGGATAGATACGCCTGCACCCCAGTCACAGGGAGTTGTCTGGTGGCCACCGTGTACCCTAACAGTGGAGGAGGTGGTAGAGTCCGTGCTGGTTACTCCCGCATTGATGGTGCTGGAACATCGCAGCACATCGGACTCCTCCTTCCTTCCCTGATGCATCTAGTGGACAGCGGGCACAACTGGTCGGCCCAACGATAGCTGGACACCCAAGCAGCAAGCTGGCTCATCCAGGCTCGGTTGCCCCAGAAGGCGGTCGCTGACTGGGAACCAGGCTGCAGGGCAAGGATCACAGCAGGAAACCTCCGCTCCTGTTGTAAAGTCTGGGTAAGTACCCAGGCATTCGGGTCCATGAGGCCAGAAAGTTATACACCAGTTCAGATGGTACGGGTGCAGGGCACAATGTAGTTATAGTGACTAGGGCACTATGTATATTTCCATATATCTGTACACATGTAACACCTGTTAACATCTTCACAACCTATTGGACGTGTGTGCGGGGTGGGCTGGTCTGGGCTGGCTGCGAGGTGGGGTGGGGGGGGGGGGGTGAACCCTGTTGGTGATACGTGCTCAACCCCCATCCATCCCACCCCAGACCGTACCCCCCACCGTCACCCATAATTCGATGGGACCGTGTGATGGAATGGTCAGCTCGCATGCAGGGACTACCCAGGTGGACAGTGGAAAATGCTACTGTGGGAAAGAGTCAGACATTGCCAAACGATCTGGGGCACCAGAACTCATCGAAGTGCAGGTTGCCATCATCCTCCATCCCATGGATCTCAGTGGTTGCTACCGCCGAACAGGGCCCCCACGACATTGTAGAGCTGGTATGAATCACAGAGGGAGTGTCAGGCGGGGTTGACTGGGTAATGGTGTAGTGAAGAGGTGTGGGGTGGGAAGCGGTGTCCGTTCTGCTGGTCAGTCCAACACTCAAACATCCGTCACCCTACTGGGTGAACCTGGCGGCTTCCCATGCACATTAGCCCTGGCGGACACGTTTTGCTGACTTGCTTGCCTGCCTCGGCTCAATAGCTGTCTACTCTCTGCCTCCTCTGCATGATCCTCATGAGACGAGTCCTGGCTTCCCTCCTCTTCTTCCATCACATCGCCCATCTACTGCGCGATGCAGTAGTTTTCCCAGTGAGCCAGAGAGAACGCAGCAAGAGTGAGACAGCAAAGAGTGAGTTTGGGAATTTGAATCTAGGTGGGAACTAAATTGAATTGAATTGAATTAAATCAGTAAGGCAGCTCCTTTTAAATTTCAGGAGTTTAAATTAATTTAAATTAAGGTAGTATTGTGCAGTGTGGGTTAACAAGGGCTGCCCCACCCACTCACATAACTGGTTGGCAGTTAAACGTCAGTCACTTAAATCCACCTTGATCTAAAAGCAGGTGGGGTTGGGGAGTCAATTCAGGACATTTTAAAAGGAGCAACTTGTAACTCACTCCCAGTGAGTTCTCCCAGTGAGCCAGAGAGAAGACAGCCAGAGTGAGACAGCAAAGAGTGAGTTTTGGAATTTGAATCCAGGTGGTAATTCGAAAATGGGTGGGGAGGAAGTGCGTTTTATCCCTGGTAAGTGACTGGTAAGTAGTGTTTCTGTTTCTTTTCATTGGTATATTTATTTATTTTTTCTTTGTTGTTTTTTTTGTTGAAATTGTAGTTGTTGACGTTAACCGAAGGTTTAAGACATGGCAGGAGATCTCAGACCCGTGTCATGCTCCTCGTGCCCGATGTGCGAGCTCAGGGGCATGTCCAGCTGCAGCTCCTGTTAGACCGCTTGACGGCTCTGGAGCTGCGGATGGACTCACTTTGGAGCATCCGCGATGCTGAGGACGTCGTGGATAGCACGTTTAGCGAGTTGGTCACACCGCAGGTGAAAGGTACTGAGGGAGATAGAAAATGGGTGACCAAAAGACAGAGCAAGTGTAGGAAGGCAGTGCAGGTGTCCTCTGTGGTCATCTCCCTGCAAAGCAGATATACCGCTTTGGATACTGTTGAGGGAGATGGCTCACCAGGGGAAGGCAGCAGCAGCCATGTTCATGGCACCGTGGCTGGCTCTGCTGCGCAGCTGGGCAGGAAGAAAAATGGCAAGGCAAGAGTGATAGGGGACTCAATTGTAAGGGTAATAGACAGGCGGTTCTGCGGACGCAATCGAGACTCCAGCATGGTATGTTGCCTCCCTGGTGCAAGGGTCAAGGATGTCTCGGAGCGGCTGCACCACATTCTGGCGGGGGGGGGGGGGGGGGGGGGGGGAGAACAGCTAGCTGTCGTGGTGCACATAGGCACCAACGATGTAGGTAAAAAACGGGACAAAGTCCTACAAGCTGAATTTAGGGAGCTAGGAGTTAAACTAAAAAGTAGGACCTCAAAGGTAGTAATCTCAGGATTGCTGCAAGTGCCACGAGCTAGTCAGAGTAGGAATGGCAGGATAGAGAGGATGAATACGTGGCTCGAGAGATGGTGCAAGAGGGAGGGATTCAAATTCCTGGGACATTGGAACCGGTTCTGGGGGAGGTGGGACCAGTACAAACCGAACGGCCTGCACCTGGGCAGGACTGGAACCGATGTCCTAAGGGGGGGGAGGGGTTGCTAGAGCTGTTGGGGAGAGTTTAAACTAATGTGGCAGGGGGATGGGAACTGCTGCAGGAAGTTGGAAGGTAGTAAAACAGGGGCAGACATAAGAGGCAGTAAGGGGGAAAGTGTCAGGCAGAGAAGCCATAGTCAAAAATCAAAAAGGGCGACAGTACAAGGTACAGTGACTGAGGGGAGCTCAGTGAATAGGACCAGGAATTTCGAAAATAAATAAAACAGGAAGTGAAAACATTAATGGTAAGCGACGCGGCAGGTTGTTACATGAAGATATGGGTTCGACGAGAAGGAAAATTAGGAGAAAGGTTGAGAGGAAATATAACTTAGGAGAGGTTACTGATCGAGGTGTAAAGATTCAGAACAGAGGTTAAAAAAAAGCCAACATAAGTGTACTTTACCTGAATGCTCGTAGTATTCGGAATAAGGTAAATGAGTTGATGACGCAAATCATAGTGAATGACTATGATTTAGTGGCCATTACTGAAACATGGTTAAAGGATGGTCACGACTGGGAGTTAAATATCCGAGGGCATCAAACTTTTCGGAAGGACAGAGTGGATGGTAAGGGAGGTGGTGTAGCTCTGTTATTTAAGGATGACATCCGGGCAACAGTAAGGGATGACATCGGTGCTATGGAGGATAAGGTTGAATCCATTTGGGTGGAAATCAGAAATAGGAAGGCGAAAAAGTCACTGATAGGAGTAATCTATAGGCCACCAAATAGTAATATTATGGTGGGGCAGGCAATAAACAAATAAATAACAGATGCATGTAGAAATGGTACAGCAGTTATCATGGGGGATTTTAATCTACATGTTGATTGGTTTAACCAGGTCGGTCAAGGCAGCCTTGAGTAGGAGTGTATATAATGTATCCGTGACAGTTTCCTAGAAAAGTATGTAATGGAACCTACGAGGGAACAAGCTAGATCTGGTCCTGTGTAATGAGACAGGATTGATTCAGGATCTCATAGTTAGGGATCCTCTCGGAAGGAGCGATCACAATATGGTGGAATTTAAAATACAGATGGAGGGTGAGAAGGTAAAATCAAGCACTAGTGTTTTGTGCTTAAACAAAGGAGATTACAATGGGATGAGAGAAGAACTAGCTAAGGTATACTGGGAGCAAAGACTTTATAGTGAAACAGTTGAGGAACAGTGGAGAACATTCCAAGTGATTTTTCACAGTGCTCAGCAAAGGTTTATACAAACAAAAAGGAAGGACGGTAAAAAGAGGGAAAATCGACCGTGGATATCAAAGGAAATAAGGGAGAGTATCAAATTGAAGGAAAAAACATACAAAGTAGCAAAGATCAGTGGGAGACCAGAGGACTGGGAAATCTTTAGGGGGCAACAGAAAGCTACTAAAAAAGCTATAAAGAAGAGTAAGGTAGATTATGAGAGTAAACTTGCTCAGAATATAAAAACAGATAGTAATTGTTTCTACAAATACATAAAACAAAAAAGAGTGGCTAAGGTAAATATTGGCCCTTTAGAGGATGAGAAGGGAGATTTTATAATGGGAGATGAGGAAATGGCTGAGGAACCGAACAGGTTTTTTGGGTCGGTCTTCACAGTGGAAGACACAAATAACATGTCAGTGACTGATGGAAATGAGGCTATGACAGGTCAGGACCTTGAGAGGATTGTTATCACCAAGGAGGTAGTGATGGGCAAGCTAATGGGGCTAAAGGTAGACAAGTCTCCTGGACCGGATGGAATGCATCCCAGAGTGCTAAAAGAGATGGCTAGGGAAATTACAAATGCACTAATGATAATTTACCAAAATCCACTAGACTCTGTGTTGGTCCCGGCGGATTGGAAATTAGCAAACGTGACACCACTGTTTAAAAAAGGAGGTAGGCAGAAAGCGGGTAATTATAGGCCAGTGAGCTTAACTTCGGTAGAAGGGAAGATGCTGGAATCTATCATCAAGGAAGAAATAGCGAGGCACCTGGATGGAAATTGTCCCATTGGGCATACGCAGCATGGGTTCATAAAGTGCAGGTCGTGCCTAACTAATTTAGTGGAATGTTTTGAGGACATTAACAGTGCGGTAGATAACGGGGAGCCAATGGATGTGGTATAGCTGGATTTCCAGAAAGCCTTTGACAAGGTGCCACACAAAAGGTTGTTGCATAAGATAAAGATGCATGGCATTAAGGGGAAAGTAGTAGCATGGATAGAGGATTGGTTAATTAATAGAAAGCAAAGAGTGGGGTTAATGGGTGTTTCTCTGGTTGGCAATCAGTAGCTAGTGGTGTCCCTTAGGGATCAGTGTTGGGCCCACAACTGTTCACAACTTACATAGATGATTTGGAGTTGGGGACCAAGGGCAATGTGTCCACGTTTGCAGACAACATTATGATAAGTGGTAAAGCAAACAGTGCAGAGGATACTGGAAGTCTGCAGAGGGATTTGGATAGTCTAGGTGAATGGGCTAGGGTCTGGCAGATGGAATACAATGTTGACAAATGTGAGGTTATCCATTTTGTTAGGAATAACAGCAAAAGGGATTATTATTTAAATGAGAAAATATTAAAACATGCTGCTGCGCAGAGAGACCTGGGTGTGCTACTGCATGAGACGCGAAAAGTTGGTTTTCAGGTGCAACAGGTGATTAAGAAGGCAAATGGAATTATGTTCTTCATTGCTAGAGGGATAGAGTTTAAGACTAGGGAGGTTCTGCTACAATTGTATAAGGTGTTAGTGAGGCCACACCTGGAGTATTGTGTTCAGTTTTGGTCTCCTTACTTGAGATAGGACGTACTGGCACTGGAGGGTGTGCAGAGGAGACTCATTGGTTAATCCCAGAGCTGAAGTTGTTGGATTACGAGGAGAGGTTGAGTAGTCTGGGACTGTACTCGTTGGAATTTAGAAGGATGAGTGGTGGGGGGGGGGGGGTTCTTATACAAACATATAAGATTATGAAGGGAATAGATAGGATAGGTGCGGGCAGGTTGTTTCCACTGGCAGGTGAAAGCAGAACTAGGGGGCATAGCCTCAAAATAAGGGGAAGTAGATTTAGGACTGAGTTTAGGACGAACTTCTTCACCCAAAGGGTTGTGAATCTATGAAATTCCTTGCCCAGTGAAGCAGTGGAGGCTCCTTCATTAAATGTTTTTAAGATAAAGATAGATCGTTTTTTGAAGAATAAAGGGATTAAGGGTTATGCTGTTCAGGCCGGAAAGTGGAGCAGAGTCCACAAAAGATCAGCCATGATCTCATTGAATGGTGGAGCAGGCTCGAGGGGCCAGATGGCCTACTCCTGCTCCTAGTTCTTATGTTCTTATGCTATGGAGGACGCATTAGGCTGCCTTGATGTCGGCGGCCCTCTCGGTACCGTGCTGGTGAGTCCCTCCAGTGTGATCCAGGCACCTGAAGCACCTCTTCAGGAGGCCGACGCACTGCTTCGTCATGCTGATTGTGGCTACATAGCGGTCGTTATAGCGGCTCTCGGCGTCCGTCTGCGGCGTTTGAATAGATATCATGAGCCAGTAACGCAGTGGATAACCACTGCCTCCCAGGAGCCAACCCTCCGGCTGGTGGGTCTGATCGAACATGTCAGCAACGCTGCGTGTGTCACAATGAAGGTGTCGTGCACACTGCCCAGGTATCAGGCGGAGACGTGCATGACGCGCAACTCTTGGTCACATGTCAGCTGCACGTTCATCAACTGAAACCACTTTTGGTTTGTCTCGAACGATCTATTGTGCACTGGTGCTCGTGGGGGATGTGCATCCGTTCAGTCACCCCCTTGACACAGTACATCCTAGCGATGGCGTGAGCTCCGCTGCCCGGGCAACCTGGTGGGTTTGGTCCACACTGAAATGAATGTATTGTGCCGCCTGGATAAGCAGGTCCTCCATGAAGGCAAGGATGCATCTGTGTACCAAGATCTCAGGGATCCCGGACAGTTCCCCACTCGGTGTCTGGGAGGACCCTGTGTCCTGTACCGTGGAGACTCCAGGGAATACCGGGTCAGACCCGCTACCAATATGTAAATGGTGCTCACACCAAGTGTACTTTATACAACGTAACTAGCATACGATTACCACTTTTTCAATGCACTAATTTAGCTTTCATTGACCTTTCTGAAGGGAAAACCAATGCCTCCTCCAGTGAGACAGTCTGATCAGCACCTGTGTCCCGTATAATAATTATTTCTTTGGCTGCAACAGTTGATAGAACTAAGGTGATCTTCCCCTTAAACACAAACACTGCATATATCTTCTCGACCTCATTCATCGCACCTGGTCACACAACAATATTTACCTCAGGTATCCTAAGTTCCGTTAAAGATATAGTTTGCCCTTCAGTATTATACACTTTGGTTCCCTTTTCATAATCCTTCTTATGACCTACAACAATCCCAAAGCCCCTCCTTCCAACTTCGAACACACAGATGAACGGGTCCCAACTTATTAAAGTGGTGACACAAAGGCTTTTGAGTCTCACCATCACTCTCAGGACCGTCCTTCCTGGTCTGAGGAGGGCATCTGAGAGTTTTCCCAGATTTCCATTTGTTACCCCGTGGAACTGCCTTCATTTGACTCTCGCACTTCGTATCCTTTTCCAAATTATAGGATAATGCAACACAGATTTAGATTTATTGATCAGTTCATAGTCAATCATTATTGATGCTTATCTCGCAATCATCACTCTTTGGTCTTCGATATGGGACCGTATTATGGAAGGTAGGGAATTCCTTAATTCACCCAAGAGAATAACGTCCCTCAGAGCCTAATAGGTAATTGGAACTCCAAATGTTCGTACCCATCTGTCAAAATAATTCTGAAATACTTTTGAAATCCGGCATATGTCGAAGGCTGTCTCCTTAGATTGGGAAATGTTTGCCTATTTCCATCCGGAACCAATTAATATGACCCCAGAAGAGCATTATTGTGTTACTTCATCAAAATTCATGCCCACCCCCACCCCCGACGGGGAAAAATAAACAATTTATTTTTCATCGATATTGTTCAGTTTTTGTCTTGCCACGCCACTTGAGTTGCCATTTTCTCAAAAGACCAGAACAAAGTTTTCTCCATGCATCGTTTCGAATTTTGGGAGATCCTGTTTAAATTAAACTTACCGCCTCATGATTTCATTGCAATATTACGTTCCCCACTAGCTCCTGGCAGCTCCCCTGTATTTGCCAGTGCTATTAGCTGGAACTCTGTCGCTCTTGCTTGTTTCTTTGTCTCGGTTTCCAACCTTCACATTTTAATTTCCATTGAATATCCTTATTCCTGCATCTGCATTTGTTTTCTTTTTCTTTTCACAGCATCTCCCTTCCTTTCTTTTAGCTGCATTTTAATTTATTTGTATTTTCCTGCATCTCTAATCATTCCATACACCCTGACCCGAGCCCCCAGTTTATGTAACGATACCCTGGGCTAGTGCATGATGGATTCCCGCCGTCTATGAGCAGGAGACGTAACAGAACTAAATTAACAAATCATTCGTAGAAAAATACCTGCCGTTTTTAATTGCAGATAGTGCTGATGGTTGTCAAAGTATAGAACAGACATGACATAGTTATGGATAGAAGACTTGGGCACATTTATGGCAGCTGGGGTTCAATCCGGACAAATGAGAGCTGTTGCATTTTGGAGAATCAAATCTGGGTATGAATTATACTGTAAATGGCAGAAGCCATCTGAACATTAACGTACAGTGGAACTGGGCGTGCAGGGCACCAATTTCCTAAACATGGCAGGTGGCCAGGGTGATTAGAAGGCATATGCCCTGCTTGTCTTCAGCAGTCCGGGCACTGAGTACAGCAGGTGGGAAAGCATGTTGCAGCTATATAAATCCTTGGTTAGGCCGCATTTGGAGTATTCCGTGCAGTTTTGATCACCACATTATTAGAAGGACGCGGAAGATTTAGAGAGAGTGCAAAGAAGGTCTACCACGATGTTGCCTGGTCTCGATGGTGTTGGATATTTGGAGAGGATGAATAAACTAGGATTATTTTCACTGGGAAAAAGAGGATACGAGAGACCAAAGCGAGGTCTACACAATAAGGGTAGGCGTTGACAAGGTGGAGAGTCAGAGGGTGTTGCCAAAGGTGTACGTGTTAGTTACAAGGGGATACAGGATCATGTGAGACGTGGAAAGTTTATTGGAGATGTGTGGGATCCTTTTTTCTTGCAGAGGGTGCTGGGTGCCTGGAACGAGCTGCCAGAGGATGTTGTAGAGGCAGGCACATTAACAACATTTAAGAGGCATCTGGATGGGTACATGATTAGGGAAGAAAGAGAGGGATACGGACGGAGTAACGGTAGAAAACTTTTATTGTTGCGTTAGTGTATCATGATCGGCACAGGCCTGGTGAGCAGGAGGGTCTGTTCCTATACTGCACCTTTCTTTGTTCTTTGTTCATTGTTCAATATTGCAGTCACCAGGTTTGTAAATTAAACACATTTGCATGTTATTGACAACAAGAACGAAAGTAAAATATTTAGCAAATGCACCAGGTTAATTATTATCTAATTCCTAGTTTTTAATTTAATTTGCCACGACCCTCTACAGAGCCACACGCAGATACACACACACACCAAACAAAGACAGAAGGCAAGAGAGTGGTAAAAATTATATGGAAACGGGATAACGTATGCTGTGGGGTCGATGTCTGTTAGCAATCCGCATTGGTCTGCACAGAAGATTATTTCATTAAGGTTCTCTGTAGGGTCATGAGGTTCAGAAGGATACAGCATTTTTCGAGCGAGAGAGAGTGATAGATAGCGAGCGAGATTAGTCCTTTTGTCTAATCGCCCAGGACTCAACCTAAGATATCCGGGAGTCTCTGAAAATTATCCTACTGGGTTTCTTCCAATCACCATCTGTTATCGCGCAGCACGCGGCCTTTTGACCAATTCATTAGCCACCAGACAACCAACTGAATCGAGCCCCACCCATCTATTAGTGCCAGAAAGTCTGACTTCTGCGGTTCGATCGCTAGCACCAGAAAATGTGTTGCACCTCTGAATTCCTCATTCTCTCTGCAGCTTGACCTAACGGTGCTTATCCAATACGCATCCGTCGAGGATAAATGACAATGCAAAGGAAGAAAGGGGAAATACACGAATCAGCAGAAGTGGGCAACACATGCTGGATATCTATGCCCACATTACGTGAAATTAGTACATTAAAACGAAGTTTCCCCATTGAAGATTAGTTGGCAGACACCCACATTCACGCCTGGGAAGCACATTATGAAGATCAATCGGTTTGCTGATATATTTAATTGAAAGTTAATCACGTACCCAATGATTTTGACACCTAGCAGCTTCAGATAGCATGGAAATTATGCCTGAGGTGGACGAGAAGTTGCTGGGCAAGCCACCCAGCTCAGGTTACGTTTCAACCCGACGGCTGACCTCCATTCAAGTCGCACCCCTTGCGCGCTATACGCGCACAGCTGTGGCAGTTACAATCCAACCACTGCAACCTAATCCCTTACAGCACCTACCCTGTGAATGTAGATACGCCACATGGACAGTTGATTGTCAACAGCGGATACACCACCAAATTTGAATTAGGGATGGTAAATTAATTTTGGCCTTGCAAACGATGGATACATCCCATGGTTAAATGCAAATTGGCAAGATACAAAATCAATGTACCAGAACCATGTTGAAAAAGGTCATTAAAGTTCATTTAAAAAATCACTTGGTAAACCATTGTTAAGCAGAATTTCACTTCGAAAGAGATCAACTTTCTGGAATCGTAAAAAGGATGATATATTATCATGGAGGGAAAGTTCAGGTTCATATTTCTGTTACGTTTGGAAGCAGAGGAAAAACAAAATTGAGGTGAATGATAAAACGCAGAAAATTGCTGAATAGACAGCTTATACATATGTCTCTATAATCAATAAACGAAAATAACCCAGAAGTAACAAAGTTATCAATTGCCTTTACTACATGAGTGTTTATGAGAAACGATGCGCACCTGAAATTAAAACATGATGAAGGAAATTGCGTTTACATCACCAAATAAATCACAGCACGCTCGAAAGTGTACATAAAGACTCAACATTGGTTTTGAAATATACGGAAATATCAAATGAGATAAACAGGCTTACTAAACATCACGTTACATGCAAATCACACTTAATTGTGTTACAGCTTGCTTCATCTTACGGTAAGCAGAGCTGAGAAATTATGGAGAGGTAACGTTTTTCTTGTCGGACTGAAAGCGACAGGCACACTGTCGGTAATTCTACGTACTTGCATCACCAAGGGCTGACTGCAATTCTGAAAAGATATATAAGAATAACATAAATACACTTCAAATAAACTGCTATCAAAACTCTTGTGACAGTCTTTATATGCGTGTAAAGGCAAGCATGTAATATAGGTTGGATTAAACGTTGTTGACGAAAACAAAGCAAGCGATATTATGAAACATTTTGAATCGCACCCCCTGCAAGTAAGAACATCGGTAACTATTAATTCCTGACACCATGATCACAAAGAAAATACGGATTATTACCAAATACAATGAACTGTATGTGGGTAGAGCATTAAGAAAAAAGATAAAGAAAAATTGTAAGGCCAACATCCGTTGAAAGAACGTGGAAAGTAATGTTTCCAGTGCAGATCTTCTGAGAATTTGTGAGAAAAATTGAGAACAAGAAAACCAGGCGAAAAATGAATCACAGGAATAAAAGTGAGGATACAAATTAATCGTAATACGTCATAACTCATTTTTCAGACAGCAGAACATTACTGCAGATAGGAAGATTAAACATTTTTAATGCACGTGTCTGACGCATTGTGATTACTATATGCAATGTTATTTATAGAGGCGGCAGATGGGGACGATATTGGTGATGAAGAAACAAACAACCTGTCCGTCGATTGAGAATTGAAGAATACCATTCATTCTGAACAATATTTTTTGTCTTCAGCATTTTCCAATTCCATTTTCTAACACATTTCAATTAACCCTCCAATCAAGTCAGCTTTTGTTTATTTGCCCAGTCCTGCTCGTTCTGCACATTTATTCGCACGATGGTGTCGATTATCGCCCGCCAGACGAACCAAAACTTGCGAGTTCGATGGATTGTCACCATGAACTCATCGGAAAATCAATTAAATTCTTCTAAAATTGGCGAACAATTCAGAAATTCAGGCGGTAATATGGGAATCGACATAATAAATGTTCTTGATCTCTGCACAGATGCTAAATTGCCACAGATGCTGAAGCATTGTGATCAGTTCGCACAGAGATTCCAGCTTGAACTGTTTTCAACCATGCAAGGGAGTTGTCCATTAAAGTGCCCACAGCTGCACCGTGATTTTTTTCCAGCCGTCACGTGATCTTGCCGTTTTAGTCAGGAGAGAACACATGGAATGCGCTTTAGCTAGTGAACATCCCTGGCCTCTGTTCACTAGCCAATCATTCACGTTCACCCCCTGCTTCTCAGTTGCACTGCACGTTTATATTTTATGTCATTTGTAATAATTAAGCTGATCCACTTCTGCCAACCTGGTGGACAACCAATTACAGATAAACTGATGCTTGTTAAAATAATCTGTCCTCGCACACACTGCCCATCAGCGCACTTGCGTCTCTTGTTCGAAGCTTAAACAGCTAACATAATAAAAAAAATCTTTATTGACACAAATAGACTTACATCCACGCTGCAATGAATTACTGTGAGAGGCTCCCAGCTGCGCCTGCTCGGGTACACAGAAGGAAAATTCAGAATGTCCAAATTACCTAATAGCACGTCTTTTGCGACTTGTGGGCGGAAACCGGAGCACCCAGAGTAAACCCCCGCAGACACAGGGAGAATGTGCAGACTCCGGACAGAGAGGGACCAAATCCAGGAATTGAAACTGTGACCCTCGCAGGGGGAATGCGTAATGCCTGTCTCCCAGTTCTTGTACCAACGGAAAAATGAACACTTCCCAAAAGTAATCTTGTCGAAAGCTGCCACACCTCAATTAAATCTCCGCATGACACCCTTTTCTCCAAGGTGAAAACGTGTCCTTGCAGCAAGAATACTTGATCACTGAGACCATGAGGACGAATCTCTTTCGCCAACCACCTTCCAAGACCTTGACGCAGACCACCTCAAAAAATAGAAGTTGCATGGGAAGAACACGACCCTGGGGCTGCACGTGGCGGAGTGGTTAGCACCGGGACTGCGGCGCTGAGGGCCCGGGTTCGACTCCTGGCCCCGCGGCATCCGTATGGAGTTTGCACATTCTCCCCATGTCTGCGTGGGCTTCATCCCCACAACCCAAAGATGTGCAGCTTAGGTGGATTGACCACGCTAAATTGCCCGTTATTTGGGAAAAAAAATAATCGGGAAGAACACCACCCGTGCATTCCTGTCCAAGCAACAAATGATTCTGACTTAGAATTACATAGTCATGTTTTCTCTGACGCTGGGAAAACATCTTGGAATTTCCTCTATAACTGCACCGCCACGCTTCAAAGTTATATGTCATCAGAATTTCCTGAAGCTTTGAGGATGAAGGAACAAACATGAATTTGCAGTGATACGCGCGTCCACGTCCTTGTGTCAGTCTTAATCTATTTATTGTCTATGGCGATGCACAACCTCCAAGCGCCTTAATTTTGTTACATAGATTGTGATGTATCCTTTGCCAAACGATTTAAAAAATCAAACCTGGAAAGAGACAACAAATGTTTTGTCTTCAATCAAAACTGATTGTTCAGTTAATCTCGATCAGATTTTGTTCAAACCCGGGTTCGCTTTCATATGCTAATGATATGCCACATAACCCCTCCCCCAAACGCATTCCCCACCGAAACTCCACCACACAAGTACACACAAACACCGCTCCGGATTTTGGACTCTAAAACTTTACCCATCACATTTTAATCTGACAACCAATAGTTGATGTCGAATGAACATTTGCTTCTTTCAAATCATCATATTCTGTACACCGGATAAATTGTGGCGAGCCCAACTGCTCTGACCGCTCCGGTATAATTTGGGATGCAAACCATGAAGATAGGGCAACTAGTCCACGCTGCGAACAGCCACAATTTTCACTGCATCCTTCCTCCAATTTTCAATCCGTCCTATACCTCTACCATTTCGGTATTCCGCTCTATTTTGCAGCAGCCCGTCCTTGAATTCGCGACAGTATAAATTATTCTTTATGTAGTCTCGCCTGAACATCCAGCTCTTCGCAACAGCTTCATCTCTCATTGGTCCTAGAAAACCCGCACCATTTATTTATTAATCTTAATCAGCAGGATATATCTCGGTCGATTTGTTTTTTGTTGTTGTTGGTGTCTGTTTAACTTTCGTTCCTCCATATCCCTGAGTTTGCCAATCTTTCTTGTTTCTATGTAGCGTCACATCTATTCTCCATCTGGCATGGTTCTCTGTGACGAAATCATTTGACATAGCCATTAGAAGCCATATTTTTATTTTCTCGTGATATCCATCTCCGTCTCATCCAATGATTCGCCTCTTCACTTTTCCAATGTTGGATGCCTCACTGGTGGGATTTCCGATGGCGTTGGGCTGTCCAAAATGGGAAACCTCGGGCTGGTTCTCCGAGTTGGGGCTATGTTCTAACACCAGCGTGGGAACGGTCGTGTTTTACGCCAGTAAAAATGGCGCAAAATGGCCACCGATCATCCGTGTAGCTGGGGCTAGCATGAAGGCAGCATAGAGCACTCGGCTCTAGCTGCCGATTCGCACTGGAGATTTCTGGATTCGTGGCCGCGCATGCATATGGTGACAGACTGCAGCGACCGTGCTGTGCTATATGACGGAGACCGCTCCCGGACACGGCCCACAAAATAGTGCACCTGGCAAATTACCACCGCCCGCGGATCGGCCATTCTCCGGTGTGGCGGCTGCTGGACTGATTCCGCAGCCGCCACACCGAGCTCCGGGCCGATGAGACCACACATGATAATAAGGCATCGATTTTTATGAAGCAGTAAACTGAAGAAGAATTGTTCTTCTATAGGCAAATGTACAGAAGGCAGCAAGGATATTTCCGTGCTAGCCTCCCCGAACAGGCGCCGGATTGTGTCGACTAGGGGCTTTTCACAATAACTTCATTTGAAGCCTACTTGTGACAGTATGTGATTTTCATTTCGTTTCATATTTCGGATAAAGAAAAACATGCTATTTGAACTCAGAGGGCGCAGGGAACAACTGAAGAGTAAAGAACAACGACATGTGGATCGAATAATTGGGAATAGGACTTATTCATGAAGAGTTCGCATCAACTTCCGGAATAACATGGGTATTTTTCATGGCTGGCTTGCATATCTTCAAATCTTGTAAAAGTTGTCCAGAAACTTTGACATCCTTCTCTCATAATGTGCGAAGCAAAATCAATGCTTTGTAGATAGAATGTTCCTGCAATGCATCCATTTACTGGAATTAACTGGAATGCATCCATACTAAGCTCCAGAGAATTATGCCTTTTCATATTACAAATGTGCCTATATGTTTCCTCATATCTACAATCAAAATATTCTAAAAAAAATGCACAATCATGTAAGAATATAAGATTTAGAGGAGGTACACACGATTCGATGAGCTTATTTAACAGTGAACATAGGGTGATACGATCGTGCCGTGGTTTACACAGCTGCCTCATGCCCCCGAGGACCTGTATTCGATCTCCTCCCCGGGACACTGTCCATGTGGTATTTGCACATTCTCCCCGTGTCTGCGTGGGTCTCACCACAACGCAAAGATGTGCAGGGTAGATGGGTTTTTCACGCCAAACTGCCACTTAATCGAAAAAATAAAAAATAAAAATAACAGTGAGCAATCATATGGCTCACGATCAACATTCTCTTCGCCGCCAATTCCCTTATCACTTGATTTACAAATGTCCCAAAATTATTCTGCCGCATACTTCAAAATATTCAACTACTGACCATTCACAACCCCTAATGTATACGATTCCAAACTTTCACAACTCTCTGGGTAAATGGTTTAATCACCATCACAGAATGAAATGTGTTGCCCTTAATCCTGAGTATGCGACCACACGTTCTGCACTAATAATCAGGGACAAAAAAATGTCCACATGAAGTCTGCGATGCTCCTCAGTCTGTTCCATAAGGTTATCTTCATGTCGATACATGGATCACTTTAATTAATTCAGTAAAAGTAAATATTCACTGAGAAGCATGAATGGAGATAACTCCTACAGTTGTGTAACGTGATCGCCCAGATTATATTAAAATAAATTCAGTCATGTAAATATTAGTAGAAAATATGAGATGTCAATTACAAAAATTCAGATTCAATTATAAGGAAGATGAAAGAAAAGTACAGCACAAACAAAGGCCTTTCAACACTAAGTCTGCCCAGACCATCCTGCCGATCTAACCTAACACCTTTGGGGTTCATATTCCTCAGTTTCCAGGCTATACATGTGTTTATCAAGACGTCCCTTAAACGTCACTATTGTACCTGCTTCCACCACCGGCAACTAGCTCCAGGCGCCCATTACCCTCTGTGTAAAACCATTCCCTCGCTGATTTCCTCTAAGCTTTGTGTCTCGTATCTTAAACCTATGTCCCCAAGTAATTGGCTCTTCCACCCTGGGGAAAAAACATCTGACTTCCACACATTCCATGACCGTCATAATTTTGTATACTTCTATTAAGTCGTCCCTCAACATCCATCGTTCCAGTTTAATCGGTCGTCGCCACAGAGCTAATCCCCCCATACGAGGCAGCATCCTGGTAAACGTCTTTTGTATCCTCTCCAAAGGCTCCATAACATTCTGGTAGTGTGACGTCAAGAATTAAAGACAATATTCCAAATGTGCCGAACTAAAGTTTTACACAGCTGCATCATGACTTGTCAATTTTAGACACAATGTGCCGGCTGGTGAGTGCGGGCATGCCGTATACCCTCTTGACTACCTTCTCCACCTGCTGTGCCACTTTCACTGACCTCTGGACCTAGACACCCGGATTCCTCTGCCTGTCAATACTCTTCAGGTTTCTGTCATTTACTGTAATTTTCACTTCTGTAATAGATCTTCCAAATTGCATCACCTCACATGTTTCTGGATTAAACTCCATCCGCCACCTCTTCGCCCATGTATCTAACCAATGTATATTCTGCTGTGTCCTCTGACAGTCTTCACCGCATCTGCAAAACCAACCTTTGCGTCATCCACAAACATACCAATCAGGCAGGTTACATTTTCCTCCAAATCATTTATGTCTACTACAAACAGTTAAAGACCCAGGAATGCTCCCGATGGAACACCACTAGTCACAGCCCTCCATTCAGAAAAGCACGATACCACAGCTACCATCCGTGTTCTATGACAGAACCAGTTGTGAATCCATTGTTCCAGCTCATCTCTGATCACATGTGCCTTCAACTTCTGTACCAGTCTGCCATGATGGACCTTGTCAAAGGCCTTACTGAAGTCCACGTATAAAACATTCACTACCCTCCATTCATCAATCATCTTCGTCACTTCTTCGAAAAACTCGATCACGTTAGTGAGACACGACCTCCCCTTCACAAAACTATGCTTCCTATCGCTAATACGAAAACTTGCTTCCAAATGGGCGTAAATTCTGTCTTGAAGAACTGTCTCCAATAATTTCCCTACCACCGATGTGAGGCTCGCAGGCCTTTAATATCCTGGATTATCCTTGCTACCCTACTTAAACAAAGAAATAACATTAAACCTCCTCCAGCCCTCTGGGGTCGTACCTGTGTCGTGTTCTGTAGACTGGCCGAAGTGAATGACGAACTACAGAACATGTCAGTTAAAATAATAATAATAGCTTATTCTCACAAGTAGGCTTCAATTAAGTTACTGTGAAAAGCCCATAGTCGCCACATTCCGGCGCCTGTTCGGGGAGGCCGGTACGGGAATTGAACCAGCACTACTGGCATTGTTCTGCATTACAAGCCAGCTGTTTAGTCCACTGTTGTAAACCAGCCCTAATTTATTGTAGAACAATAAGATAATGTAAGATAACTAGGATTAATACAATAATAATAACTAACAGTAAACACCTACTGTGGAACCACTGCTAATATGTCTGACCCCAGCATGCCCAACTGCCTCGGTCACATGGAGATGTCAGTGGTATACAATGTCACCTACTGGTCGGATGTTGTGCACACCACTATGTACAAAATTGCCTTATGCACACCATCACATCTGATTTCCTTTGTAAAACAAAATTATTTCCTAGTATTAAATTACTTTTTAACATTTCATCATGATATGCATAACAACATACACGTTCAGATATATTCTCTTTTACTTCACACTCTGTAACAACTTCAGCAATTCTGGCTTGCGCCTTATTCTTGTGGATCTTAATTTCTGCTGAACTGGCACAAGTTCTTCGCTCTTTAATATTCATCGTTTGCGTTTCATGTTGTTCATGTGTTGACGTATCATTTTCTTGTTGTGTTGGTCCTCCTCTTGCTGCGTTGGTTTCGTATGGACTTCAGATGTTTTAGCACAGATGTATGCTTCTTCTGGTGATTGCATCACAAATAGTTGCCGTACCTTCAACAAAGCTCTTCTATTCCGTCTCAAAACAGCACCTCATCCGTCATAACAAGATATGAGTCTGGACGTTCTGGGCGCAATACAGTTGCCTGTTTAGACCATCCATTGCCTTTGTCGTTTCTACTCTCGTCGTATCCTCCGGCTGCAGAGATTGAAGTACTTTGCCAGACCTACCGTAGAACGACTTCTGCCTCTTTTTATTGGAGGTCAATGGTCTCGCGGGCTCATTAGGAAACAGACGCAGGGTCGTGTGTAGTTGCCTGTTCATTAACTGTTGAGCAGGCGAAAGGCCATTGACTAGTGGTGCCGAAAAATAGCTGAGGAGAGCAAGGTGTGTATCCTCACGACTGTCGAGTGTTTTTTGAAAAGTTGTTTGACATTAGGCACTCCCTTTTCATCCTAGCCATTCGACTGAGGGTATTGCGGGCTGGAAGTATCATGCCGGATATTATACTGCCGCGCAAATTCCACCCACTCATAGCAGTCAAAACAAACAACATTATCGCTCATGATCACCTGTGGAATGTCGTGTCATGCAATACTTTATTTGACATTCTTTTTTTAAAATTTTGAGTAGCCAATTTTTTTTTCCAATTAAGGGGCAATTTCGCGTGGCCAATCCACTAATCCTGCACATCTTTGGGTTGTGGGGTTGAATCCCACGCAACTATGGGGAGAACGTTCAAACTCCATACGGGCAGTGACCCAGAGCCAGGATCGAACCTGGGACGTCGGCGCCGTGTGACAGCAGTGCTAACCACTGTGCCAACGTGCTGCCCTTCTTTGCCATTCTTGATCACACATGTTGCATTAAATTCGACAACTGCGCTATCTCGGTGTAGTTTGAGAAAGAGACAATGACCAGAAGCTACTCTTTTCCATTGAAATGGAAAAGGTCCGTTGCAACATTCTCGCACAGAGTAGTGACTGTCTCGCCTATCGCCGTAGGTTCCTTGCCCTGGTTCCTTGGCATGTTTCTCAGTGTTCCACCATCAGCTCAATGTCCGAATTGACCCGGGACAATTGACTGCCTCCCTGTTTCTCCTATTTTACTTTTCCACACTTAAGTGCCCTTCATGCAAATTGCCGAGGATCATTGGCAGTAATATCTGTGGAATCACAGTGCTCATTTCGCGACAGAGATCCATTAATGCCACTTAATTAATGTCAATAATTCAGTCGAATGGCTAGGATGAATCTTAATATTATAGATATTTGATCAACGTTGGGTCCTTGTTAGTTTCTTCTTTAATTTCCTTTGACGTGTTGTCAGAGACTAGCAGAGGCTCTGATATTTTGTTTATGTGGAGCGGTATGTCTCATCCAACCGGGTGGTTCACCAGTGCTGGTAGCTCTGGAAAGCGCGTCAACCACGATAAGATGATTACGCGTTGTGTACACGAACTCAAAATCCTACTGCTGCAATTCCTAAACTTTTGTTGCAGCCTCAGCAACATCTCATTGAGATTATCTTACATGATAGAAACCAAAGGCCATTGTCAGTACACAAATGAAGGTTGGAAGCACATACACATAATCATGGAACTTCGTTAGCCTATTAATGTGCCCAAGAAACCTTTTTTCAATTTGTGCGTATCGTTGTTCAGTATCAGACGTCGCCCTGGACGCATACGCCACTTGCGGTCAGCCTCCTTCCAGATTCTCCTGGAGTAGGACCGCCCCAAGGCCACCCTGTGATGCATCAGTTAACATTTTTGTGCTCTTGGTTGGGTCAAAAAACTTGAGCACTGGCGCCGTGCTATGCGAAACCTGCAGTGCCAGCCAGTCTTTTCGTGCTTGCTGGACCAGTGGAATGCTGCATCCTTCTTTATGATCTCCATCAGATGTGATGTTTTGTCTGCCAAATGGGGATCATCTTGCCCACAAAATGAATAATGACTCGCATTCTTAAAATGCCTTTTTTATCCGCAGGGCGTGGCATCTGCTGAATCGCCCTTATCTTGGCTTTAATGGGCTGAACCCATTGTGCGGGTAGCTTGTGCATGTCTGATAACGTACCAATGCCTTGGAACAGTTAAGGGAAATCATTTCGCCCATTTATGTTTAGACTGTTTTTTTGATACTCTTCAGGACCCTCAGCAGACACTTATCATCTTCTTCCCGAGTCGACCCTCAAATAACAGTAATGTCATCCACACACACATGGGTCCCCGGGACTCCTTCAACTATGTGCTCCACGGCAGGATAAACTATCTCTGAAGCCGAGATGATGTCAAATGGCACTCGTAAAAAAACAGTACCTCCGAAAGGTGTGTTGAATGTGCACACCTGTGTGCTTTCTTTATCTAGCCTCAATTGCCAGAAGCCTTGTTACGCATCCAAGTTGCTGAAAGAGGATGCGACTGCCATTCCACACGCTGTCTCCACCGTTTTTTGGAAAAGGGTAGTGTTAACGTTTAATATTGATATTTAACTCCTTAGGATTCATGAAGATTCTTCGGTTCCCTTGCGCCTCTTTACAGAGATCATAGAATTATCCCAGTAGGTAGGGGCTTCAACACGTTTAATGACACATATGGTAGCCATGCTCTTTTAACTGTGCCTTTAGTTTATCCCTTAATGCCGGCACATATCTCTGAGCATGAATCACAAACTTTGCATCTCCCTTCAATTGAATCTTGCACATATATGGTAACGTACCAAAACCTTGGAAACGTTAAGGGAAATCATTCAATATGGAGCTTTCTGAGGGATCACAGCCTGTCACAGCAATGTCTGCACTACCGACTCGCCGGAGGAACAGTAGGTTCTTACAAGCCTGAACTCGAATTAAGGACTCACTTTCCACCGCCACCACCTTTACATTTTGATTTTGACTCCGACATCAGGCTCACATGCTTCTAATGACGAGATTTCATTACCATTTTAATCTCTTGGTAGTACCGTTCCGATAACTATTTTTGGCTAAATGCGCAGCTTTTGTACATCAGATATGTTGGTGAGTATGGCCCTCACACCAGTGACTGTTATGACTTTGCTATTTGTCTAAAACGGTACCATCCATTTAGCTTCATCATTATCTGCCGTTAATTCACTATTGCTGCAGATTGGTACAAATATACTTCTGTTTGATATAACTTATAATTGATAATATGGAGATAACGCCTGCAAATAATGTGTTCTCTCGACGTACTCATCAATGTCCCTGACATTTTTGTTTGTTCAGGACTTTTTCTTCCAAAACATTGTGTTCTAAAATGACCCCTGCAATTAAATATGGCACATGTTTTTCCACAAGCAAGGCATTGCCGTGGATTATGCTGTTTGTCACATCGCAGACACAAAATGGTGGATCGGATCGGCCGTTCAAAATGGCAGCCCCCACTGTGAGTACGTTTCTAAATGAGCTGTGTCATCACAATAATGGCGCCTGCACCTCTTCTGCCTTCACGCCCATACTACGGAGACTCAAAGTGTCGAGCTTCTTTGCAGCAAGCTCACTAGCGTGACATATTTCAATGGTACTTTCGAGCTGCAGTCTGTTTCCCGCAGTAGCCACTCACGCAGTTTATTATTGGAGATCCTAAAAACATCTTGTCTCCTATCATTAACTACTGTGTTTAAGTTGCACAACTTTGTTTTCAATTTGCAAGTCTCTGTGTAGGCTACTGACTGCCTCTCCCGTGTTCTGGGTGTGCGTATGGAATTTATAACGCTCCAAGATTTCGTTTTTTCAAGTAGAGCAATACTGATCGAATCGTTGATCACTTCTTCGAAGCTTTTGCTGTCACCTTCGTTTTCAAATGCAGATATATTGAAGATCTAATTTGCTTGGGGACCTACTACAGTGCGTAGCAACGCGATAAGCCTCTCGTCGGGCTGTGCCTGCAGTCCAAGAGCTGTAACATAAAGTGGAAACTATTGCTTGAACTCCCTTCAATCTTCGTCTACATTACCCATAATCCAAGCTGTTGAGGTGCCTTAATGCCTTCCACTCCAGGCATCGCCGGTTTAAAGTTCATTGAGCACAAGATGCCAGTTGCTTGCAAGGTTATTGGCAAAGATAAATTTCCTTCATTATCCTGCAGAGGTTTCTTCAGTGGTTCGGAATGTGTTCTTTTTCTGAGCTGAATCCTCAAGACCTTGTCAAATCATCACTCCGTGTACCAAGTCATGTTCTCGAGACTGGCCGAACTCAATTGAGAACTACAGAACATTTGACTAAAATATTTTTATGGAACCACTGCGTGGTTAAATAACTTGGATAAAAGAATAAGCAAGTCATACTAAACAAATTTTATGGATCTACTGCAAATACGTATTTCTCCTCGCACGGCCAACTCCCAACTCCAAACTCCCAGATCACATGGTGATGTGGTGGGTTTACAATTCCACCTAGTGGTCGGAAGCCGTACATAACACTATGTCCACCTTTGTTTCTTGTATGTCATCACAATCTGCAGCCCGTGGGGATACAAAGATCCCTGTAAATGCCCCAGCAAAGTCCTCCTTTCCTTCCTTCATTGTTCTGCGGTAGATCCCATCAGGCCCGGCGACGTATCTACATTGATATTTTTAAAGATGCCCAATATCTCCTCATTTTGATCTCAATGTGGCCCGGACTTCACAGGCTTCACCGGACTGATCATCCACCAAGTTATTCCCTTTTCAGAATAAGGATACAAAGTACACATTTAGTACCTCGCCCATTTCCTCTGGCTCTACATATAGATTCTCTCGCATTCCTTGAGTGGGCGAACCCTTTCCCTTGATATCCTCTTGCTCTTTATATATGTATAAAAATCCCTTGAACTTTCCTTGATCATGTTAGCTAATGGGCTTTCGTGACCTCTTTTAGCCATAACACATAGAAAAGAGAACATTGCAGCGTAGTCCAGGCCCTTCGGCCCTCGATGTTGCGCCGACATGTGAAACCACTCTCAAGCCCATTGACACTATTCCCTTATCGTCCAGAAGTTTATCCAATGACCATTTGAATGCCTTTAGTGTTGGCGAGTCCACTACTGTTGCAGGCAGGGCATTTCACGCCCTTACTATGCTCTGAATAAAGAACCTACAACTGACATCTGTGTTATATATATATCTCCCGTCAATTTACAGCTATGTCCCCTCGTGCTAGAATCACCATCCGAGGAAAAAGGCTCTCACTGTCCACCCTATCCAATCCTCTGATCATCTTTTATGCCTCAATTAAGTCACCTCTTAACCTTCTTCTCTCTAAGGAAAACAGCCCCAAGTCCCTCAGCCTTTCCTCATAAGAACTTCCCTCCATACCAGGCAACATTCTGGTCAAGCTCCTCTGCACCATTTCCAAAGCTTCCACATCCTTCCTCTAATGCGGCGACCAGAATTGAACGCAATACTCCAAATGCGGCTGCACCACAGTTTTGTACAGCTGCAGCATGACCTCATGGCTACGATACTCAATCCATTTACCAATAAAAGCTAACTCACCGTGCGTCTTCTTAACAACCCTCTCAACCTGGGTGGCAACTTTCAGGGATCAATGTACATGGACACCGATATGTCTCTGCTCATCCACACTGCCAAGAATCTTGCCATTCGCCCAATACCCTGTCTTCCCATTATTCCTTCCAAAATGTATAACCTCACACTTTTCTGCATTAGACTCCATTTGCCACCGCTCAGCCCAGCGCTGCAGCTTATCTATGTCCCTCTGTAAGGAGGAGGAGGAGCAGTCTCTATCAGGGAGAGAACCTGAGAACATCTAAGACACTCAGAAGGTAAGAAGGTGAGTAAGTGATTTTTACTCATTTTTACTTTTTTAACTTTTTCAAATTGTGTGTGTCGGGGGGAAACAGAAAAGCTGTGACCTGAGTGGCTGGTTGGAAATCTATACTAAATTTAAAAAAATAAGCATTGGTAACTAATTAAACATAATTACTTAATTATAATTTAGAGGGGTATCTAAGCCAGAGGTCGGAGAGTACTATATTTAGCTTTCGCATTTATATTAGAAATCTAGTGCTAGGAAACAGATAGTTAACAGTAACTTAAGAAATATATATAAACACATTTTTAAAACGTTTAATTTTAATTAATTGACGCAATGTCAGTTAGAGAGGTGCAGTGCTCTGAATGTGAGATGTGGCAGGTCAGGGAGGCTTCCAGCGTCCCGGATGGTTTCATCTGCAGACAGTGCACCCAACTGGAGCTCCTCACAGACCGCATGCTTCGGTTGGAGCAGCAATTGGATGCACTTAGGAGCATGCAGGTGGCGGAAAGCGTCATAGATCCCAGTTATGTAAATGTGGTCACACCCAAGGTGCAGGCAGATAAATGGGTGTCTACCATAAAGGGCAGGCAGTCAGTGCAGGAATCCCCTGAGGTTTTCCACTCTCTCGAACATGTATACCCCTTTGGGTACGGTCGGGGGGATAACATTTCAGGGGAAAACAGCAGCAGCCAGAGCAGTAGCACCACGGCTTGCTTTGATGTTCAGAAGGGAGGGTCAAAGCGCAGAAGAGCAATAGTAATAGGGGACTCTATAGTCAGGTGCACAGATAAGCGCTTCTGTGGACGTGAAAGAGACTCCAGGATGGTATGTTGCCTCCCTGGTGCCAGGGTACAGGATGTCTCCGAACGGGTAGAGGGCATCCTGAAGGGGGAGGGCAAACAGGCAGAGGTCGTTGTACATATTGGTACTAACGACATAGGCAGGAAGGGGCATGAGGTCCTGCAGCCGGAGTTCAGGGAGCTAGGCAGAAAGTTAAAAGACAGGTTCTCTCGGGTATTAATCTCGGGATTACTCCCTGTGCCACGTGCCAGTGAGGCGAGAACTAGGAAGATAGAGCAGCTCAACACGTGGCTAAACAGCTGGTGTAGGCGGAAGGGTTTCCGTTATCTGGACGACTGGGAGCTCTTCCTGGGCAGGTCTGACCTATATAAGCAGGGCGGGTTGCATCCAAACTGGAGAGACACAAATATCCTCGCAGCGAGGTTTGCTAGTGCCATACGGGAGGGTTTCAACGAAAATGGCAGCGTGGTGGGTATCGGAGCAATAGGTCAGAAGGTACAAAGATTGAGAGATTCATGGTCGGTGAGCTTTACGCCAGTGGTAGGGAAATTACTGGAGAGAATTCTTCGAGACAGGATATACTCTCATTTGGAAGCAAATGGACGTGTTAGTGAGAGGCAGCATGGTTTTGTGAAGGGGAGGTCGTGTCTCACTAACTTGGTAGAGTTTTTCGAGGAGGTCACTAAGATGATTGATGCAGGTAGGGCAGTGGATGTTGTCTACATGGACTTCAGTAAGGCCTTTGACATGGTCCCTCATGGTAGACAAGTGCAAAAGGTGAAGTCATACGGGATCAGGGGTGAGCTGGCAAGGTGGATACAGAACTGGCTAGGTCATAGGAGGCAGAGAGTAGCAATGGAAGGATGCTTTTCTAATTGGAGGGCTGTGACCAGTGGTGTTCCACAGGCATCAGTGCTGGGGCCTTTGCTGTTTGTAGTATATATAAATGATTTGGAGGAAAATGTAACTGGTCTGATTCGTAAGTTTGCAGACGGCGCAAATGTTGGAGGAATTGCGGATAGCCATGAGGACTGTCAGAGGATACAGCAGGATTTAAATTGTTTGGAGACTTGGGCGGAGAGATGGCAGATGGAGTTTAAACCGGACAAATGTGAGGTAATGCATTTTGGAAGGTCTAATGCAGGTAGGGAATATACAGTGAATGGTCGAACCCTCAAGAGTATTGAAAGTCAAAGAGATCTAGGAGTACAGGTCCAAAGGTCACTGAAAGGGTCAACAGAGGTGGAGAAGGTAGTCAAGAAGGCATACGGCATGCTTGCCTTCATTGACCGGGGCATTGACTCTAAGAATTGGCAAGTCATGTTGCAGCTGTATTGAACCTTAGTTAGGGCACACTTGGAGTATAGTGTTCAATTCTGGTCACCACACTACCAGAAGGATGTGGAGGCTTTAGAGAGGGAGCAGAAGAGATTTACCAGAATGTTGCCTGGTATGGAGGGCATTAGCTATGAGGAACGGTTGAATAAACTCAGTTTGTTCTCACTGGAACGAAGTAGGTTGAGGGCCGACCTAATAGAGGTCTACAAAATTGTGAGGGGCATAGACAGAGTGGATAGTCGGAGGCTTTTCTCTGGGGTAGAGGGGTGAATTACTGGGGGGCATAGGTTTAAGGTGAGAGGGGCAAGGTTTAGAGTAGATGTACGAGGCACGTTTTCTACGCAGAGGATAGTGGGTGCCTGGAACTCGCTACCGCAGGAGGTGATGGAAGCAGGGACGATAGTAACTTTTAAGGGGCATCTTGACAAATACTTGAATAGGATGGGAATAGAGGGATACGGACCCAGGAAGTGTAGAAGATTGTAGTTTAGTCGGGCAGCATGGTCGGCACGGGCTTGGCGGGCCGAAGTGCCTGTTCCTGTGCTGTACATTTCTTTGTTCTTTGTAACTTGTAACATCCTTCCGCACTGACCACAACTCCACCGACTTTAGTGTCATCTGCAAATTTACACACACATCGTTCTACGCCCTCCTCCAGGTCATTATTAAAATGACAAGCAGCAGTGGTCCCAAAACAGATCCTTGTGGTACACCACTAGTAACTGGACTCCAGTCTGAATATTTCCCATCAACCACCACCCTTTGTCTTCTTCCAGCTAGCCAATCTCTGATCCAAACTGCTAAATCACGCTGAATCACATGCCTCCGTATTTTCTGCAGTAGCGTACCGGGGAACTTTACCAAACGCTTTACTGAAATCCATATACACCACATCAACTGCTTTAGCCTCATCCACCTGTTTGGTCACCTTCTCAAAGAACTCAATAAGGTTTGTGACGCACGACATAACCTTCACAAAACCGTGTTGACTATCTCTAATAAAATTATTCCTTTCCAGATGATTATAAATGCGATCTCTTATAAACCTTTCCAAGATTTTGCCCACAACAGAAGTAAGGCTCACTGGTCTATAGTTACCTGGATTGTCTCTACTCGCCTCCTTGGACAAGGGGACAACATTTGCTATCCTCCAGTCTTCTGGCACTATTCCTGTAGACAAAGATGACTTAAAGATCAAAGCCAAAGGTTCAGCAATCTCCTCCCTAGCTTCCCAGATAATCCTAGGATAAATACCATCCGTCCCAGGGGACTTATCTATTTTCACACTTTCCAGAATTGCTAATACATCCTCCTTATGAACCTCAAGCCCTTCTAGTCTAGTAGCCTGAACCTCAGTATTCTCCTCGACAACATTGTATTTTTCCTGTGTGAATACTGACCTCTCCTATCTCCTCGGACTCCAAGCACAACTTCCCACTATTGTCCTTGACTGGACCTGCTCTTACCGTAGACATTCGTTTATTCCTGACATATCTATCGAAAACGTTAGGGTTATCCTTGATCCTACCTGCCAAAGACTTATCATGTCCCCTCCTGACTTTTCTTAGCTCTCTCTTTGTGTCCTTCCTAGCTAACTTGTAATTATTGAGCGCACTAACTGAACCTTCATGTCTCATCTTTACATACGCCTCCTTCTTCCTCTTGACAAGTGTTCGACTGTTTTAGTAAACCACCATTCCCTTGCACGACGACTTCCTTCTTGCCTGGCAGGTACACGCTTATCAAGGACATGCAGTAGTTGTTCCTTGAACAAGCTCCACATTTCCATTGTGCCCATCCCCTGCAGTTTTCCTCTCCATCCGATGCATCTTAAGTATTGCTTCATCGCATCACAATTGCCTTTCCCCCAGATATAACTCTTGCCCTGCGGTATATACCTATCCCTTTCCATCACTAAAGTAAATGTAATCGAATTATGGGCACTATCACCAAAGTGCTCACCTACCTTCAAATTTAACACCTGTCCTGGTTCATTACTCAGTACCAAATCCAATATGGCCACGCCTCTCTTTGGCCTATCTACATACTGTGTCAGGAAACCCACCTGCAAACATTGGACAAAAACGGACCCATCTAAAGTACTCGAACTATAGAATTTCCAGTCAATATTTGGAAAGTTAAAGTCCCCCATAACAACGACCCTGTTCCTTTCGCTCATGTCCAGAATCATCTTTGCAATCCTTTCCTCTACATCTCTGGAACTTTTCGGAGGCCTATAGAAAACCCCTAACAGGGTGACCTCTCCTTTCCTGTTTCTAACCTCAGCCCATACTACCTCAGTAGACAAGTCCTCATCAAACGTCCTTTATGCCACCGTAATACTGTCCTTGACTAACAATGCCACCCCTCCCCTCTTTTACCACCTTCCCTGAGCTTACTGAAATATGTAAACCCCGGCACCTTGAAGAACCATTCCTGTCCCTGCTCTATCCATGTCTTCGAAATGGCCACAATATCGAAGTTCCAGGCACCAACCCATGCCGCAAGTTCACCCACCTTATTCCGGATGCTCCTGGCATTGAAGAAGACACACTTTAGCCCACCTCCCTGCCTGCCGGTACACTCCCGCAACTTTGAAATCTTACTCATCACCTCACTACTCTCAAACTCCTGTATCATGGATCTATAATTCAGGTTCCCAAGCCCCTGCTGAACTAGTATAAACCCTCCCGAAGAGCATTAGCAAATCCCCCCCCCCCCCCCCCCCGCAAGATATTGGTACCTCTCTGGTCTAGGTGTAGACCACCCTGTTTGTAAAGGTCCCACCGACGCCAGAATGAGTCCCAATTATCCAGAAATCTGAAGCCCTCCAGCCTGCACCATCCCTGTAGCCACGTGTTCAAATAATCTCTCTCCCTATTTCTCATCTCGCTAGCACGTGGCACGGGTAATAGCCCAGAGATAATAACTCTGTTTGTCCTAGATCTAAGTTTCCACCCTAGCTCCCTAAATTTCTGCCTTACATCCCTATCCCTTTTCCTACCTATGTCGTTGGCACCTATGTGGAACACGACTTGGGGCTGCTCCCCCTCCCCCTAAAGGATCCCGAAAACATGATCCGAGACATCACGCACCCTGGCACATGTGAGGCAACACACCAACCGCGAGTCTCTCTCGTTCCCACAGAATCTCCTATCTATCCCCCTAACTATGGAGTCTCCAATGACTACTGCTCTACTCCGCTCCCCCCTTCCCTTCTGATCTACAGGGACAGACTTTGTGCCAGAGATCTGTACCACATGGCTTAACCGTGTTAACCCCCTCCCCCAACAGTTTCCAAAGCGTTATACTTATTACTGAGGGAAACGACCACAGGGGATCCCTGTACTGACTGCTTCCACCCAGCCCCTCTCACCGCCACCCATCTAGCTTTATTCTTCGGGGTAACTACATCCCTGAAGCTTCCATCTGTGACCACGTCTGTCTCCCAAATGCTCCGAAGTTCATCCAGCTGCAGCTCCCGAAAGCGGTTTCTGAGGAGCAGGAGATGGGTGCACTACCCACAGATGAAATCAGCAGGGACACTGACGGCGTCCCTCACCTGAAACATTCTGCAGGAGGAACATTGCACGACCTTCCCTGCCATCCCGTCTAGATAATAAAAGAAAAAGAAAGAAAGAGCTTACCTGTTATTCACTCCCCTTGTCAGCAAGCACTTACTCAGCAAATGGGTAAGTGCCCCGCACGATGAAAGCTGAGGGAAAATAAAAGATCACCTACTTACCAGTCACCAGCCAATCCCTTACCTGCAGGCTGTGACGTCACAGTTCAACTTCTTTCTACTTCTACCTGCCCTCGAGCCTTCCTCTTGATCTTTACAGCGGTTGTTTTATTTTTTGGTTAGAGGAAGGGGTAAGGGCGGAAACACTGAAGAACTGTTTCGGGTTAAGTGTCACTTTAAAACAGTTCCTTCACGAACCACCTTAAAGTTAGGGTGAGCACAACGGACGTAGGCAAATTTCCCCCGCAACAGCCAATCAGCAGTTCCGCTCTGCTGCCCTCGGTTGGATGTTTGTCTTCACTTGAACAACTAGGGTCTCTTGTTTATGTACAACTTCAAGTTAGGGTGAGCACAACGGACTGAGTCCTTGTTTAACTTCCTCAATCCAAGTGAACATTTTCGCTTTGATTACCTTTAACTTGATTCAATCTCTGAGCTAAAGAAATAAATAAAATAAGTATATATTATTCTGATAATTTTACATATTGTAAAAACGAATCCGAGTACATAAATGTTTTTTATTGCACAGTTGCAAAAAATACGATTTGCCTTCGGAACTGTTCAATGGCAACCCCAAACCTCATGTCGTGCGTAATGACTGGTGATTAATATTGTGTTAATCCTATTCCGCCCATCAAGTTTAATATTACTCTGAAATACACACATGTTATGTGTAGCTTCACGTTGTACAATACCACGCTCATTGACTAACTCTACTATTGTGGTTAGGAGGAATACGTCAGGCAACAAAACAATACATTTTTCGAGTGACTGTGCACTCAAGAGTCTCCTGTGCAGGAAATCACCTTTGGAACGTCAGACTGAAATCTACATACATGAACGAGGACACATGCTTTTTCCAATTTTTGTTCCGAACACAAGTCTTTAATTATACAATTTATCCAGGCAGTCATAATGTAAACGATATGTGAGGACTTAATAAGATAATGCATGCTTTTTTGTGTTTTACCGAGCTTTATTCGCAGTTCTGCATCTAGAATTTAAAAAACGCACATTGAGTATGTCGAAAAAAAGAGATATTGTGTCTAATAATGTTGTCTTGCACGAAGGAGAACAAAATGCCAAACATCGGCGTGAATCTGCAAACCAAAATGAATCAATGCTGACTTCTTGCAAAATCAACACTGATTTTACAAGGCGTTGTCTGGGACGTCCGGCAGGAAACTATTGAATCTACGGCTTTTTATTTTAAAAGACACAGAATCCTGGACATGTTATTTTTGTCCGCAGACCACAGCTTTCTCTTTTTGAATGTAGTATGTTACAGAAACTATATGTGAGCCTCAGTTCGCATCAGGCTCATAACCATTCATTGGTTGTTTCTGTATTTATTGCAACGCTCAAGAATATTCGGAAAGTGCTGTCCACAAACAGAGGCATTTGATTCAGAGATTGAACAGCACTCCCATGACCCATTGAAGTGTGCCAAGAATTAAAGCATCAACTATGTTAAATAACAGTCAGTGTCGTGATGCGGCCCACATACTCTTGGTATAAACTATGTCTTTCATGAACAAGCGCTGTGGTCAGTCGATAGGAGGCACATTCGCAGGCATTGCACAATTGAGAATTGAACAAGCGTGCAGCGAGCATAGTTCTCCACGGATCGCCCGAGTTCTCCACGGAAAACACCTCAAACAGAAAATCGCGATGCGCTTGAACGTTTAGAATCATAACTTTGAAACATTTGAACGAATAATCCAATAGTTGTTTCTTGCAGGCCCATGTGGCGGGAGAGCGCGGGCAGCAAATTAGTCGGTGGCTTTTAATGCGGGGATACGAATTTGCGTCGAGTCATGGCGCCACGCAGATTATAAGGAAATAACAACTGGATCAAGGAATTCCTGAATTCATAATTTAACTGCACATTGAAAGATCTGCAAGTTCCTTCCTGATTGATCGACTAAATGCAAGTGAGCGCCGATGCACATTTAGAACAATAGCATTTTCAGCATCTGGACTGATAGAAGTAGCGTCACCTTAGACGATCCATGATGTAACGAGGAACCGACTTTGACATCCTGCTCCTAGGTGAACAATGACGTAGGCAGGAACTGACTGCGATAACTAAGCTGGGAATATCAGAAAAATATTTTATACTGGACACAGTATCCTGGTAAACAACAGGATGGGGTTAAATCAATAGCTGATTACATTGATCCAGATCTCTCTCCCAAGTATCTTACCCAAGCTTGGGAAAATAAAGCCGTCTTAACCGGAGTTGATGTTTGTCTGCAGTTTGTGTGTTCAGCTGTGCTGTAACTACGAGGGAGGAACACCTCGTAACAGCTACCTCAATAGTAAGGCTTTGAAAACGGTCCTACTATACTCATATTTGTTTTTCGAAAATTAAAGGAAAAGTATTCCAATGACGTTAAATGCACGGTATACTTAGCTTACCT